>NC_142475.1:81709797-82309797 GCF_049115385.1 Moschus berezovskii
CCCATCATCCACCCATCTCCCACCCATCACCCACCCATCATCCACCATCCACCCCCATATCATCCACCCATCCCACCAATCTCACCCATCACCCACCCATCACCCACCCATCACCCACCCATCACCACCCATCCACCCTCACCAGCCATCACCCACCCCTCATCCACCCATCATCCACCCATCACCCACCCACTCACCCAACCATCACCCACCCATCATCCACCCATCATCCACATCATCATCATCCACCCATAATCCACCCATCCACCCATCATCCACCCATCCACCCATCATCCACCCATCATCCACCCATCATCCACCCATCCACCCATCATCCACCCATCATCCACCCATCATCCACCCATCATCCACCCAACCACCCATCACCCACCCATCATCCACCCATCATCCACCCATCATCCACCCATCCACCCATCACCCACCCATCATCCACCCATCATCCACCCATCACCCACCCATCACCCACCCATCACCCACCCATCATCCACCCATCACCCACCCATCACCCACCCATCCACCCATCACCCACCCATCACCCACCCATTATCCACCCATCCACCCATCACCCACCCATCACCCACCCATCACCCACCCATCATCACCCATCACCCACCCATCATCCACCCATCATCCACCCATCATCCACCCATCATCCACCCATCATCACCCATCATCCACCCATCATCCACCCATCATCCACCCATCATCCACCCATCACCCACCCATCATCCACCCATCCACCCATCATCCACCCATCATCCACCCATCATCACCCATCACCCACCAATCACCCACCCATCACCCACCCATCACCCACCCATCACCCACCCATCATCCACCCATCCACCCATCACCCACCCATCACCCACCCATCATCCACCCATCACCCACCCATCACCCACCCATCACCCACCCATCATCCACCCATCATCACCCATCATCCACCCATCATCCACCCATCCACCCATCATCCACCCATCCACCCATCATCCACCCATCATCCACCCATCATCCACCCATCCACCCATCATCCACCCATCATCCAGCCATCCACCCATCATCCACCCATCATCCACCCATCATCCACCCATCATCCACCCAACCACCTATCACCCACCCATCATCCACCCATCATCCACCCATCATCCACCCATCCACCCATCACCCACCCATCATCCACCCATCATCCACCCATCCACCCATCCACCCATCATCCACCCATCATCCACCCATCATCCAGCCATCCACCCATCATCCACCCATCCACCGATCATCCACCCATCATCCACCCATCATCCACCCATCATCCAACCATCCACCCATCATCCACCCATCATCCAGCCATCATCCACCCATCATCCACCCATCATCCTGCCATCATCCACCCATCATCCACCCATCATCCACCCATCATCCACCCATCATCCACCCATCATCCACCCATCCACCCATCATCCACCCATCCACCCAACATCCACCCATCATCCACCCATCATCCACCCATCCACCCATCACCCACAAATCACCCACCCATCATCCACCCATCACCCACCCGTTACCCACCCATCATCCACCCATCACCCACCCATCACCCACCCATCACCCACCCATCACCCACCCATCCACCCATCACCTACCCATCATCCACCCATCATCCACCCATCCACCCATCATCCACCCATCATCCACCCATCATCCACCCATCATCCACCCATCATCACCCATCATCCACCCATCATCCACCCATCATCCACCCATCATCCACCCATCCACCCATCATCCACCCATCATCCACCCATCATCCACCCATCATCCAGCCATCCACCCATCATCCACCCGTCATCCACCCGTCATCCACCCATCCACCCATCACCCACCCATCACCCACCCATCATCCACCAATCATCCACCCATCATCCACCCCTCCACCCATCACCCACCCATCATCCACCCATCACCCACCCATCACCCACCCATCACCCACCCATCATCCACCCATCATCCACCCATCATCACCCATCACCCACCAATCATCCACCCATCACCCACCCATCACCCACCCATCACCCACCCATCATCCACCCATCCACCCATCACCCACCCATCATCCACCCATCATCCACCCATCACCCACCCATCACCCACCCATCACCCACCCATCATCCCCCCATCATCCACCCATCCACCCATCACCCACCCATCACCCACCCATCACCCACCCATCACCCACCCATCATCCACCCATCACCCACCCATCACCCACCCATCATCCACCGATCCTCCACCCATCACCCACCCATCACCCACCAATCATCCACCCATCATCCACCCATCACCCACCCATCACCCACCCATCACCCACCCATCCACCCATCACCCACCCATCACCCACCCATCATCCACCCATCCACCCATCACACACCCATCACCCACCCATCATCCACCCATCCACCCATCACCCACCCAATACCCACCCATCATCCACCCATCATCCACCCATCATCCAGCCATCCACCCATCACCCACCCATCACCCACCCATCACCCACCCATCATCCACCCATCCACCCATCACCCACCCATCACCCACCCATCATCCACCCATCACCCACCCATCACCCACCCATCATCCACCCATCATCCACCCATCATCCACCCATCATCACCCATCACCCACCAATCACCCACCCATCACCCACCCATCACCCACCCATCATCCACCCATCCACCCATCACCCACCCATCACCCACCCATCACCCACCCATCACCCAACCATCACCCACCCATCACCCACCCATCATCCACCCATCCACCCATCAGCCACCCATCACCCACCCATCATCCACCCATCATCCACCCATCCACCCATCACCCACCCATCACCCACCCATCACCCACCCATCATCACCCATCACCCCACCCATCACCCACCCATCACCCACCCATCATCCACCCATCATCCACCCATCCACCCATCACCCATCCATCACCCACCCATCACCCACCCATCATCCACCCATCATCCACCCATCACCCACCCATCACCCACCCATCACCCACCCATCATCCACCCATCACCCACCCATCACCCACCCATCACCCACCCATCATCCACCCATCCACCCATCACCCACCCATCACCCACCCGTCATCCACCCGTCACCCACCCGTCACCCACCCGTCATCCACCCGTCATCCACCTATCATCCACCCATCATCCACCCATCCACCCATCACCCACCCATCACCCACCCATCACCCACCCATCATCCACCCATCACCCACCCATCACCCACCCATCACCCACCCATCACCCACCCATCCACCCATCACCCACCCATCACCCACCATCATCCACCCATCCACCCATCACCCACCCATCACCCACCCATCACCCACCCATCATCACCCATCACCCACCCATCATCCACCCATCATCCACCCATCATCCACCCATCATCCACCCATCATCACCCATCATCCACCCATCATCCACCCATCATCCACCCATCATCCACCCATCACCCACCCATCATCCACCCATCCACCCATCATCCACCCATCATCCACCCATCATCACCCATCACCCACCAATCACCCACCCATCACCCACCCATCACCCACCCATCACCCACCCATCATCCACCCATCCACCCATCACCCAGCCATCACCCACCCATCATCCACCCATCATCCACCCATCACCCACCCATCACCCAACCATCACCCACCCATCATCCACCCATCATCCACCCATCATCACCCATCATCCACCCATAATCCACCCATCCACCCATCATCCACCCATCCACCCATCATCCACCCATCATCCACCCATCATCCACCCATCCACCCATCATCCACCCATCATCCACCCATCATCCACCCATCATCCACCCAACCACCCATCACCCACCCATCATCCACCCATCATCCACCCATCATCCACCCATCCACCCATCACCCACCCATCATCCACCCATCATCCACCCATCACCCACCCATCACCCACCCATCACCCACCCATCATCCACCCATCACCCACCCATCACCCACCCATCCACCCATCACCCACCCATCACCCACCCATTATCCACCCATCCACCCATCACCCACCCATCACCCACCCATCACCCACCCATCATCACCCATCACCCACCCATCATCCACCCATCATCCACCCATCATCCACCCATCATCCACCCATCATCACCCATCATCCACCCATCATCCACCCATCACCCACCCATCATCCACCCATCATCCACCCATCACCCACCCATCATCCACCCATCCACCCATCATCCACCCATCATCCACCCATCATCACCCATCACCCACCAATCACCCACCCATCACCCACCCATCACCCACCCATCACCCACCCATCATCCACCCATCCACCCATCACCCACCCATCACCCACCCATCATCCACCCATCACCCACCCATCACCCACCCATCACCCACCCATCATCCACCCATCATCACCCATCATCCACCCATCATCCACCCATCCACCCATCATCCACCCATCCACCCATCATCCACCCATCATCCACCCATCATCCACCCATCCACCCATCATCCACCCATCATCCAGCATCCACCCATCATCCACCCATCATCCACCCATCATCCACCCATCATCCACCCAACCACCTATCACCCACCCATCATCCACCCATCATCCACCCATCATCCACCCATCCACCCATCACCCACCCATCATCCACCCATCATCCACCCATCCACCCATCCACCCATCATCCACCCATCATCCACCCATCATCCAGCCATCCACCCATCATCCACCCATCCACCGATCATCCACCCATCATCCACCCATCATCCACCCATCATCCAACCATCCACCCATCATCCACCCATCATCCAGCCATCATCCACCCATCATCCACCCATCATCCTGCCATCATCCACCCATCATCCACCCATCATCCACCCATCATCCACCCATCATCCACCCATCATCCACCCATCCACCCATCATCCACCCATCCACCCAACATCCACCCATCATCCACCCATCATCCACCCATCCACCCATCACCCACAAATCACCCACCCATCATCCACCCATCACCCACCCGTTACCCACCCATCATCCACCCATCACCCACCCATCACCCACCCATCACCCACCCATCACCCACCCATCCACCCATCACCTACCCATCATCCACCCATCATCCACCCATCCACCCATCATCCACCCATCATCCACCCATCATCCACCCATCATCCACCCATCATCACCCATCATCCACCCATCATCCACCCATCATCCACCCATCATCCACCCATCCACCCATCATCCACCCATCATCCACCCATCATCCACCCATCATCCAGCCATCCACCCATCATCCACCCGTCATCCACCCGTCATCCACCCATCCACCCATCACCCACCCATCACCCACCCATCATCCACCAATCATCCACCCATCATCCACCCCTCCACCCATCACCCACCCATCATCCACCCATCACCCACCCATCACCCACCCATCACCCACCCATCATCCACCCATCATCCACCCATCATCACCCATCACCCACCAATCATCCACCCATCACCCACCCATCACCCACCCATCACCCACCCATCATCCACCCATCCACCCATCACCCACCCATCATCCACCCATCATCCACCCATCACCCACCCATCACCCACCCATCACCCACCCATCATCCCCCCATCATCCACCCATCCACCCATCACCCACCCATCACCCACCCATCACCCACCCATCACCCACCCATCATCCACCCATCACCCACCCATCACCCACCCATCATCCACCGATCCTCCACCCATCACCCACCCATCACCCACCAATCATCCACCCATCATCCACCCATCACCCACCCATCACCCACCCATCACCCACCCATCCACCCATCACCCACCCATCACCCACCCATCATCCACCCATCCACCCATCACACACCCATCACCCACCCATCATCCACCCATCCACCCATCACCCACCCAATACCCACCCATCATCCACCCATCATCCACCCATCATCCAGCCATCCACCCATCACCCACCCATCACCCACCCATCACCCACCCATCATCCACCCATCCACCCATCACCCACCCATCACCCACCCATCATCCACCCATCACCCACCCATCACCCACCCATCATCCACCCATCATCCACCCATCATCCACCCATCATCACCCATCACCCACCAATCACCCACCCATCACCCACCCATCACCCACCCATCATCCACCCATCCACCCATCACCCACCCATCACCCACCCATCACCCACCCATCACCCACCCATCACCCACCCATCATCTACCCATCATCCACCCATCCACCCATCATCCACCCATCATCCACCCATCATCCACCCATCATCCAGCCATCCACCCATCACCCACCCATCATCCACCCATCACCCACCCATCACCCACCCATCACCCACCCATCACTCACCCATCATCCAACCATCACCCACCCATCACCCACCCATCACCCACCCATCACCCACCCATCCACCCATCACCCACCCATCACCCACCCATCATCCACCCATCCACCCATCATCCACCCATCATCCACCCATCATCACCCATCATCCACCCATCATCCACCCATCATCCACCCATCATCCACCCATCCACCCATCATCCACCCATCATCCACCCATCATCCACCCATCATCCAGCCATCCACCCGTCATCCACCCGTCATCCACCCGTCATCCACCCGTCATCCACCCATCCACCCATCACCCACCCATCATCCACCCATCATCCACCAATCATCCACCCATCATCCACCCCTCCACCCATCACCCACCCATCATCCACCCATCACCCACCCATCACCCACCCATCACCCACCCATCATCCACCCATCATCCACCCATCATCACCCATCACCCACCAATCATCCACCCATCACCCACCCATCACCCACCCATCATCCACCCATCATCCACCCATCCACCCATCACCCACCCATCACCCACCCATCATCCACCCATCATCCACCCATCACCCACCCATCACCCACCCATCACCCACCCATCATCCACCCATCATCCACCCATCCACCCATCACCCACCCATCACCCACCCATCATCCACCCATCACCCACCCATCACCCACCCATCGTCCACCGATCCTCCACCCATCACCCACCCATCACCCACCCATCATCCACCCATCATCCACCCATCACCCACCCATCACCCACCCATCACCCACCCATCCACCCATCACCCACCCATCACCCACCCATCATCCACCCATCCACCCATCACACACCCATCACCCACCCATCATCCACCCATCCACCCATCACTCACCCAATACCCACCCATCATCCACCCATCATCCACCCATCATCCAGCCATCCACCCATCATCCACCCATCATCCACCCATCATCCACCCATCATCCACCCATCCACCCATCACCCACCCATCACCCACCCATCATCCACCCATCATCCACCCATCCACCCATCACCCACCCATCACCCACCCATCATCCACCCATCACCCACCCATCACCCACCCATCACCCACCCATCACCCACCCATCATCCACCCATCATCACCCATCACCCACCAATCACCCACCCATCACCCACCCATCACCCACCCATCATCCACCCATCCACCCATCACCCACCCATCACCCACCCATCACCCACCCATCACCCACCCATCATCCACCCATCATCTACCCATCATCCACCCATCCACCCATCATCCACCCATCATCCACCCATCATCCACCCATCATCCAGCCATCCACCCATCATCCACCCATCATCCACCCATCATCCACCCATCATCCACCCATCCACCCATCACCCACCCATCACCCACCCATCACCCACCCATCATCCACCCATCATCCACCCATCACCCACCCATCACCCACCCATCATCCACCCATCACCCACCCATCACCCACCCATCACCCACCCATCACCCACCCATCATCCAACCATCACCCACCCATCACGCACCCATCACCCACCCATCATCCACCCATCCACCCATCACCCACCCATCACCCACCCATCATCCACCCATCATCCACCCATCACCCACCCATCACCCACCCATCACCCACCCATCATCACCCATCACCCACCCATCACCCACCCATCACCCACCCATCATCCACCCATCCACCCATCACCCACCCATCACCCACCCATCACCCACCCATCATCCACCCATCACCCACCCATCACCCACCCATCATCCACCCATCATCCACCCATCACCCACCCATCACCCACCCATCATCCACCCATCCACCCATCACCCACCCGTCACCCACCCGTCACCCACCCGTCACCCACCCGTCATCCACCCGTCATCCACCCATCATCCACCCATCACCCACCCATCATCCACCCATCCACCCATCATCCACCCATCATCCACCCATCATCACCCATCACCCACCAATCACCCACCCATCACCCACCCATCACCCACCCATCACCCACCCATCATCCACCCATCACCCACCCATCACCCACCCATCATCACCCATCATCCACCCATCATCCACCCATCATCCACCCATCATCCACCCATCACCCACCCATCATCCACCCATCCACCCATCATCCACCCATCATCCACCCATCATCACCCATCACCCACCAATCACCCACCCATCACCCACCCATCACCCACCCATCACCCACCCATCATCCACCCATCCACCCATCACCCACCCATCACCCACCCATCACCCACCCATCACCCACCCATCATCCACCCATCATCACCCATCATCCACCCATCATCCACCCATCCACCCATCCACCCATCATCCACCCATCATCCACCCATCATCCACCCATCCACCCATCATCCACCCATCATCCACCCATCATCCACCCATCATCCACCCATCATCCACCCATCATCCACCCATCATCCACCCATCACCCACCACCCATCACCCACCCATCATCCACCCATCATCCACCCATCATCCACCCGTCCACCCATCACCCACCCATCATCCACCCATCATCCACCCATCACCCACCCATAACCCACCCATCATCCACCCATCATCCACCCATCATCCACCCATCATCACCCATCACCCACCAATCATCCACCCATCACCCACCCATCACCCACCCATCACCCACCCATCATCCACCCATCCACCCATCACCCACCCATCACCCACCCATCATCCACCCATCATCCACCCATCATCCACCCATCCACCCATCATCCACCCATCATCCACCCATCATCCAGCCATCCACCCATCATCCACCCATCATCCACCCATCATCCACCCATCATCCACCCATCATCCACCCATCCACCCATCACCCACCCATCATCCACCCATCATCCACCCATCATCCACCCATCACCCACCCATCACCCACCCATCATCCACCCATCACCCACCCATCACCCACCCATCATCCACCCATCATCCACCCATCATCCACCCATCATCACCCATCACCCACCAATCATCCACCCATCACCCACCCATCACCCACCCATCTTCCACCCATCATCCACCCATCCACCCATCACCCACCCATCACCCACCCATCATCCACCCATCACCCACCCATCACCCACCCATCATCCACCCATCCACCCATCACCCACCCATCCACCCATCACCCACCCATCACCCACCCATCACCCACCCATCACCCACCCATCATCCACCCATCACCCACCCATCACCCACCCATCACCCACCCATCATCCACCCATCATCCACCCATCCACCCATCATCCACCCATCATCCACCCATCATCCACCCATCACCCACCCATCACCCACCCATCATCCACCCATCATCCACCCATCCACCCATCATCCACCCATCATCCACCCATCACCCACCCCTCACCCACCCATCACCCACCCATCATCCACCCATCCACCCATCATCCACCCATCCACCCATCATCCACCCATCATCCACCCATCCACCCATCATCCACCCATCATCCACCCGTCACCCACCCATCATCCACCCATCATCCACCCATCATCCACCCATCATCCACCCCTCCAACTATCCACTCATCTAATACACATCGCTCATCCACCCTTCTTCCCTTCATCAGAACTAATGCATTAGATCTAGATCACTTTGTGTTGTGACAAGTCTCATAAGGACCAGAATTCAAAACCGAGTCACTTGATTCCAACCCCACACTCTTCCACAGTCCTGACTTGAGACAGAGGGGAGCACCATGGTGGTCATGGCCGAGTGGTCCTGGCCAGGCTGGGCTGCCTGTCCTTGGCGACGGGGGTAGTATTAGCACTCCTCACTGATTCCTGGGTCTCCTCTCTTCCAGGCAGGGGTGGTCTCCCCTTTCCATCCCCCCGAGGTTGGGTGGAGCCACATGACTGGCCATGGTGGACATGCATTGTGCAGAGGGACCCACACCACGTACAGACAGGAGTGTGTGCTTGTGGACTGGGACGCCCTCCCCTCCCTCCCCTCCCTCCCCTCCCTCCCCTCCCTCCCCTCCCTCAGCTCCCTCAGCTGGAACAGGCAGGATATTCGGGGTGGCAGCCATTCTATCAGCCTAGGTCCCCAAGTTGCCAGGGTGGACAAAACATCCCGCTGACCTGCGAGGGCCCGAGAAACAAGTGAGGGTGGTTTGGGGCCATGGAGACGTGGGGGCTGTTACCCGGCTCAGCTCAGCCTGTCTGACTGACACGGCTTCCTGTTGGCCTGTTTTCTTACCGTCTCCTGGCACTGCTGGGACAAAGCACCACAAACCGGGCAGTCTAAAACAGTGGAAATGCAGTCGTTCATGGGTCTGGAAGCCAACAGTCTGAGCTGAACATGTTGGCAGGGCTGGTTCTCTCCGGAGGCTCTGGAAGAGTCCGTCCCAGGCCCCTCCTCCAGCCGTTGTGCTTGCCCGCCATCCTCAATGACCCTCCTTTGCATCATTCAACGTCCACCGCTGTCACCACGGGGCCTTCTTTCCTCTGTGGTGTCTCTGTGTCTCTTCCTAAGGACTCCAGTCTTTGGGCGAAGGGCTGCCCTGCTCAGATTTGACCTCATCTTGACCAATAACATTGGCAAAGATCTTTTCTCCAGATACGGTCACATTTTGAGATTCCTGGAGGATGTGATCCTGGAGAAGGATCATACCCACTCCAGTATTCTTGACTGGGAAATCCCATGGATGGAGGAGCCTGGTAGGCTACAGTCCATGGGGTTGCAAAGAGTCAGACACAACTAAGCAACGTCACTTTGACTTTTCAGAGGATATGAAGTTAGGGCCCACTAATCCAGCACGTTGCCACATCCTAAGCTTAGTTCAGGTTAGCAAATGTTTAAAGACTCGCCGCGTGCCAGGACTACTGGGGCATTTCCCGATGAGACAGGAATGAAGGATTCCACAGCGGGGGGAGCACTGGAGATGATGGGCTGGTCTGAGTTCAGAGTCAGAAAGCAGAGGGGGCAGAGCCCTCGGACAGTCCTGACAGTGTGTCGGGGGTGTGTTGTCGTGAGAGCGGCGTGGGTGGGCGTCCTGCTGGCTGGTGCAGGTCCCCTCCAGCTGCTGAGCACCCGTGCCTCGCCTGCCTCTGCCTCTAGCACCCAGTTAAGGACGGGTACCTGACAAGTTCTTCGTAGCTGCTGGGCGAGCCACGCTCACTCACACGTGGTGCCCGCCTGTCTCCTGCCATCCTCACTATTTGCGGAGCCCATCTGTAAGGGACACTGGGCCAGGCTGGCGTGGCGGCAGCCCAACTGGAAAGGCCCGTGGTCTGTTCAACGGCAAGGCTGGCCCGGGGCCCCTGGCTCTGGCTCTCTGAGTGGCTCTCAAGAGCACCCATGGGGCCCATCCATCATGCCAGATTCCCCGGTGTGTGTCAGCCTTGCTGAGCGGGGAAGTTGCACAAGCTTACAGCTTCCTCTGATTTCTGGGAGGCAGCTTCAACTCCGGAAGGGCCAGGGCAGCGGGGTCTCCTGCTCTGCTCCTCCCAGAGATCACCACGAACCCACCCCCTTGGGGTTAGCTCCCCCGTCCTCCCAGAGTATATATTCCTACCTTCCCATGTGAGTCTAGAGACCACCACTGACCCCAAAGTTGCCCGGGCTACTCTTCAAGCCCAGGGTGTGATCTGGGACCCACAGTTGAGGACGTGGACATACAGGGGATCCAGAAGATGCTGCGTCCATGGTGCTGCCCTTGGGAGCAGGTTCTCCAAGGTGCTTCAGGAGCTGTCACCCAGGCCTGCCCCCTCCATCTGAGTGGGAGGGAAGGGATGGAGCTCAACTTGTCCATCGTGGCCCACCGTGCCCTTTCCCCAGGGGCGACCATAGGAAGCAAACCCAGCGGAGCCTTTGGGGGTATGACCTCAGCTTCCTGTCCAACCCGGACCCTAGCGCTCTTCAGCTGTGTAATCAGAGCCAGCAAATGAACCTCTCTGAACCTGTTCTCTAGGAGGCAGATAATAACAGGAATCACTCACAGGGCGACAATTAAACGAGGTCTTCCTTCAGCTGAGTTCCTGACTCAACAATGAGGACAGTCATTATCCTGACGAGGCCTGGGGGCTGACCTGCTTCTGAACGCCGTGGCTCCCCAGGGCCCCTCAGCCTGGGACCCAGACCCTTCTACGTGGGACTGGCTTGCCCCCAGCTCCCCAGGCCCCGGGCATGCTGCATGGGCTCTGCGTGCCCACCTCCAGGCTGTGGCCCGAGCAGCTCGTCCATTTTTGGGATGCTCAGAGCACTCTATCCATGGGCTCCACAGCAGTAGCCCCCAGGGCCTATTTTTACCCTATATGAGTGGCCTGTGGCTGCCCAAACAAGTGACCACAAACAGGTGGGCTTCACACTACAGGGATGGATTATCTCCCAGTTATGGAGGCCAGCGTCTGACATCAGAATGCGGGCAGGGTCTCCCTCTGAGGCCCCAGGGAGGGCCCCACCTGCCTCCTCCAGCTCACAGGGCTCCAGGCGCCCGTGGTCCCTCCCGTCTCTGCCTCAATCATCACTTGGCCTCTGGGAGTCCCTGTCTGTTTCCTTTACCATCTCTTCTGCAGACACTCTTACTGAACTTAGGGCCCACCTGGATCCAGAAAGATCTCATCTCAAGATCCTGGACTTCATCACATCTACAAATACCCTTTTCCAGATAAGGCTGGTTCCACAGCCCCTGAGTTCCATCTGATTCTCTGTGCTGCCACTGTCCATCAGTCCAGGTCTGTCTCAAGCGGTCCAGAAACCAGACGGGGACATGGGCTAGAGTGAGACCCCGGGCCAACAATGACCCAGAAACAGGGCAGGCCCCCCGTGACCTGACCGCCCCAGACACCCTGGGAAGGCCTGACATGGGGTCTGGTGCAGATGACATTCCAGGGCTTCACATCTCATCGAGCCTCAGAGTTATTAGTTCTCATGAGTGGTCAGAGAATAAATTGCCTGAGAAGGGCCCCCTGAGGCAACAGGGCACAACAGCTGGGACCAGGCCTCAGAACCTTCCTCCATCAGCTCCCGGGAGTCACTGCTCTGAACCGTGCATCCACGCCCATCCCCCACCAGAGACACTTGGCCACCGGCTGTCCCCTCTACCTCCTCCGTCTTGGCAGCTGAGGGGTCCAGGGACACAGCACAGGTCCAGGCGGGCCTGGAGTCTCAGGCCAACAATGTTATATCTAAGTGGGCCCCACACTGCATCCAGGAGAACAGAATGATTAGGAGAAATTTATGCCTCGTACCTTCCTGGAAGGAGCTCTGGCCAGCAGCATGGACGAGTTTTAGATTACAGTTTTTCAAA
This sequence comes from Moschus berezovskii, assembly GCF_049115385.1. Taxonomy (NCBI): domain Eukaryota; kingdom Metazoa; phylum Chordata; class Mammalia; order Artiodactyla; family Moschidae; genus Moschus; species Moschus berezovskii. The sequence goes on from NC_142475.1 coordinate 81,723,649, forward strand.
AGAGAGGGGGACGTCCTTCAAATGGATCTTTCTTGTTATATCCTTTCCATAAAAGCCAGGACATAACATTAAATCATCGCCCTGGGAAGAAGGCATTTCGGAAGGGAGCACAGATGATATAAAACTGGCGCGTCGCGTTCTGCTGGTTTAACCCAACCCAGGCCACATCATTATCACCTGTTTAATGTCCTAGATCCGGGGATGGGAAAACAACTGCGTTAGATCCTAAAACACTTACTAGCAGGCAAGGGGCTTCATCTTGCTGTTTGCCGAGTGCTTTATTTACTTTACAATGAAATAATAGGATTTTTTTTCAGATCCGGGCTCTCACTGGGGTACATCCATCCTGGCAGGTGGCATGGCCATGCGTTCAGTGACAAGGTAACACATGTGTGCAATCACATGCTTCATCCTCAGCCCTTGGTGTGGGGTGCTGGCTGATCTGATGAAAAAAAAGCAAGGCCAGAGTTTCATCCATTCATCATCCTTCATTCATTCAATAAATATTTGCTCGACAGGTGGCTCCAGGGTAAAGAAACTTCCTGTAATGCAGGAGACCAGAGTTCAATCCCTGGGTTGGGAAGATGCCCTGGAGCAGGGAGTGACTACCCACTCCAGCACTCTTGCCTGGAGAGTCCCACCGACAGAGGAGCCTGTTGGGCTGCAGTCCATGGGATTGCAGAGAGTGGGACACGACTGAGCGACTTCACTTTCACACTTTTACTCCACGTGGGTGCTTAGGTACAGTGACACTCTCCAGGGACACAGCCTCAACCACACAGTGACTTTGGAGGGCATGATGACAGCCGCTGCTCTGATAACCTGCCTCCCGGAACTTGGACAGTCTGCTTGGCAACAGCCCTAGAGGGGCCCATGTGAGCAGGGAGGATCTCTGCAGTGCAGAGGTCACCACAGTGCTCACCACGACGGCCAGCCACAACTGAAATGCCTGCACAGGACCTGGCCACCACGGGGGGTCCACAGCGGTTCCCACAGAAACGGATGAGTCTCAGGCTCTGCTGGGAATGCGCTCAGCACAGCAGAAGCCACGTGGCAGTGCGTCCATTGCGGTGCCTGGACCTGGACACACAACGGTGGCCAACAGCTCTGGCCCATGGGGACTCGCGAAGATGGGAAGAGAGTGAGGAGCCAGGGGAGGGACCCCAGCAGACTCTCCACATTCTTGCTCCGCCCGAGTGTTTCCTGATGTGTCTGATCCCGCCGCAGCCTGTAGGTGAGTCCTGGGGCCTCTTACAGGGAAGGGCCTCGGGCACAGACACGCCAAGGACGCGCCAAGGTCACAGCTCCCCCAGGGACGTCCTGGGCCCACGGTCTGCACCCTCTCCCCCAGGCCGAGCCATCCTTATTTCTCTCTCCCTCTCCGGGCCTCTGGGTCTCCTTTCCTCTCTTTCTGCTCCTCCCTTCCCCACCACCTTTGCTCTCTCTCTCTCTCTGTCACACACACACAGGCGCACGTGCGTACACACACACACACGCACACACGCACGCATGCAGCAGTGACTTGGACAAGAACCACGAGGCTGTCATTGTCTCGCCATCTCGTTTCAGGGCGGATACGCATTCAGAGAGCAGAGCAGTCTGGGCCATCGGGTCCTCACCACGTGCCCCGGGCCGTCCGTCCCTCAAACCCCAGATGTCTCAAGTGGGCTCTTGGCAAACACCGGGTCATTGTCGCGTTGTGGGTTCCGTGCTGGGCGCTTGGAGTGTCACTATTCTCAGTAGTTGATTGAAGAGCGTGATGATCTGGGTTAATGATGTAGCAATTGCCTGAGTGATTGGAATCAGTGAGAAGATATTATAGGAGCTGACCCAATTCTCTCAACTGCTCTAACTGCAAACTGAGCCTTGAGACAAAACAGGAAGGAGAAGGGGCCCGGGTTTATGGAGCCCCTACTACGTGCTGGGCATCTTGTTTGCAACAGTCTCGTTCATACTCTCAGTAAAACACGAGCAATGAGCAATGTTTATGGCGCCCACAGTCTGGACTGGGCCCCGTGCCACCACTTCACAGGCCCCCATCAACCCAGCGAGACCAGAACCTGTGTTTCGGCTCCTAAGTGTCTGAAATTCATGACACGGAGACGTCTCAGCACCAGGGTATGGTCAGGATGGGTGGGAGGAGGGCTGGGTGAACAGACCACGTGGGGCGGGTCTGTCGTGCCCAGCCCGTCCCCAATCCGTCCCTGCTCCCCGTGCCCCAGGGAGCTGTCTTCCCACTACCCCACCCAAGACTCTACTCTAGACCCTCCTCTCTCCTCAAGCCCAGGGACCCCACAGGGGTCTGACCACACCGGGCCATTGCAAACGTCTCATGATCTAGAGGCATATGGAGAGAAGCTTGGATTCTCTGCTAGTGACGCGAGGTGCTGTTATACGTGCCTTGATTTCACTGTCAAATCCCTGACGCTCAGTGCGGGTGAAGACACGTGAAGAGTGACTGTCCTGGGTGTGCACTGCGGGTAACACCCTTCAGCTCAGGTGAACATGCCTCTCGGCTGGGCTGGGCTATGGGGCCCAGGCATTTGGTCAAGCACCACTCTGCACGGCTGTGAAGGTGTTTTGGACATGTGATCGGTGGCCACAATCAGTGGACTTGGAGTCAAGCAGGAGACCCTCTGTGGTGTGGTGTGCCTCGTCTAATCAGTTGAAGGTCTTAAGAGCAAAATGGACGTCTCCTGGAGAAAAGGGAATTAATTCAGCTTGGACAAGAGCCCTGCCTGAGTTTCCAGCCCATTGGCCGGTCCTGTAGACTTCAGACTCACCAGCCCCATGACCACAGAGCCTGTGACCTGGTGACAGGTGTCATCAGCCCTCGCATCTCATGTTGGAATCCCAGTTCCAGGGATGGCAAAAACCCTCATGTGCAGAGGTGTTTGTCACCAACACGTTCGTGGAAATGAGCACCTGGAAGCAATGCGATGCCTAGCAGTGGGGTAGAGGGAGCAGACCCAGGGTCGTCCCCGGAGGAAGACAAGCACCTCACAGGGACGACGGCAAGTGGCCGGCACAGGGTGGACGCACCGTCCCACATTTACAAAGATAGAGATGTGTGCACGCCGTGTGTCTATAGGGTGTTACGGTTGGAGAGAGTCGAGAAGAGAGGAGCCAGTGTGAACACAGCCCACATGGCATCTTCCCAGAAGCTGAGAGCCAGCCCCGTGCCTCCCATCCTGCCAGGGGGAGGCAGCCGCCCTCAAACCACAAGCTGAAACTGCCTCCTCCCCCAGCCCCTTTGTGCAGTGAGCAACATGCCCAGCCACACAGGGCAGTCCTGAAATAGTGACTCCGAGGTGGAATTGGGACTCTGAGTCATCGCTGTGTTTTTACTTACGCTTTTCAACATTTTCTAAAATTTATGCCCCAAGTGTTCGCTATTTCCTTATCAGAGCAAAATAAGCACTGGAAGCAAACCAGGACTGCTCGCTGCTCCTGGCTGCCAGCAGAAGAGGCTGAGGACGGCACCTGCCTGGCCTGGGATTGGCTCGTGCCTCTCAGTGTCCCTCTGCCTTCTGCCCCCCAGGCCTCCACGGCCCCTTTGAAGCCAAAGATTCTAGGGTCCTGAGCCCCTGATGCTTCATGGAGAAGTAAGGCTCAGACACGGCCCAGGAAAAGGATGATCTGCAGTGACGCCACCTGATTGCCAGCTCAGTGTGTAGGAAACCCTGTTCCTTCCTCACTGGCCACCCACTGAAGAGGCCCACCCGGGCCCACCCCCAGGCCCTTCTCCACGCCCCCAGCAGCCGTGACTCTCTCTCTCACACACACACTTTCTGACTACGCATAACTGCCCACCATGTGCCTCCCGCCCTCGGATCCCGTCTTTACCTCCTGGATGCTCCAGGACAGTATCTGCTTCCTCTGCCGTATGAAAAAAGCAGCCTCTTGACCAAAGGAATCATGGTTTGGATTTGACCAACTCGTTCACTCGCTTCTTAACTCCATAGACTTGTCCCAAACAGGTGCTGAGCCAGGCCCTTGGGTGTCACGTGAGCAAGTGGACACAGAGCCTGCCCTCTTGGCTCACTGTCCACCTGAGAGCGCACACACCCAAACAGCAGTGTGACAAAGAGTGACGTCTGTCTGCCACCCCTGGGGACTTCCAGACTCAGGTCTGTCAGCCGTGATGGGAAATTCTGCTCACAAGTAGCCCTTGTCATAAAACCAGAGGACACAGAACGCCCAGGCCAGCAGATCACTGTGCCGCCCGTGACCATCACTCTTTGTCACACTGTTGTTCAAGTGTGATCCTTTCCGATGGACAATGAGCCAAGAGGGCAGGCTCGGTGTCCATTTGCTCACGTGACATCCCAGGGCCTGGCTCAGAGCGCCTGTTTGGGACAGGTCTGTGGAGTTAACGAGTGAACATTAATGAGTTAAAGGTCTTGTTCTGGAGGGTCAGGGCTGAGTGTGACCAGGATCAGGTCAGAGTGGGACCAGGGTCAGGGCTGAGTGTGACCAGGGTCAGGATTCAGTGTGGGACCAGGATCAGGGCTCAGTGTGCGATCAGGGTCAGGTCAGAGTGTGGCCAGAGTCTGGGGCCAGGCTGGGACCAGTGTCAGGGGTCAGAGTGTGACCAGAGTCAGGCCTCAGAGTGTGACCAGGATCAGGGCTCAGAGTGGGACCAGGATCAGGGCTCAGAGTGGGACCAGGGTCAAGGCTCAGAGTGGGACCAGGGTCAAGGCTCAGAGTGGGACCAGGGTCAGGGCTCAGAGTGGGACCAGGGTCAGGACTCAGGGTGACCAGGGTCAGGGCTCAGAGTGGGACCAGGGTCAGGGCTCAGAGTGGGACCAGGGTCAGGGCACAGAGGGTGACCAGGGTCAGGACTCAGGGTGACCAGGGTCAGGGCTCAGTGTGTGACCAGGATCAGGGCTCAGAGTGGGACCAGGGTCAGGGCTCACTGTACAGCCATGCTGGTCAGAGCGTAGTGTGGGCTTGAGACTGGGGCTTGGTCTGGCTCGTGGCAGAGCTCTCAGCCTCCCAGCTGTGGCCGCTGTCCTGACTCTGGGAGCCTCCTTCTGCCTCTAGCTCTGGTCCCAGGGTGGCCTGGCCTCTGGCCCTGTTCACTTTTTCCTATGGAAATCCCCTTTGGCTCTAGTCCTAATTATGTTTAAAACCCCATCCTGGCCAGGGGATCTCATCAGGGAGCAGGAGACAGGAACTGGGATGCTGCAGAGAAAATGAGGGCTGGTGGCCTGGACAATTCCTCCACAACCCAATCAGGGCTCCTGCACACCCGGATTTGCATAACCCCTAAGCCGATTAGGGGAGCATTCAGAGCAAGCAGCGCAGGCACGGAGCCAGCAAAGCCGCCCTCCTCTCCCTGTAGATTAACTGCCCTCGTCCCAGCTGGTCCCAAAGCCCCGTGCATTATCTCTCTCCACAAACCGGCACCTCCTCCCGGCTCCTTCCCTGCTTCCCTCGGTGGCACCCAATTATGTATCCTCGTCACCCTGAATGCCTCCTCTCCCCTGCCCTCCACTCAGCCCACTCCTGCAGCCTCAGCCTGGCCCATCCCTCTACCCCCACAGCCCCACCGGCCACCCTCTCAGGCCGCACTCCTGCCACAACCAAAGATGCCTCCTGCATCGGCCCTCCTTCCGGCCACGCCGGTTCCAAGCCCAGGACAAAGGCCCTCTCTGCCGAGGGCTGCACAAAAGGGCTGGCGCCTGGGCTTCCCGGGCTCTTGCGTCGTCCTTCTGAAGCAGGCGCTGCTCTGCTCATGGTCGGCCAGCACCCTCCCCACTCCCCAGCTGGGCACTGAGGCTGGGGGCTGAGCCTGGCCCGGGCACATAGCCCACACAGAGCCACACTCGCTGCCCTCTGTGTGATCTCCTGCAAATGGGCCTGCTCCCCTTCATTCCCACGGCCTGGTCGCGCACCCTCCCCATGGGCGGGTGCAAGTTCACGCCCTCCTGGCCTGGCTTCTACCTGCTCCACGAGGCCCCTGCCCCTGTTCTGATGCCCTGAGATGCTAGCAAGGACACCTGTCTGGGAGAGGATGGGGCAGAGGCCGTGATCAGGGTCAGAGTGGGCCCCATGGGGCAGTGGGTGTCAGGCATCCGCACCTGGTCTAAAGCCACTCTCTTCCCCTCGCCACCCGGTGCAGGGGGCTGGGGTCCCTGGGGTACCCCTGCTGCTGCAGCCCGCACAGAAACTGTAGGTGGGAGGGGGTTGATCCAGGATCTCAACCCTGGCCCCCGTTGGGTCCGCTTGACCCTGTGACCCTGGCCAAGCCAGCCCCGCATTGAGAAAACAAGAAGTGGGTTGGCTGACCTCTGGGCATTGCCTCTTTGCAAGACTTGAATCTGTGAAATGGGCTCTGAGAGCTTTAAACCAAACAACGCCATCTCAGGCAGCCTCAGGAGGCTCAGGCGTGTGTGTGGGGGAGGGGGGTCTCTGCTCCAGACGTGGGAGGAACGCATTTATGCCATGAGAATCTGCTGGATGTAAGGTCGCATGGTCACCACCATCATCACCATCAGGGCCAAGCCACTGGTTGATGTGACCCTAGACTGACCCCTTCATCCTCCTGGGCCTTTGATGGGCCAAAAAGTAGAAGAAAAGTTTTTCCTTCCTTCACGGGGCCTTTGGTTTAAGAGGTAGCGGGTGTGGAGGTGCCCTGGAAGAGAGAGCTGAGATGCAGGCTCAGGGTGGCCGTCCACAAGGTGGTCCCAGGGCTGGTGAAGAAGCTGGCACTGGTTCCTGACGCCCAGAGCTGGTGTGGCTCTGCCCTGGGCACTGAGCCAAGTGCCCTGCAGGCCCAGCACTCCCCACCCTGCTTGGGACCCACCACTTCCAGCCCTTCCCAGCTGGAGCCTGGAGGCCCCTCTGTGAGCTCCGCACCCCCAAGAGAAGCCACTCGGCACTGAGGAGCCCAGGCCTCAGGCCCACACAGAGGAGGCGACAGGTAGGGAAACAGTCCATCCCAGCTGCAGCCTGCACCAGGCTGAGCCAGCTCTCCGTGTCTAGGACAGGTGCAGGCAGAGGTACTTAGCACCCCGCACTGCCACTTCCCCTCCCCAGGGCCCCTGGCGCCGAGAGCATCTCCAATTTCCCCATCATAAATGGCATCTGGCTGAGTCCTGGGCCCCCGAGCCTGGCTGGGCTGGCGCTCGGGACGGCTGACAGCTGCTGCCGCTGTGACGAGCATATGCTCGCCCAACCCCACGCCCGCCAGCCTGCCTGGAGCCGAAGCCGGGTCCCTCCGGCTCCCACCCCACCTCACGCAGGCCCATGTGGGCCCCAGGTGCAGGGTGACCAGGCCTGCTGTGATGCGGCCGACTGTTTGCTTGGGCACCTTCAGGGGTGGCACGTCCCCACCCAGAGTCAGGGCTGGTGGTCCCTCCCCCTCCGCCTGCTCTGCCGTCCCAGAGTGGTAGAGACCTCGGGTCCCCACCCAGGATGGACAGGCTGCAGACAGGAGGGGCTGACACCTGCTTCAGGGCCTGGGGCGCCCAGCACCACTCACTGTCCACAGGAGCCTGGAGCCCCCGCTTCTTCAGAGCCCCCCCGGTGCCCAGAGCTGGGCTTCCCACAACACCTCCATCTCTTCTCACCCTTTCTGCCCCAGGGGCCCTAGGGCCACCCAGGATCCCCCAGGGGGGCCCCCTGCACCCTGCGCATGTGAGCCGGACCTACTGGGAGCGTGGCGGCTCTGACATTCAAGGAGCAGGGGCCATCCCTCGGGGCACAGCTCTGGGCCACCTGCCCCTGGGCTCCTCAAGCCAGAGGCTGGAGCCCCAGCTGCCCGCATTGGGTCCATCTGGAAGACATGTGTCCGTGTGAGCCCTCCCCCACTGCCCTTCACCCTCCTGGCCTCTGAGGCCTGCACTCCTGAGGCATCTTGCCAATAAAAGCTGCCCTTGTGTTAACCTGTCTCAAGCTGCTTTGGGGGATGGCAGAGTCAGCCCTTCCTGGAGCAGGCACCCCGGCAGCCTCCTGTTGAGTATGGCCTGGCCTCGTGACTTGACTTGCTACCGACCAGCAGAACATGGCAACGTGTCGGGAGATGGCTTTGTGATTAGGTCACAGGAGAGCAGGTCTTCTATCTCGCTGACAGACTCCTTCCTCCTGGCTAAACCACTCGGAGGGAAGACCACGTGCCAACCGAGAGCCGCCTCCATCATGGTCAGAGAGGAGCAATGGCCTTGGCCAAGAAGACCTGAGCAACGGACCCCCCAACACCAGGTGGGCCTAACCCACCCTTCCCGGTCGGGCCTCAGATGAGAGCCGACCCCACCGACACCTGGACTGCAGCCTGTGAGAGCCCGAGCAGAGGCCACAGCTGGGCTGAGCCGGGGCCCTGACCACGGACGCTGAGCTATTAACGTGTGGTTTCAGCCCTGCAGGTGGAGGCCAGGTGTGACAGAGTCAAGGCCAGTACAGGACCCCGGCTAAGACGGCTGTCCCACACACCTTATTTCATACTGTGATGCCCCTGCCCTGCACCCCCAGACCCCATGGCCCTCAGCAGCCCCTCCCACGCCACACGTGCCCTAGTCCTGGTCCCTCGTCCATTCCGTGATGCGGGCATCCGCACTGGTGTCACAAGGGCCCAGATGAGTGCTTGGCGCTGGCTGGGTGCTGGGTGCTCAGTACTCATTGAATGAGGCCTCACGGCAGGACACCTGGTGTTGGGTCCGGGGATTGGGCGGAGGTGGTGTTTGTCAGCGGGAGTGGCCCAGTCGTGTACTGACAGGGTGACTGTCCCCAGACCCCCAGTGACCAGATGCTCAGGCAAGCACCAGGCCCGGGAGGCGCAGGCAGAGCCACCTGTGAGCTCACAAGGGCAGTTGCCAGTGTGGGAATGGCCCACCCTCCCCCACCAGCTCTCACTGCCGCTTCTGTGTCAGGACACAGTGAAGCTCCTCAGGCCCCGGCGAAGCCCAGGTGGGAGCTGGGGGATGGGCTGGGAGACAGGTGGGCGGCGGGAGCCCCGGGGGCCATCTGCGAGGTGGGGGACACCCACCCCGGGAAGGTCAGTTCACCACAGAAATGCCCTTCCAGACAGTCCCTGGAGGATTGCAATCTCTCCCGCTCTGGTTTAAAAAGCGTTTCCGCTGTGGCCTGCCCTTCCTCAGGGACAAATAATTCCTCCAGTGCGGAGGGATGCTGACAGCCAGCTTTCATTTATCTCTTTGAGATGCAGATTCCCTGACCCGGGCACCCCTCCCTGCCAGTCCCTCCCCAGCCAGTCTGCCGGCCTCAGATCATCCGGCGGGGCGGCCAGTAGGCCCAGCGGCCCTGGACTACCTGCCTTGTCAGCCCCCAGAGCCCGTCTGCCAGCTGCCCACCGGCGAGGGGTCGCAGGGGGCACGCAGCCTGGCGGACTGTGCAGGTGGGCGACTGAACTCCCTGCAGCTCACGCAGCTCCGTTCTTCATCTTTGTTCGGGAGGCGGCCCAGAGGACTCAGGCTCTGTCTGAACTTCTGCTGGAACATGCCCTGTGTTCATCTCTGGTCCCACTGTTCAGAAGCCCCTCCTTCTAGTTCAGGCAGACGGCTGACTGGGGGAGTCAACCCTGGCCTGAGAGTGGCACCCTCTTCCCTCTCCTCCAGACCAGGTGTCCCTCGTCGAGGGTGTGCTGAAAGCCAAGAGACATCAGGCTAAATTTCACCTAAGTGAGAGACGGTGCCCTCGATCGGAAGAGGAGGTTCAGCAGTGACACATCAGGCATCCTCGGGGAGAAGTGCCTCGTGGAGGCACCGGCCTCGGGGCCTCAGGGGCCCTCGGAGCAGCCAGAGAGCAATGACAGAGGCCACTTTACCCGCTGGTGGCTGGGGGCACAGGCGATGGTCAGCGTCTCCAACCCAGTTCCTCCTTGCGTCTGCTGAGCAGAGGGAGCCTCTCAAAGCGGCTTGAGGTCAGCCCACACCACAGTCCCTGAGATCAGGCACGCCAGGCAGAAGTGTGCCACCAGCTTGAGGCTGAACTTCAAGCAAAGGTCAAACTTGAGGTTGACTCCCTCAGTGATCTAAGTACGTGCTCTGCTGTGGGAGCAGAGGAAACCAAGGACCAAGGTTAATGCGTCAGCAGAAACTGTGATTCCCTGGGCTGTGCTGGCTGCACCCTCGCTGGACGGCATTCAGGGTGAGGGGCAAAGCCTCTGTGCTCTCCCAGGAGACTGCAGGGCGTATGCCGTTGTGTGCGCGTGCTTCTGCTTGTATGTGCACGCATGTGAGTGTGGACTCACACGTGCCTGTGTGCACGCATGCTTGTAGGCATGCGAATGCATCTGTGCCTGGGCGTTTATATATGCATACGCACATGTGAGCAAGTCCAGAACAAATGCTCTCGTGAGTGCCCAAGTGCGTGTCCCCGTGTGCCGACTGTGCCCACACATGCGCACGTGTGTGCTTGTCTCACCAGGCACCCATGCGCGTTGCAAATGTGAGCCCGTGTGTACTGTATGCGTGCAGGCATACACACGTATGTGCGCACTAGTGCAGACGTGCACACACACGTGTGACGGGAGCCTCACCCAGTAGCACCGGGTCCAACCCCGGCCTCTCCCTCAGTGCGTGCTTTCACACAGATGGTCGCACTTTGTGGCTTCGACTACGCTCCCCATCTCAATGGTCCCCAAACACTATCCCCAACAGACATTTCTCTTGGAGCATCAAATATGAACACACGCACACAGAGTTCACACGTTCCTATTCACTTATTCAACAGAGCCACTGCACACAGGGAAATGAGCTGGCAGGAGGGGAGCCCCGGGCCCCGCCACTGGTGGGTGGCCACAGGATTTGCTGCCCAGGGCTGAGGGCCCAACTGGAGGACACGGCACCTAGGCAGCCCCCTGCAGGCTGGCTCCCAGATGGGTTTCTGGGAGGAGCCTGCCACCCAGCCTCGCAGTCTGACCCTCACGCTTCCAGCCGCTGCAAGGAATTTAGGACCGTGTTCAGAACAGCTTCTTGGGTATGACTCTTGGTAGTCGTGGATGGCCTGAGCTTCAGCATGACAACTGTCCCCTCTCTGCTCTGTCTTGAGGAGGCTGTGGCCACAGCCCGGCCAGGGTACAGAGCCTGAGCAGACAAGAGTGACAGGCATGGGCCAGCGGCCACGTTGCTGCCGCCCTAAGAGATGGCAGGAGCCAGGCTGAGTCCTAGGCCACCTGCTGAGCTCTGAACCTGTGCCAGGCCTGCCGTCTGCCTCAGGCAGGCACCATCTGCTCTGCTGGCAGGTGGCACGGAGCTCTGGAGTGACGGCAAACCAGACCCCGGGGAGTAGCCGGCACATCTGTGGGGTCCAAAGGGTCCTTACTCAGGACCATGCAGATAGCTCAGAACCTCCAGGTTCAGGCACAGTTCCTCGCCTGAGAACAGGGGGTAGTAACTCTCTCCTTTTTAGAGCCGTGGGGTTAGTTCAAGGCCTTCATCCACTCACTCACTCATTCGTTGGGCCCAGCATCTGGTTACAGACCTGGGGACAGGGTTTGCCACTGACCAAGGGCCTGGACAATGGGATACATTGTTAGCAGTCTCCCCAGGTGACTCCTCACCTCTCAGGCCCCAGGGCCAGAGTCCAGAGACGCTTCTGGCTGGGACGGTTCCTGCTCTGCCACTGTCCAGCTACTGGCCCTGGTGCCACGCTTTGTCTCCTTTACAGCCTCCTTCCCTTCCTGAAGCTACGTCTGTGTGTCTGTGTGTCTGCCCACCTAATGACTCTGATCCATGGCCCTTGAGGGTGGCTTCCTGTCTGTCTGGATCAGGCCTGTCTGGGTCACTGAAGAGTCCCTAGATCACAGTTGGTGCTCAACAAACATTGGTGCCGATGGAGGTTGTCCAGGCCGGGACTCAGAATAGAAGTCAGGCCTCCAGACAGACCAGGGCTGGCCCCCGTGGGCACTCACCACTGTCCTGAGGATGGAACCAGAGGTGGAGGGGCCTCCCGTCTCCAGTCAGAAACTAGGGCTGGAGGAGGGACCCCAGTTTTCCTTGTGCTGGTGAGGGAAGAAGGAGGTCAGATGGCCAGGAAGAAGCCATACGGACTCCGAGAGCCCACAGCCCTCTCCTGCCTCTCAGACCCTGCAGCTGACCCTGTCTGCTCATCTCTTTGAAAGCTTGAGGAAGGAAATTCAGTCTTTCTGGAGACGTCCTTCTTCTCTTGACCTGTGGGTCTGTGTATCCGTCTCCAACTCTGATCACCCAGTGAATCCAGGAGTCTTCCTTTTTTAAGAAGCCAGTCCAGTGGAGTTGGGGATCAGGTGAGAACACCTTGCCCTGAGGAGGCCCTCTGTCTGAATGAGAAGCTGGCATCCACCCATCATTTAATTTCCAGTCCTCACACACTGCTAGATGCCTTTCTTTCTCCTGGCACCCTTGCCCTCTGTCTGAAAGTCCTTCCAGCTCTTCTTTAAAATAGAAAATCAAGCTTGTCTCACCACCTCTGCCCTTGAGTCTCCCACTTGGGAACCTGCAGCAGCCCCCTGGCCAGCTCCCCAGTCCTGCTGTTGCCTCTGGTGATGCTCCATCCGAACACATAGTCAGGGGGGTCGCCTGTCCCCAGGGCCCCCCTCCTGCCAACTGTGACTGTGGCCCTTGGCTGAATACAGGGCAGCTCTTTGGAGTGGACTACAGGCAGTGTGAGGTTGCAACCCAAATCACACTCCTCAAACTGAGACCACAATGTCCGAGATGAACAGTCCATTGATCAGATTAAAGATGGATTAGGGAGGAAAGGTTAGTGACCTTGACGGCAAGGCCATAGAAATTATCCAGAATGAAAGACACAGAGTCAAAGAATTTGCAGAGCATGAGTGAGCCAGGGCCTTCCAGCAGCCTGACGGATGTGTCCACAGTGCTTAAGAGGGAAGAGAGACAGACCAGGAGGAGAGAGAACAGGGATCATATTCAAAGAAGCAAAGGCTGAAAGTTTTCCAAATGTGATGGAAACTACAAACCTACAGATCCAAGAGCTTAAAAACACACAAACACGCACACACAAAACACACACAAGAAGAAACAGTCACCATGACTCATCGAAACCAAATTACTCAAAACCAGTGCTAAAGAGAAAATCTGGGAAAAGAAAAAGTCATGTTTTATATAAAAGAGCCAAGATAAGGATGGTAGGAGATTTCTCACTGGAAATGATGCCTAAGAGTCTCACAGAACTACATCTTCAAGGTACTGAAAGAAAAACCCCATCAACTGAAAATTCTCTACCCAACAAAAGTAGTATTCAGAAACAAAGGCACAACAGACCTTTTCAGACATAAAAAGCAAAAATGTCACCACCTGCTGCCTCGCCCTACGAGAAATGCTAAAGGGAGCCCTACAGGCAGAAGGAAAAGATGCCAGACGGGAACATCAATCAGATACAGGAGTGAAGAGCCCTGAAAATGGAAACTACATGGGCAAAGGGACAGGATTTCTTTCTTTAAGTCTCTCTAAAAGATTCAGCGGCATGGCCACGTGTGGCTGGTGGCAGGCGGTCAGCCACAGCTGGCGTTGGGCTCCGTACAGGGCCAGTGGTGGGAGGTCAGCTTGGGGTTGAGGGCTGCTGGTGTCGGAGTTTCTCAGGGCCTGCATAACACAGCCCCCAGATGGGGAATTAAACAACAAGCGCGTATCGTCTCCTGGTTCTGGAGATCATGACACCAGCAGGGCTGGTTGCCCCTGAGGCCTCCCTCCCTGGCACATAGATGCCATCTTCTCCCAGTGTCCTTGAGTAGTCATCCCTCTGTCCATGTCTGCGTCTTGATCTCCCCTTATAAAAAGGAAGCCTGTCAGCCTGGGCCAGTGTGACCCAATTTCTTCATGACCCCATTCAACCTTAATCACCCCCTTGGAAGGTCTGTTCTCCAAACACAGCCCCATCCTGAGGTCCTGGGGTCAGGACTTCAGCACAGGGATTCCGGAGACACAAGTCAGCCCTCGCAGTTGGCGATCAGGGCCAGAGGCTGCAACCCATGGACTCAGGATGAATGCAGACTTCAGAGGGTACAGGGAGGAAGGATGCTTCCCCGCCCTCCGTGGTGGGCACTATGGCCCCTGAGCTGGCTGTGGGGAGGGGTAGGGGCCACCTGTGCCAGCGTGTTCTCAAGGGTCCTCACTGGCTCTGGTTGGGCTTCCTGGAAACAGAGCAACAACTGTTCCTGAAAAGGAACCAGCTGATGGGCTAGGAGACGCCAAGACTGCCTTTGTCCTGAAAAGCAATCCCAGCTTCTGCTCCTCACCAGGACTGGCCCTTTGGGAGCAGACCCCATATCAACGCCTCTTGGGGTTTGTTTACTCAACTCTGACAACCACAGAAGTCAGTGTTGCTGCAGCACTTCTGACAGTGTTCTTTTATGAATGTTTTTAGTGTCTGGCTTTCGACCTCTGGGGGCCTTCGGCCTCTGGGGGCCTTTGGCCGCTGGAGAGAAGGGTCTGTCTGTGGTGTGCGTGCACGCTGGTGTCTGCACAGGCCATACATCTCTCTTTGCAGGAGGACACGTGTGGCGCTAGGCCAGTGTGAGCAGACGTCTGTGAGCACACTTGTCTGGCCACGGCTTGCGTGTGCACCTATCCTGTGCGTGTGCAGCCTGGCCACGGGGATACGCAACGTGTAAGCCGCTGGCAGCACGACCAGGCTCATGCCACGTGTATGAGGGAAGATCCGCGGTGTGTGTGTCACGCTCACGTGTCCAGGCGTGCGCACGCTCCAGGGCGTGGACACAGCCTTCACGCCTCGTTCGCATCCATCAGTGTGGAAACAGACCCACGGCTATCAACTCTTTTCTCTGATCTGAACCAGAGAAGAGAGGGAGGCAGAGAGGGTTATTTGCATCGCTTAGCCCTGGATGTGAACCTCATTTTGGTGGGAAATGAACACAGCAGGAGTCTGCAAGGATCCATCAGTCCCTGTTCCCAGGTCTGCAGATTCAAATAAGCCCACGAAAACCTGGCTGGTAAGTGACATCTCTCATCCTGGCTCCCCTGCCTGGGCTTTCTCCAGAGCCACATTTACCAGCAATGCCTGGAGAAGGAAGAGCAGCCCCAGGGTGTCTGTGTGCTCAGCATTTACCTGCTGAGCAACCCAGGACAAGCTGCGGAGCCAGGCCAGCCTGAGACTCTCACGTGGGAAAAGGGCTCACACGGGCCCCAGCAAGGCACGTAGGTCCCTCCCTCTGGCCCACAAAGGGTTGCACTGTGGATTGTGATCGGTGATGTCTTCTAGCAATGCCAGCCAGAGTCTTAGAGCAAGGCTTGCATCACATGCCTCTACCCCAGACTGTTCCTTGAAAAGAGCAGAGAGCGCGGCCAGTGTCTACCGATGGCCAGTGATTGACAGGCCCCAGAGGCACAGGGACCCTTGAGCTCAGCTGTGCGAGTCCCCTGCTGCTCAGCTCCAAGGAGTGTGTTCACACAGTGTTCTATGTGACACTGAAGCTGGCACTTCTTGAGTCGCGCAGTGCACAACCTGTGTACCATTCATGGTAGACTTACACACATGGACACTTGTAGCGTCACTGGTGAGGGAGTAGGTAAGGAAATGCCTCAGTAAAGGCACGAGAAGACCAGAAACTCACACGCTTCCCCCTGACCCGCCAGCCGCCTCTTCTGTTCTTTGGGAACATGTTGTTGCTCAGTCGCTAAGTCGTGTCCAACTCTGCAACCCCATGGACGGCAGCGCGCCAGGTCTCCCTGTCCCTCACCATCTCCAGGAGTTCACCCAAGTCCGTGTCCATTGATTCAGTGATGCCATCCAATCATCTCATCCTCTGTTGGCCCCTTCTCCTCCTGCCCTCAATCTTTCCCGGCATCAGGGTCTTTACCAATGAGTTGGCTATTTTTATCAGGTGGTGAACATTTATCAAGAATTTATTGAGACATTTTCCAAAGCCAAACTGAGTTGATACCCAGTGCAAATTGTGTGATTTTTAAATCCTTGTTATTCTGCAGAAACATGAAATTCACACAAACAAGGAGAACAAACTCATTAGGGGGAGGTCCTGCAGGACCCATTCTTAAAGATGAGAATTACTTGTGATTAGCATGTGACTGGACACACACAGCATTCCTACACACTGTCCTCCTCTCAAAAGCAGAGGAAATGTCCCTCCCACAGCCCCGAGCTCTCCAGTCACAGGGCCCATCGGCCCCATGAAGGTGTGCCCTCCACCTCCTGCCGGGGGTCTCGGAGTTATGTGGTCTGCACTCAGGGAGAGATCTAATCACTGCTTGTCCACACACATCAGGCCCTGTCCTGGGAACAGAAAGCCCACAGGGCGGGCAAGATGCTGGAGATCCATGACCACATGCATGCACTCTGCAGGGAGCGGGACAGGCAGCTGACACTTGCACCCCACAGGTAAACAAGGGAAACCGCCCAGAGTAAGGGATGCTATGAGGAAAGCATGTTGGCCTAAACTCCTGCCTGGAAAGGGCCCAGGCTGCTCCCCACCCAGCCCCAGAGCCAGCTTCCAGAGGACAGAGGAGCTATAGCCTCAGCATCCGAGGGCAGTGGGGAGCCAGGCCACAGGGGGAGGGCCACGGCTGCAGCTGGGCAGAGGGTGGTCTCCCACTTCTAGTCCTTCTCCGGCTATCCCTGTCCCCATGTGCCTTCAGACAAGCCCTGCCCATCCCACGTGCAGATGACAGAACGAACACCCCAGGGTCCAGCTTGCACCTGAGACCCTCCCTCCATGGCCCAGGGTTGGGGACAGCACCATGAAATCCTGCCCAGAAGTCTTCCCCATGGGGTGATGGGACCCCCAGAAGAGATGGCCTGCCAAGGCAGTGGGTTTTCTGGTGCCCTCCTGGGGCTTCCTGCCTGGAGCTAGTCCCTCCCTGACATCAGGCTCAGGGCCAGCCCTTCCCAACACCTGATCAGAGAGAATCAGAGCTGGATGGGAGGGAAAGGGTTAAAAACACATTTTTGTTTGTTTGTTTTTCTCTGTAGTAAACTTCAGTACAGAATCAGACTCAACTTCTAATGCAGCAGAAGCAAGGCAAGGAGCAAGTGGGGGTGTGGATGGAAACTTACAACAGGAAACCTTAGGGATGATGGAAAGTGGTTTCTGTGGAAACAGACCTAACAGGACTCTGGCTAAAGGCAGGCCAGGTGATCAGACCTGGTGTGAGACCAATCAGACCTGATCACAGCTGATCAGGGATTTGATCAGATGTCAAGGGAGGGGATGCTAGATAATCCGGCTTGTTTGTAGGACTGTTGTAGAATTCTTCCCATGCCTGGGCTCTTGAGGACATGCGAAGTGCTTGCCTAGAGAAAGAAGGGCTCCACGGAGAGGGACCAGAGTCTGGTCAAGAAGGGAGTCTCTGTGGCCCCCCTACTTGTACAAGGACGGAAGAGACCCCTCCTTTGTTCCGTCCCATGGACGCCCACTTCTCATCCAATCACCTTTTTTCGCAGAGCAGCAGCTGAACCCCTGTCAACACTTGGTAGTGGAGGATGCTTGCTGGATGATAAGAGCAGTCAAGCTTCAGACGGGAGGAGTTTCCATGAAAAGAGAGAAATGCAGATGAATGGTTGGAACGGACTGTTTTCTGAGTCCAGAGAACAGCCCGCAGTTTCCAGATGCTGGATTCAAAGCACCTTAGCGGTGGAGTGAGGGCAGCAGATAACATCGGTTACTTGCCTAGCTTGAGATACCACGTTCTCATGAGCTTCCTGAGTGGCCCGCCCAGTGCAGTGATAAATCCTCAGATATTATAACAAATCACCTGGCTTCAGCATGCAGGGCTTCCAGAAAAGAGCAGTTTTTGTTCTCAGTGATGTCAACTCAGGAGGATTGGAGAAAAACGAAAACGTAGCGTCATTTTCTGACAAAATACGCAAGATGGCAGGATGCAGTTTACAAAAAGGTGCAAACAGCTCAAAGGCAATGAATGGGATCAGAATCTACTAACCCACAGAGCAGTTTCATTTCCTACTGACATCTCTGCTGTCACCTACCCTTTTTATCAAAGATAATCAACCCTGAATACTTGTCAGAAGGATTGAGGGCAGAAGGAGAGGAGGGCGTCGGATGAAATGGCTGGATGGCATCACCGATGCAGTGAACATGAACTTGGGCGAACTCCGGGAGATGGTGAGGGAACAGGAGGCCTGGCGTGCTGCAGTCCATGGGGTCGTAAAGAGTCAGACACAACTGGGCGACTGAACAGCAAAAATCTGAGTCATGCCATTTTTGCAAAATGAGTCTAGTCTCATTAGATCTGGCTGGATTATTTACGAAAGTGCTACAAGGCTGATGTAGTAGTGGTGTCAGTCGCCCAGTCCTGTCTGACTCTTTGAGACCCGTGGACTGTAGCCCACCAGGCTCCTCTGTCAATGGGCTTCTCCAGGCAAGAATACTGGAGTGGGCTGCATTCCCTTCTCCAGGGGATCTTCCCAGTGCACGGATCGAACCCAGGGTCTCCTGCACTATAAGCAGATTCTTTGCTGTCTGAGCCATTAGGGAAGCCCATGTTACAAGAATGGTTCAGTTCAGTTCAGTTCAGTCGCTCAGTCGTGTCCGACTCTCCGCGACCCCATGAATCACAGCACGCCAGGCCTCCCTGTCCATCACCAACTCCCGGAGTACACTCAAACTCATGTCCACAGAGTCGGTGATGACATCCAGCCATCTCATTCTCTGTCGTCCCCTTCTCCTCCCGCCCCCAACATTTCCCAGCATCAGAGTCTTTTCCAGTGAGTCAACTCGTCGCATGAGGTGGCCAAAGTATTGCAGTTTCAGCTTTAGCATCAGTCCCTCCAATGAACACCCAGGATTGATCTCCTTTAGAATGGACTGGTTGGATCTCCTTGCAGTATAAGGGACTCTCAAGAATGGTAGCAGATCACAAAAGCCTTTTCTGGCTCGCTTTGCTGAAAGTTTACATTAGGAATCTCAGATTGAACTTTTAAGTCTCTCAAGTCTAGGAAGCCAAGCCGAGAACTCATCACTGGATTTTGCCTGTGATGCCTAAAGGTTTGGGTGAATTCTTCTCTTCTCAAGATCTCCAAAATATCTTCAGTTTTCTGGGCCTGCCAGGAAGTGACCTCGCTCATTCATCTGTAAGGCTGGGAGCTGTGTACACCAGATGCCCAAGAGGGCTTTGTAACCATTGGTCCACAAGGTCAGCTTTTAGTTCTTTAAAATTGTTTGGTCATCATTTTCAGATACTACTTTCCAGTCAAAGCCTTTGTTATATAACCAGTATTTCTACTTATGTCCTATCTCAAGGAGGACAGATTCTTACTGAACTTTCACAAATAATTATAAGACTATGAAAATAAATATACTGAATAGTAGCTTTGAACTCTGGAGGAGTCAGGCAGGGAGACAAGAAAAATGTTTTATTTCTGTCTACAAAAGTATAATCTGTTCATTGATACAAGTATAGATAAGAAATAAGGGACAGAAGTTTCATTTCTTATATCCAGAAAATAGAATATCATAGAACCAGCTATGTCCCTCAAAGAACTGTAGCCACCCTTTATCAGATCACTTAGTACCAGTAATTAATTCTTATTCTGCTTGCTCTTGGCTTAGCAGTTTTATAAGCCCACCCTCTTCTCCCCTAGACTTCTGGAACTCCAGACAGTCCAGTGGGCTGATCTCAAGGTTATTTAAGCAATGATATCAAAAGCTTGTCTACCAGAACACCTGCCATGGTTCTTCCCTTGGATCTCCGAGGCAGTCCCTTTTTATGAAGATGGAGCACTTGACTCTAAATGCTGTCAGAGAATAGAGTAAAACAAAAACTATTTGTGGAGGACAAGAGACCTAAAATGGTTGTCAAACGAATGAGAGTTCATTTGACAAGAAACTTTGGTTATTTCTGTGGCAGGCAATGTTTGAAATAATAGCTGGAATGATGACTGATAACATTATACTGGAAATATGAGAGAAAACAAGAGTGTTGAGGCATTTCTATGGACTTCAATAATTTCTGAAAGATCTATGTTAATAACATTTTCCCATCAAACATAACCTAGGGAAGGTTAATCATCTCTTCTTATTTGACAAGGCTTTTCAGGCAATTCAACATAATAAGTAAACCAAATTATTTTTACGAATTCCTTTCTTTACAAGTTGACAAACAGATCCTTCAAGATTTTGGAAACCTGTTGGAAAATCTCAAGGACAGTTTGAGGTCAAATTTTCACTTAGAATTTGATTTGGGAAAGTTGTCCAAAAGGCCAAAAGTTTTGGGCACGATTAAGTAGGACCTGTGATAACTATGAAATAATACGTAGCTTCTCTTAAGTGATCAAAGACATAGCAAGGTTATAAAACAAAACACAAAAAATGATTCTGACAAGACCTAGAATCTATTTAGTATGGAAATTACTCAAAATGTAAAGAAAAACCTTTTACAATCTCTTATGAAGGACAGACCAGTAACCCAAAAAAAGATTGTTGTTGCAACAAAGAAAACCAAACTCTAGTTTTATAGTCAGTAGACTATTGAGTTTATTTTTTAAAACCTTATAAACAAATTCATTCAAACACAGCTTGAACACACATAAAATTCTTTTCTGAAGAATCTTCTATTAACACAGCTTTCTGTGTCCATTCAGGTTTTGGTCTATGTTTTTCTGTTTTCTTATTTTGAAACAGCCAGTCATCTTACTTTACAGCAAAATTACTCTCTTTTTTTCATTAGCAAAACACATTCCATTTTTCCTTGTATACTTAGAATACAGAGTTGTGCCCCTCACTATTTTTGGTAGCTTTGTTTACATATATTGAGGATAATTTTTTAACCATGTCACCTTTCTTTTAAAGAGAAAACTAAGAGGCAAGCAGTTGTGAACTGTCTGTCACATACCAGCGTTCTGTAGCAGATGAGCAAATTTTATCCATACATCATCTCACAGTTTTTATAGGCATGTGCTTCATTAAAGTACAGTTTTTTTCAAAGTGGCAAAAGAGCTTGTTTATTAACAGATTCAGATACCTTTAGTCTCTCAATACCACATAAGAACCCATAATGACATAAAGTTTTACTCAGCAATGAATATTTCTGTAGTTCATCTCACTGTAGAATGATCTGGACATTATTTCAGGCAGACATAGCATGTTATTAAACATAGCGTGCCATCATCTTAAGTTTTGCCCCTGTTAACTATTTTTACAGCATATGCGTTTAGACAAGCATCAGACAGCAAAAATTTACAAAGTGAATGATTTATTTTTTCTTTTACTGTTATGCTTTATACATAGGAAGTAATGTACATCAAGCAATTCATTCTTATGACATCTTTACTTATACATGTGTTCTTCGGCTGAATTTATAATTTACATATTAAAAATATCTGGTCCTGTGCTGTGCTGAGTCATTCAGTCATGTCCGCCTCTCTACAGCCCTAGTGACTGGAGCCCGCCAGGCTCCTCTGTCCGCTGGGATTCTCCAGGCAAGAACATTGGAGTGGGTTGCCATGCCCTCCTCCAGGGAATCTTCCCAACCCAGGGATTGAACCCAGGCCTCCCGCATCGCAGGTAGATTCTTTACCATCTGAGGCACCTAACAGTCCCTTACTTTAGTCAACCCAAATAGAACAAAACTGTGCTCATGGTAATAATTTAGGAGACACACAACTTTTATTACGCCAGCAATATTAAACTAATTATATTTATCAAAGTTTACCCAGATCACAAACTTGAAAAGCATCTGGGTTAGTTTTTATGTTTCTGGGACTTATAGAAATATTTAATTTATATGTAAATGCTTACTTATCCCTATGTCAATTGAAACGGAGCTCTCTTATGAGATTTGATGAATTAATTTGGTGATACCATCCAGAGGTAGAGAAATGTCACATATACAACATATATATATATACAGACAGCAGGCAGGCACTCGTGGAGACCTTGTGACTCTCAGATTTAGCCAAGAGTCAGGTAAACACAGTGATACAAAGCTCACTAGCTCACCTCCGCTTTATATTTCTGTCTAAATTGTGTTTGGCAAGTGAAGATTTCCAGCTCATTATGAGGACTAATGTGCTCCACCAATGTTTGTGGCGTGGAGATTGAGGGTGCAGGGCAGCAGGTGGCCCTTGGGTCTGGAGTCGTGGTCCAAGAGCACAGAAAGCAGGAGGCTGCGGCCCAGCCTCTGCCCCTCACTCCCAGCAGGATGCAATTTCCGTCGAGAAGGAACTCCCTTCCTGGGAACAAGAAATTGGGAGACAAGATATATGAAATCCCCCCACCCCACGTGTAATCTCATGGAGGCTGTGGTCTAAGCCTTAGAGGACAGACCGAGGGACATCAAGCAGCCGTCTGGACATCTCCGGTGGGGATGCACATCCTGTCTCTTCCCCACTGGCCTTTTCTTCCCTCTTTTCAGCCTCAAACAGCTGCTGCCACGGTCCCTGAGTCCCCTGCAAGCCCAGTGGAGGCAGGCAGCCTGAAGCTTTGGTGACTGTGAGCTGAGGGCCTGGAGGAAGCAGGAGCTTCACATGACAGGGGACTCCAGGTGAGAACAGTCCCCCGAAGAGGCAGCCCCCAAGCTGGTTGTGAAGACCAAGGGTCACTCAGAAACTAAGGGGAAGAGAAGACCAAAGCCAGGAGGCCACAGGTGTGCCGCTAAGACAGAGCAGCAGGCAAGTGGGTGGGCCAGGAGAGTGGTGGGTGAGCTCAAAGCCCCACAGTCTCCCCAACTTCGCCTGCCTGGAGAATCCGGCCACACCCCTGCCCCAGCTGCCCCCAACAACCCAAGAAGGTGGCCTACATAGGACCTGGTGCTAACTGCTACGGGCAGATTCCTGACCTGGGGTCACCAATCCGTGAGTGACCAGTGACTTCTCGCCCACATGAGCTGAAGAGACACAGAGAGAAAACCAGGTAGGTGGTGACTGGACTTGGAGCAGAAAGGCCAGTGGAGCCAAGGATGGCGCTGACCTTGGGGTGGCCAAAGCGATCACAGCAGAGACGCTGGGAACAGCCGGAGCAACTGGTTAGCTGGGAGGAGGTGTCCAGGCAGGAGCAGCCAGGAGGCCCCCTGCCATGCTCAGGCCCAGCCCGGAGCTCGGGGGACACCCAAAAGGGCACCGGCCAGACCCCTGAAAGGGGCTCTGGGTCCCTGGGCTGCAGACAGAGAGCTCCCAGGGTCTGGGGGAGGGCTGGGTGTCGGACGGAGTCTGAATCATATTTAATAATCAACCTGGACGGAGAGGAATGGGGGTGCGTGTTTGGTGGCAGCTAAGGGTGGGGCAATGGAGACAGTGAGAGGCTTTATTTTTTGGCTCCAAAACCACGGCAGACGGTGACTGCAGCCATGAAAGTAAAAGACGCTTGCTCCTGGGAGAAAAGCTATGCCCAACCTAGACAGCATACTAAAAAGCAGAGACATCACTTTGCCAACAAAGGTGCTTGATGTCCCTTGGTCTGTCCTCTAAGCCTCCATGAGATTACACGTGGGGTGGGGGGATTTCATATATCTTGTCTCCCAATTTCTTGTTCCCGGGAAGGGAGTTCCTTCTCTACGGAAACTGCAAGGCTATGGTTTTTCCATTGATCATGTATGGATGTGAGAGCTGGACCATAAAGAAAGCTGAGCACTGAAGAATTGGTGTTTTTGAACTCTGGTGTTGGAGAAGACTCTTGAGAGCCCCTTGGACTGCAAGGAGATCCAACCAGTCCATCCTAAAGGAGATCAATGCTGAATATTCATTGAAAGGGCTGATGCTGAAGCTCCAATACTTTGGCCCGCTGATGTGAAGAGCTGACTCATTAGAAAAGACCCTGATGCTGGGAAAGAGTGAAGGCAGGAGGAGAAGGGGACGACAGAGGGTGAGGTGGTTGGATACCATCGCCGACTCAATGGACATGAGTCTGAGCAAGCTCCGGGAGATGGTAAAGCTCAGGGAAGTCTGGTGTGCGGCAGTCCGTGGGGTCACAGAGAGGTGGGCGTGTCTGAGTGACTGAACAACAACAGAGGTGGGGCAATGCATTTAGAATCAGCCTGGGAAAGACAGGGCTGCACTGGTGGCTCAGACGAGACGGTGAAGAGCCCTCCTGCAATGTTCGATCCCTGGCTTGGGAAAGATCCCCTGGAGGAGGAAATGGCAGCCCACTCCAGCATTCTTGCTTGGAGAATCCCACGGACAGAGGAGCCTGGTGGGCGACAGTCCACGTGCTTGCAAAGAGTCGGACGTGACTGAGCAACTAATACTTTCTTTCACACTTGGAAAGACATCTGGGGAGGGGTTGAGATGGACAGAGGAAGACCCTGCTCACCGTCCAGGTACTGGACCCCCCAAGGGAGGACAGTGATCCAGGGGGTGTTGAGTTCAGTTCTGTCACTCGGTCATGTCTGACTCTTGGCGACCCTTTGGACTGCAGCACGCCAGGCTTTCTTGTCCATCACCAACTCCAGGGGGTGTTAGGACACCGGAAGGAAAGCAGTGTTGAGTGTCTCCCCTCCTCCTTCATTAGCTGGGCCCAGAGGACGAGGCTCGACATCCCATTCAGGTGTGTATCTGCTGGGAACTCTGAGAATTGTGACTCCAAAACAACAGTAAATGAGGCTTTTTTACAAGCCCTGGTTACGACAGGCTGTGAAGAGAGCTTACAGCCCTCGTAAGGTGCAGTATAGCCTCGGCTTCTTATAGGCAGCTACTGTGTGCTAGAACCAGGGATGGGCACACAACCCTGCCCTGGCAAAGGTCAGTCATTAAGAAGTGGTGATCCTGAGGAAGTTCAAGGGTAGCAGTGTGAGAGGTCTGGCCCTAGCCCAGGGTGGGGCAGGCAGGAGCCGTGTCTGGGGGGGACGGGGTCGAGCGGTCCTCGTGGGAGAAAAATGGCCTGATGTTCAGGAGGTTTTCTGAGATAGGGGGCCCATGGGGACAGAGAGTTGCAGAAAAGTCCTGAACGTCACACAGGGACCCTGGCCTCTCCAGGCTACTGGGAGCCAGGAGGGCATTCAGGCCGAGTGGTTTCCCTGGCCCAGGTTCGCTCTGAATATTTGATGATACCTCTGAATTAACCAGAAGGAAACTTGAATGAGATTTTCTCCCCCCACCCTTGTAAGGGCTTCCTACAGGCAAAGAAGGACCACAAAGCCAATGATCTGATACCAGAAATTACATTTCTATACGCCAAAATCATAACCAAAGACTACACGGTGAAGGAAGGGCAGGAAACGTTTGCAGCAATTACAGCAGCGCTGACTTCTAATTATATAAAGAGCTCCGATAAATTGATAAGAAAAATACCAAGTCCCATGCTGAAAAATGAGCAAAATGCATGAAAAGACACTCCAGAAAACAGGACTCACAAATGCCAGACACACACGTGGAGATAAATCAGTTATTCTCCCAAGTAATGAAAGAAATGAAAATAGAAACAGCACCAAGATGCCCTTCTGCCTATCGAGTGTGTGTGGATTAATTATTCCGCTGGGCCCTGGGGGAGTGCAGACCGTCCGCTCCTCTTCCCAGAAGCAACTTGACAGTTCATGCGGACATCATCCTGATCAGAAGGGCTGACCCAGTAATTCTACGCCGCCAACTCTGTCAGAAGAGACGGTCTGAAATGCAAACAAAGCTTTTGAACAAATTTGCCCATCAAATTGCTCATAATCAGGAATGCAGAGAGCAACTCTCCAATCCGACCGCATGCAACGTGGGAGAATCGACCCAGCTCCACTGCCCGGCTCTGGTGACTTCGGACCAGGCTCAGGGGGAGCAGATGGGGTGGGTGGCCAAGCACAGGAGTGTGCTGTGTGCAGCCGTGCTCAGAGCAGCGCGACTCACTCACGCCCAAAGGTGGAGCTGCCTGTGTCCATCAGCGGGTGGGTGGCGTCCCAGCGCGGTCCAGCCACACGATGGGCATGACAGGAGGGACTCTGTCCCCTGCCACAACCTGGATGGACCTTGAGGACACTAGGCTCAGTGAGATAAGCCGGTTGCCACAGGAAAAATGCTGCATGGTTCCACTTACGCAAGGATCCCAGAGTCCACAAGTTCATAGAGACAAGATATAGGACGGGGGAGCCGGTGGGAAGTGAGTGCTTAATGGGGGCGGAGCTTCAGTCTGGGAAGATGGAACAGTTCTAGAGATGGGGGGTGGGGACAGCTGCACAACTACGCGAGTGTACTCAGTGCCACGGAGCTGTGCACTTAGAAGGGTTCAGGTGGTAACTTTGGTGCTACGTGTGTTTTAGGACAAATAAAAAGCAAAGAAGCTCACAATAAAAGAAGCCTGAAGAAGGCAACCTGTGACGCGTGTGACCGCAGCTGCTGTGTGCAAACCCCCGGGGCACGTGCTGGAGCCAGGTCGCCTGACCTCGCGCTCACCACGGCCCTTCCCTGGATTTTCCAGACTTTCTACCAGGAGCTTGCGTTAAGGAAACAGGAGGAAGGTAACTTTCTCAGTTTGTGTATTTACTGAGCATTCTGCCCCCTATAGAGCTGGGAGGAATGGGCCCACGGGTGTGCAGATTGCGCCTGAGCAGGGTCGGCTGTCACAGCCGCCTCCGAGGTCAACCCCAGGCCCTGCCCACTCCTGCCGCGACCCCCACCCGCCTGTAGGATGCATGGAGATGCAGCGGGTGGGTTTGTGGGGACTTGCTGGGGAGCAGGACGCCAGCCTGCTTGTCCTCACGAGGGCCTCAGTGTTCCCAGGGCCGACCCTGCCCACCCGCTCTGGGAGTCCAGCCCCTTGGTCAGAGCCATGACTGGGCTACGCCCGCCGAGCCGCGGGACTTGTCAACAGCCGCGCTGGATCGGGGTGGCCGAGGGGACCCTGAGGAGAACACGAGCAATTACACGAACATCTCAGAACGGCGAGTGGCTCCGCCTGCTCAGGGGCTTCATCTCCCCGCTCGCCGCTGAAGCGCGTCCCGTCAACATATCACTTTGCCAAACGAGTGAAATGGCCCTTCATGTCCCGGGAGACCACCTTTCCTGTTCCAAGTCCACCAGGAATGGCTGGGAGCGGGGGGCTTTGTCAGGGCCCCAGAGGGCCCACCGCAGGCTCCACAGGAGCAGCGAGACTCTTCTCGCACCCCCGCCGAGTGATGGATGCTCTCTTGGGCCCACAGTCACGTGGGGCCCACAGCCCACCCTGGCTAGGAGCCAGGAGAGGCCCCCAGACGGAGCGGAGGCCCAGGGCTGCTCCAAGTGCCCAGGGCGCAGACCCCGGCCAAGGGACGCCAGGGTGGGCGTCCGCTCCCCTGCCTGAGGGCTGACTGCAGCCACCCCGCAGGAGCAGTGGGTGGTGGTGGACGGGCATCTCTGAACCTGGGCAGCCAGCCTCAGGCTCCCAGCCTGGACCTCACAGGGAGGCCCCTGAGCCTGGAGGCTGAAGGCAGAGCCAGCTTCTGGGGAGGTCTCTGCCCGCCTCGGCTCCCATTCTCTGCCTTCAGCTTCCTCACTTGTACCACAAAGACCATGGGCCACTGTGCCCAGAAAGTGTGTCTAAAGGCCTCACCCTGAACCCAACAGTACCGACAACTTCAAGGCCAGGAGCCAGGGGCCAAGTTTAAGCAGGATGGCTGGCCGCCTCCCCCACCCAGGTAGGGAGCTGCGGGAGGCTGGGCACAGGTCCAGGTTACAGGGCTGGTGGAGGCACTTAGGACTTGCCTCTGAGACCCCAGGCAGACTCGCTTCGCCCATCTGGGCAATGGGCACAATGTTCCCCGTTCAGGGAGGTGGTGAGGGTTAGGTGAGAGCCACAAGCAGGACTGACGGGCGTGAGCCCCCCACCCCTACCCCAGCACCCAGGAAGGGCTACCCAGGCTCTCCCTGTCCCAGCCCCCTGCCAGCCACGCAGTCTGGCAGTGAGGAGCTTGAGCAGGAGAGAGCCTCTGGGACACAGATGGTGCCTGTGACACTGGTGGGGAGGGAGAGGACTGTCCTTCTCAACTCTGTGAGAAGCCTGGTACCCAGGAGGCACTGGTAAAATCATTACACGCCGATGCACACATGAGCACGCATGCACACATATGAAAACTCAGGTGTGCGCTTCATGAAAGCACCCACTCCCTCGGGTGGGTACACGCCCTGTGACAAGGGTCTCCCTCCATTTCCTCCAGCCCACATCTGCAGGGGCCCGCCCCACAGGGGATGCCATTGAATGAGCCAATGAACTGGTGTGTGAGTGAAGCACGGTTCTCAGATGCACCTCGACCGCTGCGAACACACACACAGCTGGGTGCAGACACTGACCCCGCCTGGAGAGGGTGCACCCCCAGCTCACAGGCAGGTGCGCCCACTCCCCCAAGAGCTTGCTCCCAGGACCACATCCCTCCCCAGCAGGCATTCACCAGCCCAAGTGAACAGAGGACAGCTGGGAGAGGATAATTATAGGATTTTATGAGGGCTTTCCTTTTTATTAAAAAAATCACTTGTGCGGCGTCTAAGTGCACTTTTCCGCAGCCCTCACATTTTATCGGCTCTAGAAGTGGTTCAGCTCCTCGATGTACGAGCGCCCCCGGGCTCAGATGGGAGCTGTCCCCCGGGGGATGCCAGTGCTTGGAGATGAGCCAGTTCCCCCAGGCTCCTGCCAGCAGGAAGGAGGGGTTCCCTAGGGAGAGGCTCAGGGACCCCAAAGGCTGGTGGGAGGGATGCAGTGGGTTGAAGAGTGTCTCCCCCAATCCATATCTACTAGAACCTCAGATTGTGACCTTTCTGGGGACAGTCATTGCAGATGTAAGTAAGGTAACATCCCATGATGGGCCTGTGGGGACTCCAAACCCAGTGACTGGTGTCCTCAGAAGAAGAAGAGAGACACACAGACACGGGTGGGGGTCACATGGAGATGGGGCAGAGATCAGAGTGATGGGGCCACGGCCACACAGACCCTCCAGAGCCAGAGGGACAGGAGGACCCTCCCTTGGAGCCTCTGCAGGAAGCCTGCCCTGCTGACAACCTGACTTCAGACGCCTGGCCTCCAGCGCTGTGAGAGGACAAACTTCTGCGCGCTTTACACCCCCAGCGTGTGGCACTTTGTAACAGCAGCCCCGGGAGCCTGACAGCAGGGGACACCAGGACGGCCACACATGGATCCACATCCAGCAGGAGAGCCCTGGGGACCTGGGCCGGCTGTGCCCCTGGGGAACTGCAGCATCCGTCCCCTGCCCCTCCTCCCGCCACGCAGGGCTCCGTCCCACCTCCTTGAAGTGTGCAGAGAACCCCGGCATCTGGGGAAAGCAGTAACAGGGACCAGGGCCACAGTTCTAGTGCAGGTTCCCAGGCATCCTCACCTGGGTACCTGCAGACCCTGCAGAGCTCCATCTCCTCTGGCCGAGCCCACCTGTGACTGTCCACCAGGGGCTCCCCAATGCCAACCAGGACCCCAGATACCCCGAGGCTCCTGCGGATCCCCACAATTGGGACCCTGCAGCTCTGTCTGCCCATGTAGGCCTCCTGCCTGTGCTGGACAGACTCTAGGGGGGCCCCTGGAGCTCTTCTGGTCCTCACATCCCACATCTTCCCCATTCCAGGTGGCTGGCCCATGACTGGCTCTTTTTTTTTAATTTATTTTTAAATAAGTGTGTTGGGGGCGAATTGTAGGCTCACATGTCAGAGATGACACACACAGACCCCGTGTGCCCTTTACGCAGTATCATCTCACAGCACGGCAGCACAGCATCACACCCAGAGCATTCACGCTGAAACAGGACTCAGGACCCTTCCAGAAGCGTCCTTCAGGAAGTCCTTTAAGCACCACCCCGTCCTTCCACCCCCACCCCCTTAACCCCAGGAGACTGCTAATCTGTGCTCTGTTCTCGTTGCTGGGTTGTAACCCACAGCATGGAAGGGCCAGAGTGGCTGGATGTCACCCATGAAAGGACACCTGGATAGACTCAGGCTTCAGCCCCCACATCCATCACGACGCCCACATGCGACTTTGTGAGGACAGGCATCGTCGGCTCTGCAGGGCACGCCCAGGAGTGCTGTCCATCGCGGGCTCGGGTGTTGCCCGGATGTTTAAGGAAAGAACCGTTTTCCAGAACGGCTGCTGCCTCCCACAACTCCCAGGGCTGTAGGTTCGCTCAGTATCTGGGCGTCCCCTCCAGAATTTAATGTCCTCACCCTTTCATTTTAGCCACTTTGGATAGCTACGCGGTCATATCTTACAGTGGTTTTAATTTGCATTTCCCCAGTGGCTAATTATGTCGAGCATCTTTTTATGGGCTCATTTGCCATCTGTATATTTCTGTCTGTGAAATGTCTCTTCCTACTTTGTCCGTGGATTGGTTGGGGGCTTGTTTTTTAGTTTTGAGTTCTGACAGTTTTTTCTATATTCTAGACACAAGTCGTTTGTTGGTTGGTTAATGCTGTTTTCAAAAATAATCTCCCACGCAATAGTTTCACTTTCATCTTCTCAAGGAGAACTTTCACAGAGTCAGGTTTTAAATTTGGATGAACTTTAATTTACCAATATTTTCCTTTTATAGATTTTTTTTTTAGTGTCAAGTCTAAGAACTCTTTATCTAGTTCAATATCCTGAAGATACTCTCCTATGTTTTTTTCATAAAAGTTTTATAGTTTGGGGTTTTACATTCGAGCCCAAGATCCACACTAAGTTAAAACAGGAGTTAGAAGAAGAGTCAGGCCATTATTACAAATAGGGCTGAGGCCTTAGACAAAGACAGCTCCAGGGCCGCAGTCACAGCAGCCTCTTCGAGCTACAGAAAACTGGTCGTCCCTGGGTCTGCAGAGAGGGAGCAGCTTCCCGGCTGCAGCCCCTGCAAGGATTCCTGCAGTCTCTCACTTGCTTCTGGAGCCTTCAGCGACAGCTCATCCTTGGGAAATACAAGTGTATAGCGCTTGCCGTCCAGGAGCCTGGAAATTACACAAAGGCGCCTCCGCCGCTACCTGCTCCAGGGGCCGGGCCTCGGCCTTCTGGTCCCTGTCCACAAGCTGCTCAGGAGAAGGCGGACTGAGAGGTCGCCGCCAGCACCTGCAGACTGGGCCCGGGAGGGCTCTGCCCCAAGCTGGGGCTCCCAGGACACAGCCAGCCCATCACCCCGGGACTTGCCCTGGAGCCGAGTTTCAGCTGATTCACTCACGCTTCCCCTCACCGGCCGCCTGCCTGAGCCCACCAGACAGACCCTGCGGGAGGGGCCGCGCTGCGTCCCTGACCCCTCAGAATGGGACTGTGTGAGACAGGCCTGTGAAAAGGTGTTTAAGGCAAAACAAGATCACGAGGGCGGCCCTAACCCAACGTGACCGGTGTCCTTACAAGAGATCAGGACACAGACACACACGGGGACAATCGTGTGAGGACACGGGGGGGAGACAGACAGGCCTGCCCATGCCTTGGACCCCTGGCCTCCAGGACACAGCTGGGGTGAGGGCTGGGAGACGCTCATAGCCCGGCCTAGGGCGGGGGCCAGGAACAGAGCCCTCCCTGAGCCCACCGGCCCCCATGAGGGCACCCTGCGGGACAGCTCCCAGAGCCTCTCCTGCAGGCCCCCTGCCAGGCACCCTCACCCCGTCTCCTCACCACTGCTCTGTGCCTGGCTCACAAAGGCCAGATTTTTTCATGAAGAGTTGACACCGCTGTCTCTGGAGAGCACAGTGAAGACTTGGTTTTCCAGGAGGAGTTCCGTCATCGGGCCACTGGTGGTTGGGGTTAGAGGGTGGAGGGCAGCCTCCTAATGTGGGGTCTGAGATATGGCTGGGTTGTGTGACCCCAGACGGCCCAGGGAGCCACGTGGAAGGGAGGACTGGGGACCTCTGTTCGTGGTGATGACTGAGGATCCCAGGCGAGGCCAGAGCCACCTTCCCGTGTGGAGGGAGGTGGCGTGGCCGGGTGCGGGCTGTGTGCCAGGCCCGGAGGTAGCACGCGGGCTTTATCTCCCTCGCTGATTCTTAGAAGCTACATCCAATTATCTCTTCTTTACAGACCAGGAAACCACGAGGAGGATGTAATTGGGCCAAAACCAATTTGGTCGAGAAGAAAGTGGCCAAATATAATTTGGCCCAAACAAGCTAATTGCCGTAATAATATGTTAGAAGCTATTTAGTTAAAAATGAGTATTTGCTGCTGCTGATTGTGGACATGTTAAGTTGTGTGTGTTAAGAGTCAGTGTTGCGGCTGTAAATGAAGTG
Source organism: Moschus berezovskii (assembly GCF_049115385.1). Taxonomy (NCBI): domain Eukaryota; kingdom Metazoa; phylum Chordata; class Mammalia; order Artiodactyla; family Moschidae; genus Moschus; species Moschus berezovskii. The sequence goes on from NC_142475.1 coordinate 81,755,677, forward strand.
GCAGGCTCGTTTCCCGTCGCGCGTTGCGTGGCCTCTTCTGCAGCTCTTTGATTCCTATCTCTTTGTCACCCGATCCTTTCTCCTCCACGCTATGTGCGGTGGAGAAAAGCGACAGACCTTCCTAGGTTTAGAGAAGCTAAAAACTGAGCGAGAATGATGTTTCCTGGCTCCTTTTGTTGTTTGCATTTGTATTTCTTATTAGATGAGCTGCTGGCACTCCTACAGAGACTCAGAAGCTGTGAGGAAACAGCAGAGTGCTTCTGTGTTCTCCCCATGCTCAGAGCGCTGCTGACCTGCCAGTCCAGATGCTGTACATCGAGGGAAGAGAGATGATTGTCCTACAGAAGAGGCCCGAGCCGCGCGGTGGCCTTTTTAGTCCATCGTGGCTTTTCAGCTTCTCACGGGTGCTGGCCGTCTGGCTCTTCCAAATGTCCCTTGGAGGCTGAACATTTGCTTTGCACAAATTGCTCTGGGCCCAGCAGGACCCTTACCCGAGCCTGAGAGCTGAGAAGTGTTTCTGCCTGAGGTGCCCCTGCAGGGCACAAAGTCCGAGGCTAGAGGACTCTGTTCCCTCCTTGGGAAGAGTTCCAGAACCTTCTAAAGTCTGGGCAGACTTCACTTTTGGAAACCTCTTGGCTGACCGAGAAGTTTTGGGGGTGTGCTGACATGGAAGGAGCCATGGGAACTCCCACCAGGACAAGGGCAGGGCTCCTGGGCTGGGGTGAGGGGAGCCAAGGGGTCTGCCCTGGCCCCCCGCCCTCATATCAGCACTCCGTTTACTGACGTGGCTGTGCTGATTCTTTTGAGAAGGACACTGCTGTTTCCCTAGCTTTGGAAGCCACAAGCTGCCTGTATGGTGGAGGAAGGAAACTGAGGCACGAAAAGCAAGGATTTAACGTTTGCACAAGGTCCCGAGGCTTTGACCGTGAGTCCACCAAGGGGAGGGGGGGATGGTGGGGACACTGGAGTCAGAGGCAGACTGTCTTTAAACATAAAATGTTTCAGAAAACACTGGAAGCCTGAATGGAAGGGAAAGGCACCATTTCTAGGGATGGGTGAGCCCCACTGCAGTAAAAACCACTCCAGCATCTCAGGGGCTTCATCCAGGAAGAGCGTGGTCAGCTGGTGCTGGTCCGTGTTTAGCAATGAGCTCCCCAGAAAGTGGTTCAGATGGTAAAGAATCTGGCTGCAAAGTAGACTGGCTTTGATCCCTAGTTGGGAAAGGTCCCCTGGAGAAGGGAATGGCAACCCATTCCAGTATTCTTGCCTGGAGGATCCTATGGACAGAGGAGCCTGGCAGGCTACTGTCCATGGAGTTGCAAAGAGTCTGACATAGAGACTAACACATCCCAGAACCACAATGAGGTTTTTAAGCAAAATAAAGAGCCTTGTTCTTCAGGTGGGGGAAAAAAAAAAGGTGCTGATTTCTTGCATTTTGATGTTTCTGTTGTGTGGCTATCCCCACCATGGTGGACTTTGAGAGAGCACCATGAATTAAACCAGAAACATCCTTCAACTCTGGCTCCCCTGAACTGTGCCCGCTGGCGCTGGTACACGACCCGTGCATGGCTCGCCCTCCCTGCCGATCCACTGTGGGCTGCAGTGCCCTCTCACCTTGAGTACTGGCGGTCCTGGTGCCTGCCAGGGGAGAAGGGAACCCTGCAGGGACACACTCCCCCCACAAGATGCCTCACCCAGAGGGACATGAAGTGCCACATGCCCATTTCTGGAAGGGAGAGAAGGGAGGTCCAGTGCCTAGCACCAGTGACCACCACTCACACTGTGTCCTTGAACAGAAAGACTCAGGACCTTTGCAACAGGACTTTCCCCAAAAACAGTTTGTAGGTCATTCCATTAAAATCAAATTTCAGTGGGCATTTCATGGAACTTCCTGGCCAATCAGGAAATGGATAAGGAAGCATGGAAGGTCTAGAATGGCCGAGACTCAGAAGGCCGATGTGTCCGTCAAAAGTCAGAGCAACAGCAGCCGCGTCCATGTGTCCCTGAGATGGAAAATGGACCAGAAGCCAGTCTCTTTTCAGGTGGGGGTTTGGAGAATGTCAGGGAAGGGGCTGGCTTCATGCGGAACACCTTAGCTGTGCACTGAATAGCCGGGAAACAACTGTTCTCCATAATATAATAAAATTAGATCCTCATTCATTACCAGACACAAAAATAAATCCCAGGTGGAGTAAATCCCCAATGTGAAACACGACTTTCAAAAGAAAATGTTAGATTGCATCTCTCTAAACCTGAGGAAAGGATTAATTAGAGATAAAAAAGCCTGTGACCTTCAATGCAGAGTCATTTTGACTCAATTAAAATCAAAACATCTTCTACAACAAAAATTCCATAAACAAAGGAAAATAGAGGGAAAAGATGTACAGTGCATGTGGCTGCCAAGGGATTAGAAAAGAGACGCTGTAGTGAACTCCTACCAACCAGTGAGATAAAGCCAAGCAGTTTAGAAGCAAGGGTGGAGGGGCAGCGGGGGACAAGTCACAAAAGAGGGAATGTGAACAGCCAATAAATATATTTTTAAACATTCAACCTCACTATTCATCAGGGAAGTGCAATTAAAACAAGAGTATCTCACCCTTTTACACCCACGAATTGAGCAAAATCTGTAAAACTGATGATGTCAACAGTTAGGGAAGAAAACAGAGGTACACGCAGCCAGTGGGAGGGGGATGGTGATTCAGTGCAGCCTCCGTGAGAGCCATTTGGTGATATTTAATGAATCTGAGGATGTCTGTCCTCTCCCTCCCACGGCAATCCTACCTCAGGCTGCATCTCCAGAGAAAGTCACCCAGAAGTACACTGTGACACACTGGGGAGAATTATTAGCAAAAGAAAAAGACAAAAGGAAGAGCTGGGAAGTAGCCCCACACCCACCCCCACCCAGGGATCCAGGAAGTAGGGCCTGCTTCCCCAGGAAGAGACTGAACTCTCGAAATCAAGGCTGTGGTCCAGGTCGGGCCTGGTATAGGTTCAGAGAGGCGCCAGGGAGCGTGGATACTGGACTCTGTCCCCGATGTCCACTCCCACCCTCTGCCACATGGGTTTGTGGTGTCCAGCACCAGGGAGGTCTTGGAAGCATACGCACCGTTTGGTTTGACCTCCTGTGCCTCTGTTTTATGGGCTGTGGGAGAAAATGCCCCAGCAGCCGCTCTAGAACGTGGGACCTGTGGGCCAAACCTGGAACCAAGCCTGCATGATCCACAACAAACCCTCCAGAGCACAGACACCCACAGGCCTGTGAGCCAGAAACCGGTGCCTGGTGCTAGAAGCTGCGGAGCCATGGGCATGCGTCACACAGCATCACAGCAGTGGGCAAGGAGCAAGGCCTCATCTCAGCTCTTGAAGGAAGAGCAAGGGTTGTGGTGTTGGAGGAGAGAGCAGCCCTGGGAGGTGAAGCCTACGAGGACCTCCAGAGCTATCTCCTGGGCTCCAGAAGTTTACAGATCAAAACACCACCAACGGAACATTCTGAGATGGAGAGTTGGGAAGAGGGGACCAGGCATGAAGCAGGGAACTGCTTCCGCTGAACCAGGTGCTGGGCCCAAAGATAAATGACACAGCCCGGTCACTGAGAGAGCCCGGGTCCCCTTCAGGGACTGCAGACTCCGAAGAACCAAAGGTTTGCAGCAGTTTTGAGCCTAAGTTGCCGTGATGAGGCCGCCAACAAGTGGCAGCAACTCATATGATTTATTTAACATTGCCGTATTTTATACCTAATGGATTCCTCCGCCCTGTGGCTAAAATCTTAAGAGTGTTTCTACAGTTCAAACATCCTCTCTCTGTTTGCCACTTCGGGATCTAAAATAAACATATGCCCTGCAGATAAAAGAAGAACTCTGAAGCTGAGTCTAATTGTACATTAATAGCGCAAAAATGCACATGCTGGGGGCAGAAAATAAAGAATAAGTACACGAGCGCACAGGAAAATAACTCAAACCAGCTGTGGGTGTGAGGACGGAGCGAGACCAGCAGCAGAGCCCTGCCCTGGCCCCACTGGACCCGGGCCAGCTCTGATCTGGTCTCCCCGTCCCAACGCGGAGGGAGCACAGAACTATGGTTTTTTCCAGTTCTGACTCCTTAGGGACATTGGTCTGAGATTCTGAGAGATACAGACTCAGCCCCCACACCTGTTGAGTAGAAGGCATGCGTGTCACCCCGTGATGAATTCCTGAGGTATTCCTCTCTTTCTCCTGACTGTACACCCCAGGATGTCTGGCTTGCCCTCCAAGGATGAGTCCCTGTTCTTTCTTCATCCCCAAGGTCAGTTGCTCTGGCTTACATATACACATATATATCCTCTACCAAATTCATCATTTACTTGGCTGTGTCAGGTCTTGGTTTCGGGATGCGGGGTCTTTAGTTACAGCGTGGAAACTCTTAGCTGTGGCATGTGGAATCCAGCTCCCTGACCAGGGATTGAACCAGGGCCTCTGAGCTCCCCTGGGAGTGCAAAGTCTTAGCCACCGGACCACCAGGGAAGTCCCCCAGCTCTGATGTGTGAACTCTGGGCTCTAAGTCACATTCATCCTGCGTGCTGAAATGTTTGCGGCAGTAAATTGGGGGAATGGTGCTGCCCACGGCTGAGGTGCTGGGAGGCTCAGTGGGGATGGTGCGTGTGGAAGCACTCCAGACTGGGAAACACGACGTAAACCCACACCCAAGACATGCCGGGATGGAGCAGGGGACTGGACTTACCCTCCTGTCCACAGCAATACAGGAAAAGGCAAAACACTGGAGACCAGACAATGAGGCCTGTGGTCCCTGGGATGGGAGGCAAGAGGGACAAGTGTCTGCTACTGTGGCCGAGCATCCAGGCAGTCATGGGAGGGAGACCCAGGCTGAACCCAGGACCCCTGAGATGAGCAGACAGTGCTGTGGGCCTGGGGCGGCCACAGTGGTCCGTGGAGTGGGGAAGGGCGGCCCAGAGAGCACTCTGGGGGTCTCCACGTGCCTCCTGGGCATGTGTAACCAAGAACACGTGTAAAGGAAGTAGCTGAGGTCAGACAAAGACCCACCAGGAAAGGGTGGTCCCGCATTCACACAGAATCCAGACATGCACCTGTCCCAGCCAGCAGTGGGCAAGCCTCAACTATAAGAAAACAAAGTCCAGATAATAAATACAGAGAAAACGAAAGAATAAAAAAGAACCTCCACCAAAACTCCACGGTGACAATTGCTTTAGGCGATAACCACTGATGAATGCTAAAATTAGAAGGTAGCGTTAAGAAGTGGGATATTTGCAAAGCCTCAAAGCATGTCTTCCAGAGTATTTATTAATTACTGTGTTATTCTAACATATGTCCACAAGCGCTTTGATGCGGCTCCCTCCAGGAGGTGCACTTAATTCGGCTCCCCAGAGAGGGGGCTGCACTTCAAAGGTGTCAGAGCTGCGAACAAGGAGCTGCTGAGAAACCATGGGATGCGAGCGGCTTGGAAAGCTGGCAGCTGAGCACGGTGGACCTTGGACTGCACCCCGAAACTGGAAGAGGGCACTCGGGGAGAAAACTGTTGAAATTGAGTCTGTATCATGTAGATGTGGTGTCATTCCTGGAACCCCTCTGCCTGCCTCATCCCCCTCCTCCCACAAAGACAGGAAGGGCAGCAGGATGCCAAAGTGGGCTGGGGGCAGCCTGGGATTTGGAGTGGTTCTCAGTCTTGCCATTCTGAGCAGCTAGGCCTCCCGGAAGCTCTCTCTCTACCAGAAGGGAGTGATGCCGGCTCCAGGGGATTCAGTGAGCCCGAGAATGCTCAAGCCCACCGCACAACTTCACTCTCAGCTGCCCCAGCCTCTCCTTCCTCGCTGTGGAGGAATGATGCTCCCCAGGGCAGCTGGCAAGGCGGCTGCAGGCCTCTGGCCTCTGAATCCTGAGCGCCTTCCTAGCGCCATCTGCATCCCTCTTGCCATCATGCATCCTTGGCTGCCGAGGCCCAGGCTCCAGAGCAGATGGTACTCGAGCTGCAGATGCCAAGGTTACTCGGGAAGGCAAACGCGACCAGCAGATGTAGTACCCTGGATCCACTGCCCATTAAATATGGCTGGAAGCCCAGCTGCACAGGGGAGACAAGGGATGGGGCAGCCTCCTCCTAAGAGCAGAGGCAGAGTCAAAAGCCAACCATGAAGGCTCTCAGCTGAGCACCCAATTTCCAGAGCCCATTGCCTCAGCACTGAGTTCTGCCCCTACCTCCAGATGTGAGCCCAGGAGAATGGGCATGGACCAGAAAATCGATGGTTTGCACAGACCCTGTACCCATGACAGTGATTTGCTTGCAGGTAGCTCAGTGGTAAGAAATCCTCTGCCAATGCAGGAGACGCAGATTTGACTCCTAGGCCAGGAAGATCCCCTGGAGAAGGAAATGCAATCCATTCCAGTATTCTCACCTGGAGAATCCCATGGACTGAGGAGCCTGGCGGGCTACAGTCCTTGAGGTCATAAAGTCAGACATGACTGAGCGACTGAGCACATACAGCACGTCCCCACTAACACGCAGGAGAGACCTCTATGTCCAGATCTATCAGCAAGACCTGGCCTCCACGGGTTCTCACCAAGGACCTCCTATGAGCAAGGAGGTGGCGCTGCCATCTCACATCCTTGCTGATCAGGGCAGAAGTTTGGGATGTGCAGACCTGGCTTCACCCATCAGGTTCTCCATTTTTTACTTCCCTATTTCCTACAACAATCACCAAAGGCATTTAAAACCCACTTAATAGATGACAAGACTGAGGCTCAGAGTGATTGAATTAGGAAAAACAGTATGCATGCACACAGTTTGTTCATTGGCGTTCTCAAAGTGAGTCTTTGATTGATTAGTAATTCCAGGAGACATCCCAAAGGAAGAGGAATTCCAGACTAAACAGTTCTGATAAACCAAGCATACTTATTGGCTCTTCAGGAATCACTGCAAGGAGCTGATTCAAGGCTCTGAGACATCAAGGGTATTCCTTCATGAAAGTCCGTCTTTCTTTAATGAGGTCTACATGGACCACCCTGATCTACCTGCTACTCATATGGCTGTTTCCTTAGACTTCTGTGGTGTTTGTAAAACCAGTTCCTGGCAAACCAACACAAGTTTGTGACTAACTTCTAATTTTAAAAAAAGAGCACAGAGGAACACAGAATGAAGACAGACATCCTTCCCATTCAGATTCCCCTGTGTTTGTCTCCTGAGACAATCATTTTCAACCATTTCAGGATTTAATGCTTCTAGTGGGCATCACCATAACTCCAAATCATAAACTTTGCTCTGGTTCTTCATTTTTCTAGACTGTTTCATCGTTCATTGACCCTGAAGGACTGCTGGTTTCAGGTCCGTGATGTAGAGAGCAGGCAAGTGCATCACTCCCACTCTCAAAAAAAGAAAAATCAGAAAACTGCAGAGCAGTGACTTTTGTTGAGCCCACCAGAGAACAGATGTCATAAGACAACCACTTAACGTGAAATCTGAAATAGGAAGGTGTCTGCAGGGAGAAACAGGACCCAAGATCTTTCCGACCTGAGACAGACACTATATATGCTAGTGAAAAGATTTGGCTAAAATCTGTAATAAACTGATGGAGATCAAGTGCGGGCTACCATGAGAGTGTGAACCCCCAGGGGATGCAGAAGTATTGAGGGTTGTACCTCCTTGCAGAATTTTCTTCCACAAATTCCACCCAGTGCTTACAGGGAAGATCTGGGATCTTGGAAAAGCTTCCTCTGCAGTCTGGCTGGAGAAAGATGTCAGCCGCTGCTGAAAATCTGCTTGGATCCATCCAGCCACCTCCCCTACAGGAAAAAAGTGCAAAATCTGTGGGAGAGAGAACAAAAATAAATTGTCATCAAGGGCACTGATGAAAACCCATGGAAGCTAAGAGAATAAAAGAGAAAAAATTAAAATAAAATCTCCAGCCCTGGGGGTGTTGCAGGAACATGTGCTATGACCAGAGCTACAGCTGCAGGATGAGCAAGAACCCTGTGAAACCACACCCCCCAGAATTTGCATCCCGTAATGTACCGGGAGCAATCATAGCAATAGTAAACCTCCATACCGGCCCACTTCCTGCCTAGACTGACACAGACCTGCGTACTAAAGGCCCAGCAGAAGCTACAGCATAATCATCTCTTCTGCATCTTCTGTTTTAAACAATATGTCCAGCTTCCAACCAAAATTTGAAGATATGCAGAAAGCAAGACGAAACACATTCCCAAGAGATGGAGCAGTTGTCAGAACCAGACTCAGAAAGAACACAGAGGTTGTAGCTATCCATTAGGGAAACTGAAGTAACTATGAGTCGAGTGCTGAAGGTTGCAATGGAAAAAGTATGTGACATGCAAGATCAGATGGGTAATCACAGCAGACACAAGAAATTCTAATTGAAATGCTAGAAATAGAGAGCACTGTGGCAGTGATGAAGAACACCTCTGATGGTGTCATCAGCAGAACCGAACCAGAGAAAAGAATCAGTGAACCAGAAAATATGTTTCTAGAAGTTACCCTATCAGAAGCACAAAAAGAAAAATAGGGACACAGGAGGGGAAAGACAGAACAGAGCATCCAAGAACCATGGGAACAACATCAAATATTTTAATATACACACAATTGGAATCTTGAAAGGGGAAGACAGTCTGGTCAGAAGAAACATGTAAGGAATCAATGGTCAATTTTTTTTAATTAATGAAAGACATCTAAACACAGATTCAAGAAACTCAGAGAAGAGTAAGCAAGATACACGACACTTCTCCTCTCCCAAAATATTCAAACTTCAGAATACTAACACTAAGAAACTATTGACGGCAGCCAGAAGGGGAGAGAACTCTGCATTCAAATGGGTATATCTATCCTTGTCTCCTTTGCATTTAGCAAAAAGGCAGCTTTTTGCTAAGCTTCTTTTCTTAGCTATTTGTAAGGACTCATTTTGCCTTTTTATATTTCTTTTTCTTGGGGATGGTCTTGATCACTGCCTCCTATACAATGTCACGAACCTCCGTCCACAGTTCAGCAGGCACTCTATCAGATCTAGTCCCTTGAATCTATTTGTCACTTCCACTGTATAATTGTAAGGGATTTGAATTAGGTCATATCTGAATGGTCTAGTGGTTTTCCCTACTTTCTTCAATTTCAGTCTGAATTTGGCAATAAGGTGTTCATGATCTGAGCCACAGTCAGCTCCCGGTCTTGTTTTTGCTGGCTGTATAGAGCTTCTCTATCTTTGGCTGCAAAGAATATAATCAATCTGATTTTGGTATTGACTATCTGGTGATGTCCATGTGTAGAGTCGTCTCTTGTGTTGTTGGAAGAGGGTGTTTGCTATGACCAATGCATTCTCTTGCAAAATTCTCTTAGCCTCTGACTGGCTTCGTTTTTGTACTCCAAAGCCAAATTCGCCTGTTACTCCAGGTATCTCTTGACTTCCTACTTTTGTATTCCAGTACCATATAATAAAAATTACATCTTTTTTGGATGTTAGTTCTAGAAAGTCTTATAGGTCTCCATAGAACCATTAAACTTCAGCTTCTTCAGCATTACTGGTCGGGGCATAGACTTGGATTATTGTGATATTGAATGGTTTGCCTTGAAAATGAACAGAGATCATTCTCTGTCATTCTTCAAACAGAAGTAGAAAATATTAAGAAGAGGTGGCAAGATTACACAGAAGAACTATACAAAAAGGATCTTAATGACCCAGATAACCATGATGGTGTGATCACTCACCTAGAACCAGATATCCTGGAATGCAAAATCAAGTGGGCCTTAGGAAGCATCACTGTGAACAAAGCTAGTAGAGGTGATGGAATTCCAGTTGAGCTATTTCAAATCCTAAAAGATGATGCTGTGAAGTGCTGCACTCAATATGCCAGCAAATCTGGAAAATTCAGCAGTGGCCACAGGACTGGAAAAGGTCAGTTTTCACTCCAATCCCAGAAAAAGGCAATGCCAAAGAGTGTTCAAACTACCACACAATTGCACTCATCTCACACACTAGCAAAATAATGCTCAAAATTCTCCAAGCCAGGCTTCAACAGTATGTGAACAGTGAACTTCTTCATGGCAAATAGATGGGGAAACAATGGAAACTGAAAGACTTTATTTGTGGGGGGGCTCCTAAATCACTGCATATGGTGACTGCAGCCATGAAATTAAAAGACACTTGCTCCTTGGAAGAAAAGTTATGACCAACCTAGACAGCATATTAAAAAGCAGAGACATTACTTTAGCAACAAAGGCCCATCTAGTCAAAGCTATGGTTTTTCCAGTGGTCATGTATGGATGTGAAAGCTGGACTATAGAGAAAGCTGAGCGCCCAAGAATTGATGCTTTTGAACTGTGGTGTTGGAGAAGACTCTTGAGAGTCCCTTGGATTGCAAGGAGGTCCAACCAGTCCATCCTACAGGCTATCAGTCCTGAAAATTCATTGGAAGGACTGATGTTGAAGCTGAAACTCCAATACTTTGGCCGCCTGATGCAAAGAACTGACACATTGGAAAAGAACCTGATGCTGGGAAAGATTGAAGGCAGGAGGAGAAGGGGATGACAGAGGATGAGATGGTTGGATGGCATCACCGAGGTGATGGACTTGAGTTTGACTAAGCTCCGGGAGTTTGTGATGGACAGGGAAGCCTGGCGTCTTGCAGCCCATGGTGCTGCGAAGAGTCGGACACAACTGAGCTGAACTGAACTGAAGAAGGGGAGAAAATGCATTACCTGTGGAGGTGCTGAGACGGGAGTCACGGTCAGCTTCTCTTCAGAAGTAGTGAATACCAGAAGACAATGGGGAGAATCTTTAAAACAATGAGAGACGTGAAGCCTGTCAACCCCATATTCTTCAAAAGTCCTTCTGAACTGGAGTAAACTGTCATGAAATAGTTAGGGAAATTGAAACCGGTCTGAATATGTTATGATATTAAGGAAATATTGCTAATTTTTCATGGGCAACTCTGCTCATTTTTTAGGATTTTTAAATCCTTACCTTCGGTGGTTTACAGTCACTGTCTTTTACACACACGCCTGAACTGAATATTTCATGGAAAATGTCATGTACTGATTTTCAGGCGGGAGTGGCAGGGTATAGAGGATGTCTGATGGGCCCAGTGTTGACATTGCAGAAGGTGGGAGATGATGATGCTGGGGTTCATTATACAACACCCCTCCAATTTTAAGCAGGTTTTAAATTTTTACCATTAAAAAAAATGAAGGAGAAATTGAGGTTTTTCTCAGACAAATGAAACCTGAGGGAATTTTCTGCCCATAGAGTCTCTAAAAGTGATCAAGGAGATTCTTCATGGAAGGAATGGATCAGTCAGAAAATGTATTTATAGGCTTGTTAGAAATGAAATGAATGAGATAAAATAAAATTTATTTTTTCTTTAGTTTCAATTGATCTAAACAGTGTGTGTGTTAGTCGCTCAGTTGTATCTGACTCTGCAACCCCATGGACTATAGCCCACCAGGAGACTACAGACTCCTCCATCCATAGGATTTTCCAGGCAAGAATACTGGAGTCGGTAGTCGTTCCCTTCTCCAGGGGATCTTCCCAACCCAGGGACTGAACCCAGGTCTCCCACATTGCAGCTGAACCACCAGGGAAGCTCTGATCTAAACTGCTGCTGCTGCTGCTGCTAAGTCATTTCAGTCGTGTCCGACTCTGTGCGACCCCATAGACGGAAGCCCACCAGGCTCCCCAGTCCCTGGGGTTCTCCAGGCAAGAGTACTGGAGTGGGTTGCCATTTCCTTCTCCAATGCATGAAAGTGAAAAGTGAAAGTGAAGTCGTTCAGTCGTGTCTGACTCTTAGCAACACCATGAACTGCAGCCTACCAGGCTCCTCCATCCATGGGATTTTCCAGGCAAGAGTACTGGAATGGGGTGCCATCGCCTTCTCCCTGAACTAAACTATGAGTCAGCAAATGTTTTCTTAGAGAGAAAGATAGTAAATATTTTAGGTATTGTGAGCCAGATGCTCCTTGTTCAACTACCTGACTCTGCACTCAACTCTGCCCTTGTAAATATGTAAATAAGCATGAAAGCAACACCAAATGTAAACAAATGGGTTGTGTGTCAAGAAACCTTTATTTATAAGTCAAGCCACTGGTCATGTCTTACTGACCCCAGTTCTGAAAGATAACTGCCTAAGAAAAAAATAATAACAAGGTATTGTGTGCATGTAGAATCTGCAAAAGAAAAACAGGATGGAGGAAAGTGAGAGGGGGTTGGGACTACTGTTGTCAGCTCTTTACAGGGCACGTGAGATTGAATAACAGTATTTGACTCAGCTCCTTCAAAATATATGCTGTGAACCCTAGGAAAGCACTCGTACTGTTTAAAGAGACATAAATAGTAAGACAACAGAGAGGATAAAAAGGAATCATAGCATGTGTCCAATTAAATGCAGAAAAGCAGAAAGAGAGGGAAAAAGAAAGTAGAAGGGGAGCAAATAGAAAACAGCTGTCAAAGTGGCAGATTTTAATCCATCTTAGTAATCACTTTAAACGTGAATAGTCTAAACACGGCAGTTAAAAGACAGAGATTGTCAGAGTCGATCTTAAAAAAAGCAAAACCAACTCTATTCTGACCAGGTTTCAATATAAAGATGTGGATACTTTCAAGAAAAAGGATGGTGAAAGGCAGCAGCAATCACTAAACAAAGGAGGCTGAAGCAGGTAAATGAACGTCGCACAAAGCAGATTCAGAACAAGGACGATAATCAGAGATAAAGAGGGACGTTACATAACAATAAAGGGCCCCGTTCAAAGGCAGACGTGCCTAATGACAGAGCTTCACAATTCAGGAAGCAGGACTAATGGGACTGAAAGGAGAAATCCACAATTCACGTCCAGACGTCAACCCTGCTCTCCGCGTAATTGATAGAACGAGCAGACAGAAAATCAGTAGGGATGTGTGAGACCAGACAGCACTGTCCACAACCAGGCCTAATTGACACTGATTGAACTCTCCATCAGCAACCTCAGAGCACGCATTCCTCCCCAGCGCCCACGGAACACTCCCCAAGACTGGCCTCCTCCCTGGCCATAAAACCAACCTTGACATGTTTAAAAGAATAGAAATCCTACAGAACTGGTCCTCAGATCATAATGGAATTAGACTAGAAATCCAAAACAGGTCCATGCTGCAGAGCCAAGAGTCTGTGGCAAGACCCGGGGGAAGGCCCCGGTTCAGACTCCAGGCTTTGGGGGGTCGCAGGGCAGAAAAGGGCTCTTGGCGGGTGCAGGCTGCAGTGCCAGTGGCCTGACGCGGAGCCGCACAGTAAGGCGACCCTGTGCACTGGGAGGCCACAGTGTGGAGTGTGCGACAAGCCACGGCCGGGGAGAGGCGGGCCCACCAAGTCACAGGGTGGCTGGGCCCATCACAACCCCCGTAAGCCGGAAGTGGTGTGAGCACCTCGCCCAGGACGAGCACAGGATGCTGAAGCACCAACGCCTGGAGTCAGCCCGAGACTCAGGGACAGGACTGCAGAGACAGAGGCCGCCAAAGGCCAGCTCAGCCAACCACCTGCCCCCTCCTTCCGAAGAGTGAGACCTCGGTGGGCTTTCCAGAGGAAGAGAGGTGAGCAGGACCCCGTCCTGCCCTTCTAAGGACTGTCCCTGCTGCTTGCAGCCCCCCGGGCCCCCCGCCCCAGGCCTCCTGTTCTGGTCTGACTCCACCCCGTCCCAGTTCACTCACTTTCTCCCACCCCTCCCACCCACCAAGGGGCCACCCACCCCATTCCCTTTGCACCTCCTCTCCCCTCGACTGCACAAGCTTCCTGTAGAATCTTGGTCCGAGCATCCCCTGGCTTGCCCCAAGTCTGAATCTGGACACCCGCTAACTTCTCTCTGAACACTAGCACCACTATGCCCTATGCATTTGGCAGACATGGAGAAGCAGTAAGACAGGCAGGTAAACACACAGCCCTGCCAGCGGGCAACCCGATCTCGAATCCTGGCTCTTCCTCTGGTCGCTGTGTGACCTTGGGCCAGTCTCTTAGCCTCTCTGTGCCCGATCTCCTGGTGTGTAGGATGTGGGAAGCGATGAGGAAAGTATCTAATGGTTCACACAGGAAAAGTAGTCCTGGGACGGGGCCTCTGTGGGGGACACGACCTCATCATTGGTGTCTTCCTCCGTCATCAGACAATGTGTCCCCAAGGGGAAGGGCGGCTCACCACTGTCTTCAGAGCTGGCCCATGGAGTGCCTCAGGAAGGAAGGAGGATGGGCAGTAATAAACGCTGGCCCAGGGGTGACAGGAAGAGACTGGTAGGCTGGCAGAGGCCCTGCTGCCTGTGCCCCCCCCTCCGTCCCCCACTCCTGCTCCAGCTTCTGGTCAGTGTCCAATACCAACATGCTTCCTGGCAAAGCTCATGTAAATTCCTCTTGCAGCACTGCAGGGTGCAGTGTGCAGGCCCTATTAAAATCTAATTAGCCAAATGGATAAATAATCACATGCAAGCTTAACTCTTTCCTGCAATCATGAAGCACGCTCCTTGGAACCAGGTGGGCAGCCGGGCCTCTGACCTAGTTTGAGCGGCTGTCCTGCCTGGACCTAGCGGGTCACCGAGCTGGCAGTGAATCTGGAGACACACTGTCATTTTCCCCGAGATGGTGTCAGTGTGACGAGCAGCAGGCCTGACCTTGACCACTCCAGCCTCGTCACAGAGGTTGAGTCACATGCAGAACAGCGAGCGCTGCTCTGCCCCCTCCACTCGTCCACTTGGGGACGTGCCTGAATATCAGGGCTCTGAGGCTGACCTCAGCTAAGGAAGCACATGTGTGGTTTTGCCTCCTAGAAACCCCTGATCTGATGGAGGAGATGGGCAGGTAAACAAGTAATTAGGATGCAGGAAAAATGAAGCTATCTGAGCACAGGGAGTGAGAACTGAACCCTGTCTGTGGGCATCACAACAGGTGGACATGTTAGCAGGGTTTTAGAGGATGAATAGGAGTTTGCCAGGTGGGGCATAAAGTCATTCAAGAAAATGGAACAAGGGAAAATAAGAAACAAGACAGAAAAGAAAGAAAATGGAACGACAGCGCACCAGCTCAGGGACGTAATCCCCTCCCCACTGTATTCTGCACATTCATGGGAGAACCTCAGCAACTTGACACTGCTGGAGACAGAGGTGCAAGAAGGGCAGGCAGGCCGAGCTGGGGTCCATCTCTGGACTCCTGTGGGGGCAGACCACTGGGAAGGATGCCAGCGTAGGGTGAACCGGCCACAGGGCACGCAGTAGGAGGCTGCTCAGATGGTCCAATCAAGGCTGACACACACAGGCCAGTGGGGTCGGTCCATGCACACTTACTGGCCTGTTGGATGTGAGGCTGAGAGAAGGGGTGAGGGAGGCGAGCAGGTCTCTGTGTGCCCTGGGTCCAGTTCCACCTGAGGACCAGGAACCCCGTGTCTGGGCTGTTGGAGGGGAGGCTCCCAGCGTGTCTCCTGTGGGTGTGACCACGGGGTCCCCTGGACAAGGCCTGCGAGGGGCACAGAGGCAGACTAGGGCTCATGGGCAGACAGAGGAGATTGGCTGCTGCAGAGAGGGTGTGAGGAGAGAGGATGGGCACCCTGGACCCCCCACCCCAGAAGCAGAGGGGAACACGCAGGTCCCCAGGCACCAGACTATCGGGCGTTCCCTCCTGTAATCCTCATGAGGCCAGTGCTCTTTTACGAGCCCCCGAGAGCTGGGGAACCAGGAGAGGGTGGAGTCTCAGCCCCCAGCCCTGGACCCTCACCCAGCCAGGGTTCTCATGCAGCCCTTCTGCCTCACTGCTTGGACTCTCTTGGTGCCACCGCCTCCAGGCAGTCTTCCAGGTTCTCTCTGCCTGCTCAACTGCCTCCTCTGAATTCCTTGAGCAGGCGGGGAGCTCCTGCCATCCTGGGCCCTGACACACAGCACAGCCTGACTCAGGGTGACCCTGTCCAGCATTTACAAAGAAAGCAGGAAAAGGAGTGAATGGAGAGCAGTGAGAGCAAGCCCCACCAGTCCTGGTCTCCGGAGAGGACCGTCAGCACGAAGCAAAGGCTGCCCAGCCCGTCCTAGCCAGCGGGAGACTGCTGAGTAACTCCTGGCAGGCAGGTAGCCAGGGACCAGCAGCCGTCACCTCCTCCCTGACCTCCGCCCCCGGCCAGCACATCTTGGGGAGCCCAGCCCACCGTGCGAGGCCACGCAGGGCCCTTCTCCCCATTGCTCCAGCTGCTTGTCCTTGTTTGTCCCTTTCCACCCTACAGGTCATCATCTAATGGGCTTAAGGTGGATTTTTTTTGTGCAATTATGCTTTGGCAAAATGTACACTGTGACTTGTGTCCATATTTTAAAATTTCATAAATAGCCTCATTTGTTGGCTCATCTGCTTCTCTCTGTGCTCTGTCCCCAGGGGTCACCTAACACCCGCCCTCCACTGGCCGCTGAGTGCCACAGGGGCTGCCCAAACCCCCCACCTCCCCTGTGACCGGCACCCGCCTGACCTCCAGCCCCACCTCGCAAACAGACGCTCAGCCCACCACGCACCCAGGAGAGGACGTGATTGAGCCGGAGCCACGCATGCCCCTGAAGGCCTGGGGGTTCCTCCTGACCGCAGCCCACCCTCCCAGCTCCCCCACTTACCCCATCCTTCCGCCACGCCCCTGCCCAGAACAGACACCAAGTGCAAGTCCTTGTCACACAGAAGAATTTAGTTAAGGTCTCCCAATAGGGCCCAAGGACATCTCCAGTGGACAGGCCCAGGCTTGGTAAGCTGGCATCCCAGGGCCCTTGGGAGAGAAGCCATTTTACTACAAACATGAAAGGAGTGAAGTCATACTGGCTGCACACCTCCAGGCCTCTGGATGGGGCGGGGGGTAGGGGTTGTACTTGTGTGTGTGAGTAAGCGTGTGTGCATGGTGCTCGTGTCCATGTGTGCACATGTATGGACCACCCCACGGGTTAGACATGCATCAGTGCCTTCCCCACCTGCAAGTCCACCCACCTGTGTCTCTAAACAGTGTGGCCCAAGCCCTCCACCCCTGAGACCTGACAGGGGCCTGGAGCTGACAAGGGGTCTGCTTTGGCCCAAAGGGGGGGCTCTGGGCTGATTCAGGGAGCACAGAGCTCCAAGCCCCCAGGGTCTGCACCCTCCACTCCCGTGACTGTGGTCAGGCCCTTCACCTGCCTGTGCCTCCGGGCCATGTCTCAGCCTCCCCATCAGCAGATCTGGTCAAAGTGGAAATTACCCAAGTGCCCGACATCAGAATGCCGCAGAGGCTGACCCCGGGCCCCGCAGCACTGCACACAGAGCCCACAGACATGCCTGCCATGGCACCATGGGGTTAATGCAGGGAGAGAGGGGAGGGGAAAGAAAAAAGGGGAGACAGACAGACTGACCGAGAGGATTTCCACAAAAGCCGAGAAGTGCAGGCAACCCACGTGTTCATGCATGATGACTAGACTAGAAAACATGGTATGTGAGTCACAGTGGGATGTTACTCAGTCTCAAAAGGAAGGAAATCCTGCTTTTGCATCAGCATGGATGGGCCTTGAGAGAGAAATCAGTCAATTCAGTCACTCGGTCGTGTCAGATTCTTTGCGACCCCATGGATTGAAGCACTCCAGGCCTCCCTGTCCATCACCAACTCCCGGAGTTTGCTCAAGCTCATGTCCATCAAGTCAGTGATGCCATCCAACCATCTCATCCTCTGTCGTCCCCTTCTCCTCCTGCCTTCAATCTTTCCCAGCATCAGGGCCTTTTCCAGTGAGTCAGTCCTTCCCATCAGATGGCCAAAGTATTGGGGTTTCAGCTTCAGCATCAGTCCTTCCAACGAACATTCAGGACTGATTTCCTTTAGTACTGACTGGATTCCTTTAGGATTTCCTTTAGGATTGAGAGAATTCAGAGATGAACAAATACTACTTAGATGTGGAATCTGAAAAACACAGACCCACAGGAGCAGGGGGCAGGCTGCCGGTCACTGGGTCTGGGGTGAGGTAGGGGGCAGGGAGGTGGTCAAGGTGCCAGGTCCTAGTGTGGAATCATTAAGTCTGGGCTCTAATGCACAGATGACCGTAGCTGGAAATACTGTATCACGTGCTTGAAAGTCGCTGAGAGCAGATCCTCCCTGTTCTTACCAAAACAAAAGAGGAAAAGAAGGGAGTGGTGAGACCCTGTCAGGCGACGGGTGAGCTGATTAGCCTGGTTGCGCAACCATTTCACAATGTTTAAATGTGTCGTGCGACCGTGAGCATGCACCCTTTTTATTTGTCTGTTAGACCTCGATAAAGCTGGGGAGAGGAGAAAGAAAGGGGGAGGAGAGGGGCCAGGATAGAGAGCCTAGGGTCGGGGTGGGGCTAACCCACCAATGACATCGTGAGAGAAGATGGGAGATCCAGGGGCTCCGCCCGGCGCCCCTGGAAGGCTCCTCCTGCACGTGATGTGATCTGAGGGCAGGGGGTGCCCCGGGGGGAGCAGGACTGAGCGAGACGGGGGAGGGGACCCAACCGTGCGTCCGCTCTGCTCTGAGGGTCTCCGGGGTATGAGCTGTCATCAGTAGTGTCCCTTAATGAAGCCGTAATTGGTCCTTTAAAGATATTTATGGACTTCAAGTATCTGTAATCAGACGTGTCTCACACAGTTGTAAGGTTATTAATTTTTAATAATTAAGTGATGCTTGATGACACAGGGCTAACCGGAAGCATCTCTTTGAGACACGTGACTTAATATCTCCTCAAACACCCACATCTGTTGCCCACCCAGGCCCCTGGCAGGGGACAAGCAGGCTGTGTCTGTGTTGTGGGGTGACTCTGTGAGGCCATGGGGTGTCTGAGATGAAATAAGGTCCATGAGACCCACCCCTCCCACACTCTTCAGCACATCACCCAAGGGAGGGGCCCTCAGGGTGAGTTCACGAGATGGAGTCAGATCCCTCTGGGGCTGCCTGGAGCCGGGGCCCAGACCTTCACCACTTCAGCTCGGTCAGACCACATCCGAGATGAGGAAACAGAGGCACGGAGAAAGGACGTGACTTCACCCCCAGCAGCCAGGCCAGGAGGGCCAGCGCCAGGACCGTGGCCACACCGGAGTCCAGAGCTGCCCTGACCACTGGGCATACACTGCTCCCTTATGAGTGGGCTGGCAGTCAGGAGACCGTGTGCCACCAGGGCCAGCGGAGGCCAACCACAGACATCACCCGGAGGAAACAACTATTTTTAAAATTTGAATTCTTATTTATAGTCAAGTGCACACGGAATAAAATTCAAAAGGAAGAAAAGTCCACTGTGAAGTTCAAAACACTAAACACCACACAGGAGACGGAGACCCTCTTTGAGTCTAACCGGTCAGCGTCCAGCCACACGTCCTCCTGGGCCAGGCTATCATTAATCACTTATTGATCCGCTCCCTCACTCAGGCCCAGACAGGTCCTCCAGGCCAGGCTCTGTTTTGTGCCCAGATGTGACCGAGATGCAGGGAGAGCTGCACTTACTCCCACAATGGGGTGAGAAGGATGCCCTGAGGGTGTGCGGTCTGGGCCTGGAAGGACGATGCGGATTTCCCTGCCAGAGGCCTGGTTCTCTCACATCCCCATCACCAGAGGTCTGCAACCGATGTCCACTGTCCTGTTGCCTTTCCCTCCCTGGCAGAGGCCCAGGACTGGCTCTGCCCACGAGACACCTGGGTCGTCTGGATCTGAGCTGGGTAGGGAGGGGAGGGACGGGTCGATGAGAATAAAACAATCCCTTAGGTGAGACAGCTGCTGCCTTCAGCATCAAGGCCAGCGTGTGGTGCCTGCCTCACCTGCCACTCCTACGCCAACTGCAAGCTGGCCCTTGGGCCGAGGCGCAGGCTCCGTGCTTTGAGTCAGTTCATCAGGTTTTGCAAAGGCTAGTGAGAGGCCAGGACCCAGTGGTGAAGGCACTGCTTGTGCCCACGGGGGCACGCACCCTAGCAGTTGGGAGCCTGGGCTTACTGCTGACCTGGGACGGGCCAAAGTCCCTGGATGTCCACTGCCTCATCTGGATGCTGAGGACCAGCCGCAGCCCTGCCCAGGTCACTGGGATGCTGCAGGATCTGACACCATAGCGTGGATAGCAGGTGAGGCAGAAACAGGGCAGACGAGAGCGATGAGGAGATGGCATAGGCCCCTGCCAGCCAGCTCGTGGGGGAGGCTGTGCCCGGCGTCCACTCTCGGCTCCTCTCCAATTTTCGCCAGGGTACTGCCGCCCACCAAGAGGGCGTGTTGTCTCCCTGTGTGGCTCAGAGTGCTCCTGTGAACTAACTCATGTCCTCAGATGGGAGCAAAGGTCATGCCCTTGAAAGAGGGGACAGACCTGTCCCTCTGCCCTTTTCTCCCCCACATTAAACGGTGGACGTGCTCAGTGAGAGCTGCGCCTGAACGTGCCCCGTGCCCTGCTCCCTGGGCTTCCTTAGCTCACTTCTGCTGCACTTACACTTGTTGAAGTCACTCAAAATTCAGATTCTCCAACATGTACAAAGGATCCCATATCCTAACAAATATACCGGCTGAACACACTTTTTTGTAAAAATTGTAAAAATGCTGCCACATTCTGCAAATGTGGTCCACTACCTGCTGTGGCCACTTCATTTTAGAAACACAAGCACCACAGTGACCCAAGGCCTCTTACGTGCCTGGAGTCTTCCCGCTCCCCAGACACCCACGCGCTGTGACTCTGCAGGTCCCTGGTGACAGGTGGAGAAGTCCAGGCGCTGTTCACGGCTGATCTGCTTGTAGCCAAGTGCAGTGTAGTTCCTCTTCACCCATTTCTGCAAAGCCTCATTTATAAAATCGTTCTTTGGACCAGATGATGTATAATACCTCAGATTTCTATGAGAGTCTATTAGGAAGACAGGCCTGACTTTATTGCCGGCTCCGTACACCTACACTCACCAAACCAACTTACTGTGTTTGGGCTCCATTTGTTTCTTTTCAGGAAGCACAGGTTGGAACAAACTGCCTGGGCTGTGTGACCTCAGGCAGCTTCCTTGACTTCTCTGTGCTCTCTATATAAACTGAGAATACTCTCTATTAGACCTCTTGGAATCCTCTGGAGCACAAACAGAAGCGATAAAGCTAAAATGGACCTGAAATGGCCCCTTATGGCCCTCTCGTCATCAGTATTACTAGGAGCAGGAGTCATGGGAGCTGCTCAATCATTCAGTAACTTCCTAAAAGGTCAAGCAAGTTCCTGTGCTAGGTGATGAAGGGTGTGAAGATGAATCAGACATTGATCTCGCAGAAAGATGAATACTCAGGCAATTAGAGAATAAAACAAATATGAAAATAGCGCACTCAGACACATACTCCAGAAAGCGAGATGCCGTGGGCACTCAGGACGAGGGGATCGATGTTGGATCAGATGACTGGGGAAGGCAGCCTGCAGGTTTATTGAATATGAGTTTGGGCCAAAAACGATAGAGAGAAGCTGGATACTTGAGGCTGGCTCTTGAAACCCTACCCCTCGTTGATGTAGGCGTTTGGGCTTTGTTACTGTCTTCCGTCAGCTGCACCCTCTAACCTTCAGAGGAAGGCTGGCAACCAGTCCTCAGTGGACCTCAGACCACACTCAGGAAGCCGTGGGACTCTGATAATCATAAAGACAAAGATTGGAGGGTCTATGAGAAAGATGAATTGTAAATAAAACTAGATCATGGAAAAGTCTTTGTGAGTCCTCTTTTTATCTATTACATGATGTTTCTCTTTTTCCACTCTCACCGGGCTAGGTAATTAAATGGGTCCTAGGATCGGGTGGGCTCTATGTAATCTCTGCCCACTGCACCCAAAACTGTTAAGCAAGCATTGAAGGACTCAGGACCCTGTGTAGAGTTCTGTGCAGGGAAGAGAAAATGGTCCTGGGTCTTTGACCCAGTGACCTCACATTCCAGTGTGCAGACACCCATGAGGGGCTTCAGGAGGCCGAGGGAAGGTACTTCAGAGCAGGAGGTCCCACAGGGCTGCCCTACAACCACAGGTCAGGAGCCACCCTCTCTGATCAGGGCTCACAGTGGCCGCAGGCGGGAGAGAAGTTGTAACACAGACCCAGTGACAGGGAAAGCAGATGGTTTCAGCACCATGGAGAGCTCATGGAGACGCTTTCCTGGAGATACTTTCGCGTCAGCTTTCTACCCCTCTCCTGCCCTGGACTGTCCAGGAATTACAGCGGTTCTGATGAGTCTGACCCAGAAACCTGTCAGAGTCCTGGCCATCGAGACTGGACGAAGGTCGCAGTTCATTCTCCAGTCCTAGAGGGGCATCCGTGCCCACAGCCCATCAGGTAAGGCCTGAGTTCTTACTGAAGATATAACATGGGTCTCTCCTCAACCCCACGCCCACCCAATCCCAGGGTTTCGCAGCGGTCTTCATGGTGCCTCCCGGTCAGTCTTTCAGCCCAGCCTCCCTTGGGACCCCAGCCATAGCCCAGGGTCAGAATCGGAAGGACACTGAGTCCATCACCCAGGATCTGCCACGTGTGCTGCTCAGAAAGAGTGTGACTGAGAACATCTGGATTTTTCCCTTTCAACCAGTTGGCTAAATGCCTCTTAGCTCCCTCCAGAGTCAATAAAACAAAATCAGGGAACGACCCCCTCAACCCTGGCAGACGCTGGTTGTCTTTGGAGCAGCAATCCACCTGTCTTGACACCATCCCTATGCCTCTCCGTGAACAGGTGCTGACCCTCCTCTTCAGACTTCAGGGTACCTGGGGGGCAGGGACCAGGGGGTCTCCAACCTCTGTAAGACTGTGCAGCCCTTGGAGGCTGTGGTTTCCCTGGGAGGCTAGGCTCTCAGAAGAAAGAATCTTGTCTTTCTGCCCCAACCAGGGAACCATGAAGACTAGAGATTGCATCTCCCACATCTGAGCAGCAGGTAGAGAGGCAGAGAGTCCCCCATCTGACCATAAGATTTGGCAGGCGGTATGTCCTGCATCTGACCAGCAGATGAGGAGATATATCACTCCCAACTGAGCATCAGGCCAGAGGCTATGGATCAGGGGCTATATGCCCTCCATCTGTCCGGCAGATCAGGAGCCGCCTCCTCCATCAGACTGGATGACGCCCTGAGATCAGGAGCCATGTCTTCATGACGAAGCTGGGTGCCTCCTTCTCGGTGGAGGGCAGTGCACACGGTCCCCTCTGTCAGAGCAGAGGCTCTCTCTGCAGAGGGTGATGAAGGCTGTGTCACGGACCAACAGATGGATGTGCTGGTCTCTGATCACTCCATTGGCCAGGAGCTTGGGACGTCTGCTCTCGGAGGACTTATCTGAACAAATGAGTAACCCATACAGCTGAGCAAACAGAAGGAGACAGTGATGCTTCCTTTTTAAAGAAGAAAACATCGCTCACAAGATGAGCAGGAAATAGTGTCATTTATTTTAGTCTGAGTGCAAAGGCAAATAAGTCAATTTTTCACACTAGGTGCTCTGGGGGAAGAAAAAAAACGGAGATGGATGGATGTTTGCTGTGACAGGAGGGTGTCCCGGTTTACCTCTTGAAGACCCAGATGGGACGTGGGCAGAGCCCTACCCACAGGCCCCTGGGCCACACCCTGCTCCTTGGTCTCACGGGCAGAGCACTTTCTGAGCTGACTCAGAGCAAAGCTGCTCTTTCCTGAACCTCTCAGTGGGCAAAGTGAAGCTCAGAGCAAATGTTCTGGAAAAGTATTCTGATCCCAACTTACAGCACGACCTTGAGTCTATAACTTCATCTTTTAGGAGCCAGCGATGTCACCTGTCAGAGTGGGACCAGGTTAGCTGCGAGGTCTCATCACCATCTAAAGACGGGGACGCTGCAGAGTGCACCCCAGGGCTGGCGCTCCGAGGTCCCCAGGACTCAGCTTTCTGCCATCACGACAACTGGATGCAGGCACTGGCCACTGGGCACTTTATAGAGTTCTTCACATCGTCTGTGAGGAGAGCCTGGGCCGAGAGAGCCTGCTCGGGCTGGCCCCAGGCGCTGAGTCTCCGCACCCTGCCCACCTCGCCCCCTCGCCCTCCCTCAGGGACACACCTGCAAGTCCCCAGAGGCCGTGGCCTCCGCGGGCCCAGAGGGGAGACTCAAAGGCTGTGCTCTACTTCCTCACCTCATTCCCCGCCAGTATAAAGATATTACAGTATCGACTCCTGGAACCACGTGGACTCAGGGCCCATTCATCACTGCCTGCAGTGGAAAGGACGCAATTATTGGAGTCATCACTTGTCCTCAGGCCACCGCTTCAGGCAAAAGCGGGGGTCACAGACACCCCGGGCCCTCCCAGGAGCATTTGGCTGGGAGAAAGGAGCGGGCGACTCTGGGCCGGGCACTGCGCTGTGTGCAGCCCATGCTGCTCCGACTCCATCAGCCTGACGCTCATCTGAGGGGCCAGTTCTGCACTCACAGGTGCCAAACTGTGGCCTGAGAGGAAGACTGCACCACAGCCCCCCCGCCCTATTGGTCCCCCGCTGTCCCTCCCGGCACCGACACACTGCCTTCCCCTTGGGCCCGTGAGCCCGCCCAGCGTGTCCCCGCTTCCAGGCCATTCATTGCTCTGCAGGGCCCTTCCCCTCACCCTCCAGGGCCCTCCTCTGCATCCCCGGACCTCAGCAGGAGGGTCCTTCTTCTGGGGGCCCTTCACCACCACCCCGCCTCTGGGTCCTCTGCCACCATCACTGTCCCTGCGTTTCCTCCCGACAGTTCACTTGCCGGGGGTGGCTCCTCATTGTCTGTCTCCCCACTGTGTTGCCTGCATGAGGGAAGGCCCCACACCCTGGCCGCAGCTGTCACTCACCTGGTCCTGCGCCTGGCGTGTGGGAGTGACTCCACAAACACCAGAGAACAGACAGACCCACCTGTGCCCTGGCTGGACCTTGGTGGGAATTGACTTCGCGCACAGTGCTTGGAGGCAAGCTGAGCAGGCAGGCTTCACGGGATCCAGGGAGAGTCCCCTGGAGCCTCCCTTCTCACGGCTCTGCTAACCAGGTCCTCCTGGTCCACATCCGGCTGGAGGAAGGAGAGCTTGGGCCCCAGGCCCCACGTGAAGCACATCCCTGCTGTTCACACTCGCTGCCTAGAGCCCCGTCACCTGGCCATAAAGTGAAGTCGCCCAGTCGTGTCCAACTCTTGTGACCCTATGGACTGTATCCCACCAGGCTCCTCTGTCCATGGGATTCTCTAGGCAAGAGTACTGGAGTGGGTTGCCATTTCCTTCTCCAGGGGATCTTCCTGACCCAGGGATCGAACCTGGGTCTCCCACATTGTAAGCAGATGCTTTACTGTCTGTGCTACCAGGGAAGTCATCCTGGCTATACCTGGCACCAAAAGCAGCTTGGAATGATCTAATTATGCCCCAGAAAGAGAGGAAGCAATTGCTGGTGAATGGGCAGCTGTCTGTGCTACAGGCCATCTTTTACCAGTGGTGTGTGGCTGGTGCTGGGTGAAAAGAGGAAAAATTGGGTCAGCGGTTTTTGTTTTGTTTTTTTTTAATCTAAATTATACAGAACTAGTCCCCTGAAGTCAGGACATCCAGGACAAATACTGGTCAGAATACACATGTGCTTTTCATGCAGTCCCCCATAGGACATGTATCAGAAATCTGGTGATGTACAAGAGGATGGGGACCCACAGGACATCTTTGACCACACAGTGTAAACTCCCTGTGCCCTGCCTCCTGCTTCCTCCCAGGGGCACAGCAAGCTCCCAGCGCCCTCTGCTGCCTGCCACTTTCCTCACAGTCCTGATGCCACGGGAACTACGCGTTGAAATGCAGCTGTCCTCTTCAGCAACCCCCTGGGGCAGCCATGAAAGAAAGGCGTTATCTAAAGCACTGAGCTAGGGGTAAGGGGGACGGGTGAGTGAGAAGCATAATTGTTTCTAATTAAAATGGAAATAATACAGAACATTACCACGGATGATGGGTGAGTTCTGCAGTCTCCAGTTATGGCTGAAGGCTGCTTTATATAACTCAGAACTGTAGAAATACAGTTGCTGATTCATGGTTCCCAGCAGGCCATGGCACCCGCTCCTGTCCTGCAGGTCCAGGCTTTCTCCTTCCTCGAGTGCTCCCTGATGCCGCCTGCCGCTGGACTGGCCATCTGCCGATGGGCACACATCCTAGAGCACTCTGCCAAGGACCAGAGTCCACCCATGGAGCCTGTTTCAAGAGCGAGATCTCTGCCCACAGTACCTGTGACCACAGGTCACAGACCAGCTCCATCACCTGGGCAGGTGGTTCCCTTCTCCAGACCTTTCCTCCCCACTTGCCAGGCCCGGGGAGGGAATGCAGAGCTCGTGTTCCTGCTCCCGGGAGCAGAGGAAACACTCCACTTCTAAAACCTCGCGATCCTGTGATTCCACTGATCAGGCAGGTCTGGGGCCTGGGCTCCCCTTACACTGGATCCAGATCTAATCGCATGGCTAGTTTTTTTCAGTGTGGAAACCCCCCAACTGTCACAAGAGAGCACAGAGCAGGTGTGAGTTTGGTGTCTTACAAAGCAAATAGGCGTATTCTCGAGCCTGGAGAAATCACTAATTAATACTTGTGAGAGAAGAACTAGTGACTGAACACTTATCAGGCACCTCCTCTGGGCCAGGGTTGTGCTAAGGCCCTGGCAGATTTTATTATCACTTTTGTCGTTTGACCCCCAACAGCTCTCCCAGGTGAGCACGCTTGTTATTCCATGTTAAAGATGAGGACACGGAGGATTAGAAAAGGAAAGTCGGGAGGCCATGTGGATGCAAGTTTGGAACCCAGGGCGGTGGGTCCCCGAGCCACGTTCCTAACAATCCCAGAGGCTGTGGACGTCCATGCCTCCAGCCACCGAGGCAGTGCCCCGGGGACAGCTCAGCAGAGATGACAGGGGGAGTGGGGGGAGGCCCAGGAAGGCTGAGAGGAGGGGAACCGTGTCTCTCCCCTCGGTGGTGAACCAGGTGCTTGGCACACACTATGAAGGTTCTGACAAGGAAGGTGGATGCCAAGGGTCCCCGACAGGTCCTGGGACCAGCCTCTGTGAGCCCTGGGTTTCCAGTCCAGCTCTGAGCTGATGGAGCAGCCTCTCCATTCGCCCTTCAAAGGCCGTGCGTGTCTCACCTGCTTTCCTCCCAGCCCTGAGGACATGTCATGAGCGTGTTAGCACTCCCACTTTCCACGAGGACTCCCAGGCTCCTCCAAGAAGTTTAGTGATGGGATGGACATCCCATGCCGTGGGGCACCCTCAGGTCTCCCCAGCGTCTGGCCAGCCTGGGCTCTTTGCGCTATTGTTCATGAACAAATATTGGGCCATCAGAGAAGTACAGAGGACAAGCCCACCCCAGACTGAACCAATCAGAAAACCGGCTGCCTGGGTCAACAGCCCGACCACCAGGAGAAGGGCCTGGCTCCCCCAGAAGCACGGAGCCGGGCAGCTCATCTTGTGGATGAAGGACAACAGATTCGATTAGAGAGTCCTGCAACCAGCTTAGAATTGATTTGGATATAAATAGACGGCGTGAAACCCATCCCAATACCCAGGGGCCCAGCCCCTCCCTCGGGGTCACGCTGAAAGACGCGTGAAATCACGGTTACTTCTAAGCCCGATTAGTTCTGTGACTCCTGATGCCCAGAACACAGCTGGGCCGGGTCTCAGGACAGGGAGACTCAGCTAGACTTGGTCCCAGGTCCCCTCACTGTCTCTCTGCCTTTTATCCGTCATCTGTCTGCCTGCATTCTATTTATTTCTCATCTCTACAGCTATCAACCTGTCTCCTTCTTTCCCCCTCTATCAATCGGTCACCTGTCTGTCTATCTGCCAGTCTATTATCTACCTGCTATCTGTCTATCTCTCTATTATCTGTCTTGTCCGCACATCATGTAAACTTTCTTTCCCAGTCTCACTCCAAGGGGGAGGAGACTTAATTATTCATCAGCTGCCAAGGCCTTTGGACCCATTGATTTTGTTTCTGGTTCCCCCTTGGATCCGGTACATGGATTCTGGTTTGAGCGCATTAAGTCTCTTGAATAATTAATATGGTAATTTAACCTGAGCAGAATGAACAAATGTTACCTTCTGCTTGCTGCTGCTGCTGCTGCTGCTAAGTCACTTCAGTCGTGTCCGACTCTATGTGACCCCATAGACGGAAGCCCACCAGGCTCCCCAGTCCCTGGGATTCTCCAGGTAAGAACACTGGAATGGGTTGCCATTTCCTTCTCCAATGTGTGAAAAGTGAAAGTGAAGTCGCTCAGTCGTGTCCGACCCTTAGCGACCCCACGGACTGCAGCCCACCAGGCTCCTCCATCCATGGGATTTTCTAGGCAAGAGTACTGGAATGGCTTGCCATTAGAGAGTTTGGAAAAGAATCTCCCTGAGGCAGCTTTCCCAGCCCCCTCCTATCACTCCAGCCCTTGAGAATGAGCATCTGTCCTGCAGAAGGAAACTTCCAGCTGCTCCTCCCAGTCCCTTCCCGAAGGAAGGCAAAGGGCGCCTTGCACGCTGCAAGGGAATTGTGGCAGCCAGCCTCCTGCCGGCTCTGCTGGGCGACGAGGATCCGCGTCCGAGTTGCCCTTGGACCTGATGGCTGGGTCCTTCTCCAGAGGCCTCACCCCTGCCTGCCTCCCTCACCATTGCATGTGGGACCGGGGAGAGTCTTAGGGCTGAGTGTCCCCTGGGGACCCCTGGTGGACCCTGCACTGTGGGCCCCATGCCATCTGTGGCTTGGAAGGCCGGGTCACACAGGAAAGCAGCTCCTGGACATGGTGACAGAATGAAAATTGCAACTCTGAGAGCCAGGGAAAGAGTTGGGAGAAACCGGTTAGGAAGTGGCGTGGAAAGTCCCACGTGGGATTTGGGGAGCATCTTTCAGATTCCAGGGGGCATCATAAGGCTGTGTCTTTTCCACGGTCCAAGCAGCATCAGTCTGTCCCAGCAGGGGCCCACCACTGGTTTCCAGAGCCCCCACCCCTACCCCATCAATGCCAGTGATGTCCAGAGCGTAGCTCCCCAGCCCTCCACGTGGCGTGAAGCCCTCTGAGAAATTCCCTCCGTAACGCGGCATCAGCTGGAAACCCACAGCTCCTGCAGACCTGGCGTCCTGTCACCCTCATCACAGGCTGGCCTCCAGTGCTGCCCCTTCCTGGTGCCTATGGCCTGCCATGCTCTCCCCTCCTGCAGGGACGCTGCCCCGGGGTCCAGCTCACCTCCACAGCCCTGCTCCCGCTCTCGGGATGCCTTCTGAACATTTCATGGGCTGTGCCGGGTGCATCATACAATGGTCTGCTCTGTCTCCCACTAGACTGCACGCCAAGGAGCGTTTTCTCTCCCTGCTATTGGCATTAGTTAGCTCTGACCCAGAGAAAATTTCTGAGTGATTACATGATGGTGGATAAATGCCAGTAAGAAGCATTAAGGAGGGAGGGGGCCTGGGTCTGGCTGGGACCCCTCTGTTCTCCTGCTGAGGACCTCCCCGCCGAGCACCATGGCCTGGCAGACCCGGAGGATGTGGGATCAGCTGCTGAGGCAGCAGAGAAGCCTAGGGCCCTCATGGTCCCGGTCAGCAGCTGTGCGCGACAGGGAGGCTGGGGTTGCAGCCTGTGAACTGATTTCCTGGCGCTGTCATGACAAAATATCACCACTGGGGCAGCTTGAAACAGCAGAAATTTATTCTCTCACAGAGGCCAGAAGTCTGAAATCAGGGTGTCAGCAAGTTGGGCCCCTACTGAGGGCTCCAGGGGAGAGTGTTTCCCTGCCCACCCCCCAGCTGCTGGCGTGGACAGGATCTTCGGCGCCCTTGGGGTGTGGAGGCCTCCTTCCGGCCTTCCCCTGGTCTGCAGCGGCCGCCTCCCCGAGCCTGCCTGTGTCCCGATCGCCCTCATCTGACCATGGCGCGGTCACGTCAGGTGGTAGCTGCCCCGCTCCCGTGACCTCATCTTAACTTTGTCATCTTCAGAGACCTACTTCCAAATACGGTCACCCTCGCAGGTACCCGGGGTGAGGACTTGGGTGTTTCGGGAAGGGGGACACACTTCAATCACTACAGCCATGGTAGAGACAAAGAAACCAAGGCTCAGAGCGTCCAGGAAACTTTCCAAAGGCTGTGCCGTTCATGAGTGGCCCAGCCTGGACTCAGTCAAGCCTCGCCCACTGCCTGGGCTTTGCCTGTGCCCTGTCCTCCCCATGGGACCACCAGCATCTCTGCATTTCTCCAGGGCCTGTCAACCGTGTCATTGCTGATGGGAGATGAGCAGAAGCCTGTTTGCAGCCTCGACTCTTACATTTCAGGCTCTGTGCTCAGCATCCCACTAGTTAGATTCACTCTCCTGTTTCTCTAGGCGGGAGGACTGCGGCAGGTCTGGAGACACCCGCGACCAGCCTTGTGGGTCCCCTGGGGGAGGCGAGTCTGAGAGGATGACTTGGAGTTGAGGTTGGGAAGGTGTCTGGGGCCAGAGTCCCCGAGTTCTTCATTCAAAAAGAAAGAGGACAATGCCCATGAGAGGAAAACAGAACCCTGATCCCCGCAAGCTTGATGCACCTGAACTCAGGCCACTGAGCTTCAGCCGTCCCTTCACAGGAAAGCTGGAGTCCACGGCTATCTCAGGGCTTGTCGACTAATAAGCGTCCCAGCCCCCAACCGCGTCCCCTGCATTTGCCGCAAAAGTGTTTCATGTGCTAATATGATAAATGCTCATGGGTTTTTTAATTGGTACTGATTATTCCTCATCCTGAAAAAAAAAAAAAGATGATTGGACATACCTTTGGGGAAAATGTGCCATGTTGCCTGCCTGAGCGTCTGTAGTGTAAGGTCGGACCCTGGTGGCCTTCTTGGCTTCCCCTTCCCGGTGGCTATCTTGTCTCCTTCTTCCCCTCTCCATCCCCCGCCAGAGGGAAAAAGTCCTGCCAATCCACTGAGGAATTTCTGACGTAATAACCCTCTGCCGAGATCTATCCGCCCCCTTCCTGACCTCCAGAGTGACCAACCCAGTCCAGCTGACCACTCACAATCTCACATTCCCGAGCTTTGCCTTATCTTAGGCCTGTCCAGGTTATATGATGCCACTTCCTGCCCCGAAGGCATAAAAATCGCACCCTGCCTTTGTTCGCGGCAGAACTCCTCGTGGCCGTTCTTGCGCATCCTGCCCGGGAGCGCACTGCCAATAAAGCCTGTTACTTTCCCTTGGTGTCTGGGTTATTTCCTTACAGCGTGAGACGCCCGCTTCCGCGACCTTACATGTAGCATGTGTGATTTACAGCACTGAGAGTCCTCAAGGCAGCAGCATTAGGAGGACTGGACAGGACTCGTGGCCACAACCCCATTTTCACGGGTGAGGACACTGAGGGGCAGAGAAGCTGATTAAACTGTGCTGAGAAGCGGAGCCAAGGCCTACCGGAGCCCAGACCAGAGCCCAGTCCCAACCGCACACCTACATGCTTCCTACAGCATCGTTTGTCTCCCATCCGAGGTCAATTCCAAGGGCAACCCAAGGGACCAAAAACCCGTACCCACCTGTGGCGTACACATACATACCCAACTTCTCACTTACTTTATTAATGGACATCCAGTGCGCCTGTGCTTCAGCAAAGCCTCAGAAGTTTGAGAATCTCACCTCCTCATCTCCAATACCTTCAGCCAAGCACAACTGCATGTGTGTCTGGTCATGGAAGAGCCAACAATCATGGTTCCAGCTCATGAAACAAAGGACAATACAGTCAAAATGTGTGCTTCCCCTAATAAACCACTGAATAAATTGTGGGGATGGGCCTAAAATATGGTGGCCAAGCTCCAGCTGCTCACGGGTCCCTGGTATCTGATCTATGTCACTCACCCAGAGCCTCTGACATCAGACTGAATGCTTGGGCCGGGGCCAGGGTGATGCCTGCACCTAGAAGAGATCCTTCATCTCGGGAAAGGGCTTCAGGCACCGTGATTTAGTTCAGAATTCCTCCCAGTTCTGACTTAGGACCCACCAAAATCACGGATGCAGTGAGAATGACCTCGAATCTCGGTGGAACTGAGACTGTGTCATGCACACTCACACGTGTTCACACTCACAGTGGAAGGAGCTGACTACCGACCTCTGTCTGGGGCACCAAAGAGCATCGGTGTAAGGGAAAAGAGGAGCGGCTCCAGATGTTGATACACACACACACACACTCACACACGCGCGCATCCTGGTCTATCTGATGAAGAAACAAACTAGCTCACCTTTTAGTTCAGCCTCTACTTAACAGTGTGACTTTCTTGGTTTCTTAACCAATCAACCAAGGTCAACCAATCAGCAAATACCTTCACTGACACCTTCTCTGCACCGGAGCCCTGCCAGCCTTCAGTACGTGAAACCAAGTCCCGTTCTGAAGGCTCTCAGCACTGGGGAAGCTGAAGGGCAGGAATTAAAATTATTTCCTAGAACACAGTTCTTGCGGGCACCCAGTCTCCTGGGTTGCACACCGTAGGTTTTCAGTAAGCACTGATTCATTGGCAGAGGTGCGATGCCTGCCTGGAGTCTCCGATAGCCTTCCAGCTGCAGTCAGCTGAGGCAGAGTGGTGTAGGCGCTGGGTCAGCCCGGAACTTCCCAGGCCCCGGTTCCCGTCTCCAGCGCTCACTGACGCTTCCCTCCACGGCGTCAGAAGACACTTGGTAAATGTTAGCAGGACGATGAAAGCTGCTTCTGAACCAGCTCATTTTTCTGAGCCCCGAAGCGCCTGGGGGCTGGATGGGGAGTTGTCAGCGGTAATGAATGGATCGTTCCCGGAACGAGGGGCCTGGGAAAGATGTTTTAAAATTGGAAGCATGGGGTTTTTATTTATTTATCTCTTTATGCCCTGCCTTGTTCAAAAAGGATTTAAGACAGCTTATGAAGATTCATAAACTAGAACAAAGAAATATAAATGAGGGTCTAGGAGAGGGAAGTGGGGTTTCCCAGGCCAGGAGGAACCTGTGCCCCACAGGCGCTCCGCCACCCTCTGCCTCCCTGAGCCTCGGCCTCCAGGGACACTGCCAGGACCCCGGGTCACCGATCGGGACCCTCTCCACCACGCTGGGGATGCTGATGCCTGTGAGCTTCACATCACACACGTTCCTGGGTGTGCATACATGTGCGCCCATCACACATATACACCGTGAACACAAGCTTGCATATGTCCACACATGCACACAGGAACATACGTGTTCATGTGCATATATCACACACAACATGCAGGCACACCTACAGACACACACCCCCACACACACATGCCACTCACACACACACACACATACACACCCACAAACACAAACACACACATGCCACTCACATACACATGTGCACACACAATACACACATACACAACACACAAGCACATCCCACGGAAGGACAAAGCCTCCGGAGGGGGCTGTGGGCTTTCTGCACAGAGAACCCTGGTCGAGCAGAAAAGCCCTGAGAGTTGGAGACCCACAGGCCCGGCCTGGCGGGTGGTCTTGAGCTGGGAGGCTTGGCTGCGGTCTCCTGGGAGGACTTTGTCCTCTCACACACGCGCCCCAGGAGACAGATGAACCGTCTGCCTTTCGTGGCTGTTCTAATTTAAGAGACCCCGATCAAGCCTGATGTTCCCCACATGACCTGCTTCCATCCCTGTTCATACCCACCCGGTCGGCTCCCTCACCCACTCCCTGTAGTGGACAGAACGTGCCCCAAGGTACGCACATGCCCCAAAGCCCACAAACTGTGGGTGGGGCCTCGTTCAGAAAAGAGGTCTTTTCAGATGCAGTTAAGGGTCTCACAATGAGATCATACTAAATTGAGGGCCGACTCCTGGTCCGGCGGCTGCTGCTCTCATAAGACACAGGAGAGGCAGAGCCAAAGGGACACCCCGGGAGCAGGGAGGCCACGTGAAGACAGAAGTGCAGACTGGAGCAATGCCGCCGTGGCTGAGAAACGCCAGGGCCACCAGAAGCTGGGAGAAGTGGGAAGGGCCGTCCCCGGGACCTCTCAGGGGCGCGTGTCTGCTACACCTTGCTTTCAGACCTCTGGGGCTGGGAGAGAATGAATTTCTGTTGTTTTAAGCTGTCTAGTTTGTGCCAATTTGTTTGGTGGCCACAGGGAACGAATACACTTACTTTGTTATTTGTAAAATGCAATAAACCCTCATAACCGCCTCAACAACACAGCTACGACAGCCACCCAGGCTTAACCCTTTGTCCTCGTATCCCATGCCCCTGCTCCCCCATCCAGGTGATTTTCATCTCCAATTTGTAATTTTTGCCAATTTAACAGGCACCATCACATCCTCCAGAACTTGGACCTGCCTCCCCTGATGGCCAGTGACCAAGGCCACTTCCTGTCCTCACTGGCCAAGGGGGTCTCCTCTGGGCAGAGGTGCAAACTGTGTCTCTGTATTCAGGGCATTGACCTTTCCTTGGTTATGTTCGCAGCAAGATAACTTGTCCCAGTTTGTAACTAGTCTCTTGGTTTCTTCTGATGAACAAAGTTTCACACAGGACGCGGGATTCCAGTGAATGAATGAGTGAGTCGTTTTCAGTTCTGGCTTTTCCTCCTACGGCACTGAGACCCCTGCAGTCCAACGGGACCAAGCTTCCTTGTTGCCAGCACAAGGGCCTGGGTCTCATTCCTGGCTCAGCCTCCCCCACCCGGCTCTCTGATGCCACAGAATCCGCTGCACCGCTGGGGAAGAGCCTTGAGGATTACTAGGAGCTTCTTAGACAAAGCAATTTCTAAGCCTTTTAAATCCTTTCTGAAACATGCTGGCATATAAATAAATAAACAGTTCCAAAGCAATTTCCATCTGCCCTCCCCAAGCTGGGACTCTTCCAAGCCGCTGGCCAAGAGTTCCTGAAACTGCCATGAGTCCCGGGGCTGGCCCGGGGGCCCGCACGGAGGCACCCATTCCCCGGCCCAGCAGCACCTTTTCTGAACGCCAGCTTCTCTGCAGCCGGGAGCAACTGGACTCTGCAGACGAGTAATCTCTTTACGGCCTGTTTCATTGTGAATTGTCACCAGACAACTATTA
The DNA here is from genome assembly GCF_049115385.1 of Moschus berezovskii. Classification (NCBI taxonomy): domain Eukaryota; kingdom Metazoa; phylum Chordata; class Mammalia; order Artiodactyla; family Moschidae; genus Moschus; species Moschus berezovskii. The sequence continues at coordinate 81,790,590 of NC_142475.1, forward strand.
ATCTTCAATCATACTTTTATCAAGTGTTTATTTTTTTTTCCTGTCTCTCTCCCCAAGACTGGGAATATCAGTATAGCAGCTGTCACGGGTCGTTACCAACTGCATCTTCCCCACCATTACAGCGAAATAAAGCCAGATAGCGAGAGACTGGAGGAGCCATCCGATTGACAGCTTATGTGGGGATCCGAGAGCTGCAAGCAGGATGACATTGATCTGTCACATCTGGGCATATATCTCCCTTGGGAACAAAGGACGAGGCAAACGGATGCTGTCGCCCACGGCAGCCCACGCCCAGCACCCGACCATGCCCGTCCCAGCCCAGGGGAGCGGGTCCCACCGGGGATAGATGGCAGACGGGGAACTGGAGGGCCAGGCAGTGGGATAGCCTCTGTGTTACCATTTAGACGGAGCAGGAAATGGGGACCGTCGTCCCTTGCTCCGAAACTGCCTCAGGGATCACCGGAGCCCGGCCCAGGGCACAGAGAACCAGTGCCGTCACCCGTGCAAGAGGGAGGGGACAGGGACAGAAACAGCTGAGGCGAGGACGGCGGTCCTGCCGGTCAGAGTGACCACAGGCAGTGAAGGCCGGGCTGGCACTGGCCCCCAGGGCTGCCACCAAATTCCCACAGCCTGGGCAGCTCTAAACAGCAGAGGTCTGCTCCGTCGGGGCAGAAGTCCGGAAGTCGGCCGGAAGTCCAGAGTCAGGGCTCCTTCTGGGGCCCAGGGGGAGGACCGGCCCAGCTCCTGGGGCAGCAGGCCGCCCCCAACACTCCTAGGGCGGCAGCGCATGACGCCAGCCTCTGCCTCATCTGCACGCATCGCTGGCTCCCTGCCTGCCTGTCCAAGTTTCGTCTTCTCAGGTCTTTGCATTAGGTCCTCCCCAACTCCGAGAGGACCTCCCCTTCCTCTGAGTGATTATGGCTGCAAAGTCCCTGTTTCCAAATTAGGTTGCACGCACAGTGCCGGGGGTTACGACCTCAACAGATGTTTCTGGGCTACACAAGTCAGCTGAGGCCTAGACCCACCGGCCGGCCACCGCGTGCTGACCCCAGTGGGGAGGGGTCCTTCCCCGTGGCCCCTAGACTGGGTGGTCTACAGCAGAGCACAGGCAGCGTCTCTCCAGGGACCTCCCCCAGCAAGGAAGGGCCGTCCTGGGCAGCCTGCCCCCCTGTGCCCACTGTGCTTCACTGAGTTTCCCTCTGTGTTCCTTCAGGGTCACACCGGGGGACGGGCATCGAGACCCCCGCCGTCAGTCTGGAGAGCGAAGCAGACCTTCTCAATCCACACCCTGGGAGCCACAAACTAATCTGTGAAGTCACTGCTGTCCACAGGGACGCCACATCTGAGGCCAAACCCAGGCCTTGGACAACCAGGCCACGGCTCTCTTGGGGGAATGGGGGAGAGGGGGACAGAGAGGAAGGGGGGTGGCCGAGAGGAGGGGAGGGGGGAGAGAGGCTGCACCACGGGGCGGGGTCTTTATCCCCCTCCTGTCGACTGCCAGATGTGAGCAGTGTGTTCGGGGCTTGGGCCAGACACCCAGAGAGAAGCTCTGAGATTAAATTCAGGTGAAGCACATCCACCTCACGCAGGGCCCATCTGGAGTGAGAGCCCCCTGCCTGTCACCTCGAGCCCATGCGGGGAGGCCTGGGCTGCCTCTCCTCTCTCTGGGGGCCAGTCCTTCTGCAAACAGAAGCACCTGCTGGGCTCAGGGTCCCTTCCAAAGGCCCCCACGCTCCTGGGAAGGGACTGGAGAAGGCGGAGGTCAGGAAGGGACTGCAGCTCAGATGCAGCCTCAAAACCTTTCTCTACCCGGTGCTTCGAGCATTGCTCCCCAACTGGCCCACAGGCACGGTGCCACCCCCGAGCCGTCCAGTGAGAGGGCCAAGGTGCGAACGGCAGGCAGGCGAGGCAGGATCCACTCTGAGGGGACTCTGTGTGCTGAGAGCCTGGGGGGCCCCATCCCAGGACTCAAGCTCAGGGCGGGCGGAGGAAGCCAGGCATGCAGAGCCCCGCAGGAGACACGCTGCTGAGGGAGGGCCCCCTGTGTTTCAGGGACAGGCTGGCAGGGTCATCAGGGCTAGACGGGAGGCATAGATGGGCCTGATGGGCCCAGGCGGGGCGGGGGTGGGTGCTCTGGGAAGGCTCGTGGGCGCCCTTCTTGGCCACCCACTAGCAGAATGCTGTGTTAGCTCCTTTCTCAGCAACCAAGCACGGTGGTCTCCCCCCACACAACCCCACTCCCTCCTGGAGGATCTCGGCCGGCAACAGTTCAGTTCAGTGGCTCAGTCGTGTCTGACTCTTTGTGACCCCATGGACTGCAGCACGCCAGGTCTCCCTGTCCACCACCAACTCCCAGAGCTTATTCAAACTCATGTCCATCAAGTCGGTGATGCCATCCAACCATCTCACCCTTCATCATCCCCTTCTCCTCATGCCCTCAATCTTTCCCAGCATCAGGGTCTTTTCAAATGAGTCAGTTCTTTGTGTCAGGTGGCCTGACCTTCAACTTTGGCATCAGTCCTTTCAATGAATATACAGGATTGATTTCCTTTAAGATTGACTGGTTGGATCTCCTTGCAGTCCAAGGAACTCTCAATTCTTCAGTGCTCAGCTTTCTTTATGGTCCAGCTCTCACATCCATACATGACCACTGGAAAAACCACAGCTTTGACTAGACACACCTTTGTCGGCCAGTGACACACAAAGGCCAACGCGCCACTGCTCCAGACTGGACACACTCCTTCCACACGCTCGCTGCTGCTAACACCATTTAACTTTAATTAACACAATGACAAGCAGCCCCGTGCAAATCAAACACTGAAGGGTCTGACTGCTCATAGCCAGCTAGCCTCCTGCTCCCCAGACGCTGTCGGCAGAAGGGCAGGCACTGGGAAAGCCCACAGGACGAGGCTGGAGGGCGCTGTGGGGAAGGAGCCTGTGCGCCAGTGGCCCCAAGTGCCAGCCTCCAGCCCTGGTCCCCTGCAGCCAGTGGCGTGGGGCCAAAGGGCATGACCTCGTGGTCTTTCTTTCAGAACAGGAGAGGTCCGACACTCACGGGGCTGCTGAGGGTGGGAACTTGCTTGTTATGATTAAAAAGCACAGTTTATTTAAACTGTTCTTTCTCATAATTCACTGGATGTTATTACAGGTCAGGAGGGTCCCTCGGTTAACACACTGAGTACATCCATTAGTGTAGGAAACTTCATATATTATTCAGTAAGAATTCGAAGTATACTCAAGCAGACCGTCAAGGCTACGGGAGGTTTCCATCATGCACCTGCAGCCTCGAGGTCCTTCCAAGCAGGCCTGGTGATTCGTGTCCTTGCTCAGTCCCCTGACTGTCTGGCCTTATAAGCATGACGGTGTATCTGCTTGGAGAGGGGCCCTGGGCTCAGCTTGGGGAGTGGGGAGCCAAGGCCATCCAGGCAGAGAAAGGAGGTGGTCCTGGCTCAAAGAAGTGCAGCTGGGCCTCAAACTCATGTGGGCACCAAGCCTGCCTGTCCCCTGGGACGCCCACTGCCTTCCCCAGGGACCGTAAGCACCCGTGTGGACGGCTCTCCGTCATATTCCCGGGGTACCTGCCCTGGCTCCTGGGGTGCCACCCCCTCGGTGCCACACTGCACGGGGACCTCCGCAGGCACCCACCACCTTGGATCAGGATATGGCTGTTTGTCCCCAGGAGACAGCAAATGCTGGGGGCAGCAGCCACAGTCTGCTTGTCACACAGTAGGTCCTCGGAGACAAAGCTGACTGCCTGAGCCACCCAGAGACCAAGCAGGGACGGGGCCCCCAGGGGAGGCATGGCCACAGCCAGGGACAGGCCCAGGGCACACAGGTGAGGCAGGGAGCTCGCATGTGGGCAGGCGGCCCTGTTCAGACAGACACCTCCCTAGGTCCAAGCCCTGAGTCACAGATCGGGAGCCAGCCTGCCAGGCCAAGCGTTCCCCACTGAAGGTCTGGAGGCAAATCGTGGGGCTGCCCGTCACCCCACACCACCTCCCCTCATCTCTGTCTCTCCTCAACATACACACAAGTCTTAAGTAACTTTCCTGACAGCATTTCCATGATTTAAAAACAATACACCTAGGACACTAATCTCAAACACTAAGGGACATGATTATGAAGAAACTTAGACCTCAAAGTACAGTGTGGAGGTGAAACCTGCATCGGAGTGGAAGATCTCTGACTCCTCTTGTGGGAAGAGACGTGGTTATCTCTGATAAGTGACAGCCTCACCCCACCCCCAAACTCACCCCTCCCTCATCTATGCTGGCTCCAGAAATTGCAGGATCCACAATGTACATCCATCCACCTACCCGTCCGCCCAACCACACTAATGTATTCATCCATCTGTCACTCATCACAGGCCAATCTGTCCATCTGTGCATCATCACCCATTCATCATCCACCCACCCACCCATCCATCTACCCATTAACCCATCCGTCTACTCGTTCTTCTACCCACCCGTTGCCTGCCTTCCCACCCTTCACCCCAGCATGCCTCCATGCCTGGATCTGTCCGTCATCTGTCCCTCCAACCATTTGTCCATTCATCTTCCGTCATCCACCACCCATTTTCCCATTCCAGCCTCCCAACTTTCATCACTGTCATCATCCACCCATCCACCCAGGCATCCACCCATTCATCCATCCACTCACCCATCCACCCATCCACTCACCATTCATCCACCCAGCCATCAACCCGTCCATTCACCCATCAACCCATCCATCCACCATCCATCCATCCACCCATCCACTCATCCGTCATCCATCCACCATGCATCCATCCACTCATCCGTCATCCATCCACCCATCCACTCATCTGTCATCCATCCACCCATCCACTCATCCGTCATCCATCCACCCATCCATCCACTCATTTATCATCCATCCACCCATCCACTCATCCATCATCCATCCACCATGCATCCATCCACTCATTTATCATCCATCCACCCATCTATCATCCATTCACCCATCCACTCACCGTTCATCCATCCATCCACCACCCATCCGTCATCCATCCACCCATCCATCCATTCACCCATCAACCTATCCACTCACCGTTCATCCACCCATCCACTCATCCATCATCCATCCACCATCCATCATCCATCCACCCATCCACTCACCATTCATCCATCCATCCACCATCCATCCATCATCCATCCTTCTACTCATCCATCATCCATCCACCCATCCATCCATCCACCCATGCATCCATTCATTCACCCATCCACCCATCCACTCACCATTCATCCACCCAGCCATCCACCCGTCCATTCACCCATCAACCCATCCATCCACCATCCATCCATCCACCCATCCATCATCCATCCACCATGCATCCATCCACTCATTTATCATCCATCCACCCATCTATCATCCATTCACCCATCCACTCACCATTCATCCATCCATCCACCACCCATCCGTCATCCATCCACCCATCCATCCATCCACCCATGCATCCATCCATTCACCCATCATCCACCCATCCACTCATCCATCATCCATCCACCATCCATCATCCATCCACCCATCCACTCACCTATCCATCATCCATCCACCTATCCATCCATCCACCCATCCATCCATTCACCTATCATCCCATCCACTCACCGTTCATCCATCCATCCACCATCCACTCATCCATCATCCATCCACCCATCCACTCATCCATCCATCATCCATCATCCATCCACTCATCCATCCATCATCCATCATCCATCCACCCATCCACTCACCATTCATCCATCCATCCACCATCCATCCATCATCCATCCTTCTACTCATCCATCATCCATCCACCCATCCATCCATCCACCCATGCATCCATTCATTCACCCATCAACCTATCCACTCACCGTTCATCTACCCATCCACTCATCCATCATCCATCCATCATCCATCCACCATCCACTCATCCATCCATCCATCCATCATCCATCCACCCATCCACTCACCCTTCCATCATCCATTCACCCATCAACCCATCCATTCACCGTTCATCCATCCATCCATCCATCATCCATCCATCATCCATCCACCCATCCACTCACCCTTCCATCATCCATTCACCGTTCACCCATCCATCTACCATCCATCCATCCACCCATCCACCATCCATCATCCATCCATTCACTCATCCATCATCCACCCATCCATCATCCGTCCACCATCCATTCCTCCACCATCCCTCCATCCAGCTATCCACCCATCCAGTCATCTAACCATCCACTAGTGAAGTGAAAGTGAAGTCGCTCAGTCATGTCCGACGCTGTGGCCCCGTGGACTATAGCCTACCAGGCTTCTCCATCCATTCTTGCCTTCTTCTCCAGGCAAGAATACTGGAGTGGGTTACCATTTCCTTCTCCAGGGGATCTTCCCAACCCAGGGATTGAACCCAGGTCTCCCGAATTGGAGGCAGACGCTTTAACACTTGAGCCACCAGGGAAGCCCAGTGAATCCACTAAGTGAATGCTAATTAAGCCCCCTAATATGCCCCGATGTTTACCAGGTACTGAGGACAAAGAAAGGTTAAAAAGTAGTGGTCCCTGCTCTCTGAGCACATTGTTTTCCTATTTGTATGTCAAATTAAACCAAACACATGTGCTTGATGAAGTCACCCACTGCCAGGTCCAGGTCTTCCTATCCAACCTCATCACTTAACAGCAACATTACGGCCAGTCTGTCCCAGAGCAAAACTGGATTACTCACTATCCCCCAAAGTCCTGCTGCCCCTCTTAACTCAGAGCCACTGCTCACGCTGTGTCTTCTCTCTGTGAGGCCCCTTCTCCTATTATCTTTCTCCACCAACATTCTAGCCCCATACCAATGCCCTGTGTAATGCCCCCTCCTCCAGGAAGGCTTCCCTGATCCCCTCATTTAGATGAGCCGGCTTCCTTCTCTGACAGCAATGGTAGAGACCACTGCCTGCCTCTGCCCTACAGAACACTTGGCTCTCATGTGGGCTGGAGGGTGTGGCTAGGACAAGTCAGAGGACAGCTGGGAGCATTTTCTCTTCTTTCGGGGGACTCCTTTATCTCTCCTTCTGGAATGTTTATTTCAGCACAAACCACGTGGTGTTCAAGAGCAACTTCCGTGCCCTGACTGCACCGTGGCATCTTCCCTCCAGCTGTGCGGGGATCTCCGGGCCACCAATGCTCCAGAACCTGCCGGGTTGGGCTGCAATCACTGCCCAGTGTCCTCTTGTGGGGACAGCATGTCAGCCAACCTTCAAAGTCTTTGGGACCCCAAGAGCCTCAGACCCAGGGCAAGCCCTCAAGTCTGTGTGACAGGGTAGAACAGAGTCTGCCCTGGGCCCCTGGCCTGATTGGAACGCCCACCCTGGAATCACAACCCCAGCTCCTCCAGGTGGACGAGCCCCTCCTCTACCCCATCTGGAGCCTGCTCCTCCCCCTACGCTCATATGCCCAGGACCAGGGCTCTTTCATGTCTGCTCTGAAGGTCCACAGAGGAAATGCTCCCAGTTGTGCAAGCCTTCCTTTGAGGTAACTGTTCAGTTCCGCTGCTACAGCCCCAGAGCAGCCATGGAAGACAGGCAAGCACAAGGCGCGACTGTGGCCTGGTACACCTTCATCCACGGGACTCACGAGGCTGGGCCCGCCCTCCACACACCCACCTGGCAGCTGGCAGAGAGGGCAGCCCCCCCCGCTCCCGCCGAAAGTCTCTGCTAACGTGAGGGTCTCAGTCCCGCACCCCGAGCTCTGGTCATTGAGGACTGTGGCTGAGCCTCCGTCATCTCAGCCGGAGCTGCCCAGCATTTAGGGAGAGCTGGCACCACGACTCTGGCCCTTCCTCAGGAGACTTGGCCTCTGGGGGATCACCTCGCCTGAGTGCTCAGGTGTGCAGAGACGGCACCTTCTGCCGAGTGGCAGACCCTGGGGGTGGAGTCCAGCTGCCACAGGGCTGGGTGCCCACTGCCCGCCTCACCACCACAGGTCAGACTCTGGGGACAAATGGGGCCTTGAAGTAGATCACACATCACATGCTGCCCATTCCATGGTGGATGGCAGAGACCAGAGCTATTCCCTGAGCCCAGAGCATGCGGTGGTAGGGGCAGCCAGAGGCACACCCCATACCCTGGCAGGTAGACACAGCATCTCCCTCCCACCTGGGCTTGAGCAAGCAAGCACCTTGCTCAGGACACCGTCCCCACCAGCCCGCCTTCTCTCAGCGATCCCCGACCCCGCCGGTCGCTGCCCCCTTGCACTCGCAGGAAGCGAGGATGCACAACAGCATCCGCCCCCCAGTCCCCGGGCTCTGCCAGATGAGCCTGAGTGTGCCACCTCTGTGAGCCCTGTCCAGCCAGCAGTGACGCACATGGACGCTCTGTGACCCACGTGGATGCTCAGTGACCACCGGGATGATCTGTGACCACGTGGACGCCCGGTGACCACCTGGACACCCGGTGACCACCTGGACTCTCGGTGACCACCTGGACGCTCGGTGACCACGTGGACGTTCGGTGACCACGTGGATACTCAGTGACCACGTGTGCTGAGCTGACCCGCCATCCACTTCTGCTGCCATCAGGACCCCCTGATACCAGCTTTGTGGCGTTACCATCACCTACAGCCACTTGCTGGACTTCTCTGTTGCTTTTCTGTTCCCCCCCGCCATCAGACATCCAGCTCCAGGAGAGCGGAGACCTATGTGTCTCCAGCGCCGTGGCCACCACTGGGTGGAGGATGTCAAAGGTCGCGAAGGGAATGACAGTCCACAAGGTGGTGACACACAATTAGCAACTGTGCGCGGCCCTGTCCTCACTGGACTCTGTTCAAACGCCCAGTCCCTTGGGATCATCCATCAGCCTGACAGGACCCTGATTTAATCGCCCTGTGGCTGGATTGAGTTGACCTGCGGGGGCAGGCAGCACTGGTGGAGAAGGGATGGTGGAGGGGCCCCGCCAGGTCCCTTCTCTGCAAAGCCCCTCTTTAACGGACACGCATGGGTGGCTCTTCCGGGTTGGAACACGGCCTCCCGCATCCCGAGCGGAGGGTCAGCGGTTCTGCTCTGCCTGCCAGGCGGGAGCCCCTGGGACAAGCCAGTGCCCCAAGCCCGCAGGGAATCACACTAGGGGTGCACCGCACGGGTGTTCTGTGCATCTGACTGGCCCCGTACACCTCTTCATTTATGGCAGCCAGAGAGAGAAACACAGAATCCCAGTGTAGACGGGAACGGGCACCTGCTTCAGTCCATCACAGAGCAGCTGGAGACCTGGGTGTGCGACACCCCCACTGCATGGGCACCTCCCCTCAGACCACTGCGTCCTGGTTTCCTCAGCTACGAGGGTGGCTGCCCAGGCCGTATCCTTGTGAGGATGGAAGCTGGAGGAGCCTTCTGCAAACTCCAATCTGGAGGCTGGAGAAGCAGTGGCTGGCCAAGGGCTCCAGGATGTCTGAGCCACTTCCAGAGTCAGGCTCAGACAGAATCGCATTAAATTTTGGGCTTCCCTGGTGGCTCAGATGATAAAGAATCTGCCTGCAGTGTAGGAGACCCGGGTTCAATCCCTGGGTTGGGAAGATCCCCTAGAGGAGGAAATGGCAACCCCCTCCAGTGTTCTTACCTGGACAATTCCATGGACAGAGGAGCCTGGCGCGATCACAAACACGACTGAGTGACTAACACACTTCCCAACAAAGCTACACTCATATTATTACCTGTATGAACAATGACAGTCGGGCTAAGAAAGGGTGAAGGAGTATAAAAGCCTGTGTGTGGGTCAGGTTTCTGCTGTGATAATGTTTTGTAACAAACGACCCTCCTAAACAAACCACCCTCCTAAACAATCCTCCAGTGGTTTAGGAAGAGTCCTCCTTTTCCTGGCTCTCGGGGCTGCAGGCAGGCTGGGGGCACTGCTCCTGGCCTGTGTGTGGTCAGCCGGCTCCGTGCCTCTGGGACCCATGGCTGCTGGGTGTGCCTTTCTCACAGCAGATGACAGCCCAACGGCCAAGCCTGTGTCCTGTCTGCTAACATCCACTGGCCAAAGCCATTCGATGGCCAAGCCACTATCAGATAAACTAGCTCCTGCGCTGGTTTGGAGCAGGGCAAACTGGGCGTGATTCCGAACACAGGCGGAAAAGAACTGGGACTAGCGGCTGATTCCACTCTGACGACACAGCCAGTCCACCTCCCTGTCCACTTGGCTCCAAGGACCTTTTGTCCCCTGACCCGAGGGTCCTGGGAACGCACTGGGCTTGACCTCTGCTCTCCTACTGCCCGGGGTCCACTCTGCCACACCCAGAAGGACCCCACGGGCCAGTGTCGCCATCCACGCCCACCAGCCCACACTCTCCGCCTCTGCTGGTCAGCGTGGTGCCCTCTCTTCTGACGCCAGGCCCACCTCTGGTCCAGCCCTGCCTGAGCCCGCTTCACAGCCACATCTGGCCAGGCCCACAGTGTGGGAGCCAAGCACGAGGAACCACTAGCTCCTAACAGACATTTTTAGAAAAACGGAAAAATACAGAAACAGGTCAAGAAAAGGACTCTTCAGCTAAACACACAAGGCAGAGCAGGTCTTCTGGCTCCCAGGGCCCTTTGCATCCTGCACGACTCTTCCCCAAGGCTCTCTGCTCACTGTTCTGAGGACTTGGAGGCTCTGCTGTGCAGGCGTGTGGTGTGTGCATGTGCATTGTATAGGTATATGTGCGATGCACGTGCGCGTGTGTGTGTGTGTGCGTGTGTGTGTGTGTGACTGTGATGCCAGCATGTGATGTGTGTGTGTGTGTGTGCGTGTGTGTGTGTGAAGCGTGTGTGACTGTGATGCCAGCATGCGATGAATGTGTGTGTGTGTGTGTATGACTGTGATGCCAGCATGTGATGTGTGTGTGTTTGTGTGCGTGTGTTGTGTGAAGCGTGTGTGACTGTGATGCCAGCATGTGATGTGTGTGTGTTTGTGTGCGTGTGTTGTGTGAAGCGTGTGTGACTGTGATGCCAGCATGTGATGTGTGTGTGTTTGTGTGCGTGTGTTGTGTGAAGCGTGTGTGACTGTGATGCCAGCATGTGATGTGTGTGTGTGTGTGTGTGTGTGTGAAGCGTGTGTGACTGTGATGCCAGCATGTGATGTGTGTGTGTGTGTGTGTGTGTGAAGCATGTGTGACTGTGATGCCAGCATGTGATGTGTGTGTGTTTGTGTGCGTGTGTTGTGTGAAGCGTGTGTGACTGTGATGCCAGCATGTGATGTGTGTGTGTTTGTGTGCGTGTGTTGTGTGAAGCGTGTGTGACTGTGATGCCAGCATGTGATGTGTGTGTGTGTGTGTGTGTGTGTGAAGCGTGTGTGACTGTGATGCCAGCATGTGATGTGTGTGTGTTTGTGTGCGTGTGTTATGTGAAGCGTGTGTGACTGTGATGCCAGCATGTGATGTGTGTGTGTGTGTGCGTGTGTGTGTGTGTATGGCTGTGATGCCAGCATGTGATGTGTGTGTGTTTGTGTGCGTGTGTGTGTGTGAAGCGTGTGTGACTGTGATGCCAGCATGTGATGTGTGTGTGTGTGTGCGTGTGTGTGTGTGTATGGCTGTGATGCCAGCATGTGATGTGTGTGTGTTTGTGTGCGTGTGTTGTGTGAAGCGTGTGTGACTGTGATGCCAGCATGTGATGTGTGTGTGTGTGTGTGTGTGTGTGTGAAGCATGTGTGACTGTGATGCCAGCATGTGATGTGTGTGTGTTTGTGTGCGTGTGTTGTGTGAAGCGTGTGTGACTGTGATGCCAGCATGTGATGTGTGTGTGTTTGTGTGCGTGTGTTGTGTGAAGCGTGTGTGACTGTGATGCCAGCATGTGATGTGTGTGTGTGTGTGTGTGTGTGTGTGTGAAGCGTGTGTGACTGTGATGCCAGCATGTGATGTGTGTGTGTGTGTGTATGACTGTGATGCCAGCATGTGATGTGTGTGTGTTTGTGTGCGTGTGTTGTGTGAAGCGTGTGTGACTGTGATGCCAGCATGTGATGTGTGTGTGTGTGTGTGCGTGTGTGTGTGTGTATGGCTGTGATGCCAGCATGTGATGTGTGTGTGTTTGTGTGCGTGTGTTATGTGAAGCGTGCGTGTGTGTGTGTGTATGGCTGTGATGCCAGCATGTGATGTGTGTGTGTTTGTGTGCGTGTGTTGTGTGAAGCGTGTGTGACTGTGATGCCAGCATGTGATGTGTGTGTGTGTGTGTGTGTGTGTGAAGCATGTGTGACTGTGATGCCAGCATGTGATGTGTGTGTGTGTGTGTGTGTGTGTGTGTATGACTGTGATGCCAGCATGTGATGTGTGTGTGTTTGTGTGCGTGTGTGTGTGTGAAGCGTGTGTGACTGTGATGCCAGCATGCGATGAATGTGCGTGTGTGTGTATGACTGTGGTGCCAGCATGTGATGTGTGTGTGTGTGTGCGTGTGCGTGTGTGTGTGTATGACTGTGATGCCAGCATGTGATGTGTGTGTGTGTGTGCGTGTGTGTGTGTGAAGCGTGTGTGACTGTGATGCCAGCATGCGATGAATGTGTGCGTGTGTGTGTATGACTGTGATGCCAGCATGTGATGTGTGTGTGTGTGTGTATGACTGTGATGCCAGCATGTGATGTGTGTGTGTGTGTGTGCGTGTGTGTGTGTATGACTGTGATGCCAGCATGTGATGTGTGTGTGTGTGTGTATGACTGTGGTGCCAGCATGTGATGTGTGTGTGTGTGTGTGTGACTGTGATGCCAGCATGTGATGTGTGTGTGTTTGTGTGCGTGTGTTGTGTGAAGCGTGTGTGACTGTGATGCCAGCATGCGATGCATGTGTGTGTGTGACCTGTGTGTGCGCAGGTACTGCAGAGAGAAGGGGTCAGGGGAGCATTTGCATCTGAACAGTCAGAAGTCCCCTGCAGAGATGATTTAAGGGGTGACAGTGCCAGGACTCAGCTAAACAAAGGGCTGGCGAATAGTTCCGTGTTCCATCTGAATGCCTACTGAGGTATGAAATTAAGTCAAACGCTTCTACTCAGCTGGACTGATTACTGGCACTGAGGCTGCAGGGGACAAGGCTTGCTCACTTCTCTGCCCCCGCCCCCACCCTCGCGAGGCGGACTTCGTTGCCGGGAGCCTCCATTGCTCTCCAAGTGTCTGATGACCATCTTGGCTACGGAATTCATGCTGTTGACAATTTCTGATGTGATGGGGCCCAGCTCCAACCTGCATGTAATTCCCATTTCTGTCTGACTATGTTGGACCCTGCGTTGGGGATTCGAGACGCACAGTGGAGAAAAGCCAGTCTGCAACCTCAGGGACCCACGCTCAGTCCATCTCCAAGTGGCCAGGTACTGGGGTGTGGCCATGGAGCCAAAGGAGAGGCCAACCGTGGTCCCAGCAGGTGGCCAGAGGGAGGTGATGAACAAACCTGGAGCGGCGATCACATCGTGCGTGTCACAATCACGCGTCTGCACAGGGGATGGAGCACCGTCGGTGGGCTCGGGAACTCTGGGTTTCTCCGGCCACCATCACTGATGTGAGCTTCCCTCTCCACAGACCTTAGTGCCTCCGAAGGCCCCAAGTCATGCTGAGATGGGGGTGTGCTGGGAGCGTGGTCCAGACGTTCGGCGAGAATGACAGTGATGACAGCGGTGGACATGGCCTTGTGATGCTGCAGCGCTGCCCACGGGGGGCAGTTCTGAGATGACGGCACCGTGAGGGCGACGCTGACGGTCATTGTATTAGGGACGGCGGTGGAACGGTGTGAGCACGGGGACAGCGAAGCTGGAGGGGGTCACCGGCACGGTGGTGAAGGTGGTGACGGTGGCCATGGTGATAGAGGAAGCCTTGAGTGTTCGGCACTACGGACCTGTCCCCTACAGGCCCCATTAACAATAGGGCCTCTGTCGTCCCGACACGTCTAAAAGCAGAGGAAGTCTTCCCAGCCGGTGGTCCTCCGTCTTCACCTCCCATGCCTGGCACGCCCTAGTGGAACCCAGTAGCCGCCGTGGCAGAAACTTAACAGGTTCCCACAGATTACACTGCTCTGTGCTCAGGAGCTCTGCTGTTGCGTTTATCAACAGCTGTGTGTTCGGGGGACAAAAAGAGCCACGGTGCTGCAACTGGGGACAAACCTGATCACGACGATGAAGTCTCGGTCGGTGTTTAGGGATCTCTGTATTCTATCTAGACATTTCTGTGTTCTGCCGGTGGCGCGTCCACACAGCACAGGGGACTCCTATCCTCTATCTAGACATTTCTGTGTTCCGCCGGTGGCGCGTCCACACGGCGCAGGATCAAACCACAACATCTGTGTGACGCATCTCACTTTGTGCCAAGAGGCAGACGCTCTGCAAAGTTGACATTTCTGATAATATATTATGTCAGGTGAAATAGGCAAGAAGCTAATTAAAGTCAAGGAGTTAATTAATGAGATCCAGTGCACATTAACGATCATTACCTCATGTGAGAAGAGTAATTAGTGGCGTGGCTGGGGTTTCCCTGTCTTCCTGGGCGGTGTGTTGACATGGCACATAAGTCACTCACAGCTGGAGGGGTACCTCCTCGTGCAGCAGCCGGGACATCTGAATGTTATCAACCCTGGCTTGGAAAGCAACATGACCCTCTAGAACTCAGTGTCTGGTGGAGTCAGACATCCGAGGAGCCGCTGGAGTCAGGGGTGGCCAGAGCCAGCCAGCTTCGACCAACGCTGCCTCCCACTAAGCCTTAGTCCCCTCCTCTGAAACGAGGGCTAATCACAGCCACCTGTGGGACTGAGCTGACGTTCGGCACAAAGATGAAGCCACACATGGGCGATGAGAGAGACTCGGTAAATCGGCGCCAGAGTGGGATTGGGCTCCGGGTCATCTTTACGCCCACAGGGCCCCCCACATCGTGCAAGAGCTCTGTTCTGACCCTGCGAGGGGCCGGCGGTAGACCGGGACTCAGTCAGGCTGGAGAGCACAGCCATGCGGGGCAAGAGGAGTGCCTGGGTGGGGTGGGGGAACCTGAGCTGGGGCCCAGTGTGGGTTTGCTGAGACTCAGGCCTGGACAGACCCTTGGGGTTTGGAGAATGGGGGACACACAACCCCTGACCCCACTCAGCTGCTCGCTCCATGGTGGAAACATCTTGATGGTCCCAGAGCTCGGGCAGAGATGCTATCCTCCAATGGGGCTCCTTGGTTCTGAAGGCAGCCCTCCTCCTTGAGTGACACAGGGCCAAGTCACACTCCTGCGTCTGACAGGTGCCCCACTGTTCAGGAAGGACTCTGTCTCAAGGGCCAACGGTGTCCACCTGGGATGGGCTGGTGCCCGCTGGGCACCCCAGCCCCTCACCAGCCTGGGGTCAGAGCAGTGGTGGGGCCTTGGGGGATGGGGTGGCCACTTGTCTCCACACAATGTCTTCGAGTTCTGTCACCAAGCAGGACTCACTCAACCTTCATGTGACCCAACACGTCTTTGCTGACTGGGTACAGTCTGCCCTGCATGTCACACACAGATGGCCGCCTTCCTCCAGGCCCTGCCTTATAATACAGGGGCTGTACAGTGACCGTCAGGCAGGCAGGTCAAAGACAGCAGCAATCAAACCCACCTCGCTGTGGCTGAGCGAACAGCATTCAGTCAGACAGAACAGAAGCCCCAGAGCCCGGAGGCCAAGCCGCTGTAAGAGCTGGGAGGAGGCCCCACATGGCTGGGTGCTGTCCCCATGGCCCAGACCATCCCGGCCAGCTCCACTACTGGACGTTCTGGGGGGCCTGCTCGCACGGGGATGGAGGCTGATCCCGGGGCTCCAAGCAAGGCTTGTAGGATTCACGGGAACTGGTGGGGCCAGCAGGGGCCAGACGGAGGGGCCCTGCCGCTCTAGCAGATGCAGACCCAGCTCAGAGGGCCTGAGGCGCGGCGAGCCTGACTTAAACTGACGACTGCGTGATGAACGGGAGACGCGGACTGCGGAGTTCTCCCCAGCAGCAGTAGATATGCACCCACAGCCATGAACGCTGGGGCCGCGTGTTCTCTCGGGGAATATGGGCGCACACGCACGCACACACACACACACACAGATGAGCTGCACACTCTCCCAGCACCTCAGAGGCCCCTGTCGTCCTGGTGGAGCCCCAACCCCTCCCCTGCTCCCTCCATGGTCCAGTCCGCAGGGCCTCCCACTCCACCCTTGACCCTGCGCCCTGCCTCCTGGAGGAATGCGCCCTCCAGGCCCAGCCACACCTCTGGGGCCTTGCTTCTCGTGCTGCTGGCCTCTGTAACCGCAGGACTGGGCTCCTCTGCAGCCTAGGGCCAGTCACCAGGGACTCTGCCCCACTGAACCTCTGACCAGAGCCCACCCTGCTTCTGCCGGCCACTCCCACCCAGCCTAGGGCTCAGCCCTGGTATCACCTCCCCTGTGAAGCCCTCATGGCCTAGCCCTGTGTCCCTTGGCCCCCATAATGGGCCACATGCCCCATCGAGCTCTTCCCAGGGCTACAAAGGGCCCTGGCCTCCCCTGCAACCTGCCTTGTGGAGGGTGACCTGCCGTGGGGCTGTGGGCTCATCACCCGATGTCCAGGCTCGGGTCTGGCCAGGCCCACAGCCCCCGCCCCGCAGCAGACATTCTCCCCTGCACCCTCTCCACCAGTGAACAGACAGTATGATGTGTGCCCAGGCCACTGCCCCCTGGTGTCTGTGCCTTCGTTTCTACGGGTCACCTTAATCCAGACCGACCTCATCTCGGGAGCCTCACCTTAATTTCATCTGCAACCCCATGGACTGTAGCCCACCAGGCTCCTCTGCCCATGGGATTCTCCAGAATACTGGAGCGGGTTGCCATTCCCTTCTCCAGGGGGTCTTCCTGACCCAGGGATTGAAACTGGTTCTCCTGCATTGCAGGCAGTCTTTACCATCTGAGCCACAAGGAAGCCTGTAATTACATCTGCAAAGGCCCTATTCCAAGTAAGTTTGCATTCCAAGGTTCTGAGTGGATGTGAATTTGTGGGGACACCATTCAACCCACTCAGGCCCCAACAAGGGAAGGACACAGGCAGGGGCAAATCAGGTCCCAGGGGGGTCTGAGCTGCAGAATCAGGCTGGCAGTGTCCCTTCAACACAGCCCAGCACCAGGCACCCCTGCCCTCTGCCCTCAGAGTCCCCAACAGTGGCCTCCGCTGCCCTAGCCGAGTGGCAGCTATCCTTGCCCCATTCCCCTCACCTGCCTGGCTCCGCTTTGACCCCTCGGCAGCTGGGGCGCAGCAAAGGGGCGGCCAGTAGGTGGGCCAATTGGGAGTTGCTACTGCCACCACTGCCAAACACCCCCGGGCACAGGAGGACGCCTGAGGTCCAGGGAGTGCAGCCACCCTCAGGCTGCTGGAGCCGGGGATGCAGGCGGGGGGCCTGGGCCCCTTTTGTCCTCACCTTTCAGAATGAACATTCTGATCAAAGGCCAGCAGGCCAGCTTGGCACTGAGCTGTGGACCGCCTCTCACTCCCGGGGTAGCGGGAGGGCCTGTCAGCCACCTTCTGAGGGTCCCAGGGAGTTCGGGTCTGTGAAACTGGAGGGTCCTTGCCCTCACTGGCCTCTGATTCTCGCTTGTCCTCCTTACCAGACCCTCCTGAGCCTACCTGGGTCAGGATCCTCCACTCCAGCTCACATGAGCATCTCCTGGGCACTTCTTAACAGCGCAGACACGGGGCTGCCCTGTAGAGTCTGATTCATCTGTCTGGGCAGAGCCTGGGGTGGGGGTGTTAGGTTCCCCAGGCCTGAGTCAGGGATCTAAACTATGAGCCAACCTGGATGGGCACATGCCCTGCCCACACGGGCCTGTGCCCACAAGTGTGTGCAGCTCACCCCAGAGGCAAAGCAGGCAAGTGGCCGCCTGGCCAATCTGCGTGCCCATCACACCAGCAAAATGTTTAAGGAGCGTCCTGCTAGGAACTCCAGCTGTTTCTGCCCCTCACACTGGAGAACGGAACATGGAGAGAGAAAGCAAACGCAAACAGGTGGAGAGGCCGAGTCCAGGAGCCTGGTTCCTGGTAGGAAAGACCCCGGGGTCCCTACAGGCTCGCCGTGCACGCCCAGGCCCAGCCTGCCCACCCAGCAACCAGAGGACACACAGGAGGAGGGACAGCTGCCGGCCGTGAAAGGGATTTTAAATTCTCTGTTGCAGCGTGAAACGGGCAGCTCAACCCCCAGTCGTGTTTATTCTTTACTCCTCTAGGACACAGTCATGCATAGCCAAGAAGATTTAAAATGTCTATGCATTATGTGGCCGGCATAAAACAAGCCAAAGCACTGCTATCACCGGGCGCTCAGACTCATAATAAGCCACTCCTCCAGGAAGTAACAGAGAAAAGCTCACCGACGCCGTGGGCACTTCAGGCAGGAGTGGAAAGGGAGAGGCGGCCGGGCCTGCGTCCACGGGACTCCGCATCCAGACTTGACCTCCGGGCTAGAGGCTGCAGCCTGCCCCTCTGCCCCTGACACCTGGCCTCTGGGATGGCAGAGAAGCCCCACGTTAGCCACTGCTTTCACAGACGGCATCTTGTCTGGACCCACCCCACCTGCTCTCTATTTTATAGACAAATAGCTGAGGCTCCAGGGAGAGAGGGGGCCTTCCTGAGGTCACATCCCGAGTGGCAGGGCCGGGCACACCGGCAACTCAAACCCTGCCCTTCTGCTCCCCAGCCACCTCCGACCCTCCCTTGTAAGGCTGATGCCTAGATGGCAGCCTGGACCCCTGGGAACCAGGCAGGAGCCCTGAGAGATCTGACCCTCATCACTCAGAGAAGCAGCAGTCTGGGTCTGCAATGTCCCAGTGGCAGCAACAGACAGGGACAGGCTGGAGAGGCAGTGATGTCCCCGTCACCATCAGGGTCCAAGGAAGCAGGAGAGTGCAGACTCTGATGTCAGAGAGAACCCTGAGAACCAGGTCTGCACCCACCGGGAGACCTCCCTGTAGGCCCCTCGTCCATCCCTGCCTCAGCTTGCCTGGCTGTGAAATGGGTCTAGGCATATGGCGGCTGCCAGGCAAAGAATGTGAGGACTGGGGGGGCTCATAGTTTCGTGGTTGTGAACACCCATCTCAACATGGCCCTGGGCAGACCCCCCATCAGTCAGTCCTCTGCTCCCCCAACCCCTGCTGAGGAGGCCTTTCCACACCAGAGGTGAGGATGGAAGCCGAAATTCATGCCCTAACCTGACAGAGGAGACGTTGTCACTCCTGGTTTCATGAGTGTTCTGTTTGCTTCCACACTGTGGGACGCATGCGTCGGGGGCTATCCCGGGGGCCTGGCAGGCTTGGACAGGAAGTGGACACAGGAGAAAGGAGACTGGGCCGGGCCCCTGGGGGTCAGATCCCAGCCCTGTAGCCTCTGGAACTGGGCTCCTCATCAACCACACCCACCCAGCCTCTGTCCACCCCTCCCGCCTCCTGGAGGGAAGGGCCCAGCCGTGCCATGGACAGTCCCCCTGGTCTGGAGGCCAGCATCCGCCTTCCTAGAGGCCGCACCTCTGTCACCGTGGTCTCCCCAGGGCCTCTTCCCCACCTCTCGGGTCTCTCAGAAGTGCTTGAAAGGGTTAGTCCAGGAGGCTGAGTCCAGGGAAGAGCATGGTCCAGCCTCATCCACCCCACCTTGCTCCTCCAAGTCCCCAGCTCTGGAAACTAGGAAGCACCAATGCTGGGGTGTTTTGGATGCTGCTCTGGGGTTCCTGCGGGCGTGTTGGAGCCTACCGGGTGCTGTCGGGGTGGGGATGGAGGCGGGAGGGGACACCTGCACTCACAGCCTGCATGACGGGCTGAGCACTAGACAGCTGGAGAAATGGGGGCCCCCAGAACCATGGAGCTCCGCTACTCACACCCTCCTGTGCACATAGGATGCTAAAACACACGACGCCTGGTTCAATTTGAGTTTCAAGCAAGCAAGGGATACTTTCTCAGGATGAGTATGTCTGATGTGATATTGGCTGAATCTCCTATCCCCCCCAGCTCAGAGGGTAGGGGGCGGCTCTGACCGAGTCTCCTCCAAGGACCACAGCCTTCGTCCTTCTCCTAGAGTCTTCCTCCCCTTCCTCCTTCTCCTCCTACCCATCCCCACCCTCCAGTGTTGGCAGAACCCACCAGAAGGAGGACGCAGCTCTTTGATGCGTTCCATAAAGGTCAGCCTCCTAAGACACAGGGTCAGAGGAGAGTGGACCTGAAGGGCCAGATGGAGAACATCCAGCCCAGGGGTGGGGTGGTGGCCACCATGGTGACGGCGGAGGTTACTGTAACCATGGTGATGGACCTGGTAGTGACAGTAACCATGGTGATGGTGGGGGTGGTGTGGGTAACCATGGTGATGGTGGTAGTGACAGCGGCTCTGGAGATGCCCCCAGGATTGACGGTACTCGTGACAACCATCAAGAGATGTCGGTGGCCTTTGCCGTGATGGAGATGCTGTCCTGTCTCTCACGATCCCCAAAACATGGCTGGCAGTAAATGGGCCCTCTCCCATCCACCTGGGGATCCCTGAGCACCACTCCCCCGACAGCCTGCTCGGAGTCAAGCTGAACAGTTTATCAAAACGGGTCTTCAGCTTAGGCAAGCGCTCATAGCCAGAGACCGTGGGGGAGGAAGCAGACAGGGCGTCTGGTGGAGGGGCCAGCCTGGCTGCCATACTAATTAAGCCCCCACTCCCCTCCCTTGGGAATAACCGTCCTTTCCACTGGCTCCTCCAAGCTGTAATCTGGCGGCTGGTTAATTAAAGCCAATTTGCTTTGGATGCAAACAGTGTTTACCGTGACACACAGGCAGGCAGGGGACAGTGGGGAGCACCCCTGCATCTCCCACGGAGAGACAGAGGACGGCATGCCACCAAACGGGGGTGCCTGGACACCTGGGCCCCTCCTGGGGGCGCCTCTCCCCGATTCCACGCAGAGACAGGAGAGGCTCAGCCCAGGACACACGCCAAACAGGTCTGAGCCCTGGGCCCCCACCCCAGAGTCTGGGGTGATCCCAGGGAAGTCCCTTCACTCCAGGGCTCCTGAGTCCCCACACTCGGTGGGGACTCTGATGGCCCCACCGGCCCACTGTGCACACTGAGGGGTGACGCTGCTGCCGGGGGACTGCAGAGCCTGCATGTGGGGCCGCCTCATCCCCCAGAAGAGGCAGGATTTGCAACCCAGATAAAAACCACCCTGCAGCCATGGTCCACCCGTCTGCTGAGCCCGGCCTGCCCCTAGCAAGGGTTGTGGCTGTCCCGGAAGATTGAGGCAGGGTCTTGGGCTCTAGGCCCCACCCGACAGTGCTCTGGGCCTGCAGTCAACCGATGAGCAGGACTGCTCACAGGGGCCCAACCGACCCGGGACTGGGGAGGAAACAGCATAGCACACTTATCTCCTGCTTTGTCTCCCCAGGATTTGCAGCCCAGGTGAGGAGACCCTCCTCTGTCACCTCTTGAAGGACGTGAGTCAAGACATAAACCTTGACTCAGAAAAGCAATGAAGCAGTCAGAGCAGGCTGCCTGGAGGAAGCGGCAATTCAGACTGATCCTCACAGAGTCGGGATCTGTGGTCCAGGGGAAAAAGCACAGCTTCAGAGGTGGAGGCTGGAGCTCAAGCTGGGCTCTGCCGCTTGCCTGCGGTGGGATTCGTTCTTCCCAAGCCTCCGTCAGTCCATCTGTGAAGCGGAAGCAGCAGTGTTTAAGCAGAGTGTGGATGTAGCGAGCAGTGCAGACCATGTCTGCAGTCTGGGGCCCGGAGACAGAGGTGCCGCTACAGTGTGACGGAGGTGCAGGCCCAGGGGCGACGGTGACCGTGGTCCGTGCCTGGGGTCAGCCTCTCTCTCGTGACTCAAGTCCCACCCTCTGGCCTCTCCCGCGGACATAAGCCTCCCCTTCCCAGCGCCCTGCCGCCAGCCTCTGCCTCCATCCACGTGGTAGCCTGGCTCAGCTCACACCACACAGCTGGTCTGCTGTCTGACTCACTACAAGTGAGGTCACATCAGTTGGACTCAGGCTGGTCTGAATTCACTCCACGCAGCACCTGCGTTCTGAGCTCCAGCACTGGGCGGCCTGCCCTTGGGGGCTCCAACTCGGGGGTGACCATGGGGGGACCCTGGGAAACCACAGACGCATCACAAGGCAGCAGTGAATCGGTGGTGGGGTGGGCGTCTATGGCCCGCTCGCAGTGGCCCGACTTCCCCCCGGGACGGCTGGGAGCCTTGGCTCTGGTCAGCAGGGATGCAGACTGAGTGGGCTCCTGGTAGGAGCTTCAGGGTCTCTTCCCTTGTGGGCCTCCCAGGCCTGGACTGCTCTTGGCAGGAAGAGGTGCCAGCAGTGGGGGCAGGGCTAGGGGTGGGCAGACTCCCCGCCGAAGTCCCCAGCCTTAAGGCAGGCGGCCACTCTCCTGGGCGTCTGGGGTGCATTTGGCCGCCAGGGCAAAAGGCCAGGCTGGAGGTGCCTGAATACTGGGACACTCGGCCCCTCTTTTGAGTGGGGCGCCTGGAAATAATTTCATGGAGGTCAGGGCCAAGTGAGGGGAGAGCACTTAGGAAGCAGAAATTACAAAATTCTGACTAATCGCCTCTTAAAAGCACTCTGAGGCCCCAGAGGTGAGAGGCCGTCGGGTTTAATCGCTCCTCGGGCACTGGGCAGCCGGCGAGGGGCCCTGGCACTAGCTCCCCAGTCCTGTGCCTCCAGCTCCCGGGGTCAGGGGGACACGGAGCACTCTGGGGACAGAGACCGAGCCTGGTGCGGCCCCTCCCGCACGTGGCAGCTGGCACAGCCACATGCCTGGGAATCCGCGGGCACGGCAGCCACCCCCTGCAGTGCAGCACGGCCAACACGCCCCGCGGCCAGACCCCCAGGGTCACATGTGGCCCTCTGTCCCTTTTCCCCTCCAAGACAGGGCCCAGACCTCTGCAAGCTGCCTCCCGCTGTCATCCAGGAGCCGCAGCCAGGATCAAGGAGCGCCCTGAAACGAGCTCGGGTGTGGGTGGCGGCTGCAGCCACAGGCGTCCCAGCCCCGGGACCTGCGGGAGGGATGCAGGCTGCATACACCCCAGCTTGGCCGGATGGTTTGGACTTGGCTGCACGGGGTGGAGCCAGCCCTGCCCCCCGGGCCCCTGCTGCTGCCCCCAGCTTGCAGGAGGGTGAGGCCTCAGGCACGAGTGTCCCCGGGGCCTCTGGGGGGTCTCCAGGCTGCCCTGTTTGATCATTACGATGGAAAACTGGTGATGACATCGAAGACAATAATCACAAGCCTGGTCAGGGTCTTGGTGAGCTGCAGGGGGTAGATCAGACTCTGGTCTGACTGAAGGGACTGGGGCCAGAGGGCACGAGGGGGCCACACGAGGCAGAGCGGGGCAAGGGCAAACGGTCACTCCTCGGCCTGCAAGCTGAGCGGATAACGCGGGCCCTGGCAGCTCACGGGCTGTGGCAACTGAGGCTGGTTTGCAGCAAGAAAGGGGGCGACCTCCAGGGTCCCCGCCAGGACATGCAGGCAAAGCTCAAGGAGAGGGCTCTCACTGTGACGACACCAGGGCCTCGCTCCCTCCTGACCCTCCATAGTCTGTGGGCAGGGTCTCTGCAGAGGCGGAAACGGAGGGCGGGGTGTGGGGGGCCGGCGGGCTGAGGGCGGGGGGTACCAGGCTGTCCCTCTCCTGCCCCACCGGAGCCCCGGGCCCGTCACTCGCGCCGCCTGTGAAATCATGCTGGTTGGAGCCCTGGGGGCTGATGGTCAGGATCTGAGTCCTGTCTGAGCACAGAGGCCACTCTTGGCCCATGAAGTCCGGGGCAGCTGGCTCGGGAGAGGTTCACCCATCTTGGCAGGAAAGCGAGGGAGCAGTGAGCGAGGACGCAGCCCCACCTCCGCCCCCACCCCGCCAACCTCAGTGTCCGCTGCTGGGAAATGGGGACGAGGGACGGCCGTTCACTTCAGGGAGTGCGAGGGTCTTGGGCCTCTTGCTGCTCCCAGGGTGACCCTTGGGAGGGTGCTGTGGTCCCGAAACAAAGGGGCCCAGGAGGAGGGCCCGCAGCTGCCCGCGTGGCTCTCCCAGGACCGGCCCGCGACCTGTTTCGTCTGGCGTCCGCTAGGCTTCAGGCACCAGCGTCACACTCTGCCGTCCAGGGGCAGCGGAGCAACAGAGCCGGCTGCCCGCATCCTCCTGTTTGCAGCAGATGCTATCACTCCCCGGGTGTTTCCCTCATGGAGCAGGCAACACAAATGTGCTGGTCTTCCCTTTGCTTTCTTTATTTTGTTATGGTTTAAGTTGATGCTATTAAGCCCATCCTGGGGCTCCAGGGGGCAGGGCCCTCCAGGCTGCAGGAGAAGGGCCGAGCCACACCCCGGGTTGTGCCCAGCCAGGGTTCAGGCACGCAGGAGCCTGCCGTGACGGGCCCCACGGGCAAGGCCCAAGCCACCACCTCCCGGTTCACAGCTGCAGGAGCCTGAGGAGTGCCTTCAGACGCTGTGACCTTCGCACGTGTGAGGACATGGCCGCCACAAGTCACATGCCAGGCCCTAGGCAGGGGTCCCCTGGCACAGGCAGAAGCGAGAGCCTGGGAGCCCCAGGCAGAGACCAGGGTGGGGGTGAGGGGCTGGGTCACAGAGGGAGCCAGAGAATCACAGGCCATGGCCAGCGAGGCAGGTCCTGCAGCCTCTCTCGGACGCTGAGAGCCCGAGGGCAGGGGCCGAGCCTTGTCCTCTTCTCTGCCCCGCGCACCGCCCGCAACAAACCAGCAGCAAGAAAGCTAGCGTGAGGGTGAGACACAGGCTCAAGGTCGCCCAGCTCCACACGGTCACCTCCTCCCAGAAGCTCCACGCTGGGCTCCTTCTGCTTCTCGAGGTTGGTACATCGAGGGGGCCCCCTGGGTTCCTGACTCCACCAGAGGAGCAGCAGGTACTGATGCGGGAGCCACACCCCTGCCCCAGCCTCCTGTCTCCACACGATCCGCTCGGGAAGGCAACAGAGGCTCAGCGGCAAAGGGCCTGGTGAACGCACTCAGACGCTGACAGCATGTGCTCCTGAGGGTGCGGCCAGCAGACCCCTGCACCCCGCCCTGCTCAGCCTGGGCCCCACCACACACGGCCCTCAGCCCGGGACTGCATCCTCCCAGGGGCTCTCCCTGCCCCACACCAGCTGCACCGCCCCAGCCTGGGCACACCAAGCATATCCTGTCCTCTCTAATCTTCCAGGTTACGGAGAGGAGAAAAGAGATCATCAAACATCTAATGATTTAAGAAGTTATGGACAAGCGAATGAATAATATGCTTTCTTGTCTCGAGCATTTTCCCACATACTTATTCACAACAAAAGTCAAACACCAAGAGGCAGAATGGATAACTGTGCTAGCAGTTTGAGGCTTTTTATCTAGGCATTGCTTTTTCTTTAAAAATAAATAAATAAATAAATCTTGCAATTATATTTAATTAAATCCCTTGGTGACTTTAATTAAATCCTTCCCGAGAGAACCTTTCCTGGAAGGATTCTGTGTGTCCAGTGTCAGGATTACATGGAAACCAGGGCTGCCCAGGAGAGGCTCCACCCAGCACCAGGCCTGGGGGTCTGACCCTCCCACATTCACATGCCCAGGAGAATAGGGGGGCTTCGTCCCGCGTTGAGGACTTGGATGCCGGACCGGCCGCGCATCCCACTGCCTCTCCTGGGTCCTTCCCTGCTTCTCCCAGCAGTGACCGTGGCCCCAGCACTGTCCCCGAGGCCCTGCTGACCAGGGTCGGTCACCAGGCACACTGGACACCTGCATGACTGACCTCAAACTCCAGCCCCTCCGGAGGCAGAGCTGAGACTGCATGGCTCAGGGGCCCCCAGAATCACCTCACCAGCACAGAGCAGCCCCATGGCCCAAGCCCCCTGGGAACAGAGATACTCTCATCAGGCAGGAATTTCAAGGGCTCAGAGGTCACCTCCAAGGAGCTGGCAAAGGCCAAACCTTTTGGTGGGGGCAAGTTTAATCCTTTATTGCATAAATAACAAATAAGATTTATTTCCCAAATATTGCATGGGCATTCTTTTTCTTTTTTTCTGTTTGGCTGCACTGGGTCTTTTCTGCATGTGGGCCAACTGCGGTGAGCGGGGCGACTCTTCTTGCGGTATGCGGGCTTCTCATTGAGGTGGCTTCTCTTGTTGCAGAACTTGGGTTCTAGACACATGAGCTCAGTAGTTGCGGTTTCCGGGCCCCAGAGCACGGGCATCAGTCGTCGCAGTGCACGGGCTTTGTCGCCCCACGGCCTGTGGAGTCTTTCTGGACCAAGGATCGAACCCATGTCCCCTGCATTGGCAGGTGCTTAAGAATCCACTGCACCACCAGGGAGTCCATGCATGGGACATTCTTTCTCTGAAAAATTGCCCGTTGCTGATCTGAAATTCCAGTTTGCCTGCACGTCCTGTGTGTGAATTGCTCCCAGCATCCACCGCACAGCTCGTCCCTGTAGACCCGCGGCCACTGGCTGGGGACAGGCCACCCCCAGGGCGCACAGAAGGGGGCACGTTGATGCCAGTCCCATAACGCGGAAAATCTGCCCACCCCCAAGCCAAGATGCGCGTGGGAGTGACTGTATAAGCTGGGAATCGAAGAGGACAGAAAGAAGTGACTAGAAATGACACATAAGATATTTTCAACGAGATTGAAGAAGCCACACACCAAACACCAGGAAGCCACCGCCGTGGCCCTCCCAATCACCACCGCTGTCAAACTTTAGCAGTCTGTCCTCTGCCTCCGGTCTCATTTCCTCTAAGAAATAAAATCTTAGGGATGAGCCCTCCTGGCTCCCTCCCTCTCTCCTCCCCCTCAGTCCTTTCCCAGAAGGAGTCGTGCGGCAAGAGCTTCAGTCGAAACCATTCATGTTGATACACACGCCAGTGTGTTGGTCACAAGAGTAATTTCCTTCACATCAAACATGCAGGGTGTCTGGGCAATCCTCAGCATTCCAGCTTCTTTGTGAAGCACACAGACATGGAATACTCACTCCTCGTGAAAACGATGATACCTAGCTACAGCCTCAGACGTGTGAGACAGCTTTCCTGACGAGATCAGAGGATTCAAACGGAGGTAAGTCAGGACCCACGTCACCGACACACGCATTGTTTGCCCTCAAGAGCGGGAGAGGAAGTTACCCTGGGAGGGGGGCTATGGTGTTTTTTCCTGCCTATTTTACCTGCCTCTATTATAGGTTGACAAACTCACCTGTATTAATTTGGAGATGAAAAGTGGAGACCTGGAGGTTTCTCCAGGGCCCGCTGGGTGAGGGTCCTGCGTGTCTGGCCAGGATTCCAAGTGCCCGGAGGGAAGCCCGCAGGTGGGGCCGCTCAGGAAGCCATCGGGGCCAGGTCCCGCAGATGCGCGCGTCTCTGGGTCAGCGTGGTCTCAGCACCCCCACCCCAGCAGGCAGGGAACCAGCAATGACAGCTCGGCTCCCAGAAGGTCGCAATCCAGGCCAGGTAGGGGGAATCGTGCTGGGAGGCCTGGCCCAGGTGGACATGGGGAAGACAGGTCATGTGCGTGGTCACCCTCCAGGGGGCCACTCTGCCAGCAGGGTTGCTGGGCAGCAGATGCTCCTGATCCTTTGAGCACTTAGAGAGCCCACAGGGCCTGCACAGGCCCCCCGCAAACCCGGCCAGTTCAGCGCAGCTGGCTCACCCAGGCAGTCACGTTGTTGGCTGGGGTGGAAGGAGCTTCTCTGGGCCTACAGTCCTGGCAGGCATCCTGGCGACTGTCCTATGGCCATACCCACTCTCAGGCTCAAATCACCCTCTATTCTTGCCAGTGACCTGGTGTTAGAGCTTCTGGCCCGTCCCCTCCAGCCTGCCCTGGACCACAGAGAAGGCCAGGTTTCCCCAGAGACTGAGAGGCAACGGTGGTGGGGGTGTACCATGTCTGGGCCGGTGAGCGCCACAGAAGTGACAGGTGACAGAGAGGTGGGGTGGCGGGGGCGAGGGCAGGCTCTGAGCGCCAGGTGACTGTGTCCTGCTTGAGGTGGAGGGTGGTGACCAGGGCAGGGTCTTGGATGCCACTCAGGGGAGCAACCAGGGTACTCCAGACCCATTCTGCGTCGGCCAGGCCTGACTGTGACCACCAGTCAGTCAGTCAGTTCAGTGGCTCAGTCATGTCTGACTCTTTGTCACCCCATGGACCCCAGCACCCCAGGCTTCCCTGTCCATCACCAACTCCCGGAGCTTGCTCAAACTCATGTCCACTGAGTCAGTGATGCCATCCAACCACCTCATCCTCTGTCGTCCCCTTCTCCTCCTGCCCTCAGTCTTTCCCAGCATCAGGGTCTTTTCAAATGAGTCAGCTCTTTGCATCAGGTGGCCAATGTATTGGAGCTTCAGCTTCAACATCAGTCCTTCCAATGAACACCCAGGTCTGATCTCCTTTAGGATAGACTAGTTGGATTTCCTTGCAGTCCAAGGGACTCTCAAGAGTCTTTTCAGCACCACAGTTCGAAAGCATTGATTCTTCGGGGATCAGCTTTCTTTCTTTTCTGACCACCAGGCAGGACTCAATATACCCCTAGACCGACGTCCAGGAAGGAGCCCACACGAGGATCAGGAGCCTCCCCTGCCCAGCTTCCCGGGATGCTGACGGCGCTGATGAGACCTCTCCGCACCCTGCAAACGGGCCTGGGCCAAGTACCCCGGAAGTTATTAACGGCGCGGGGAGCCCTCTCCCGGGAGGGAGGTTACGTGTAGAGATTGACGACATCTTTGTCTTCAGGTCTCAGACACAGCACGATGAGAAGGCGGCTGCTTGCTGAGCTGGAAAGACGCTGCCACCGAAAACCCACCTGAACCTGTCTGCTGTCATCCCCGACGCCGCCTGAAGGGAATTCTCGGCCCTCGGGACTCAGGCCCCACTCCGGGCCGAAAGCTGCACCCTGGCTGCACCCTGGCTGCCTGCTTCCTCTCTTACCTCTGCCCTTGTTTCTCACCCCGAGTGGAGGGTGCAGAGTGCTGGGGATCTCAGACCCGTGGTCATCTGCCTTTTTCCCATCCCTCCTGACCCCCAATGGCCAGAAGCCTGGATTTAGGGGCCAGCCTGGGGAGACGGGCCCATCCACAACTGCCCATGTGGGGTGAGGCAGGTGCGCAGTCCATGCGTGCCCCAGGGGCCGCCAAGGTCAGCGGGCTGTGGTTTCTGAGCCGATGGGGGTGGCAGCAGCACTGGACATGGTCCAGTGGCCCCAATGTGCACAGGCCAGGAAGGGTCCTTCCAGCCAGTCTTCTTTCTCCAGCTCCTGGAAACACATGTACCCTGAGTCAGGGAGAGAGGTGGGCCTGGTCACCTTCACCAATGGCAGTGTCCACCTTTAGCCCTTTAGCAAATGAGCAGACAGGGGCACGGAGGAGCCGTGTCCTGCTCTCGGGCTGAAAGGGCTCCCGAGAGAGAACAGTGTGGTCATTAGCGTGTATTTGACACTTGCTGTGTGCCCAGCACCCATGGGTGAGCCCAGTCACGAGTCCTCTCTGTCCATGCCTTCCTGGCCATGTTGTCTGGGGGTGCCCAATCCCCCTACCAGTAACATGGCCAAGATGCAGGCCTTCCTGCCACACAGAGCCTGGCTCCCTCGGTGCCCAAAACATCAGCCATTGTGTTTATCATCGAGACGAGCAAGGCCTAGAGAGGCAGAGGCTCCCTGCAGCATGGACCACAGAACCCAGGGGCCCTGGTTCCCAGTCCCCCTACCAGACGTCCCTGCCCCAGGGGACCCCCCAGCAGTGCCCGGTGCTGTGTGAACAGCACTGCCTTCCCCGCACCTGCTGGCTGACGCTAGGGGCACGTCTTTCTCACTGCCGGTCTTGGCGGATCCTCCCAGCTTCCCGAGCCCCAGCGGGTGGGTGGGAGATTTGGGGAGATGAAATCTGCAGGATGCCAGCTCCATGCGGCCTTCCCGGATGGACGGACAGTGGGTGGAAAGCGGCGAGGAAGGCTTTGGATTCCTGCCCGGCGCCCCCTGCATCCAACTCAGACCTGGCTGTAGTAAGCGCTCAATAAATGTTTGCTGAGCTGAACTGAAGGGGAAAATTGACTTTCTTCTGCCCAATGCAGCCCAGAGTCCCCTGATCGATAGCGGCCATCGTGCCTCCTGCTTTATAAAGTGGTGGCACTGCTATGTTCAGAGCTACCAGAGAAATGCACAGGCAAGCCTTTGATTCTGGGGAGAGCGTAATGGCGTGGCCCTGCCACTGAGCCCGGCCGGTGGAGGTGGGGGTCACCCACGGTGAGGCAGGGGTAGAGCCTCTGGGGTCCAGTCTGTGTGGCCGGGAAGAGCCGCCCCCTCCCCAGGGGTCTCTGTCATACAGGGGGACAGGCAGGGACAGAAGGGGCTCCTGGCCCTGCCTCTGAGCACCCCCAATCTAGGCATGGAGGGAAGGGGCAGACCCACACTATCGGAAATTGCAAATTTGAGGGAGGGAGCTGGCAGGGGGTGCCATGCTCCACAGAGGAAAGCCCAGGCTGCCGGGCAGCAGGGGTCCAGGAGGCAGGTGCCCGGCCGCTCTGGTCCCACCATCATACCAGCAGTCCCTGCTCTGGGCCGCCCTGTGCAGGGCCCAGGGAGCCCACAGGTCTGCCCGCCCTCGGACCAAGCACTCTAGAGCAGGGACTGGGCCTCCCTGGCCTCGCACCCAGCTAAGTGGACGGCTCCCCTGCCACACCGTCGGGGGGGCCCAGTCCTGGCTCTACCACCCGGAGGGGACTCCCCTTCCCCAGCAGGGACCCAGCCCTGGACATCCTGTCCTGTTTCCAGAGGCTCCCTAGATGCCTGCTGCCTCCACCTCGGCCACTCCTGCAGGAGGGACGTCCTGCAGGGGTGGAGGAGGGCCCCCCAGAGCTCCCCTCCCAAGTCTTATTGGTTTTTCCCCAGCTGCCTCTCCCCACAGAGACTTATGCAAATCCCGTTGCCGGATTGTTCCTTAATGTCAAGTGCAGGCGGATGAATGTCAGATTCCATCCCAACCTCAGTAACGAAACTTGATAGGATAGTTTGTAATTTCTTCCCAAGCCAGAG
This sequence comes from Moschus berezovskii, assembly GCF_049115385.1. NCBI lineage: Eukaryota > Metazoa > Chordata > Mammalia > Artiodactyla > Moschidae > Moschus > Moschus berezovskii. Next base: position 81,821,530 of record NC_142475.1, read on the forward strand.
GGATCAGCTCTTTAAGTCCATTGCTCAACAGATATTTCCTCTCTCTCCACCTCCCTGCTCGCCGCCCTGTCCCCCTGCCTTGAGGACAGCTGCAAGGCCCTAATCCCCCACCCTCGCCCCCTCTGAAACCAGGAAGTGGGTGGTGGGATCAGTTCTGCTCTGTGAATCAGGGTGCATCTCGATCAATTTTAGCCCTGCTACCAACACCCCCCTCCATCAGCTTCATCAACAACAGCCCCCAACTCGGCCCCTCCAGCTCCCAGTCACTGCCTCCGCCAGCATACCCAAGCTCACTGTGCGCCTGGTGTCCATCAGCCCATCCTGGCTGACCTTCACAGAGGGCACCCAAGATACCAGCCACTGCAACTCAACCAAAAACGAATAACTGGTTAGAAACTGGGCAGAGGATTTGAACAGACAGCTCCCCAAGGAAGGTATGCAAACGGCCGTAAGCTCAGGGAAACATGCGCAGCATCCCGAATCACCAGGGGAAAGAGGGAGGTGCTGTGTCACCATCGAAAGGCTATTGTGAAGAAAATTCCTGAAAGCAAACCAACTGGTGTTGGTGAGGATGTGGAGGAACTGGAATTCTTGAAATGAACATAAAGGGGGCAGCCACTGTGGAAAACAGCACAGAGGTTCCTCAAAAACTTACATAGAACAACCATGCGATTCAGCAATTCCAGTCCTGGGTAAATATCCAAAAGAAGGGAAAACAGGGTTTTGAAGAGAGATTTGTATACTCGCGTTCATAACAGCATCACTCATGATAATTATAAGACGGAAGCAAGCCACGTGTCTACTGATGGATGGATGGATAAACAAAATGGAATATTAATCAGCCTTGAAAGGGAGGGACGCTCTGACACCTATTAGAACATGGGCGAGCCTTGAGGACATTCTCCAAGCCAGAATACTGGAGTGGGTAGCCTTTCTCTTCTCCAGGGGATCTTCCCAACCCAGGGATCAAACCCAGGTTTCCCACATTGCAGGCGGATTCTTTACCAGCTGAGCCACAAGGGAAGCCCTCAGGACTTTATGCTAAGTGAAATAAGACAGTCACAAAAGGACAAACACTGCATGATTCCACTTCCGTGAGATCCCTGGAGCAGCCACACTCAGAGCAGAACAGTGGGGAGCAGGCTGGGTGAGCGGGCTGGGGAGTCAGAGTAAAGGGAGACAGAGTTTCACTTTGCAGACGTGCAAAGAGCTCCGAGGAGGGCGGTGACGGTCGCGAGGGCTGCAGGGCAGCGTGAGCATGCCTCATACTGTACTCAGCGTGTTAGTGTTTGAGTGTGTTAAGTGCACGCTTACACATGACACGCATACAAGTTTTGTGTCATGTATGAGAAGTGAAGTGAAAGCGTTCGTCACTCAGTCGTGTCCAACTCTTGAGACCCCATGGACTGTGGCCCACCAAGCTCCTCAGTCCATGGGATTCTCCAGGCAAGAATACTGGAGTGGGTTGTCATTCCCTTCACCAGGGGATCATCCCAACCCAGGGATCGAACCCGGGTCTCTTACATTGCAGGCAGACTCTTTACCATCTGAACCACCAGGGAAGACCGATGTCATGTATATTTTAGCACCAATTTTTGTTGTTTTTTTTTTTTAGAGACAGAATGAATCAGGCCATCCTGCCACACAGATACATTCACAGAAATTACAAGCAAAACCCAAGTGAACGTCCAAGGTCAGCAGGCAAGGACAGACTCTGGAGGATCCAGGGAAGAAGCACAGCATTTCAGTCCTGAGTTCCTTCAAGGCTCCAAAGTTCCGGACATAGCAGCCTGGGGCCCCTGAGGGGAGCCCACCTGAGTCCTGCCTCCTGCAGCCCCCAGCAGGACGTGACCTCCTGGTCAACCAAAGAGCTGCCCCAGATCTCAGCACCCGAAGCCCACACCCACCTGCCAGGGACACAATAATAACGCAAAGGTGTATTCAGTGAACCCTCACACCCTGGGCCCAGGCGGTTCCTCAGAGCAGGAGTGGGCAGCAGGGGACCGCCTGACCTCCTTCCCAGGCCCCTCTGTCTACAGGGCAAGCCCCTGTCCTTGCCACTGTCCAAGCCTGGCTCTGCATCCCCTGCTCAGGCAGCGTCAGGCCTTGGCCTTCTGTGGGATGCAGCACCTCCCCTCCCCACCCACACAAAGCCCGACAGATGCTTGTGGGACACAAACACATCAATGAACAGACGCAAGAAGATACATTCAAGCCGGGGTGGGAGGGGAGGACGTGGGGCTGGCCCTTCAGACAAGAAGGGTCCAGACCCGCAGGCTCCATGCCGCCCCATCATCCACCCCCAGGCAAAAGCCCTGTGAGTGCTGATCACACAAGTGCGTGTGTCAGTAAGTGTGAAGTGAGCACCCTCTGTGCGCTGGGCTGTGCAGGGCCACCCAGGGTCTTGACAGATGCCTGTGAGGATGTGGCAAGCACACAGTCTCCGGGTTCAGACACACCTGCAGCCCTGCACCCTCTAGCTGTGTGACCCTGGCTGAGCCCAGTGCCTCTTTGAGCCTCAGTTTTCTCCTCTGTACAATGGGGACAACAGCACCCACACCATAGGGTTGGGGAGAGAATTGAAGACGCCGGAAGGTCAGCTTCCTGTGGGACTCTGCAGGGGCCAGCTCTGCTCAATGTCCACATCAGGAGCCCCGCAGAGCAAAGAGGAGCCCAGGAGGAAGGCCTTGCGCGCTGAGTGGGGAGCAGAGGCTTTGCTGGCAGTAGGAAGCCTCAGAGGGTGGTGCAGCTGGGGAGCCACATAGGCAGCCTCTCCCCCAACACTCCTTGGAGGCCATGGCCCCTGTGGGCACGTCCTGTGAACCTTCTCGCCTGGCCCAGCCCCCGTCCAGCACCAGGGGCAGCCCCTTCTAGCTGAGGTGAGCACTCCTGTTTTCCCTTCCCTGGAGCTCATGGTGCAGGGAGGTGACCACAGCTCTGCAGCCAGAGCCTGGGATTCCAGGAAGGTGGGCTTCAAGCCTCAGTTTTCTCACCGGCGACAGCACCAGACCAGAGGCCTGTTGGACCCAGTAAGCAGGCGGCTGACTCACGCTGTCCCTCCAGCCCTGCTCCCAAGGAGGGCTCGGAACAGGCCTGCCAGCTGCCCGGGGAGACACCTGCCATCGGAGGGGGCGTCGAGATGTCACCAGCCAGTCCCCCGGGCCATCAAAGCCTGGCAGGAAGCCAGAATTCACTCAGAAAGGAAGCTGCTAAGCAAGAAATTAGAAATAAAAATAGAAGCCCCCACCCTCATTGGTGGAATGATGATGAGAAATTAAAAGTAGGAAGGGGGGCAGGACAAAGCTAGCTGGGAGCTAACAGGTGGGATATTTATGGAATTCTTCAATAAAAGGCTGGGAGGGTGACTATACTTCTGATTCAGATTGTCTGGCTCCTGAAACAATCAAGGTTCATGGGAAACAATGCATGCAAATTTATTTAAATAACTTGGGAGGGCAAGGGGGTGGTGCTTGGGAGGCTCTGCAGAGGGAGGGGAGGCCAGGGAGGCCTGCAGGTGTCCAGAGGCTGCCCCTGGGCCGGGCTCATACCAGCCCAGGGACCAAGAGTGGCTGGTTTACCCTCCTCCTCGAAGTCTCAATTCAGGCCCACAGAGTGACCACCAGTGACATTCAGCGTGTCATGGGCAGAGGGAGGCCTGGATTCTGCATAAAGGGGAGTCCTCTGGGAAGTCCCTGACCTGTTTGTGTCCTCTGTTCTGTTCCGTTCAGTCGCTCAGTCGTGTCCGACTCTTTGCGACCCCGTGGACTGTAGCCTACCAGGCTTCTCCGTCCATGGGATTCTCCAGGCAAGAATACTAGAGTGGGTTACCATTTCCTTGTGTCCTGGCTTCTATGAAAACTGATTGCTGGGCACTAACCTCCGCCCTCCTAGTCACTATGTACCCACTTGTCCCTTTGGTTCAGCCCTGAATCGCTGGAGGGCAGAACCCCTGACCATCCTGCGAAACTCCTGTGCTGAAGCCCTGACCCCAGGACCTCAGGAGGGGACGGTGTGTGGACACGGGAATTAAGGGAAGCCAGCTCATGAGGGAGGCACTAACCCAGTCTGACCGGTCCTTGTTAGAGGAGATCAGGACACGGGGGGATGTCCTCCTGAGGACGCAGGCAGGAGATGGTCGTCTTCACACCAAGAGGAGTGGCCTCAGGGGCTCCCAGCCATGCTGACATAGCGATCTCGGACTTCCAGCCTCAGAACCAGGAGAGGTGAGTTCCTGTGTTTCCGCCGCCCAGTGTGGTGGCTCTTATGACAGCCTGGGCTGGTCATTACACTGGGCCACGGCTTATATTAGAGGAAATGACTGGGGAGAGAGGAGGGGTCAGAGCAGACACACGAAAGGAGGGTGGAGCCAGGATGCAGGCCTCACGTGTCATCCGCCCCCTTCCGAATTTAATTTAAAATGAATTAATTTCAATTTAAGGAGGCACATGTGGCTGGTGGCTGGCGCCCAGGACGGTGGAGCCCACAGATCCTTCTGGTGATGGAGAGGACGGCATGGGGACAAGGGGCTGGGCTGGGACCAGTTACAGCCCGCCCACGAGGACGGCAGGTGAGAGGGCGAGATTCCCCCGCCCCCCACAGGCCGTGTCCTCATAGCAAGAGGACACCCATTTCCCACAAACCTGAAGGTAAAGATCCAGCCACCCCGTGCAGCCCCACCGACCAGCACAGCGAGGCCCAGCCCTGCAAAGATACTCCTCCTCGCTGCCTGGTGCCAGCTGGCTGGCCGTGGCTGGCCCACCCAGAAGGGGATACTGGGGGCAAAGAACAGGGGTCGGGCAGGAGGAGAAAGGATTTCCAAGGCCGTTCTCACCTTGAGCCTAGACAAGAGAGTCCAACGCTCTCTGCCGCTGACAGCTCCTGCCGGCAGCTGCAATTAACACAGAGCCGTTGACATCTAAATAATATAACAGTTATCATAAAAAATATGCGGCCGTGATGAAGATCAAGTTATTTATAAAAGAATTAATAATTGAGACGTGAGCATGCTGTTGGATGAGATTCAGCGGGGACACTGCCCAGCTCCCTGATCAGAATTTCTGTGGGGAATAAAGAGTCCCCTTAAGAAGGCGAAGACCTTGACGTCTCCTCTGCTGTTTACAGACTGATTCCTGGCAATGAGGACATTAACGTGGGGAGTCGGGCTGAACTCCGGGGACGGGGGAGGGCAGGAGGTGCATCTGGCCTGGGCATCCCGGCCCGGAGAGGACCACACGACTTGTCAGGAGTCCTGGAACATGGCCAGTGAAGGGAGTTATTGGATCAAAAGATCAGACGCCACCCTCAGAACACAGATGTGCAAGGAGCTCTGAGGTGGGGACCCACTGGCCCTTGGCCACACAGGCCTCCGCACTCACCTGAAATAACAGGAAACTTGACCGACCGGTCTGGGCCGGTCACCACGGGCCATGAGGAGAGGAACCAGACTGGCAGGGGGGCCACCCCTCTCCCCCTACTCCCAGCTACTGGGAATGCTGGTAAACCAGGGTTTGCCTCTGCCAGCCCTGCTTCCAAGGGCTGGTCCCAGGCCAGGGGCAGGCTGGAGCTCAGTCTGACCCAAATGGAGGCACTTCCTGCTGGACATGTCTGATTTCTGGGGCCACTCTGCCTCCAAGGCCTTCCCCTCTCCTCACCGCCCTCCCCCACCAAGTCTCTGAGGCCAACTCACATCATCTCAGCTTCCCAGGGCGGTCGTAACCAAGACCCACCCAAGGGGCATCTTAAGCCATGGACGTCTATGGTCTCAGGGCCCTGGAGGCCAGGACACCTGAGATCAAGGTGTGGGGAGGGCTGACTCCTTCCGAGGCCTGGAGGGAGAAGTGTCCAGGCCCCTCCCCCAGCTTCCGGGGGTGCCAGCATCCATGGCCTTCCCTGGCTTGGAGAAGTCTCACTCAGTCTCTTTGTGTTCAAGAGGCGAGCATGTCTATGTTCAAATTTCCCTTCTCGGGGGGACCCCAGTCATGCTGGATGAGGGCTGACTCTGCCACAGTGTGACCTCATCTCATCTAATTATTCCTGCAAAGACCGTTTCCAAATACAGTCACATTCTGAGGTCCTAGGGGTTCAAGTTGCAACATGAATCTTGAGGGGATGCCATCCGGTCCAGGACACCCCATGGGCAGGGCCCCCTGGTGCAGCCTGACCATCATTATGGGCAGGAAACAGCCTCAGGAGGTGCTGACAGTCATGGGGTACAGGGAGGCCACCCTGAGCTGGACACCCAGGAGCTGCACACTTTCTGCTCCCTGCATGGGTGTGACCCCAGACAAAGGAGACTCGGACCCCAATTCCAAGCCATCAGCAGTGTTGGGCAGGACTTATTCACTCGTTGTCATGCTTTTGCATACTGATTTGAAGGATTGCTGTTGCTGTTCAGTCACTAAGTTGTGTCCAATTCTTTGGGACCCCATGGACTGCAGCACACCGGGCTTCCCTGTCCTTCACCAATTCCTGGAGCTTGCTCAAACTCATGTCCATTGAGTTGGTGATGCCATCCCACCATCTCATCCTCTGTCATCCCCTTCTCTTCCTGCCTTTAATCTTTCCTAGCATCAGGGTCTTTTCCAGTAAGTCGGCTCTTGGCATCAGGTGGCCAAAGTATTGGAGCTTCAGCTTCAGCATCAGTCCTTCCAATGAATATTCAGGGTTGATTTCCTTTAGGATGGACTGGTTGGATCTCCTTGCTGTCCAAGGGACCCTCAAGGGTCTTCTCCAGCACCACAGTTCAAACGCATCGATTCTTCAGTGTTCAGGTTGATCCTCAGAACAGAGATCCTTGACACAGCCTGGTCCAAAATGCCACAAGAGTCATGCCCCTGTCCTCTCCAACGTGCCACCCAGAGCTTTGGGGACACAGCACACGGCACTCCCTCAGAGAAAGGTACGAGCTTGTCAGAGCCTGCTCCACACCTGGTGCCACAGGAGGCTCTCACTTTGCTCTTCATCAGCCAGGGAGGCCTCGTCCCTCTTTTGCAAACGAACAGGCCCAGAGAGGCTGAGGGATAGCCTGCAGTCACACAGCCAGCTGGGACAGGCCACCTCCAGACTCCTGGCTACACCCAGCCTGCCTGTCCCACTGCCTGCACTTACAGGTGCCCTTCTCACCCAGGACCAAACTGCCCCCAAAAGTGGCCCCGACTCTGACCTTGCATCACCTATAACATGGGGTCTCCAGACCCACCTCCCTGGGCTGGCTCCATGATGCAGTACCAAACGCAGCGCCCAGCAGTGGTGGGGCCAGGCCATCATCAGCCGTCTCACCCCAATAGCCTTTCAGAGACACTAAACCTGCCCAGAGAGCCACCTGCAAACCCGCATCCCTGCCGGGGACAGTCCGCAGCAGGAACCCTCGTGGAGCCCCTGTGCAGCATGCTTGCAGGGGGCTGCCCCTCCTTGCTCTCCGCCCCGTCTCTGCTGCACTCTCGGCCCCTCTTGGGGGGCTGCCAGCCTGGCTCCCAGGCTCTATTCCTGCTCCCAACATTCATAACCACATCTGAAGCCTGCTGCCTTCTGGAGCTGGCCTGCTTCATGTCCCCACAAAGCACCAGAATATTAATTGAAAAGTGATTAATTGCATTCATGGCGATGTCTCCGTGCAGGAGCTGGGGGCCGCTCTCCATACTCCCTGAGTGGGCTTAGGACAGCGGGGAGCCATGCTTCTGTGTTTTTAACACTGAGTTGTTTCTAGTCTGATTTAGTTCTCACAGGGAGAGCCTTATACCATGAGCCTGACTCAGCAATGGGGTCCAGTCCACCCCTCTCAGAACCTCCTTTTCCTCCTTTGAAGGTGGGGCTGCTAGCCCCAGGGATGTTGGGATCAGACTGTCCGGGTTCAAATCCCAGCACCCTGTCATCGCTGTGGTGGAGTCTGACCCAGTGCTGTCATCCTCCTGGCCCCGTTGCTCCCTCCAATTCACTCATATTCCCCATATCTGCCCACGTCCCAGGATTCTGCTCAGAGGTCGCTTCCTCCAGGCAGCCTGCCAGGAGCCCTCCCCTCTGCTCCACTAGCATCTGGCCATCTCCCCACAATAAGCTGTTGCGGTTGGAGAACAAGGCCAGTATCCGGCTACTCCCACTCCCACAAAACGCACACCTGGAGACACACCCAAGCAAGTGCATTATGCACTGTATCTGCCCCCGGGATGGAGCCCAGATTGAATGAGGTATCAGGACATGAGAACCTCACACACAGCAGGCACCCAGGCGCCCATCAGCCAGCCCAGCCTCTCCCAAAGCCTAGGGTCAGTCCTCTCTGGGCCTCCATTTTCTCAGCTGTGAGATGGGGTGACTGCCGGGGCCACCCTGCAGGACTGCGAGGGTTAATAAGACCACAGGCGCCAAGCACAGGGCGGGCTGCTTTAGATGCTAAGTGAGTGTCTGCACCCCGTTGCCAGCCTCCAACCTCCAGGACCCAGGACCCAGGGTTTCCTCAAGCTGGTCTCAGTGCAGGTGACAGGCTGAGCCCAGGGGACCTGGGGGAGGACCAGGGCACTGCCTTGAGAGGCCCTGACCCCTCTGACCCCAGAAGAGGGGGTCTTTCAGTGGAAACTGGGTGCTCACAATAAAGTGTGCCTTCCTGGATCCAGGTGGGAGGCCAGTCACAGGTGCCAGGACAGCTCGGTGGGGAAGCACAGACAGCCCCTCCCATGGGAGAGTCAGAGCCACCTGGAGAGGCTCCACAGGTCCAGGAGGGGTGGGGACCCCTAAGGTGTAGGCGGGGCCAGCGCCCAGCTCAGCCCTCCTTCCCCTGCAGGTGCTCAGGGCGGTGGTTGACCCCTCCCAGCATGGGCAGTGCAGGCATGCCCCTCACTCAGTCCGAGCCTCGGGTCCAGCCCACACTAGCGCCGCCTTGAGCAGTAGCAGAGGCTCTGGTCCTGGCTGGAGTCGGCGGCCCCATGGGCACATCCTCAGGCTCGGCTGTGAAGGGGTGACATTTCGGGTAGAGTGACCCTCCAGTGAGGACTGGCAAAAGGGGCTTCAGTGCTGAGTGCAGATGAGCTGATGGGATTTCCACAGGCAGTGCTTCTCGTCCTGGTTGCCAGGTTGTCCCCACCTGGGGCCACACGTGGAAAAGTGGGAGGTGTTGGTGGTGGGGGAGGGGGAAGGAGGTGCTGCCAGGACTTCGGGGGCCACGGGGTTCTGGTCACGGGGATGTGGTATGACCCAGATGCTGGCGGGACCCTGAGGGGAGCTGAGAACCCACAGTGACGGGAGACCAGAGGGGCCACGTGGACACCTGGGCAGGGCCGGACTCCAGTCTCCTCTGAAGATGGGGTGGACAACATCTGCCAACAGACAGAGGTGAGGGGCCAGAGGCCCAGCTCAGAACCTCTGGAGGTGGAGCAGCCAGCCGCCGACGCAGAGTCCACAGGAAGAGCTCCAGAGCTCAGGGTTTCCCACGCTGAGCTCGGGTGACTGTGACCCCTGGGCAGAGGGCAGTGGCTGGAGATGGGGGTTCTGGAGAGGCCTGGCTGGACACAGGCCCCGGGGAGCCTCCGAAGGGCCAAGCACAGGGCAACGGGAACAGGGACCCGGGACTGAGCCCTCTGGTCACCACTGACGCTGAGCAGGTCTGGAGGTGACCACCCTGCCGGCCTGGGGCAGGCTGCCAGGCCTGACGACCCAGCTGAGTCTGAAGCTGCCCAGGGGTGAGAACGGAACTCGAACTGGACCCCAGATCTGGTGTTTCTGTAGAGACCCATGCGGGCCGGGCCGGGGCCGGTCTTAGGAAGAGCGGCCCTATGCTGGTGGCTCCTTCCCAGAGCTTCATTCTGGAACGCTGGTCCTAGGCTGTGCTGAGCGCACTGAGAGCTTACTCCCTTGTTACTCAAGACCTTACTTACTTGTTTTTCCCCCTCCTTTGATAAAATTATAGATTAATTAATTCTCACCAAGCAATATCTGACCTACATCAGTGCCTCTGTAAGATGGCAGAGCCAGAAGCAAGAAGCATTCGGCTATATAAAGACAAGAATCTATTTTAAAAGAGGCCCGTGTGCGGAGAGTCAGCTGCTCCAACGACGCCTCGTTACATAAGGCTTATTTAAAGGCGCCACACACACGCTCGCCCGTGCTTGATTCTCCGCCGGGGAGCTCCGAGCACGGGGTTAATTGCCTGATTCAGTCTGGACGCAGCAGAGGGGCTCTGAGAGGGGAACGGTCCCCTGCGGGTGGACAGTTTCGGGGGCACGGGCACCAAAGCCAGAGTGCCTCCTCTGCCTCCTGCCTGGCAAACTCTGGTCTCCTCATATTTGGGCTGCAGGATCCTCATCTCGTTCATCTTGGTCTCCCGCAGCACCAGCGTGATCTCGGGAAGTCATCGGAGTCATCACCGCTGAAGAATCAGGCCGAGATGTGGCAAGAGACCAGCCAGGCTCCGGAAGCGGTCACCTCGCTCTGCCGCGCACCCGGCGCTCTGACCAGCTCGTAGGTGCACGATCCTTAATCACTGAGGCTGCCCAGGGAGGACGGTCCCCCTGCAGTGGTGGCCACTCTGGGCACCCACGCCCCGAGCTGCCCCTCCCTCTGCGTGGCAGGACTCCCCACAGTTGTAAGGAACAGAACAGGCATAGGAGATGGGGGTCTGTTCCGAGATTGCTCTCTCTAGCTCTTCGTGGGAAGCCCCTGGCCTGTTAGGAGGCAGCGCTGGGCAGGGCTCCCATGACAAGGGACTGAGCCCTCCAACATGACTCGAGGGAGCTTGAAGGTCTCCCACGGTCCAGCCCCCAACCCCCTCTCCCCTGCCCACTATCCAGCCCTCAGAGGAGACCACAGCCCCGGCCCACAGCTCAGCAACCACCTCGTGACGGGCCCCAGCACCTGGGCTCCTGACCTGCCGACACCGTGAGGGGATAACTGCTGGCCATCTAATGTACGTGCACCCAGGAACTTGTCACACAGCAGACAGCCGACACACTGTTCATTGTAGGATGGGAAGCTGACGCTCCGAGCCATGGACGTGGCTCAGGCCACACTCACGCAGCCAAACCCGGGTTCAACCCCAGGTCCACTCGGCCCTGCACAGCACACAGATCTGGACCCAAGATTACAGGCAGGGGGCCCAGCCCTGGCTTGCTGTGTTCCGCGGGAGGCAGTGGAGGCCCAGCCCCAGGACCTAGCAGAGGGGTCCGTCACAGGGTCTGCCTGCTCGTGAAGGGCACACCACCCCCTCCATACGGCTCCCCACGCCCCTCCCGATGCTGTTACCCCCAAATCTCCCTGGTCAGGCTCAGCCCCTCCCACAGGAAACTCCCCATCTGCTTCATCCAGGAAGCAGTCCTGACCACAGGCCACCTGAAGAACCCTAGGAGGGGCCGTCCCTGCCCCAGACCCCAAAGTCTTCTGTGGGGCCGTGTCTGACCCCAAGCTCAGAGGGCAGCGACTGGTGGTCCACAGGCTGTGGGGTGTGAGTCCTCACTGGGTGTGGCCCTGTCCTGGTGGCCCTGTCTTGACTTGTTCATAAGATGGACCAGCAGGTAAACTCCCGGCTGGTACACTCACCGCCCTCACGCCGGCCACTGCTCAGCAGCCGTTTCCAGGCTGGGGCTGGACCCCCGGTGCAACAAGGTAGGGGCTTCCCAAGGGCCTTCCAGTCCCCGTGACCTGCCCCCCAGCTGGGCCAGACTCACATCGGGGCCCCTAACTCAGCGAGGGACACGGTACCCTGCCTCAGGCTGCTGCACATGAAGGGGTCTGGGGGCCTGCCTGGTGGGGAGGATATTGTCAGGAGGTGGGAGCACCTCCCAGTCCCACTGGTTCAGCGTCCTGTCCGTCAGGAGCACTATGCCACGGGCTGGGGGGTCAGGGTGGGCATGAGGTTGGGGGAAGGCAGCTTTGCAGGTTCAGGGAGACAGGGGTCAGTCAACTCAGAAAAGCCGCCCTGGACCCTCCCCACCCCCACACCCAGAATCCTGGGTCCCGGGGGTCCGGGCCACCGCCCCCCACCAAGCACAGGCTGAGGGCAATGCAGGGCTGGCAGAAATCTCCCCACCCAGGGGATCCTGTCCACTGACCCCTTCGCTCACTTCATCGTGCACGCGTCTTCTGGGCAAGCCCCCTGAAGCCAACAGCATGGAGACGCCCCCTGAAGCTCACCATCTGGCTGGGGGGGAATAGACCATGGAAAGGAAAGCAGCAAACGCACACAGGTCAGGGGAGGGGCAGCCTCTCGGACCAGGGGCCTGTGGACGCCGGACCTTCAGGGATGAATATGGAGTCTCTGTGACAAGGAGGTGACAGAGGATGAGACAGTTGGATGGACATGAGTTTGAGCAAACTCCAGGAGAGAGTGAAGGACAGGGAAGCTTGCGCACTGCAGTCCGTGGGCTAGCAAAGAGTCAGACACGACTGAGCTACTAGTAGCCCTTTGGGTCCTTCGGTCCCTGGGGGAAGTGACTTCCGGGCTGTTGTCAAGACAATCCAGCCACTCAGGAGAAACAGCAGCTCAGACAGAGTAAGGGGGCCGCTGGACGGGGCCAGGCCTTCTCGGGCTGTGGGGCAGGGAACTTCCCTAAACCCGCCAGTGTGGATGGGAAGGGTCTCCCCGGGGAGAATATGGCCACCAGGTGACCCTAAACATCGCTGAGTCCAGTCCTCAGGAGGTTCCCTTTTCATTTCTCCACCCCCCATCTTCTGGATGTTCCCAGCAGCCCTCCAGCTGGGACGCCTCAGGGTTCAGCCATAGAAAACATCCCAGCTCTTCTCACTGCGTAAAGTTTCACAGCTTCCATTTAATTATGGAGAATAAAAAATAAATTTTTCCCCGGTAGCCAGAACATAAGCATTCCAGGTAAAAGAAAAGCATTTTGGTTATGTGCATATCTGCAGAGACTCTGAGGCAGGTGTGCCCTCCATCCAACCACCACAGGGCTTCCCCGGGAGCAGCGGGGAGACCAGACGTGAGCCTGAAACGGTGGGCCCTGAGCCGTTCGCTTCCCAAGCCCAGCCAGGGGCCCAGCACCCAGGAGGCAGCCCCTCCTGTGCAGAGAGCCTGTGGGGTGTGGGGGTTGACGTGGGGGCTCCCCCAGCTCCAGAGCAGCCTTCCCGCTGTGCCCAGACGCCACCTGGACACCCGGCCTGGTGCCAGGCTCTGCACCCGTTTCCTGCTAGGCCCTCCCTCGAGCGCTTCCTAATGCAGCCGTAGGAAGGTTTCTCCTCTCCACCTCACCGTTAGGTTCCAGGAACTTTGCCTTAGTCGTTTGCCTCTCCACACGCTGGCTGTGCTCAGGTGGCACTACAATATAGTGCCAGGCGATACTGCAGTTGGGTATTACACGCACTGTGCAAATGAGACAGGGGCGGTACAGGGAGGTTAATTCATTTGCCCCAAGACACACAGTAAGAGAGGCTGGGCTGCTACCTACAGCTCCAGCCCATGGCTCTCTGCAAGCCCCTCCAAGCAAAAGCCAGTCTCAGACTCCACGTTGCAAATCCCAGACACCTAAAACCCGAGCCCGCTCTTCCCAGCTTTAGAAACTGCCCACGCTCTGCAGTCTAACATGGCAGAGAGTCAGGAAAAACCGTATCACCCTCTGGGCCCCTCATCAGCTCGCTAGGCAGCAGGCAGCCTGAGGACCAGACAGCCAGCGTCTCCTGGGGGCCTCGGGCTCACCAAGGCTCGCCTGGTGAAAAACTGCCTGTTAACCAGACCCTTGGGCAACACTGAGCCCCAGGTTGGAAGAGCTTCCAGACAGGGCTGTGAAGGGGAGCACATACCCCAGGCCCCCCCTGCAGAGCCCCACCAATGGTGTCTCTGGCAACAGGGATTCGGTAGGGGCCCCAGTGTCAGCTAATATGACACCCGGCGGCGGCCTCCTCCACCAACCTGGAGTGCCGACTCAGAGGGCGAGCCTCAGGTCAGGGTGCTCTGCCCAGGCCTGGACACTCCCGTAGGCCGCCGGGCCCACAGGCCAAGCCAGGCTGTTGATAGAGTCTGGGCTCCTGGCCAGAGATCATCTCTGGCTTTGACACAACTTAATGTTCCTTCGATGTATTATTCATCCCCGTGAATTGCAGAGCTCACTCTTCAAAGCTTAGACACACACACAGCCTGACTGAGCACTCAACGTTGGTCCCCACTCTCTCTCCATTCACATCTGACCCCCACCCACAATGTCACCCCACCCACCACAGCCCTTCCCCACTTCTCTCCCTAAACTCTGTCCACAAAGACCCGGGACTGACTTTCCGCTGTCCAGACTCCAGTTTGGAATTTGCTGTGTGGCCATGGGGAAGTGACTTTGCTTCTCTGGACCAGACCTAAGTTCTGAGAATCCCAGAAGCTCAGGGTTGGGAGAAACCTTGGGACCTTCCAGGGGGAACTGGAGTATTTCCTGCCGTGTAGTAAACAAGTCATCAGGGACTGAGGTCCTCCAAATATGAATTCTTCCAGAAGGGAAAGAATACCTGCATGATCTAGCACCTGCCAGGCTGTAGCCACTCCTAAGGTGAGCCCTGCGGAACTAAGGATGTGAGAACACACAGGATGCTGGCCCCAGGTAGCCGAGATGCGTATGAGACGACCGATTTCAGTGAGCCCAGGCTCTCGCACCTTCCCAGACCAGGAAAGCGCTAAACTCCTTAACTGGAGATATCTGGTTCTCTTTAATTCACAAAATACTTTTGATGTTCACACTATCTGCCCTTTGTTGCAAACTTCTGTGTAAACTGACTCCTCCCCCGCATCCTCCTCACAGCGATTCTCTCAGGGTCACTTGAGATGCTGTCTCCCGGGCTTGAAGTCCTAAAAATTCCCACCGAATAAAACATAACCCTCAACTTTTAGGTTGTGGCTATTTTTTAAGTCAACACTTGGGTCATCAACCATAGAAGACGTGGGTCTTGCAACAGGATCTGATCCAGGAGGACATGCACGGGGTGCTTGCACACCTCTGGGGATGGGGAACCCACTATCTGAATAAAATCAGGGACTCAGCCCAGGTAACGGAGCCCCCAGCTGTGTCACTTGTGATCCTGAAATCCCTCCCTCTTGTCCTTTCCTACTGTCCAGAGCAATATTCAAAGATGAGTGAGTTGCCAAAATACCACATAAAATCAGGATGATGGGTAAGTGATAACAGAATTGTTGATTGGCTTTTATCCTTTTTTTCCTTTCTGACACTTCAATTATTTCAGTTATGACTTTTTCATTAAACAGTTCATAGATTGCAGGGGAACAAGTAACCTTTAAATCTCCCATTTAGTGTATTACAATAATTTCCTTGGAAATGTATTAGAATATCACAGGTGCTCATGCTATATGACCTACTGCAGACACTCCATCAGCAAATCAATGTCGAGGTTAATTCAAACTTTGGGAGGAAGTGCAAGCTTGACAAAGATGAATCGAGCCATTCCCACTAATGACAAGGATGGCACAGAGAGGCTGCTGGTGGTGGCATTCCTGGAGAACAAGCTCAGGAGGCAAGTGAGCAGCTGTGGTTTATCAGAAGTTTGGGTTAAAAGCAGGTGTTCCGAGGTCAGTCTCCTGAGTTCAAACTCTGACTCCAACACTACTAGAAGTCATGGAACCACACATGAGCAAGCAACTGCCCATTTCTGGATCCCAGTCTCCTCATCTGTAAAATGGACAGTTACTAGCATCTGTCTCATTGTGTGGATTACATGAGTTAACAATGCATGGCAAAGTGTTGGAGCCACCGTTTATTTAAGGTCAATGAATGTTAACTTGCACCGTTCTCTTCATCATCACCATCATCATCACCATGATATTCATCACCACATCCATCACCATTAACACTATCGTCACCATCATAATCACTACCATCCTAATGCTATATTCATCATCAGGATCACCAGTATCATCACCATTATCAACACATCACCTTCAACACCACCAACGTCATCACCATCAACAACACCAACGTCATCACCATCAACACCACCATCGTCATCACCCTCAACACCACCATCGTCATCACCCTCAACACCACCATTGTCATCACCATCATCACCATGATATTCATCACCATACCCATCAACATTAACTCCACCATCATCACCATCAACACCACCATCGTCGTAACCCTCAACACCACCATTGTTGTCACCATCAGCACCACCAATGTCATCACCCTCAACACCACCGTCGTCATCACCATCAACACCACCAACGTCGTCACCCTCAACACCACCATTGTCATCACCATCAACACCACCATCGTGGTCACCATCAACACCACCAACGTCATCACCATCAACACCACCATGGTCGTCACCCTCAACACCACCATTGTCATCACCATCATCACCATGATATTCATCACCATACCCATCAACATTAACACCACCATCATCACCATCAACACCACCATTGTCGTAACCCTCAACACCACCACTGTTGTCACCATCAACACCACCATCATCGTCACCCTCAACACCATCGTCGTCACCCTCAACACCACCAATGTCATCACCATCAACACCATGATATTCATGACCATACCCATCAGCATTAACAGCACCATCATCACCATCAACACCACCATCGTCATCACCATCAACACCACCATCGTGGTCACCATCAACACCACCATCGTCGTCACCCTCAACACCACCATCGTCGTCACCCTCAACACCACCAATGTCATCACCATCAACACCATGATATTCATGACCATACCCATCAGCATTAACACTACCATCATCACCATCAACACCACCATCGTCATCACCATCAACACCACCATCGTGGTCACCATCAACACCACCATCGTGGTCACCATCAACACCACCATCGTCGTCACCATCAACACCACCATCGTCATCACCATCAACACCACCAACGTCATCACCCTCAACACCACCAACGTCATCACCCTCAACACCACCAACATCGTCACCATCATCACCACCATCATCGTCACCATCATCACCATTAACACCATCATCAGCATCAACACCACCATCGTCATCACCGTGACATCCACCATTAACGCCATCATCATCACCATCATCACCACTGTTACATTCATCAGCATATTGACACATCACCCTCAACACCACCATCGTCATCATCCCAGTGAGTCCTGAAGCTGCCTGGCCCACCAGAACCTCACAGGCCTGGGTTCAGGATTCCCTCCACAGAGAAGCCTCCTGAGACCTTCGGTAGCATGGTCCTCCCACCAGGTGTCTCTAATCCGCTCCAGTGTATTCACAGCACCTCCTCGATGGCTTGCTTTGTCTACCTTCTTGCCTCTTTCTCCCAATAGAGGGAGAAAACCCAGGACCTAGAGCTTCATACCACCGACCAAAGATGTTCAATCAAGATTTTTAAATGGATGAATTAATTAAAGAATGAACGGATGATTGAACAAATAAGAAATCCCATTGCCAATCTGGGCTGAAGGCCTGCCTTGCCTCCCTACCCCCACCCTACCTGGAGGAGAAGGAGCAGGGAACCCCGGGTCAGTGGAGCCCCAAGCTCCCCTACGCCAGCACCTCCCCAACTCCCTCAGGCAAGCAACAGCCCAAAGAGCCCACTTCACAGGAGAGGAAAGTGAGGAGGTGTCCGGGGGCACCAGGGCTCAAGCCCATCACTGAGAGCTGCAGAGCCAGGATGTGAACAAGGCTCTCCTGACCCCACAGCTGCCCTTTCTCCCCACTCCCCTAAACCCCAGAACCAGAGTCACTATCAGGCTACCCCTCCCCTCCCGCTCTGCCGCCTACCCACAAGTCTGGGCTCTGAAAGTGTCCACAGACCTTCAGGAGCCCACCTCTCCCCCTCGGGGGCTTCCTCTGTGACTGCCCCACCCCAGGGAGTCCCCAGGTTGGGGAAGCAGGATCCACCTCCTCCTCCCCGCTGAGCCCCACTTTCTGCACCCAGCCCAGCACCCCTGTCTCCTTGTCTGCTGCCATCCAGGTGGGTTCTGCCGACGGGGTTGGTTGTCACCCAGTGTGTAGCCTGCACACAGCAGGTGGAAACTGAGCCTCAGGGGGAGGCTCTTGAACCATCCTGGACCAAAGGTGGACGTGGAGTGGGTACTCAGACATAGCACAGCAGGGACGGTGTCACCCTGGGCGGGTGTTTCTGGTGGGTGTGGGGGTGGGTGAGGGTGCTGGTACCCGGGATTCTGGCAAAAGGAAGAAGTATCAGAAGGACTGGTGGGCCAGGCGGGGAACCCCAACCCAGCCTGGGCTCCCCAGTGCCCAGCGGTCCAGCCTGAAAAGCTCAGCAGACCCTCCTCAACCCACTGCCAGTGAACTCCGCAGAGGCAGGCGTGCCCTCCTCCTGGTCCCGGGGTGCAAGACAACGGGCTCCTGGGGATCTCTCGCCCTGAGGTCATGCTTCCTGCTCACTGACAGTTGTTTGAATGGGCTCACAGCTCTACGCCAGAGATGGAGCTGAGCTCCCTGGCTTCTTGCCTCCTACACAGGAAAGGCAGATGGCCAGGCCCCTCACGTGGTCACCCTCCAGGGGCACAGGCCCTCAGGGCACTGCTGGCCAGGCCAGGGAACTCCTGCTGCCTGCGGTCCTAAGAGGACAGAGTCCACACATGGGCAGGGACCCCGGGGGGAACCACAGGATTAACACAAGTGGCTGCAGGGGGTGGGGGCGGGGAGCCAGGAGGCCCCCATCCTCAGGAGGGTTTAACCTGGAGACTTGGGAGAGGGACTGGACCATCTGGTGGGGTTGGGCTGGGCACTTTCACAGTCCCTTCCACTCTGGGGTCTGACTCCCAGAGGTCGCCAAGGTCCTACAGTGTGGGGGCTGGGTGGACCCATCCCCAGCTCAGGCAGCCCCTGCCTGGCCCAGCCTCCATCTGTTCCTTTCCTATGCCAGCTGCTGGGCTCCCCCAGGACTGGCTAGGGTCCACTGCATCTCCCCAGGGTGGCTGGGGGTCAGCTTACTGTTGGGAGGTGGGAGAAATTATTTACTAAAGCTTCCTTAGGGGTATAAGGGAGAAGAGTATTTTTAGCAAGTAAATAAAGTCCTTCATGGAGAAAAAAAATACTGACATTGGAATGCAGACCCAGGAACCAGAGACAGCCAGGCTGGGTGCCCAGAAAGGCAGTCAGACACAGTGGACCAGCGTCAGGCTTGTCCCAGAGGGCATCTCCAGAAAGGGCTGAACCTGGAGCTTAGCAAGAGGCTGGGGCAGAGGCCACCTGAGCTGGACCACGGGGGCTGGACCCACCCCTGTGCAGGGAGCAGCCTGGAGGTGCCCTGTGTCTACCCTGCAGCTCATTTGCGGTCAGCAAGAGCACGGACTCAGCAAAGCACTCACCACTCAGCAACTCCCCACACAGGTGCAGGGCACAGCATGTGCTGCAGCCAGGGTCCGGGCCAAGGACCCAGGAGGTGGTGCCCAGGCCCTCCCGCCACGAGGGGCCCCCCAGGGGCTGGGGTGGGTACACCTGGACCCACGACAGCAAAGGGCCCACAGGGCTTGGTCGGGTTTGCGCCAGGACCCCCACTCTGCTCAGGACTTGGGGCTGGTGGCCAGCTGAAAGTCAAAGGCACCTCCCCACACCCTGGAGGCCTGATCAGGGCAGGGGGGTCTCCCCTTGCAGACCCTGCCCACTGGAAGACAAGGCTCTTCCTTGTCTCCTCTGGGTGGGGGGCTGGGGGTGAGATGGGAGGGGGACGGGCCCCCACAGGTCTTCAGTGTCCCTGTTCTAAACCCTCTCCTGTCCCAACCTTGCTCCAGGAGAGGCAACAAGGCCAACCTCCAGGAAGATCAGCTTGCAGGCTCGTGTCACCGCCCTGCCTCCCACCAAAGCGATCGCTGAAGGCTCTAGACGAAGTTGGACCATGGCTGCGGTCGGGGCGGAGTGGGTGCTGTGCTCTCCGGGCAGGGGGAGAACCACACACCTGCACCAGACAGGGTAACTGACTTTGCGCTCATGGGCACGCATACCCACACTCACGTGCAGACTTGCACGCGCACACGCACACAGAGCCACACGCATGTGTGCACACACGCTCACTCACACATGTGTGCAAGCATGTCCACACACACATGCACCAGGGCAGGCCCCCGGGCGCCGAGCTCGGGGCCTGGTCCTGGTGGGAGGGCTGGCCCTTGCCGACCGGCATGCCCTGAACTGCCCTCCCGCTGGCCCGCGCTGGCCTGGGCTGGGAGAGCGCGGCCGCCCATGCGCTGTCAGCTGGCGCCCGGCTTGCAGGGCAGCCGGCAGCCTGGTGACCCGCCGTTCACCCTGCTCACACATCGGCCCCATCCCAGATGGGCTGGAGACCTGGCCTCTTCTCCAGACACCACATGCCGATAGCGCCCCCATTAGCAAAAGTGCTTCTACTCAGAGGTCAAAGGGACATTTGCCCCAGACTCCTGGACAGGGGGGTGAGCGCACTGTGCCGCCAGGCTTATGACTTCACTTTCCGGCAGGAGTCGGAGCAAACCGAGAGTAAGTGTCCAGTGGCCTGGCTGGCGCCAGCCCCGAGCAAAACCTCAGCTCACAGGATGAACCCCCTCGCTTTCCCTCAAGGCAGCATCACCCCCAGGCACCCACAGCCTCGGGTCTGAGAGCCTGTTCTACCCAGGGCCACACGTTCAGCAGGGCACAGCTGGTCTGTGAACTCTGAGCCACATGCTGTCCCACCAGGGCCGCCCAGAGAAAGACAGCGTTGGCCACGGTCACCCGGCCAGGCCTCTGACATCATGCTCACCCACGGAAGGCTACGGGGCTGTACTCGGGCCAGAGTCGGGTCTGCATGGACTGGCACTCAGGCCAAAGATGGGGCCTGCCCTGTGATGACAGGATGCTGTCACTACAGCATGGGGCACCATGACCTCTTCTCAGCTGACCACGCCCGGCCCCAGCCCTGCCTGCACACTCCAGCCACCCCGCCACCCCAGGGTGGCCCCTCACTCCCAGGCTGCGGTCTGTCCCTCCACCTCCGCTCACGATAAGCCTCTGCAGAAAGCCCCGATACCTCACCCCCGGCCCCCTACTCCTCCCTTCCCAGTCTGCACTTCTGCAGGTCCAGCAGTCTTAGCTGTCCTTTTGGCTTCAAGAACGGATGGTGGGCACTTGTCAGTGTCCTAACAGGAAATCTCACAGAGAAGGGGTCATTTGAGCCGGGTTTTGAAGGATGGGGAGGAGTTCACCAGATGACCGAAGGTCAGGTGAGGTGAACTTTGAGAGGACACAGAGGTGTCAGATATCTGAGAAGGAGAGGGATTGGCAAGACTCATGTGGGGACTTGGGGACGATGGAGGTGATTGAACCTTGTGGGCCTTGAGTGTTTGAGTCCCAGGGCCTTGAGTGCCAGCCAGGGCCACCAAGGGTAGGGGGAAGGCAAGGGATGAGAGGGCCATTCAGGAGGCAAAAATAAATGGAATACTTACTTTGGTGCCTTTTATAGATTCAAAGTCACTTTGTTAACTTAAGAACATAAAAATGTATAATGCATGGCTTGATTTGTTCATAAAATTACCATGTTTTGGTCTATTTAGAGAAGACAGCCTGAGGGAGGGAGCCAGTATGGGGGTTGGGGAGAGGAGTTCTTCCAAGATTTGTTCAACTTACTTTTCTCAGGTCTTTGCCACACGGGTAACTTGTCCATCTGGCATTGCTCCAGCATGTCAGGGGTCAGAGGTGGGAGGTCAGCCTAGCAGGGAGGCAGAGCCCCTGGTCCCCACAGCAGCACAGAGAGCCCCTCCCTGGAGGCCTGGGCCAGGGGAGCAGGTCTCAAAAGACAGACGCAGTTATCCCTGGAGGGGGGCTGTCTCCCTTCCACAAGAGCCAACACACTAGGACAGGGCGAGCCTTCCCACCCGCACACCCAGGCCCTGGTGGCCTTGGTGTCTGATGGCAGGCTGGGGGAGTCAGGCTCTAAAGAAGCAGAAGGGAGCCCACCCCGGGCCTCCGCTTGGTTTCTCCACCTGGAATCCCCTGCCTTGGGGCTCCTTGCCCTGCCCTTCCTGGCTCTGCCCCTTGGGGCTTTTCCTGGGGACTGTGTCTGATTTCCCCAGGGAGCCTCCACCTCCCACACAGGGCCCTCCTGAGAAAGGGGCGTTTGTGTTTGCTGAGTGACTTAATGAGGGACCCAGGGGGCTGGGCCCAAAGCCCCAGGCAGGATGGCAGGCCCTGGGTGGGGGTGCGGACGTCAGGCTCCTCAACGCTCCCTGGGCTCTGGAGCAGGGAAGCGAGGATGGGGGCTCACACGGGAGCGGGAGCGAGCGAGTGGGAGTCCAGAGGCAGGCCCCGGAGGAGGGAGCAGGAACCAAGGCAGACTCACCGGGGGCCGCCTTCCCGGGGCCCCGCCGGCTGGCCCCAATTCCCCGTCGGGAGCACCCCAGATGCTCGGCTCCCTCTCCACAGAACCACAGTCCAGACCTGTCCCCATACCGAGAAGCTGCCTGAGTATCAGGGGAATTAGGAAATCACTTCCTACATTATTTTGTTCCGATTTTTTTTTTTTTTTTGGCTGTGACTCAGTGGAAACTTGCCTGCACAGCCCATGAATGGGGTGAGCTGACCTCCGTGACCCAAGCCCCCGTACATAGGATACAGCTCCTTCCTTGGCCTCTCAGAGGTCTGGGGCTCCCGGAGGAGGAGGAGGGGCCCACCCTCCCCCTTCCCTCCCCCTTCCCTCCCCCTTCCCCCTCCCTTCCGGACCCCTGGGATTCCGGCCATCTGCAAAGACCAAGTCAGAGCCCAGGTCCCCTCAGCTTCCCAGAAGAGTTGAGGATTATTAAGCAGAAAAGCCATAAATGCCTTTGTATTCTGCTGGCTGTCTTGCCAGCCTGTAGATCAATTATTTCCGGTTTATGGACAACATGCTCAGGATGCTGCTAGAGTCCGCAACGCCCCATTGGTTTGTCTCTGCCTCCCCCGCCCGGGGACAAGCGTCAGAAGCCTGAGGTGCCGTGACGTATGGTGCTGGCCAAGGCAGGAAGCAAACAACGCTCCCACCAGCCAAGGGCTCATGGTGCCGAGGCGGGGGGGTGCGGGGGGTCCTGGGAGGTGTGGATGGTGCTGCAGGCACCAGAGGGGCACTGCCAGCTGAAAGGCCATGGGCTCTGCCTCTGCCCAGGCTCTGCCTCTCCCGAGCTGTGTGGTCCCAGGAAAGTGTCCTAACCTCTCTGGGCCACTAACTGTGACTGTTCCACTGCTTCACTGGCTTGGGGTGAAGACCAGTGCAAAAACTGGGCATCCTGTGTAAACATTACCATGGCACAGGTCAGCACCACATGGCACTTTGTGCCATTGGCACAGGCTCCCCATGGGCCGGGTTCTTCGATCCAGAACCTTCTATGCTTGTGCTCGTCTACCTCAGCTTCAGGCAGCCCTCAAGGTGGGAACTTGACTCTGCTTTACCCGGGTTCCTGGGTACAGGCAGCCGGTGTCCTTGAATCAGGCCTGGACCCTGCATGTCTAAGCCTTGCTTTCCCCAGGCAGGGCCGCAGAAGCCAAGCCGCAGACATACCAGGCAGCTGGCTCTACCAGCAACCACCTGAGCAGAGCCATCCCGCCTGGATGCTGCCTGTTCTCCCGGGAGCTGGGGGAGGCCGTGCCTCCAGGGGCTCCTGGTCACAAGTGCCCAGCGGCTGGCTCCGGGCACACGGCGGAGCCCCCAGAAATGCGGGCTCCTCCTCCTTCTCCCCTTGGCTCCTTCCCGTGAAAGGCTGCAAGTCACACACCTTCCCGGCACTTCTCAGGGACCCTGGGCAGCAGGCCAGGAGCCTGGCGGCCGCCCAGCCCAAAAAAAAAGGAGGGAGGCTCCAGGCCTTGGGGGACCGGGTGCTGCTCGTGGTCACCCAGCTGCCAAGTGAGAGACCTGAGTGAATCCACACCTCCCACCAATGAAGGAGTCCCAGGAGCGACTCTGGGAGCAGCCAGACTCCTCCTTCCATGTCTCCAGCCTGGCCCCTGCCTCCTTCCCCGGAGCCTTATTTTATAGCGTGACCAGACCGCCCCATTATTTAATAAAACTGTCAGAACCACTGATTTGTGCAAGGCACACGGCTCTCTCCTTCTCTCGCTCCTTTCTTTCCAGATTCAATAAACCCTGAAGTTGTTCCAAGAAGACAGGAGAGTGATGGGAAGTATCAATGACACGTGAGAAACTGGGGCCATGCAAGCAGGATGCCCTTTGCCTGCAACACCCCACCTGGACCAGGGAAAGCACCCCCACGCCAGAAAAAGCCAGGCAGCTGCTCAGGGTAGGGAAAGCAGGCTCGGGCAAGGGCTGAAGCTCACAGGCAGCCCCCCCGCAAGGGGTGGGAGGAGCTGCGTAGGGTGGGCACAGTCAGGGGAGACTTCCTGGAAGAGGAGACACCAGGACCACATCTTGAGGCATGAACAAGAGTTCCCCCTTGGAAAAGGGTGCAAAGGGATCGCACCCCAGTGGAACATTGAGAGGGCAGGGCTGTGTGCAGCAGAGGAGGGCTGTGAGAGGACACTGGGGTGACAGAGTGTCCAGCACCCGGGCCAGAGCCTGTCCGGGGCCTGCTGTCCAGATGAGGTCCTCGACGTCCATCTTGGGGTCGCTCATGGACCCCAAGGTATCTCAGGAATCTCAGGAGGGAAGCTGCCCTTAGCCACAAACGCTGGGCCCAGGGAAGGGGCAGTGTCCCAGCCCACAAAGAGGGAGACAGGACGGGGAGCCCTGGTGCCTCCTTACCCAGAGGGCAGAACCCCCACCCACAGGCTGTCCCGCTGCCACGCACCCAGGCCCGGCAGGCGCCTGGTGGGTCCTGCCCCACAGCAGCTCCCAGCCTGCCGTGTAGGGAAGGCTCAAAAGGGTGATTGTCCAGCTACCCGGTGCCCCAGCCTGTAATCATAAGGGCCTGCAAGAGGGAGGCAGGAGCCAGGGTGATGGCAAGCAGACACAGACTGATGCCACGAAGGCTCAGGGGTGCAGGGCCCCCAGGAGCTGGAAGATGCAAGGGAACGTCCCAGAGCCTCTGAGGACCAAGCTCTGCCAGTGCCGGACGCCAGACCCTGAACACCCCCTCGCTCAGGAATCAGGGACTCCCGACCTCCAGAGCTGTAACAAATGGACAGACCTTGTCTCTAGCCACCAAGCTGGTGGTGATTTGTGACAGAAGAAACAAGAAAGCTAGCACCATGGCTTTGCTCCTAACTTCACACCCTGACTCTGCTCTTCCTGAAGGTCTCATCATAGACTCCTCCAGCTGCAGGGCTGGGGAGGGACCTCTGCCCTGACATGGGGGCCCAAGGGCGAGGCCGCCAAGCTGCCACCCCTAGGGTCTGCAGCCCCGCCAAGGCCTCCACCGTCACCGCATTGCTGGCAATGACTAGGGGCTTCCTGCTGAACGTTAAAGATATTTTATACGGGAGATTTAATACGGAACATTAAGAACCATTGAGATCACTCATATCAATTGAAGATATAATAATTGAGCCCCATAAAGATCGCTGAGAAGCTGGTGGAGCTGTAAGGAGAGACATGAAGAGAGATGAATGGGCTCCCGTTCCTCTCCCCGCCCCCCACCCCGCCAGAGGCGCTCATTAGAGATGCTCGTGGGGCCTCCATCAGCGGCACAGGCCTCAGCCGGGAGAGGGGCCCAGGGATCTAGTCTCAGAGGGGCCTCAGCAAATCCAGAAAGTCCTGTGCATCTTGCAGTTTTCTCGGTCAAATATTCGCCTAAGAGGTGGAGCAAAGGCGCGAGGAGATTAGAAGTCCGATCGTGTGTGGCCCAGGACCCTGTGTTCCGTCTTGGTGCTGTGCTCTGGGCCGCAGTCACGGACGCAGAGTGAGCCCTGAGCCTGGTCCCGCTCCAACCGTGACCTTGGTCACACTGACCCCTTGTTTCTCTCCTAGGCGGGTCTCGATCCCAGCGATGGAGACCTTCCCTGACCCCCGCCCCATTCATGCACTCAGCCCCTCCCTGCCTGCAACCTGGCTTTCTCTGCTTGTGTCTAGAAGGTTGCACACCCTTGGGGAGGTTGGTCAGGGGGGGACAGCTGGGTAACAGCCACGGTCAGCCAAGTGACCTGAGACGTCTCAGCAGGGGGCAGTGACCCGCCTCAACCCCCACTTCCTGTCCCCAGCTCCGACCCCAAGGCCTCCAGTCTGCATCTCTAGGAATGAGGCCTTCAGGCAAGCCAAGCCCTGCTCCTGGATCTCTCCTCACTGAGCCTCTGTGTGGGTCCCTGTCCTGATCTGAAATATGCCAAGGCCAAGGTCACAGAGACCAAGCACTGGGGCTAAGCTGGGACCCCGCCCCCCTGAGGAGCCCCACTCCTGCGTGTCGCCCTCACCGAGCTCAGAAGAGCTGACCAGGAAGAGAGAGTGGCATAAGCCAGCCTGGCTTTGAAGTCCTTGTCTGCTCCTTCGCTGTGTGACACAGGGAAGGCCGCACGACCTCTCTGATCCTGGCCTGCCCAGCGGCAGTGGGATCATGGTTCCACTAGACTGCTGGGTGTGAGGGTCATCAGAGGGGACCCAGCTAACCCCCAGCAAGTCCCTGGAACATGCAGCCCTCTGACGTGGAATCTCCCAGGTCCCTGGGGTCCGGGTGTGAGTCCAGGGGTGGAAATGGTGCTGGGCGAACAGCCGGTGCCCCAGCCACCCAGTCTGAAAGAAGTCCTTCCAGGCTCATAAATCTGCCCCATTCCCCTCAAGCTGACACCCAGCCCAGCCGCCTGCATGATCCAATATATTTCATTTACAAGCTGGTCTATTACCCGATTCACAACCGATCTGTCACCCTGAGGGATCAATGCGTTCACGGGGCGCCACATACATAACACCTGCTGTGTAATTGAATCCAGGCTCCCTGGCATCTCACTGCACTGTGCGCTCCCCTCAGGAGCCATTGCCACCCCCACCCCCAGCCTGGGGTGGAAGCACAGAGAAGGGGCCTCCCGGCCCCAGCTCACGGGAATGAAGTGTGATCTTAGGAGGCCTTCCATGGTCCTAAGTGAGCTGGGTCACTCCCATCCCTGGGGGTCCTTCCTTGCATTCTCTTTTGATCCCCACTGAGCAGGCCTCTGGGCCCCCTCTGCCAGTCTCCCAGGCCTGGGGTCTCATACCTACTCCCGTGACAGGCACTCACTCTCTGGCCCAGGGCCACATTCATCAAGTACATTCCTCAATGCTCCAATGTCAGCTGCTCAACACTTTTAGAGAAAGGTATTATCTTCCCATTTTATAGAGAAGGATGCTAAGGTTGAGAATGACTTTCCCAGGCTGGCATGTGAGAGCTGGATCTGAGCCTGTGCCAGGACCCCCGGCCGGGCCCTGACCACCTGCACTGAGATGACACTGACCCTCCTCCCCACGGGGTTAGCAGGCTGAGGGCCGAGCGAGCGTGGGCCCCCAGAGAAGTGAGACTGAGCTTTTCACAGGGCTTTGTGTGCGATGGGTGCGCCATCTCCCTCAGGGCGGCCTGTCTGGGGAGAGGGACCCCGGTGACTTGGCACGGGCCTGCCCCACACCCAGCTGTGGCCCTGCCGCGCTGGCCCACATGTCCAGCTGATTTCCTAGCCCAGGGGCTCCGCCACCCGACTGGTGGCAGCCCCAGTGAGGCCCGTGGCGGCAGGCTGCGCACCCTCCCCACCCGACCTTCCTGGAAGCTTGTGCAGCCGACCTCCCAGGGCCGAGCTCAGAGCGGCTCGCTCCTTCCCACCTGCTTCCTCGCTTCTCTGTTACTGATTCTCCTTTTCACAGACGTGGCTCCCTGATGGAAATGGCGTCCCACCTTCTGCAAGGATTCACATATCCCCAGAAGGGCAGGAAGTCCCCATCGTGTGAGAATTTCTCTGCAGGGGCAGTGCCGAATGGGGCTGTCGGGCTGGGTTTCCACGGGGACCTGATCTACAGGCACCTCCATTCCCAGGGCGGCCAAACAAACGGGCTCAAGGCACGGGGAGCCGTCCATCTCCCCAGCGCCAGGATGGCAGGGGTGGAGGGCGCACTGGGGCTGGGGGCTGGGGCTGGGCCCCCAGCCTTACCTCCGTGTCTGTCACAGGCAGGGGACTAGGCCCCGCTGCACAAGCAGGTGAGGGTCAGACAGCATCTGTCACCCGTGAAAGCCACGCAGCCGTCCCTCATCCACACCGCACATCACAGGTAAGAGACAGGCCTGGACAAGGAGGGAACTAAGTGCTCTGGGCTCCAGTCCGGCAGGCTGGGCCTGAGCTGGGACGCCCCCACGTCAGGCTCTGAGGACGGACACACACACACGCACACACACAGGCACACACAGCCACGTGCACACAGGGACACACCCAGAGGGTGCTGGCATGTTCAAGGGCATGGCCATGGGGTCATGGAGCTTCCCAGGTGGCTCAGTGGTAAAGACCCCACTGCCAACGCAGGTTCGATCCCTGGGTCCGGAAGATCCCTGGAGAAGAAAATGGCAATCCCCTCCAGTACTCTTGCCTGGAGAAGCCCATGGACAGAGGAGCCTGGCGGGCTACAGTCCATAGGGTCACAAAGAGTCAGACACGACTGTGTGACTAAGCATGGGGTGACGGCCTCTCAGGCACTGCTGGCCTCACCAGCAGGTCACCACCTGGCTGCCTGGGCACGTGGGAAGCTCCCTGCAGCGAGGGCAGGGTGCAGGTGTTCAGGCTCAGTCAACACACACAGGGTGTGTGAGGGGCTCTGGGAAGCCTCCCCCTGCCCCAGCAGCCCACCTGGCAGGTCCCAGGGAAGGCAGATGCAGGCGTCCCCAGGCAGGCAGTGGCCCAGTGGGAGAAGATCCAACCCCTGCTCCAGCGCTGCCCGGGGCTGGGGGGGCACTGGACAAGTTTACAGCCCACGTGGTCCCTCTGAGCTTTGAGGTCCCTCCTGGCAAGCAGGGCGGTTTGCCCACCTGCACCCCGAGCTGGCCCCAGGACAGGCCCCAGAGTGGATGGTCCCCCTGGAGCCCGTGACTGTGCATCAGGACTAGAAAGGAGGAGGCCGGGGACCGTGGGGGTGGAGAGGTGGGGAGAGAGGGCGCCTCTCACAGGTGGGGAAACTGAGCCCCAGAGGGGAACGGAGGTTTGTTCAGGAGCACCCAGCAGGAGCAAGGCCCTCGGAGATGGAGGGAAGGGGCGGGAGCGCCTTCCAGCTCCCAGGTGCCTCATCCTGAGCTCCCATCCTGGTGATGATGGGAGACGCCTTTTGATGGACGTTCCAGGCCCAGCCTGGGAGGTCTGAAAGGGACACAGGGCCGCGGGGCCAGAGCCCTGGGGGCCGGCAGCGCCCAGCACGGCCTGTGCCCGGAGCTGTCCATTATCCTTCCGCAGCTAAGGAGGAGGATCCCGAGGACAATTAGTCTCAGAATTACTGGCGGAGGAGAACGTTAAGAGGAAAATAAATTAAAAAGAAATCCATTCGAGCTCTAATTGTAATACAGTGTATCATAGTCAATTGAATCGCAAATACAAGCTAGTCCCTTGTCAATTGATTTCAGCAAGTAAACAATTTGGGTGTTTAAATTGGAAATTCACCGCGAAGGGAGTGGGATTTGGTTCAAGGAGAACTAAAACTTCAGCTCAAAGTTGGCTCTGGGTCTCCAGCACTGGTTGGCCTGGCGACTCTGCACTGGAGGGAGGGGACACGTTCCTGCCCTGCCTGCTGCTTGGGGGTTACCTCCTCGGGACGCCGTCCTAGCCCCCAACCAGAGCGCATGGCCACCTGCTCTGGGCCACCTTTGTTCCTAGGTACTTCCGCCTCTGCCCATGCTTCCCGCAGCAAGCTGGGGCTTCTCTGTCACATGGATGAATCCCCCTCCACACTAGGGGCTTCCAATGGGCAGGGGTCCTGGTTTACTTCCTCAGCCAAGCCCAGGTGAGAGGGCAGTGCTTGGACCATGCAGCTGTTGAGAGAATAAGTGGGTGAGTAATGGCTGAGGGGATGGATGGGTGGAAGAATGGATGGACAGATGGACAGGCAGGTAGATGGGTGAATGGATGGATAGGTGGATAGGTAGGTAGATGGATGGCTGGATGGATGGATGGGTAGATGGGTAGATGGATAGGTAGGTGGATGGATGGATGGGTGGATGGATAGGTGGATGGGTGGGTGGATGGATGGATAGCTGGATGGATGGGTGGGTGGGTGGGTGGAGGCAGAGTAGCTAGAGAGATGCGTGAACAGCTTAGCAAGACTGTTGGATGTTTCTGAGCTAATCAAGACAAGTGGCCACTTCGTTGAGAAGTGCCTTTCTTACTCTAGAGCCTTGCTTACTTCCAACCAAGAAACCATTTTCAGAGCAGAGCAATGCCTGTTGCCTAGAGGATTTACTGGTCTCCCAGTCACCCTGAAGCAGCTGGCCTTGAACACAATGAACAACCTCTGGACGACCCCTCCAGGAACAGTGCCTACGAGGAGGGGTGCAGCCCTGCAGAGCGGGGCATCTGCGGGAGCCTGTGAGGCCACGCCTCTCCAAGTTACCTCCCCCGCGGGGTCATACCATGTCCACCCCAGGGTCTGCCTGAGCTGGCACCAAGGAGGACTGTTCCCCTGGCGGTCTCAGCACTGGCTCTGCGTCAGTGAGGCTGACACGGCCACCTGTCCAGGGCCACTGAGTCAACAGGCTGAGGGGACATGGGAGCCGTGGCCAAGGGCGAGAGAGCTGAGGGTGGGGGCAGGGCGGAGCGGACGGAGCCCAGAGAGGCCCCGGAGCAGCGTGTGTTCCCATGGCGTCCACGGCAGCAGGCCCTCCTCGCTCTGACCAAGAGTGAAGTCACGGCACAGCGAGCAAAGATGGACGTGAAGGGGGCGGGGGCAGGCTGTACTTGCCAGAGACAGCCACGTTGCCACTCTTCCCAAGACGTGACGTCTCCCTCCCTCCCCATGAACCTGGGCGGGCTCAGCCTTGCTCACTGCAGTCCCAGCGATGCTGTGTGACTTCAGAGATAAGGTCTCAGACTAGGATGCCGTTTCTGCCAGGCTCTCCCTCTGGGGCTGCTCCCTGGGACCAGCGGCCAGCCACGCGGAAGCCCGGGCCACAGGGAACGGCCACATGCTGGCGTCAGGCCGGCAACCCCAGCTCGGACCCCAGTCAACAGCCGGCATTGACCGGTAGGCCTGTGGCTGAGCAAACCTGTGGGTGATTCCAAACCAGGACCGGAGACGAGCTGTCCCTGCAGGGCCCCGGCCTAACCGAGGGTCAGTGGCATTGTCAGGGGCTGTTTTGTTCCACGGTCATGGCAACTACTACGGACGCTTGCTGAGTCTCCCCACTCTGCTGTCTCTTTCATGAGTTCCCTCCCTGTGTTCCACTCCCCCCACCCCATCCCCGTATCGCTCAGGATGACTTAGAGGAGGCTGTGCTTCTTACTGAGTCTGTAAGCCGCAGGACGTGGCGATGGCTTCACGACAGCGCTAGAAAACCTCTGAGAGCAACAGTGGTGGACAGCCCCTCAGGGACAGGAAGGCTCTCTGTCTTCTGCTTTGCTGGAGTCTGCCTGAGTTGTGTCCTGTGAAGCGGAGGAGTTGCTGAGATGGCACGTGGTTGACAGTGTACACCCAGAGTGGAAGGGCTCCTTGGACGTGGCCCCCACCCAAGGCTGGTTCAGCCGGGGGCTCTTGCAGGTTTGCGGTTCAGGGTCCAAGGGACCCTGAAGTGCCGGGTCCGGATCCTGGACAGGGGGTCCCCACAGCAGGGTCCTCTCGGGCTTCTGCAGCAAGTAGAGAATAGGCAGGGCATGGCCAGCACAGGGTGGAGCCTGAGCCCCAGCCTTATGCAGGCCTGGCTCCCGTCACCCTCCCGCTGGAGGCTCTAACAGTCCCATTCTACAGACGGGAAACCGAGGCTCAGGGGAGGGAGCCATGAGTGCCCCTGGGATGTGACCGACGTTGAACAAACACCTCTCTTCCACCAACTCGGTGCTAAAGCCAGGTTCTTCCCAGCACTCACACGCTCCCCAAGAGGAAAGTTCAATGCAGCCAGCCTTTGGCCTCGCATGACTTGCGTCTGGCCTGGAGATATGGAGACTGGTTCCAAGTCTGGCTCTGCTGCCACGTGCTGTGGCACTTCAGGGAGCCTGGTCTCTCTCTGGGCCTTCCCAGGAGAGGAAGGGACAGAGTGGGGGTGCTCCCCCATCCAGCCGGCTCCGGGAGGGCACAGTGGGTACCGCCGGTCAGAGTGGCCCCAGCCCATTCTGTGCGGGCACCAGCTGGGCCCCCACTGGCCGGCCGCTCACTGTCTGCACCCACATGGCTGGCCTGGCTCTCGGCCTCCCTGCCGCTCCAGACAGCAGGAGCCCAAGGTCACCCTGACGTGTCACTCTCCAGCAGGGAGGCTCGGAGTCTGGCCAGGTGGTGGCCGCTGCCACCGCCAGTCCTGCCCCGGGCGCCCTCCTCCTGGCCCCGCGCTGCCCTTGGCCTGTCCACGCCAATGCCTCACCCCAGAACACCTGCTCCCCCAGGGTCAGCGAGCAGTGCCAGCGGGGTAGCAGGGGGTGCTGGGGTCCCGACAGCCCCTCCCGCACCCCCCCACCCTCCAGACTCTCCAAGGTCAGGCGGCCGAGAGCGAGCAGAGGCAGAGCTTGTGCAGGCAAGCTGGGGTCCCCCCTGCTCAGGCGGCCAGGCGGGGCGTGGGGGGACTGGCCAGCCGTCTCCTGCCCCTCCGCCCCCACGCTCAGACACGCCCCTCCCTGGGCTGCCCCGCCCCGAGCGCGTCCCCTCTGCCGCCCACTGACCTGCCCAGCAGAGCTGGGCTGTGCACTCACACGTGCCGCCCTCCTGGCGCCTGAAGGCCCGAGGCCTCGCACCTGTGGCCAGAGGTGTAAAATCCAATTTGCGGCCAACACCTCCTCCAGACACCCTGGGCCCGAGCAGCCAGCGGCCCCGCGGCTGCAAAGCTGAGGACGCGGCTGCCACCCAACCCGGGGTCTGCCCACCACCCTGCTCCCCAAGCCTGTCTTGCCACTGTGCCCACACCGCCACGAGGTCCTGTTTCCCAGGCCCTGGGGAAGAAAGTGTTGAGAAACACAGAGCTTCACAGGATCGTTCAACCTGAAGCTGTCTCTGGGGCAAAGCAGCCAGGGTCCAGAATGCTTCAGACCCTTTGCAACGGAAGATGGACTGCGGGGGTGGGGATAGGGGGTTGGAAAACGAGGGGCCGCTGAGCAGGAAGCAGCCTCCTGCATACCCTTCTGGAATTCTGAGGCCATGGACTCTGCCTGTCCTGGGGGCCTGGCATATGCAGCCCCCAGCCCACAAGGTCCTGAGCTCAATGGGGGCCTGAGAAGGGCAATGCTGAGTCCTGCAGTGAGAGACCGGGGTCTGCCTGCATCCCCTCCCCATGGCGGGCGGGGCCGTCTCCCACCCTCTCCTACCCACAGAGGCCAGGCACTCCCAGTGGCCTCTCTGGCTCTAGCCCCTCCTGTGTAGGAATGCCTCCCCCACGCCTCACTCCTGCAGAAGAGGGGGACCCACGGGCAGCCTGGGCTGGGCTCTTCCCACCCGGGTCTGCCTTCCCCATGCCCAGCCCCTGGCCAGGTGCCCGGAGGCAGAGAAGCTGTGACATCACTTCGGGAACTGGAGGGGCCATTGGGCTGCTTGGGGGAACAGGGTGGGGGGCTGCCCGCTAGTCCTCGGGGAGGATGGGGTGGCCACAGCCGGACTGGGCTCCCACGGGCGGTGGAGGCCCTCTACCATCTTGCATTTCCTGCCCACGCGGCCACCTCACCCAGGCACTCACACACTCATACACCCCCGCCACCCCTCCCACCCAGCGTAGCCCAGGCTCCACCTCTGGGGTCCCAGAGCCGGAAGCTGCTTCCCGCTGATGGATGACAGATGGGGACCCGTGGCCCTGTAGCTGGCTATGATGGCAGTTTATTGGGCGGCTCAGCCAGGGGACGGCAGAGAGGCAGGGGGTTGGCACGCGGCAGGCAGGTGCGAAGCTCTGTGGGTCCATGCAGGCCAGGCGACAGCATCAGCCTGCAACACAAGAGGCTCCATCAGCTCCTGGCGAGAAAGCCCGGCTCAGGTGCGGCAAGAGAAGGCGGGGAGGAGGCCTGGGAGCCAGTAGTGGGCGAGGGGTCCTGCCAGCTCCCAGGCCCAGGTCTCCCCAACACGCCAGCCTCCTGGGGGAGCCTAGGGCCTTCCCTTGGGCAGGGCTGTTGGAGCTGGGGTCCCTGTCCCTGTGCCCCTGAGGCAGGAGGCTGGGCAGTGAGTCACAAGTTGGCAAGGAGGGTGGGCCCTGACGACCAGCCTCCATTTCACAGGTGAGAAGGCAGAGGTCCCGGGAGGGGACCCGCCATGGCCGCGGTGCCGGCATGGACCCCCCCAGCCCAGATCAGGCTTCCATCCACAGACCTCACTGCCCTCCCTCCACCACTGTCCAGCCTGTCCTCACCCGCGAGTCTGGCCTGCCTGCCCTGCTCTCTCCTGCCTCCACAGCCACATGCCTGGAGCTGTCCTCGGTGCCTCCTGGCCCCCAGCCTCTCCCTTCCCGGGGCATCACAGCCAGCCGGCCCCTGCGGCCCCGAGGACCCCGCTGACCGCCCCTCCCCCACCTCTCCTGCAGCACCGTCCTCCTCAGAACCACAGGGGCTGCGGCCACACGCATCTGCACAGGCTGGGGGCCCCCGTACCACCCTGGGGCCACAAGCCAGCAGGTGAAGGGCCTCTTAAGGAGGCCCCAGAGCGCACTGTTGAAAATCACAGCCCGCCAGGGAGGGCGCTGGCCAGGCCCCTGCAGAGGCCCTGAGGAACGGGACGCCCCCTGCCCGGGCACCCCTTGCACATGGAGGTCTCCAGGCACGTGCCACTTCCCTCGCCTCCCCACAGCCCCTCTGCCCCAGCCAGGGCCCAGCAGCAAACCTGAGGACCATAAGGAGAACCACCGCTGGTCTGTGCTTCCCTCCCTGCTGGGCAGGCTTGCCCGCCCTTCTCCCAGAGGGTATGCTGAGTGCCAGGAAGGGGAGGGCAGGGAGGGGAGCAGCAGTCACTCCCCAATGCCCCCCCAGAGCCAGGCCCAAAGGGTGACCAACATTGGCGCCCTTCAGAGCTATACCTGTCTCAGCGCCCCCCCACAGAGAGCCCCTGGCACCTGCGTGCCTCCTCTGCGGCCTCACCCGCCTTCCTGTCCCCGTACCCCACCCCCGCTCCTGTCACCTCCTCCCCAGGGCGCCTCCCAGGAGGCCCTCTCAATGCTGGCTTCATGGGAGACCCCATCCCGAGAGCCGGCTGCAGGCCAGGGCCTCTAAGCTCCATCTCCTGGTTGGTAAAACGGGGCGACAGTCAGCTGGCACCCCCAAGCTGGCTTACCCCTTCCTGGAAGCCTGGGCACAGGCTCTGGCTGGCAGGATGGTGAAGAATCAGCAGCCCTCCGCCGATCCCCACCCCCGGGCCTATGCAGACCCCACCCAGCCCTCTGCAGGTGCGTCTCCACTTGCATGAATGGACTCAAGTGGGGGCCCGCACCCAGCACATAGCCCTCACCCCAAGCGCCCTGCCTGCCGCCCCGTGCTCTGCAGGCGGAGCCTCAGCCACACGGCTCTGACACAAGGCTGCAGAGGAGACCTTTGGATCTGAACAGATGAGACGCTGACGGGATCTGGAAGGGGCTGGGGGCGGGATGAGCCCCTGGCACTGGGATCTCCACCGGGCTGGGGGTCCGCGGGGCCTCCAGGGAGGGCACCCACAGGTCCACAGTGCGGAGACTGGCTCTCAGGGTGCTGGGGATGGAGGGGGCCGTCTTTCCGGGCTTCGCACAACCCACAGCCCTGCCCTGCACCCTCTTCCTGCCCCGGCCGACCTCCTCAGTTCCTGTCTCCTCGGAGTGGTGTCACCGCGGGGGCCATGAGGGCTTCACACACCCCCACCCCATCAAGACAGTGCCCGGTTCCAAACACCCCTGGGGTCTCAGACACCCTGGGCTGATTTAGACTCATAACCTGCACTGACCAACTTCCCCACTTCACCATCAACTTCACGCAGCAGACACACTGTGCCTGCCCCGTGCTTTCTCATCTCTTAAAAGCAGGGTCAGGGCCGGGTCTACAGCCAGGATCAGGTTCAGAGTCAGGTCCATCACATGACCAGAATGGGACCAGGGTCACGGCTCAGAGTGGGACCAAGGTCAGGGCTCAGAGTGTGACCAGTGTCAGGGCTCAGAGTGTGAGCAGGGTCAGGGTTTAGAGTGTCACCAGTGTTAGGAGTCAGAGTGTGAGCAGGGTCAGGGCTCAGTGCGGGACCAGGGTCAGGGCTCAGAGTGTGGCCTGGGTCAGGACTCAGAGTGTGACCAGGGTCAGGACTCAGGGTGTGACCAGGGTCAGGGCTCAGGGTGTGACCAGGGTCAGGGCTTAGAATGTGACCAGGGTCAGGGCTCAGGGTATGACCAGGGGCGGGAGTCAGTGTGTGACCAGGGGCAGGGCTCAGGGTATGACCAGGGGCAGGGCTCAGGGTGTGACCAGGGGCAGGGCTCAGGGTGTGACCAGGGGTAGGGCTCAGAGTGTGACCAGGGTCAGGGCTCAGGGTGTGACCAGGGTCAGGACTCAGGGTGTGACCAGGGTCAGGACTCAGGGTGTGACCAGGGGTAGGGCTCAGGGTGTGACCAGGGTCAGGGCTTAGAATGTGACCAAGGTCAGGGCTCAGGGTATGACCAGGGTCAGGGGTCAGTGTGTGACCAGGGGCAGGGCTCCGGGTGTGACCAGGGGCAGGGCTCCGGGTGTGACCAGGGTCAGGGCTCAGAGTGGGACCAGGGGCAGGACTCAGAGCATGAGTAAGCTGCCCGAGGGTCTGTCTGGAGCACCGTCCTTTGACTGCCTGGAGCTCAGATCACCTCTGAGCTCCCAGGGCTTGGGGTGATGGCGAGAGGCCTTCTCGAGGTGCAGGCACCACAGAGGCTGGCCTTGGCTCCCAGCCCTCAGGTCACTGTCAACGTCCCTCAGATGAGTCATTTCTCATCCACTCACCACTCTGCCAGTGGTGTGCCCACCCCCTTGGTGACAGGCAACTTCAGCTGCCATGGGGACCCAGGCCCAGACCCCTGGGCATCCTCCTCCACTGCTGGGCCTGATGCCAGTCTCGTGTGCCCGCTGGCCGACTGATAGGCCCCGGGACTGGCACACTGACCATCGCCCCCTGGATTGAGGCTGCATGTGGGTTAGCCCTGCCCTGGGAGGCAGAGTTCAGGGGCTGAGCAGGAGAGCACCCAGCAGAGATAGTCTGCTGGTCCTCCCTGGTGACACTTTCTGAATAGCTTATTAGAAATTAATATTTAATTATCTTCTGTGGATTTAGCTTAATTATTCAATTTATTATTGCAATTACTGAGAAGTACCCAGAAGCAAAACTGCTTGCTTTGAGCAGGGAAACAGTCGGGGGGCGGGGTAGGGCGTCCTTGCAAAGCGCAGCTGACCCTCAGAATGCTTATTTCGTAGAAGTTGGCCCAGGGGCTCCCCCTGGCCCCTGAAGTCCTCGTTCTGCAACGAAGCCCTCTCTGCTCTGTCAGGCCTGGCAGCTCCCTTCCACGTGCCTGCTCTGCAAGTGGGGCCTGGAGCCCTACTCTCAGGGGGTCTCCGAGGGCAGGACCCCACCAGCCGCCTCCTGCGTGGCTCTGGAGAAGCAAGGGGAGGAAAGAGGCCAGGCCCTCACCCACCCCGCTGGACTGATTGACAGTGAGAGTGCAGCCCCGTGTCGGGGTGGTGACTGTTCCCCCTCACGGGTCTGACACCAAAGCTGCATGCAGCTGGGGACCTGCCCCCGGCCCCAGGTGGAGACGGCGGGTGGGATCCAAACCCAGGGCCATGCCACCACACGGACGCCCTCTCGCCCGACCCTTGGCCTCCTGCCGCCCGGTGAGTGGGATCATGACAGTGGACACAGGACTGGATGGCCCAGTGGCCTGACCCCGAGGTCAAGGTGGGCATGGGGGATAGGGGTGGCACCGGGCTTCGCCTTCCCCCTGCTCAGAGGGGCCCCAGCTGGCATCATCAGGTACCCCCGCTCCCGTCCTGATGTCGCTGAGAGCCCAGGGCTCTGGCACAGCCTGGGATTCTGTGTGTCCAGTGATCACTCCAGGGACAGTGTGACCCTGGACAGGTGCGGCCCCAGAGCCAGGAATCACAGAACCAAATCTGAGGCCAATGCCAGCTGGGGGAGGGAAGGGGTACAGTGAGGGCGGGGGCTGCCCCAGGTACATGGAGGGCCACGGCCACCTCTCCAGGAGCTGGGCACACAGACCTCAAGCGCCCCTGCACCCCCATGATGGGAACAAAGGCCTGGAGCTTGGGTCTGAACGAGGTTCCCAGCCTGGGTTACAGGAGTCATTGGGGAACCCGAACTCCTGCTTCTTGGTCAGACAGTTTGGCGGCCAGCTCGCAGGAGAGGAAGCCTGCTCGTCCCCATGGCTCCAGCTGCAGGGCCCAGGCTGGGACTCGAATGGCTCCAGGCCATTCCACCTCGCCCCCGCCCAGCAGCTGGTGAACGCCACACAGTCCATCAGCCCCTCCTGTCTTCTCACTTCTGTGCGGCCACCGGCACTGTGGTGCTTTTGTTCTTTTCCACCTTTGTCCTGGTGGAGGGCATTCCCACTGGCAGGCTGGGCCAGGCCCTCCTCAGGTGGCCATCTGTCCAGCCTGGGGGTGCCAAGGGGTGGGGCCATCACATGCAACGGGAAGGGGGCCTACTGGAAGCAAACATTGCTCCTGACAAGCGGCCCCAGGAAGCCTGGGGGCCTCCTGAGTGCGGCCTGGCCTGGCTTTTGCTACCGTGCTCCACCCACAGTGACCCCAGGCCTTCCTGTCCCTGCTCTCAGCCCCCAGTGCTCACCTCCTTGTTTGATGGAGAAGCCCATACCGATCTCTCAAGAACCACTTCCTCCAGGAAGCCCTCCCTGCAGAGCTGAGCCCCTTCCGGCTTCCACTATGCTCCTGACAGGTCAGCGCCTCAGGGGCCTGCCTCTTCCCTGGCTGTGCGCTGCTGGGGCAGTGCTGGGTCTGCTTCCCACCGGGAGGGGCGGGGATGTTCACTGAATCCGACGGAGGCATCGCCGACCTCTGGGCTGCTCGGACTTGTGCCCATGCGTCCTGCCTGAGGTGACTGGGAGGATAAGGCCCAGCCCTGCAGGCTGGAGGGCCACGCAGGAACATCAGAGAGAAAGGCCCACTGAGTCCCATCTCCACGAACGAGAGCAGGCTCGTGACAACAGCATCACCATTGTGACAGTGACGGCGTGGTGAGGAAACAGCCTGTCACGGAGGGCGGGACTCCTCTGGGCCGGACACCCGGCGGCCTTCACCGCTGGTGCCCACGGTCACTGCAGAGGCAGCATGGACGCCCCTTCGTAGATCGGGGCCATGATGGGGGCCACAGCCCCTCCCCCTCCTCCCGCTGCCCCCAGCCTCGCCCAGGGGTCTCTGCCCATCTGCCTGCTGACCGGGGGCTCCGGGAGGCGGGCCCTGGGACCCTGGGGGAGATTTTCATGCATAAACACCCAGGGAGCCACGTGACCTTCAGGGAGCCCTCCCAGCGCCCCTGGCAGGCACACTTACCGGCTGAGGCAGGGCGGGCAGGGCTGCCCAGTGTCACCAGACTGCAGGTGACCAGGCCACCAGGCCTTTCACAGGCTCAGCCTGGAGAGGTCATCTGAGCCACCTTCATGAGCACGCCCTGAGGACGGCACCACGGACCACCCAGGCCGCGTGGACGACCCGCAGACCTCAGGGTTGCTCAGACCCGAGCTGGAGCCTGGCCCCACCTTCCTGCTCTGTGATCCTGGACAGCCACTTGGCCTTCTGGGCAGCATTTTCCTGGCACTCAAACCCAGAAGGCTCGCCCCTGTGTGCTGACCCCTTCCAGCTAAGTCCCTTGGCCTCTCCATGTGTCAGTTTTCTCATCTGAAAAATGGGGACACACCAGCGCCTCCTTCATGGGGCTGTGGTGAGGAGTAAGTGAGGTTCTCCCATGCAAAGCTCCTGTTGATGGAGCACAGGCACCTCCTGCCCACCCGGACGCCACGCTCCGTCCACCACCACAGCCTCTGGGGAGGGGAAGCGGGCAGCTCAAGGGGGATCTGTCCCTCCCTCCTGACCTCACTCATGTGCATACACCTGCATACACACATGTGCACACACAGATATACACATGTTTGCACACAGACACATATGCACAAACAGAGATGCACACGCACACACAAGAAACACATGCACACACAGACACACATGCACACACAGATACACTTGCACACAGAGACACACATGCACACACAGAGACGCACATGCACACACAGAGACACACATGCACACAGAGAGACACACATGCACACACAGAGACGCACATGCACACAGACACATGCACACAGAGAGACACACATGCACAGAGACATACATGTACACACAGAGACACATGCACACAGAGAGACACACATGTACATACAGAGACACATGCACACACATGCAGACACACATGCATGCACATACACAGATACACATGTGTACACAGAGACATGCATGCACACAGAGATACAGACACACATGTACACAGAGACAAACATGCACACACAGACAAACATGCACAGAGACACACATGCACGCACCCACACATGTACACAGACACACATGCACATAGACATGCACACACATGTACACAGACACACATGCACACAGAGACACGTGCACACATGCACACATGTACACAGACACACATGCACACAAAGACACATGCACAAATGCACGTATGTACACACACATGCACACGCAGAGACACATGCACACGTGCGTATGTACACAGAAACACAGAGAGACACATGCACACGTGCACGCATGTACACAGACACACATGTACACACAGAGACGCACATGCGCACACACAGACACACAGGCAGACACACATGCAGATGCACACAGAAACACACACAACACTCATGCAGACACAAGCGCGCATGCACACACAGCTGCAGGTGCACACGCGCACAGAGGAGCCTGGAGATGAAGACCCTACCACTCACTTCCCAAATGGAAATCAATGGCTTCGAGGTCGATATTTCACAGCTTTCAGAAAACATTAAAAACATGATTTGCTATGAGCCTCCGTTGAGCCCCTTAAATTTTTGTGCTCGTGAAAAATGCTTCATGGAATGTTGCCCAGTTACTGGAATTTCCCATTTGCTGAGGCCCAGGCTTGTGACCCCAGTGGGAGCAGGCGAGGACAAGCCCCTGCTTGCCCTGAGCCCCCATGCCCTCCTCCAGCAGCTCCCCCATCCTGCACCAGGCCTTGGGACCCAGAGAGCCCACACCCAACAGGGACACACAGACAGGTCCATAGCGAACACAGTTAAACGTGAAAAGGGATCCTGAGGGTGCAGGCGCTGAAGTTGTGGGTGCCCAGGAGAAGAGAGGTTTGCGGAAGCCCCCCAGATCCAAGGACTCAACTCCTTCTACCGGTTTCACTAGTTCCTTCCCCTTAAGAGGCACGAGACCTGGGCAATCCTGCTGCCAGACAGTTGTGCTGGGCACTGGGAAACCAGTCCCCCTGCAGCCTGACACCCTGCCCCGCATCCCGAGAAATCACAGGGGTACATGCCCGGGCCCTGGGCCCTGCTGGGGACCCAGAGTCACCATAGCTTCCTCTGCCCAGCTTCCGGGATCGCGTCCCTGAAAACCAAGGTTACCCCAAACCTTCATCTCTCAGATCTGCTCAAAGCAACTGGGCCTGGAGGTACTTCTGGAAACAGCACTTTCCAGAAAGGCAAGGGGGTTGGATATGAGATGAGGAGCTGGGGCCAGGAGCTGGGCTTGACCAGGACAGGCACCCTTGCTTCTGCTCTTGTGTCATCCGAGGTTCCTACCAGAGCTAAGGAGGCCCGACCCAGAGCACAGACTTGGTCCACATCCTGGTCACACTCTGAGCCCTGACCCCGGTCACACTCTGAGCCCTGACCCCGGTCACACTCTGAGACCTGGCCCCAGTCACACCCTGAGCCCTGACCCCAGTCACACCCTGAGCACTGACCCCGGTCACACTCTGAGCCCTGACCCAGGTCACACTCTGAGCCCTGACCCTGGTCACACTCTGAGACCTGAGCCTGATCCCACTCTGAGCCCTGACCCTGGTCACACTCTGAGCCTTGACCCTGGTCCTGGACAAGCCCTCATGCTTCTGTAAATTGAGTGCAGGGGCTCACAGGTGAGCGAGCCTGGCTGAGCTAGGTAGGGGGTCCTTCCACTTTGGAGAGCTCCAGGTCCTGACCTGCCCCACCCACACACCCCCAAGTCCCAGCCCCTGTAAGGACCAGGCGGAGATGGGCCTGTAAACCTCGGCAGCTGGGAAGAACTGAGCTCCGGGAGTCGGCAGGGGTCCTTGGGGGGTGGCCTGGACAGTGGAGGCAGGGGTGATGTAGGGCCACACCCCCTCCTTGGGAGGCCCCTGGAGGGCAGGGCTTCGCCCAACACACAAACACAGAAATGGGCACGTGAGGCTGCGGGTGTCAGGGAGCCCCTCCT
Source organism: Moschus berezovskii (assembly GCF_049115385.1). Classification (NCBI taxonomy): domain Eukaryota; kingdom Metazoa; phylum Chordata; class Mammalia; order Artiodactyla; family Moschidae; genus Moschus; species Moschus berezovskii. The sequence continues at coordinate 81,863,902 of NC_142475.1, forward strand.
TCAAGGCCTGTTTTTTCTGCAGAAGTAATAACCCCCTGCATTTGAATAGAGCCTTTTCCTCCCTCAAAGCACTGCTTATATTTAGCCATTATTTGCCTTTGTCCTCAGAGCAACTCAGCAGCAAGAGAGAGGCAGACGGCAGCCCCACGGCTCTGCAGAAGCCGAGCCCAGAGCAGGTGGACCTCCAGGTCCCGGGTCCCTGCCGCCTGGCCTGCAGGTCACAGAGGACGCCTGAGAGCAGCGGGCTGGGGTCTATCCTGGCTTGGTGATGCGCCAGAGATGAGGTGTCCCTACAGGGATGGGCTCAGGGCTCCCCTGGTCCCATGGTGCCCAGGGACACCCACACCCCCAGACCCCCGCCCAGGTGGCTTGGAGCCTGACTCCCAGGTTGTCCTACCAGAGTCTGAGCTGCCCCAGCCCCAGGCCCTCCCCACTGTTCATCTGTGAGCTGCTAGGAGCTGGAGACCCCTCCTGCCCCCTGAGCCCACGGGCCACTAAGGGGCTACTGGCCAGCCGTGTGGCCTGGGTCTCAGCCTTGCCTTCCGTCTTCCCAGGGGATGGGCACGGCTGTGGTCAGGCCGCTCCAGCCAGGGAGCTCACTGGAGGTGGATCAGCTATTCCCATGGGGTCTGTGCGCCTGGCCCGAGGACGCATCCTTGGGTTCCCTCTCACAGTGGACCACGTTCAGGGTGCAGCGTTGCCTGGCCCTGGGGCAGGGTCACAGCTGGGTGTGCAGGGGAGGGTGGGGTGGGAGGGGAAGTGGGAGGGCTGGGCAGCCCTCAGAGCAAAGGAGGGTGGTAGAGAAACCCAAAGGAGTGGAGAAGCGGCTGGAGGGAGGCCCCTCCCCGCTGGTCCCTCAGCACTGGGTACTATCCCCACCCAGGGCCCAGGAGTGTGGGAGGCCCTGTCATCATGGCCCATCACCTTCAGTGATGGAGCCCAGGTTGGGACATGGTAGTGCCCTGCGTACGACCGTGGGCCTCAGTCTCCCCTGCTGGATGACCGTCCCACCATTGTGAACAGAATGACCCAAGTAGCAGGCATGTCGCCCCCAAGGGTGACACCCAGAGCTCTATCTATGCCCTGGGCTGCCGTCACAGATGACCACAGATGGGGTGGGGTGGTCTCCCAGCTCTGGAGGCCAGGACCCAAAATCAAGGGCCAGCAGGGCCTTAGGCCCTCCGAAGCTGCCTGACTCTGCTCACCACTGTCCCAGGGGACTAGTCAGTCATGACCTTCTGGAAGTCAGTGCTTACACAGGGGTCTTCAGGAGAGCCTGCCCTGGGCTGTGAGCTCCAGGCACATGGGCTCCCCTTGGCCTTGTTCACCACTGGTCAGCAGGGCCCAGCCATGGCTGACACATTGGAGGATGAATGGATGGATAAGTGGACAGGTGGGTGGATCAGGGGTGGGGAGCTGAGTGGACCGGTGAGTGGTGGGCGGTGGGTGGATAGATGAATGGATGGGGATGGGTAAAAGGAGATCAGATGGGTGGTGTTGGGGCAGGGATGGCACCTACCCGGGGCAGCATCACTTTTGGACAGAGGTGGCGATGATGAGGACGATGACCAGCAAGACGGTGACGCCAGCCGCCAGGAGGAAGCACTTGACCTTGCGTCTCCAGAGCTGGACAGAGAGACAGAGGCTGCTGTCATGTGTTGGGTGCCTGGCCTCCCATCCTAGGGGACACTGGGCCTGTGACTGTAGGGGGCTGGGCCCACCCGAGGCCAAGGCCCACACAGACCTTGTCCCTTGCAGGGGGCTCTGCCCTCAGATGGCACATATTCATCCAAGAACTGCTCTGGGCTGGCCCTGGTCCCAGGCCCACAGGAAAGGAGGCAGGAGAGCCAGTGAGATGCCTGCAGCTCCAGAGGCAGCCAGGCCTACGAGTGGCTCCTGGTTTGCCCTCCTCCTTAGCCACATCCCTTCCTGGGACCTTGGATTCTTCTGGAAGTATAAGATGATGCCATGGACTCCAGGAGACACTTGGAAGACTTAATTAGATGATGCAGGGAAAGTACACCCCATGGAGTCTGACAAATGCCAGCCATGAAGTCCTCCCTAGACACTTTTCTTATTCCTGTATGTTGTTGTGGTCACTATAAATTTACAACTTGCAGGCCCACCATCAAAGGCCTCAGGGTGGGAAGACACACAGATCGGTGCCGGAGAACTTATCAGGGAGGGTTCTAACTCTCCAGGTCCTGAGTGCAGGGGTATGACTCCCCAGGCACGCCAGCCAGTTGGAGGTAAGGGACCAAGGTGGAACCTGGGCAAAGCGAGAGCTTAGAATAGCCTGGGTGGTCACCAAGCAGTTCAAGAGGGTTAGTGACAAGGCCTCTAACTTCACAAGAGTTAGTGACTTAGGAAGTAACTAGGAGGATGGGGAGGAGAAGGAAGACCGATCCCTGGAAGGACAAAGGCCTCAAGCAGAAGGGGAATCTGAGAGGATGTGGGCAAGACCAGGAGGGGAAACCTCAGAACCTGGCTGTGACGGGATACTCAAGAGAAGGGAAAGAGGTCAAGGATGCATCCCCCGACAGCTCACCTGAGTCATCAAGCGGATGCTGGGGCTGGCCCTGCATTCATCCAGTCATTACTGCGCTCCTTCCACTCTTCCATCCATCACTCATCCATTCGTTCCACTGACCCACCTGCCTGCCAGTCCACACACCCATCCCTTCAGCTGCTCATCCACTCATCCATCCCCGCACGCATCCACCCCTCCAGTAACGTGATCACACACACGCACACCCAACAATCCATCCACCTTTCTGCCCTTCCACTCTCTTAAGGTGGCTCTGGTCTCTAAAGTGGACGTTACAGTGGAGCATTGCCTCAGCCATGGGGAAGGGAAGAGCCTGGCAGGGACAGGGTAGGCGGGGCCCCGGGGTAGGCGGGACTGAACGCTGGCTCAGGGCGGTGTCTCAGGTCTGCTGGGTGACAGACGGATGGCCAACCCCCATCTTCACTGCCTCAGTGTTACTCCAGCGTGAAGACCCCTATCATCAGAACAGCCCTGCCCCCCAGGCCTGCGGATAAGTACTGTCACGCCATGTCCTGGGCCAGGCCTCAGCTCAGAGGGGTTAAGTGGCCTGCCCCGGACTCAAGATGGTGTGGTGCTTATCTGAGGTTCAGGCCTCTCTGCCCTGCTCCCAGCTTTCATAAGTCACACTGCTGCCCTGGCATGCCAGCTGTGTGTGGGGCGGGGGGGCAGAGTGACTCAGACACAGCCTTCAGGGAGCCCACAGATGGGGGTGGAGGAGGTTAGAAACCCACAGCCCTCCTGGCAGGGAGGGCTCCGAGGGAAAGGGTCTCCAAGCCAGGGCCCCTGCAGGACCCTGGACAGCGCCCATTGTCTGTGTGCAGCAGGACAGCCCCCCTTTTGAAGCCTTGTGAGTGCCCAGCGTCCCCCTCAGGCTGCCTGGACTCAGCCCCTCCCCGACACTGACCAGCGGGTCCTGTCAACGCATCTGCAGACAGACAGCCACCAGCTCACGAGCTGCAGTCAGGATTCCAACCCGGCGCCCATGGCAGGCCTGCATGTATGCTCCACCCCCGCTCCACAGAAGGGCCGACGGGCCCTGTGAGCTCTCAGCGCCTCTCTCATACCCGGGCCCCCACACGAGCACCGATGGGGACCGTCTGCAGGAATCTGGACGCCCGTGAGAAACAGCTGCCGGGGTCGGGCAGGGTTGGCTTCCACGACCTGTGTGGCTGGGACACACTGCCCGCCTCCCAGGCTCCAGGCAGTCACAGCAGGCCGCTGTCCCAGCTCTCCCATCCATGTGACCCAGGCACAGCCCAGCTGGGACCAGCCTGGCCTCATGCTTGCCACCGGCATGAGGAGTGTCTGTGCCTGGCCCAGCCTGGATCAGCCTTCCCGGGACCCTCAGGCTGACCTCAAGCTGGACAGCAGCTTAGCGCCTGTGTGGGAACGATCTATGCCAGGCCCGTGCCTCCCTGGTCTCCCTTTGTCCACCCTCCACACCTCACCGCCAGGTTGAACAGAGCAGGGCAAGGGAGGCAGTGGAGCTGGGAGCCACAACAGCAGCCCAGGGACCTGGCTAGAGGGAGAGTGGCCCCAAGAGCAGCAGGACAGGTCACCGGGGCGGGGAACAGGGGTGGCAGACAGCATTCCCAGGCCCTGCCAGCCCTGCCAGCCTCCACCAGGCCCGCCCCTTCTTGTTCTTCCTCTCCCGGCAGTGAACACGCTGGGCCTCTCCTCCGACTTCAAGGGGAAGAGGTAGGTGGGCGATGACAGGTGGGCCGGGGGCCGCCAGATGCTCAGGTAAGGAGAGATGGAGGAGCAGAGGCAGGCTTTGATGAAATGCTCTGCAGTCCCGGCCCCTGGAGCCTCTCCCATGGCACAAGGCAGAACCCCGCCACCCCCCAGCCTCTGCTCAGCCCCAGGTACCTGCACCCTTGTCCGCAGGGATGAAGGCAGCTTCCGTGGGGCTGGGCTGGGCCAGGGACAGAGGCCACACTGGGCTCCCCCAAGAGCAGCCGGTGAGATGAGAGCCCCTCCCAGAGCTCCAGGGAGCAGGTAGCCGCCCTGGACCACCTCGACTGATAGGCTGACCTTTCCGGCTCCCAAAAGAAGTGTCCTGACCGCATCCATGACCTTCCAGTAAAGCGTGGAGATGTCCTTAAGGAGGCATGATGAGATTTCCTGTTAACACCACTGCGTCTGACAAGGGAGACGGGCCTGGAAGGGCCCCTCGAGGTGCTAAGAACTGGTGCACCTTCACTGCATGGAACTAGAGCCATTTTTAAAGACAGGAGGAGCCCAGGGACCCAGGCAGAGGCTGTGGGAAAGATAATAGGGGCCTAGGACCCCCGAGCCCCTACTCTCCAAGCTGGGGGTGGCACCCTCATCCACACAAAGCTCTCATGACCCCACACTGCAGGCACCGCCCTGGCCCCCTGCTGCGGGGATGCCAGGACACAGACCTGGGAGGCCCAGGGTTACAGGCTGAGCTGAGTTCCCGAGAGAGACGCTGAATCTTACCCAGGACCTCAGAGTGGGGCCTGAACAGGAGACGGGCTTTCATGGAGGCCACTGGATTAGAGCAGGGTCATCCAACCAGCTCCACAGGGAGAAGGCCGTGTGAATACGCAGACGGCCATCTGCAGCCCAAGAGGGAGGGCTGGAGCAGAGTCCCCCTCCGGCAGCAGAAGCAGCCGGCCATGCCGACATCCTGATCTTGCACTTCCGGTCTCCGGAGTCTCGAGACTGTAAATGTCCACTGTTTCCACCGCCCATCTGTAGGGTCAGTTATGGCAGCCTGCACTGACCACAGGCCAGGCCCTGACCCAGCTCCTCCACCGACCCTGGGGAGCAGCTGCACCCCAAGTACCAGAGGCCTTCAGACAAAGAGCTCGTGGGTCCAGCAGCATCTTGGGCCTCATCCAGGCCCACCTTGGGCACCCCACAAGAGCACCTCCACCCTGCTCACCGATTCCCTTGCCGCCCTGGGCACCCTAGGGCCCTGTTCCTGCCCCACCAGGAGCCGGGCCCAGGACGTGGGGGTCAGAGGCCATCACGTCCTACAGAGAAGGGGGTGGCCTCAACAAGGATGCGCGGAGGGCTACAGACACCTCCGGAGGTGGAGAGCTCTGCACTGGGCACGTCCAGGCAGCCAGGACCAGAGGTCACCATCTGCAGCAAGGGTGGTGGGCTGCCCGGAGCCCCCGTCCTTTGTCTGGGGCCTGTTCCCATGACGCAGTTGCGAGGCCCCTGGAGAACAGGCTCCACACAGAGGCTCCCAAGACAAAGCAGCCCCTTCCTGGTGGCCACTGCCTCAGTCCCCTCGGAGAGGTGCTGGGTCCTACAAGCTGACAACGACCCTCAGGACAGCCCTGCAAGGGGGCCAAGCACACCCATTTCAGAGGTGCAAACACTGAGGCTTGGGAAGTGCAGCTCGCCCACGTCCTTCAGTAGTGGTTGGGGACAGAGCTGCCCATGGACCACAGGAGGGAAGAAGCAGGAGAGCATGCTATGGGGACAGGACATGTGAGGTTGGTAGGGGGACCCCTGCCCTGCCTCCCTGCCCAGGAGGGGTCTCCCGCCGGCCCCTGCCTGGCTCCCCACACCCCAGGTGCCCCGGCTGTCAGCGTCAGCTGATTAATCACTCTTAAACGGCAGCCCCACGCTGAAGGAGTCTGATGGGGGCTGGCAGCGGGGAGCCAATTAACCTGAATTACGCTCTTGATTGGGGTCCAATTAGTGTTGGCCGCGTGGGGTCAGAAGCAGTCCTGGTGCAGTAATTGTTGAATTAGTTCCCTGGCTGGGGAGGGCTCCACCTCCCCGCTCCGGCCCGGGACACCGGCTGGCTTCCCGAGGCTTCAGTGAGGCTGTGGCTTCCTCCCCGCACCCCGCCCTGGCCTGGCCTGGCCCGGCCCACCACCCCCCCCGCCTCCCCGTGGGAGGGGGTGGCCACAGGACGGTCTGGGAAAGGGGCTTGCTGAGACAACCCCCCTCCACAAGGCCTTCCTATGCATCCCTCCCTCGGCAGCAGTTCACTCAGAGAACAAGGCAACTCTCTGTTTAAAACCCACCTCCAGCATCACCACCTCCAGGATGCCCGCCTAGGTGCTCCCTGGCTGCACCAGGAGCTGTCTCTGGGGTCCCCGGCCCTCTGCTCAAATCTTGCCTCCTTCCGGCTACAGCTGTTAAAGGTGACCACGACCCTAGGATGGTTGCTGCCCCAAGGTTGGCAGAACTCAGCGGAAGCAGGATGAGCAAGAGGAACAGACCAGTCACCCCAGCCTCAGGCTCCAGGGACAGGCTCTGCTGACACACCCTCAGGCCACCACAGGCTCATGTCCACGGTGAGGGAAAGTGGACACTGGTCGGTCGGTCCAGTGGGCTCACAGAGCTGCTGCCCTCTGCCTGCCCCGAGTGTGCAGTTCAGGAAAGACAGCGAGGGTGAGGCGGCCCGGCCTGAGCAGGGCAAGGGGAGGACCCCAGGGGCTGTGGAGGGGTGTGGCCCTGGACAAGCAGGGCCCCCGAGGAGGGGAGGGCACTGACTTGGAGCCCCGAGGCCTCCAGGCCCCTCCCCACCCACAGGGATCAGGCTGCTGTCTAGAGGAATCCTCTGAGTGCCTGGGTCTGGGGCTCCAGGCCCGGTGAAGGGCGCAGCAGCGGACGATCAGAGCAGGGCTCAGGGTGGAGCCCCAGCTGTCCAGGGAGGCCGCGACCCCTGTAAAGCTCACAGCGGCTCACACCTCTCGAAGCCCCTTCTAGCCAGCATATGTGTGCCTCTTCTGGACCAGCAGGGCTCGTTTCTCTGTCCCCTCAGCCCCCAGTTCAAGGGCAGCCCGTGTCCCAGATGTCCCAGGCCAGCAGGGCCCACGCCCAGTAGGCGCTCACTGAAGCCAGAGCCACTTCCAGGTCCCATGTGTGCTGAGGCCGCAGCCTGGCCCTCTGGGTCCTTCTGGGCTCACCGTCCCCTGGTGAGTGGGGCAGAAGGGCTTGGGACCCTGGACTCCCCTGTCTGCAGCAGCCGGGGCTCTGCGGGGGGGGGGGGGGGCGGTGGGGGGGAGCAGGGAGGGGCAGGTGAGGAGGGGCCAGGGCATTTGGGCATCAGATGCCGGTTCGGGACTCAGTGGGACCAACAGGCACTCTGCCCCCACCCCCGACACTGCCTGCAGGGAATGTGGGGGCTGTCCTCGAGGCCCCGGGGAGCACGAAGCCCAGAGAAGGGTGATGGCACACGAGCGAGGAGAACGGTGAAAGCTGAGTTACCGACCTTAAACAAACGGTGGCCCCATAATCTCTGTGTCCTCGGTCCCCAGCCCTCGCCCCCCACCCCTCCCGTCTGACCCACGCCCCGAGTCCCCTCCTCAGAAGCCATCAGGCTCCCACTCTCTTCCTCAGAAGCCGCTTCTCATGCAAATGTATTCAAAATACATGACATTTCAGAAACATCTATTTGTATATATTTAGACTCCATTTCAAAAGAATTATTCAAAATCGGAGCCATTTGGATGGATGGGTGTGGAACGAATTGTTTCTTAAGTGTGAGCATCAAAAACACCGTGTTTTCTAAGTGGATTACAGATGCTGTAATTATTGAAACATTCGGCTGGGGGGAAATTTCAGAACTGTGACTTTTGACTCGGGGACTCTGTGTCTCAGCACAGGGGCTCAGGGGCACCGGTCCTGAGGACCAAACCCGAGGTCAGCTGAGAGCTCCCAGCTCGTCTGCTGCTCTGGCAGAGGCTGAGTCCCCACACCAGGCAAGGTCCTGCATAGGACATGGGCCTGTCCACTAGGGCCTGAACTGTCCGCGTACACCCTCCAGCTGACTCACGTCCTGACCTGAAGGCTGGGTCCAGTACCTCCGGGAATGGAGCCTCATGCCATGCCTGCGAACCCCACCCCCATCAGAACTGGTGAGCTGGGCTCCCTCCCCAAGCAGCACCCAGGAAGCAGTCACTGAGCTCCATCCAAGGGGGGCTAGTCTCCCAGGAACTCTCTCCTTCAGAGAGCGACCCCGTAGAACTGGGCAGGAGAATCAAGTAAGCAGGGCTGAGACGTCCAGCACCTGCAGGGAGGGAGGCTAGACTCCACTGACACGGTTACGAACGATGCAGAAGGGCTGTGGCAGCGGGCAAGTAGAATTCAACGCTCTCTGGATGAGAAACCCCCAACTCCAACTCAGCCAAGCCACGGACTCGGCATCAAACAGCATCAAACAAGGCAGGAGCAGGGTCAAGAAACAAATTAGACAACCAAAGACTGTAAAAACCAAGGGCAATGCACGGGTACACGTCTGAAGATGAAGGACACGGTCATTAAGAGGCAACCAGGGACTGTAAAGAAGGAACAGAAGATCTGGAAAAGAAATGAACTTCTAGAAAGAAACACAGTTTTTGAAGTGAAAGTCTTAGCTGACAAGTTCAGCAGAAGACATGACCCAGCCTAAACCAGAGAGACACATCTGAGTGAACCAGCCATCATCCCAGAAGGCAAGCGGACTGGAAAGCAGGAAGGAGATAGTCCAAGCTACAGAGATGGCAGGAGGCCTCTAACACAGGCCCTACTGACGACAGGCCTGCGGAGAGCAAGGGGACAGGCCCACGTAAGCGGTGACGGCTGCGCTTTTCCAGGACAGGTCCACACAGGCGTCCACTGACCCAACAGCCATAAAGCAGAAGGGAAAAAATCCATATCTGGACGCACCTTGGGCAAATCATAGAACTCTAAATACAAAGACAAGCTCTTCAACTGGCCGGGGGGCGGGGTGGGGAAAACAGATCCCAAAAAGAAGAAGAAGAAGGCAGGAGGGCAGTCAGGAAACTCCTTGGTAGCTGAATGGAGCTGGCCGGCACTGGAGGGGACTCCTGACAGAGCAACGCCCCGTGTGACAGACGCGGGCAGCGGCAATAAAGACAAACAGAAGCTGTCCACGTGGAACCTCCCCGGTGGTCCAGGGGTTAAGACTGCGCTTCCAGTGCAGGGGACACCGCTTCGATCGCTGGTCTGGGAACTAAGATCCCGTATGCCTTGTGGCTAAAAAAAAAGAAACTGTCTACATGACCACCAAGACTGATCCTAAAAACTGACTTCAGGAAGGAGAAAGAGCCCAGAAGATCTGCGATAAAAAGAACCACTGGTGCCCAAGCACATGACACAATAGATCCTCATTCACACCAGCTGCAAAAATCACAGCATCCCACCGGGGAGTCTGTAAAAAAAAGAACCGAGGATGTCGGGGGTCCAAGGCAGGGGCCTGAGCTCACACATCCAGAGGCTCTGTGTGTCCATCAGGAAGGGACAGCAGTCATGTCTGCCTTTAGACTTTGCAGCCAGATCTCAAAGGAAACAAATGAAAGATGGAAATAAACTTCAAGAAAAAAGGAACTAATTTCTAAACACTCCATGGATTAAAGAGATGCGACTAAACCCAACAGACGAAACTGGGTTAGAATCCTGGATGTTGAGAACATTATTGGAATCATCGCTGACACCTGAATGGAGTCAATGATTCGAGAGTAACATCTGATGAGTGTTGATTTACTGGTTAGATGGCTATGCAGAAGCACGTCCTGGCCTTCAACAATTCCATGTTGAGGTATTCTGGAGCAACATTGTGGCTGTAAGTGATTCTCAGGACAAAGAAGTGCCAAAGATGGGGGAGCATGGCTTAAAGATATGCAGGAACTCAGTCCTGGCTCTGCGACTTTCATATAAATTTGAAATCTTTATCAAAATAAAAAGTTAACAACTTAGAACTAAAAAAGCAGTTTTCAGAAATAAAGATAAGTGGAAATCAAAAAGTAAGATGAGAGGAACGAGAGCTAATATATCAGCCGTGGCTGAAGCTCAGTCAGGACAAGAGCTAGCCTGTCACTATGGATTTTCAAATCCAGCTCAATGTAATTTACGAGCGACATATCAAAAGAATAAAAGAATAGGAAAATATATTGTGAGAGCATTAATCAAAAGAAAGCAGAAACAGACCCACTGAGAGCAGACAAAATGGGTTTTAAGATAAAAGGCATCATGTGGGATAGAAAAGGTCACTTCGTAACGCTGAGTTTCGATTTACCAAGATAATACACCCACCCTAAACTCATATGCAACCAGAAAAAAAGAGCCATAGCATATAGAAAGCAAATATTTATAGAGCTGCAGGGAGAAACTTCCAAATCTAGCAACGTGGTAGAAGATTTCAACAGATTTCTCTCAATTTATGGCGTCAGGCAGACCACAAAAGGGAAAGATACAGGATACCGGGATCACCTAGCTTGGCTCACTGGACACCAATGGGCCTCTCCGTGTCTGTGTATTGAAAGAACGCACACTCTTCTCTCATACACATGGGGTATCTGCAGAACTGGAAAGCTCTAAGCCATAAAGCAAGTCTTAACAAATTTCACATAAAAGAAATCCTCTAAACAAAATGCAGTTATCAGAAGATAACAGAAAAGAGCAAATTTAAAATCCCCGTGCACTTAGAAATCCTACCACCCATTTCCAAATAACTCATGGGCCAGAGAAAACAGTCACAATAGATAAACTATTTTAAACTGAACGTTGGTGATGGACAGGGAGGCCTGGCGTGCTATGATTCATGGAGTCGCAAAGAGTCGGACACGACTGAGCAACTGAACTGAATGAACAGTGGACATACGATATCTCACTACGTGGAGCCACAGTAAACATGGCCCTTTCGGGGGGTTTGCAGACTCAAAACGCTGATGCCAGAAGACAAGAGAAGGGCTGCAACTGCATGGGCTAAGCACCAGGCTGCAGACCCTAGAAGGAAGAACAGCCACAACGCAGAGGAAGGGAAAACCAGGAGATGAAACGGCACAAGACAGAACAGCACCAAAGGTGCTAATTAAAAGGACTAGCATCCGCAAAGAGCTATCAGGGCAAAAAGGAGCTGGACTGGTAAGGTAGGAATGAGGGAGGTACAGATCGCAGATGGACTGGACACTGTGCAGTAATTAACAAGGTTGTTAGCACCGGGATCTCCACGCCAAAAAATCGAGACAAGTGGATAGACTCTTAAAACAGGTGGCTTACCAAAGGAGTCGAGAATAAGAAAGAACCTGAATGATCTGTGAGCACTCCAAGAACTCAAAGAACAGAGGAAACAGCGAGGACACACCCCTAAACTTCATATGAAGCAGACACAAGCGTGCCATTAAAAGCGACAGATCATAGAGAAGCGACGATCCTGAACAGCGCAGCAGCGAGAGTGACCCACACCATCATCACTTGCTGTCATTACCGACTCTGGAGAGAACGCAAGAAGAGCGGCACGCGCCAAGTTAACGAATTAAAAGAAAAACAACCATCTTAACAGATAAACATATACACGATGTAATTGGACACCCAGCCCATACGTTTTCTAAAAAAGCTCTTGTCGAGCCCTTAGCAAATATCCTTCATCTGACAAAGAGTACAATAAATCTAAAATTAACATTCTTCACAGGCTAAGGTTGGAAGCATTCCTTTTTAAAATTAGGAACCAAACAAGGAAGCCCATTTTCCCTCCTTCTAAGTCAGGACTCACCAGGGCTCCCTGCCTACACAGCGATCAGGAAAGAGAAATTAAAAGGCATAAGTATCAGGATGGAAGAAATAAAGCTGTTATTATCGATAATAACAGGATTATCTTCAAAGGAAACCTAACAGAATCCTTAGGCAAAGTATGAGAAATAATTACACATTAACATCTGGCTGAACATACACTCAATTCACAAAAATCACACACATTTCTATAAACCAGCAACATGCTGGTACATGTACCATTTATAGAAGCAAACAAACAAACATGTTTAGGTCTATACCTTTTAAAAGATATGATATATATATATATATATATATGGAGACAGTCATTGTTTAAATGTATTTTAAAACACTTTAAAAGACATAAATAGATACACTGTGGGCTTCCCTGGTGGCTCAGAGGTTAAAGCATCTGCCTGCAATGTGGGAGACCTGGGTTCAATCCTTGGGTCGGGAAGATCCCCCAGAGAAGGAAATGGCAACCCACTCCAGTATTCCTGCATGGAGAATGCCATGGACGGAGGAGTCTGGTGGGCTACAGTCCACGGGGTAGCAAAGAGTTGGACACGACTGAGCAACTTCACCTTTTTTAGATACACTGTATTCACAGATAGGAAGTCCCCATACCATGAGGACATCAGTTCTTAACAACTAGAGCCACAGATGCAATGCAATTCCAATAAAAATTGCTGACTTGGTTGTTTATGGAAACTGTCGAGGAGATTCCAAAACATACACAGGAGTGCAAAGGGCCAGGAAGACAAAGGACAGTGCTAGAAATAAGGGTGGGGCCACCTGCCAGAGAGTGTCGCTCAGCACAAAAGCGGAGGTATGGGCACAGGGAGGCCGTGATGCGGGAAGAGGATTTGGCAGGACCAGAAGGGACCACGCAGAGCCTGCGCGGGACTGCGAGCAGGGCAGAGACACGAGGAGGGTGAAGACGCAGTGAAGGCAACTGAACCCCGGAGCTGGAACAAAGGAGGCAGTTGGAGGTCTGCAGAATAAAACAAAGGAGAACACCTCCCGGATGCCAGCTGTGGGGGACCCAGGAGTGGGCACGGACCCCCGGAGTCCTCAAGAGACTCCACGAGGCGGGGAAAGTGGTGATGCTGGCAGCGGGACCAGGCGCACAGAGCAGTGTCGTCCAGGTTAGAACACGCACACGTGTGTGTGCACTCCGCAAATCACCAAGGAGCAAAAACAAACACTCCAAGTTGCTAAATGGGCAAAAGGCACGAACAGACTTTTCACAGCAAAGGAAACACAAATATAAACATACAAAAATTCCAACTGCGTTAGTAATCAAGAAAATGCAAATGAGGACCACAATTACACACTATCTCACTCCCACCAGACTGGCCGAGATTAGAGAAGCTGACGATATCCAACACTGCGGGCACAGCCCACGCGTCGCTGGGGGAGTGCGGTGGTCAACACCCATCTGGTCAAGTTGAGCCATCCACGTGCCTGTGACCCAGTGGCCCTGCTCCTCTGCCATGACCCAGAAAAAGCCTTCCCCACCAAGTGCACACTTGAGGGGAACACCTTTCTGTCCCAAGGAGAGTGGACATGCGAACTGTGATGACACTCTCACTGTGTCATGTGGGACCCGCGAGATGTGTGGACCGGAGCCATGCACAAGCACACGGCGGGTCCTGGAAATGGGGCTGGATCAAAAAGGCCGCCAGTCTTGGGGAGGGAAGGAAGAGTCGGGCTTGATTTTTATGGAGATAAAAAGCAAGCACAACTGAACGATCAACACCGAGCAGGTCGGGGGCAGTGGGTGAGCTGGGGAGAGCCCGGGCCACCTCCTGGGCACAGGGGCCATCCCAGGGGCCTGCTGAGGGGGCTGGTGGAAACCCACTGCATCGTCACACTTTATGTCATTAAGTATGTGAAGTGTGCAACATTGTGTAAGTATCAAACACTGTATTAGAAAAAGGCCGTAATGGCGACAGCATGGGGACTGGAGAGGGCTTTGCAGCCGGGTAGCTGCAGCCATCACAGCACTCAGGCCCTGCCCCAGAGGGGCTGAGACCTGTCAGGGCCAGGGGAGGGCTTTGGGGGGCGAAGATATAGGGATGCAGGAGGGCTGGATGCTCCCAGGCAGAGAAGTACAAGGAGGGCCTGGGGGAGGCCCCCTGGATGTGCCCCAAATCCCGGTGACCAGGGGCCCAGACCAGGCAAGATCCTCCCTCGGGGGTGGACCCAGCCGCCAGGGAGAGCAAGTCCAGGGGTGAGAAGGGAGTGGGTCCAGGGGTGAGGAGGGAGAGCAGGTCCAGGGGTGAGGAGGGAGAGCAGGTCCAGGGGTGAGGAGGGAGAGCAGGTCCAGGGGTGAGGAGGGAGAGCAGTTCCAGGGGGTGAGAAGGGAGCCTGGGTCCAGGGGGTGAGGAGGGAGAGCAGTTCCACGGGGTGAGAAGGGAGCACAGGTCCAAGGTGTGAGAAGGGAGCAGGTACAGGGGTGAGGAGGGAGAGCAGGTCCAGGGGTGAGGAAGGAGAAGGTTGAAATGGGGAGGGGGGAGTCACTGAGGTTAGTGTGTGTGTGCGCGTGTGTGTGCGTGTGTGTGTGTGTGTGTGGTGACGAGTCCCCAAGTCCAGGGAATGGAGGAGCAGGGTGGTTAGTCCCCAGACCCCCAGGGAGAGAAGGCCTGGCCCGAGGCCACAAGAGGAGGGGACGATGGAATTTGGGGTGGAGGTGGCTTGCTGGGGGTAGGGGTACAATTCTGAGCAGGGGGAGGTTTGGACCATCATTCAAAAACACACAGCCCTTCTCTTGGGCCCTTCCCTCCCTCCCTGAAGGACTACCCACTGCAGCCCCGCCAGCCCCGCTCTGGCCTGTGAAGGGCCCAGTGGGTGCAGCATGGCAAAGTGTCACTTGCTGCTCCCTAGCAAAGACCCTCAAAGCTTCTGTTCAAGTCTTCCACTGCTCTCATCTGCCGTGAGCCTGGCAAGGGGAGGCCGCCCACCGGTCTGGGTTCCAGAGTCAAACACAGGAGCAAAGGCACTTCCATCCGGCTATGGGTTTGCAACACAAGCGAGAACCAAACCCAGCCTTGGCTTCATTTGTTACTGCAGCCGAACAGCCTGCGCTGACTGACACAGGGAGGAGCGGGAGGAGCCCTGTTTAACAGAGGGACTGGAGATCCTGCCGCCAGCCAGCCATGTGACCCTCGGCGGCCCTTGAGGCCTCTCCAGCCTCTCACCCCCTTCTCCGAAGTGGCCAGCACAGCCCAGCTGGTGCTGCGGCTGGCGGCTTGGTGAGGAGTGTGAGCTGGTCTGTAACTCGGGCAGGCCCTGAGTTGACCAACCCCACTCAGAACCCTCAGGCTCGCAGCCACATACTCCTCTCCGGTTTTCACATCTATTCTCCTGCCAGAGGTGACGGCGTTCTGAAAGAAGATGCAAACCCGGGGAACAGGAGAGCTCTGCACAGCTGACACCGCGCCAGAGCGAGGCTCCCTCCCCAGGGCAGGAGCAAGCTGAAATCCTCCAGGTGCCGATGCTTCTGGTGTGGGGGCACCAAGCTAGACCCCAGACCCCTTTTCCGGCAGACGGCAGTGCAGGCTGGACCAGCGGGAAGGGAAGCAGCCGTCAACGCCGTTGGCCGCCCGCGTGGCAGAAGCCTCGCTCGCAGTGACAGCATCGGGACGGCTTAACAATCCAGGATCAGAGCCGTCCCCTCGCTTCGGTTTCCTCTTCCGAGCCTTTTTGTCAACCCTGTTGACAGCATCACTAATGAGCTGTCATCAGATGTTCCTGAAGCCGTGGTGAAGAACCGATGGGGTGGGGAGGGAAGTGGGGAACACGGAGTGTGTGTGCCCAGGACCTCCCTGATGTGTGAGGCTGGGTGGGCCACTGGCGCTGGTGGTGCAGGCAGGGGTTAGCTTAACCGCCACCCCTGCCTCTTCGATGTGCACAAAGCTCCGACCCTGGGGCTTCAGGGGGGCACACCAGGGAAACAGGTAGAGCCTCTTAAGGGGAGGGACAGTGCTTAGTGATCGTCCTTTCCCTCCCAGGGCCTCGCAGACTGACGAATGTAAGACACTGCCCCCTGGCCTGGGGTCTGAGCCCGTAGAGGAGGACAGTCCTAAAGGACGACCCGGCGTCCGGCCGCCCTGCCTCTGTCCACGGTGCTGATGCCCTCGCCTGACACACTCTCGCTGCGGCTCATTCACAGGCTGGGGACGCCAAGACCCAGGAACACACAGAGGCCAAGGGATGGGGTCAGACCATCAGACTTATCATCCACCCTCACCTCAGTCAGACCCCTGTTCTGCAGATTCTGACCCAGACCTCCAGGACTCATCTGACAGTGCCCACTTGGGGCTTCTCGGGGCTCATGGTACCCACCAGCTGGGGCTGAGAAGGAGAAGCCAACCCCCCAAAAGCCACAGTCCGGAAGGAGAGCTGGGCCTCACTGTTTGGGAAGTACAGGAGGCTGAGGGCAGAGCGTGGGGACCGTGGGTCCTGCTCACATCCCTCCCCGCCCCATGCGTCCGGGACATCTGGCCAGCAGCTTCTGCCAATCAGGACACCTGCCCACCCCGGGCGGACTGCCTGGCGCCCCTGCCCACTGAAAGCATTGGTTAGGCCGAAGCACTCCAGCCCTGGAGACAGACAGGCCCGTGATTCGCCGGAGAGACCGTGTCCTCATTCCCGGCAGCCGCGCTCCACGCCCGTCCTTCCATCTGCAGAGCACGCGCTCAGAGGGAGAGCTTGTTTGATGTCTGGGCGGTTTGTTTGGTTTAATTTTGTTGTTCCCCATCTCTGCTGTCAAGAGGTAAACAGACATGCTGCTTGTCTTCCAAGGAGGGCCGGATTAATAATGCATTGGCAGCAGGTGGAGGAGCACGGCCAGGACGCAGGCACCAGGGTTTCCATCCAGGCTGAGCCCGCGACGGTCTGTGTGACCCAGGCCAAGGCTCTGAGCCTCTCTGGGCTTCTTCTCTCCTCGCGGATAGTCTGAGGCTGGGGTCCTGCCCTCCGCCTCCACGATGGTGCTGGCGGAGACAGTGCTCACTGCAAGAAGGCCTGCCTGTGCTGGCTTCCCAGTGAGCGTTACTGGCAGTTTTCCTGGGCAAGGGGATACTTCCAGACAAGGAGAATGGCTCAGAGATCGTACGAGGCCTCATCAAAGTCACACAGCAAGTAACTAACACAGCCAGAACTCAAGTTGGGTCAGTTCTAAGCTCCATTCCTCCCCTGGGAGGAGCTGGTCAGGACCAGACAGCCCTGCAGGCTCCCCTGTCACTTACTGTGGTCACTGCCGCCATCACACCCACATCAGGCCCAGGGCTGGCCTCAGCTTCGCATCCCCATTCAGGGATCTTCCTTGCACTGGGTGCCCCCAACCATTCCCCACACCCCGGCCATCTCTTCTGTACAGTGGGCATGTTGCCTCCTGCCTGCCCCGCAGAGGGCAGACGTGAGGATCGGCTGAGGAGGAGGGGATGCACAGAGCTGGGACACAAGCTCCCTCCACCATGCCCTGTGCCTCCCGCCTTGGAGGATGGCGTCTGAGCCCTCACACAGATGAGGAGCCCAGTCCAGTCCCTCCCAGGGCAGGTGGCATTTGGGGGAGACTGGACGGGCAGGTGATGCTGACTCGGAAAGGACAGACTCCGTGGCAGGACGGGCTTCAGAGGTGGATGACAGGGTGCCCGCCTGGCCGCTGCCGGCTGTGACTTCACACGTGTGATGTTGCAGTAACGGCAGCAGGGACACGACCTACAGGGCCGGGGACAAGCCAGGGATGAGGCAGGTAGGAAGTCTGAGGTCACCCCACCATGGTTGCCCACCGACCCCTCATCCCCGTGGCCCCCAGACCCCTTCAGACCTGAGGCCAGCCTGGGAAAGGGCTGCAGTAAGAGCTGAGCCTGTTCCAGGGATAGCAATCAATTCCACGCAGAGAGTCCCGGCTTCTCACTGCAGAGGCTACAGTTCTGCCTCCCTCTCCCCTTCTTTCCCAGCAGAAAGCACAGGAGAGCTGAGGGCCGGTCCCGTGGGCCTGGTAGCACTGAGGTTTTCAATGAAACAATCTATATCTGCTTGCAGAAGGCAGGGTCCAGCCAGCTGGATTCCTCTAGGATCCAAGCCTTGGGGCTGTGGCCGGCCTCCAGGCAGCCTGTGTGTTCTGAGGCCTGGCTTGGAGGCCTCCCCATCGCCCCAGCCTTGCCCCTCTCTCCACTGAGGAGCTGCTCCCCCAAGCCAAGCCCACCACCCTCTCCGGACCACCTCCAGCAGCTCAAGGTGATGGACGGGACAATTATTCCCCGGGCTGCCAGAGCACTCTGAAGCCATGTCTGTGCATGGTGGGTGGGATGGGGGCTGCCACCCCGGACCCTTGCACCCCGTCTCTCTGTGGCCATTTCCCCCAGTTCCTCCCACTGCCAGGTCCTTCCAGCACGACACTCGCCTGGTTCAGTCAGAAATCCTGAGATGTGCAGGTAAGCCCAGACATCAGAGACCTGGATTCAAACTCTGACCCCGCCCTGTCGCCAGCTGCATGATTTGGGGCAAGTGCTGGCTTTTCCTGAGTTTCAGCCCCACATCCACAAAGTGGGCAACAGTGGCTATTTGTCATGAGAGCAGGACAGGGACCGGCCACGCTCTAGGGCTCCGCATGCTGTAGCTCCACCCCTGACCACCCTCACTGCGCGGTGGGGAGCACAGCAGCTCCTCCGGCAGGTCCAGGACACTCACGCTGCACTTGACCTGTGCTGTCGGCCAGGAGGGTAGAGACGCACACGTGCCTGCCCGGGGAGCTGGGGGCCGCCATCTGCACCGAGCGCAGGGTGTGTCCTGTGGGGCCGGCAGGGGAGAGGGCCAGGAGCACGTGCCGTCCTCCCTGTGCTTCCACCCCCCCCCAACCTGCACCACCCTCCTGGCACTGCAGGGACTCTGGAAAGGAAGGTCCACAGGCCAATGTCACAGCCTCCCTAAGTCAGGCACGCCGGCAGCCCCAAAGGGCAAGGCGACAGTGGAGGCATTGTGGAGAGCAGAGCTCTTAGGGACAGAGGCCTCCGGGGGTTGGAGGGTAAGGACACAAGTTAGGATGTCAGCCCCACCTTGGGGAGGCCTCCGCAAACGATCCAAGCATCTCACAGACAGAGATCACTTTCTTCTCCCTTCTCCCAGGGTTGGTCCCAGACCTGTTGTGGAGGACTTGCTCTTATCCCCAAATCGCCATCACAGCCTGATCCCCACCTCTGTCATCACCATTGCCACCACCGTCATCACCATCATCACCACCACCACCATCAGAACGCGTCACTGTGTTCAGTGCTCCCCAGGCAACCAGCATTACCAGTTTGTGTTTCACAGCAAAGAAAAACAAAGAGCAGAGAGAGTCAGCGATGTGCTCAGAGTCATATACGGGTGGTCACCGAAGCGCGGGGACTAGAGCCCAGTCTGTTGGACTCCAAGGGCCGTCCTCACATGTTACAGAAGCAGCAGGGTCCCTACTCGGCTGGCTTCTGAAGAAGGGGGTTCTTGCTATGGATGCAGACAGGATGCTGGGCTGATCTGGTTCTCCAGACCCCCGTTTTCCCGTGCCTCTCCCGGGTACTGGAAGGGAGGCAGGGTCATTTGCATTCAATTTGCATACAGCTGCTGAAAATGAGCCCAAATTCCCTACCACTTCAAAACTGCATTGTTTCTGCCTTGAAAGGGACCTTCCCACGCACACAGCCATCCCCGTCACCCCGCCGAGGGGCGGTGTCCCCTTGTCACCTCTCTGAAGGAGTCAATTCCCCACTCCCAGCCCAGCTCCCACCCGGGGGTGACCGCAGCCTGAGCCTCCTTCCTCTCCAGGGGTCAGGGGTCCCCACAGCCCTCCCCACGGCAGAGCGGCCAGGCGCAGGGGCAAGGGCAGGGAGGTCCTGCAGGGGAGACGCTGGGGCCACTGGCATGAGCCCGAGTCCTCTGTGAGCCTGGCACCCTGGACAGCCAGCCGGTCAGTCCGCACTGGGACAGGGCCAACGCCAGGCACTGCCTCCGGGAGCCTCCCGCCTCCCCCAGACCAGAGTCTTTCTGCAGGACCCCTGGCCCCCCACCTGCCCACCCTGCTCTCGGATGCTCAGCCTGGGACTGTCAGCCCAGGAGGAAGCTCTGTTAGGAGGGCCGCCTGGAGGCTGGGGGCCGGGGGCGCTGTGGACAGGGCCTGGGCTCTCCACAGACCCACCTTGGAGAGGGGTCTGTCTGACCAGAGGCCGGGAACTGTGAGGGACAGGCCGGCGCCCCGCCTCCTCCCGGGGCAGGATGGGCAGCGCAGAGGCTGGAGGCCTGGCCCCGGGTGTGCAGCCCCTCCTCTGCCCCGAGTCCAGCTCTCTCTTCTGCCTCCTGCAGATCAGCTGCCTCCTGGAGAAGCCCTTCTGCACACCTGGCACCCCATCCAGGAAGTGGACCACACCCATCTCCAGGCTCCCAACCCTGCCCACGAGGCAAGCAAGGCGCACACACCTCTGCACACCAGTGCACAGGCACATCAACACACACTGAACACATGTAAACTTCCTGCGCAGCACAACACGCCTGAACACACGCACACAATGGGCACCCACCGAGGGCCTGCGCGCCCCGGGCCCCTCCCGGGCTGTGAGCACTGCTGGCTGTGTGTCTCAGAGTCCCGGATGAGCCTTCACCGTCTGGCCTCATGGGGTTCATCTGAGCAGAGGGTGAGACTCTTCTCATCTTGGGGGTTCAAAGGTACTCCTCAGGGTTGGAGGGAAGCAGGGGGCAGGCACTTCTACCTTAAGACAGTCCCACCACCCCTCAGGGGCTTCCCAGGTGGCTCAGTGTTAAAGAATCCACCTGCCAATGCAGGAGACAAAAGAGATGCGGGCTCAAACCCTGCATCAGGAAGATCCCCTGGAGAAGGAAATGGCAACCCGCTCCAGGATTCTTGCCTGGAGAAGCCCATGGACAGAGGAGCCTGATGGGCTACAGTCCATGGGGTTGCAAAGAGTCAGACATGACTGAGCGAGGGAGCACGCACACACTGCCCTGAGACACTTCCTTCCCCCTTGGGAGGCCATGGGGATTTATCCTCCATCCAGGTCTGGCCCACGGGGCTGGCATTTCAGTCATCTCTGTAGCACTTCCTCTCCGGCCTCAAGGACATCCCTGACCCTGGTCTACAAATCGGGGGCGTGCGCCAGGCTGGCCGCCAGCACCCGGCTGAACTCCCATACTCACAGGGAGCTCTACTCGTGAGGTTAGTGCAGCAGGAAGAACTCGGCAGGGGGCCCTAAATCAGGGCTGAGCCCACTCCCAAGGGCGGGCCCCCCTCCCCTGAGCAGACTTCTTCCAGGGTCAAGAAAGGGTGACGGGGCCTCGCTCACGGCTGCAGCCGCCCACCGTGGGCCCCAGGACATGAGCCGCTCCCTGACTGTGGGCTCAAGGTGCCCCCCACCCAGGTCTGGTCCCCACGCCTGCCCGAGAACTGCAGGGGGCGTTCGGTGGGGACAGGGACAGCCCACAGAGTCACACTGAAGCTAGGCCACCAGCTTGAACGCAGACCTACCCAAACTGAAGCTGCTCCGAGTTGCCAAGGACATGGGGGCATGTGGGGCAGAGTGGGGTGCAGGGCTCCCCAGTTTCTCTGTGCTATGCCTGTGACCTCTGCCCATCCACCCAGGCGCAGCGAACCCAGTAATGAGCAGAATGATTTCAATGTTTGCCTGGGGTTCTGTTTCTGCTGGCAATCACTTCAAGGGGGACTGGAGGAGCAAACAGAGCAGGGTGGGAAAGGGCCCCGCCCGAGGCCCGAGTGAGGATCACCCTCCCGGCCCCACCTCGCCCCGTAGCCCCGCCAGCTGTCCCTCCCTGCGCCTGACAACCAATTCACATTGACATTTCTCAGCAGATGGCAGGGAGAATCTATAACAATGCAATCACGAGAATGAGATTCTCTGGTGTTCTCAGTACCCAGGAGCTCAGGCTTTGGCAAATCCAATCGCTGCTTATTTACCCAGCTTGCTCCAAATTAAAAGGCAGCCTCCCCTCCCCCCAGGGTGGGCTCCCAGCCCATCCAGGGCAGCAGGGCCCACACCCACTGCCCAGGCGAGGCCTCGTGGCTCTCAGGTCACGACATCCTGTCACTGGGGACAGGACAGAGGACTCCTGCCGGGGAGTCCCTCCTCATCCTCCCTGGAGGCACTGGGCCTGGGCCAGGCTGCCTGGAGGGCCCTTCGCGAGCCCTGCGCTTTGCTGGACTTGGATGAATTCAGGTGCCCTCGCTCCTCAGGCCTGCACCGGACACCGGGCCTGGCCCACTGGAGACCTTCCTTCTTCCTGCATCTCTAATCTTCCCTGATCAGAACTGCGCCGTTTTGCCTCCTGGTGCCTCTGATGCCCCAGCCATGTCCACACCTGGGCAGTCAAGAGGTGCAGGAGCCAACGCGGTGTGTGCTGACCAAGCACAGGCTCGTGCTGAGCGCTGTCCTGGGGGCCGGGGGCCCCCGGAGCCCAGCCTCGTGTCTGTTCTTTCAATGCCCGACCAACCTTACTAGTGGTTTGCCTATTTTCATGGTCTTTTCAAAGAGCCAGCTCTTGTTATTTTCATTCAGGTGCTCTGTGGTGTCCGACTCTGTGACCCCATGGGCTGCAGCTTGCCAGGCTTCCCTGTCCCTCCCTGTCTCCAGGAGCTTGCTCATATGCATGCCCATTCAGTTGGGGATGCCATCCAACCATCTCATCCTCTGTCGCCCCCTTCTCCTCTTGCTCTCAATTTTTCCCAGCATCAGGGTCTTTTCCAGTGAGTCAGCTTTTCGCATCAAGTGGCCAAAGTATTGGAGCGTCAGTAATAAATTCTGCTTTGTCTCTATAATCTTCTAATTTCTCAGGGTTTATTCTGTAGTCATTTTACTCTTATTTAATGTCTTTTTAATATCTTAATTCATTAATTTCCAGCCTTTCTCTTTTTGTTGTATAAGCATTTAAGGCTATTAATTTCCTTTGAAGTACCCCAGATTTTGATATGCAGTATTTTCATTATTATTCAATTATGTCTTTTTACATATCCATTAATGATTTATTCTTCTTCGACCTCCCAATTATTTAGAACTGTTTAAAATATTTCCCAACATACAAGGAAATTTTTCTTTTTATTTTGTGCTGATGCTATCTAATGAGAGGATTTTCCTAACTGCATTTTTTAATAATTGCAGTGTTTCACCCATTCACTGATTCTCTGAAGTCTGCTGACACTTGGTCTTCGACCTAAGTCATGACAAAACCCAGGCGTCTGGGGGAAGACTGGGTGTGGTCTGCTGAGTGTTGTTTGCGGGCCTGGTGAGCCAGCTGCCAGTTATCACTGAAGCCGCCCGTCTTCACTAAATCCCCGTCTCCATGCCCGCGCTGACACCTTCCTCTCAGGACGGATTCCCTCTGCCGGCAGGCAGTTCCGGCTTTACCCATCTATTTGGAGCTCATTTTAAGTGTACAGAGATGAAGGATTTTTCATCCTCCTGCAGAGCTGAACCGGCCACACTATCCTCTTTAATATATTGATATTTACTCATATGAGTGATATTGATAGCAGTTATATTTGTCTTCATGTAAACTCTTGTCCGAAGCTGGGCTAGCCGCTCATGCTCTTCCCAGCTCTGACCGCCATGCCTTTCTTACACTTTCTCACCGTCCTGTCCTTACGTTTTACTGGATTAGTTGTAAATGGCAAAGAGAGATGTTTTTCCCTACAACCTGTTGATTCTCGACATTTAATGGGCTCTTTTAATCCACCCCACGTTAATCTGTTTACTGGACACGATACCAAGGGTTTGCCGCGGGCTTTCTATTTATCCTATTGTCTTCTTCTATATTATTCTAATTTCTCTTTTCCCCCTTTTTTATTCAGTAAATGAGTTTTGTCTGCTTAGTTGCATTCTTATTCCTTTTTTCCTATCTATTTTCTTTGGTGAAGGATCTGCTCAAATCTTTTGCCCAAATTTTCTAATTCAAGTGTTTGTTTTCTTGTTGCTAGAGTTAGAGAGCTCTTAATATATTCAGGACACAAGTCCTATGTCAGATATGTGATATACAAACATTTTCTCCCAGTAAGTAGCTTGCCTTTTTAGCCTATTAACAGGGTCATTTGCAGAGTTTAAGTTTTTAACTTCAGTGAAGGAATCCTTGAGTTTTTAACCACGTATAGCTACTAACAGATACCAAAATTAATAATGTAATCACTTTACAAACAATACACTATCATTGTCCCATTGCTGTTCTGTCTTTTCTAAACACTGACTCATGCAAATTAGACATTACAGTCAAAGATCACTGCTTAATATGAAACGGTTTCATTATCTGAGTCCTTTATTGACCAGCTTACTGGCTCATTGCCCATGTCAGACCTTCCTCCTGGGACCATCCTTAAGTCCACCCTTCAGAGGCTCTTCCTGTCAAAGTCTCTCGGCAACAAACCCTCAAGCTTTCAGTCCTCTTCGTCCTGAGAGATGGCTTTGCCCGGGGGTCTGAATCCAGGTGACAGCCCCTCTCTGGGTCTGGTCTCCCCACAGCCTCCACTGCTGAGCCTGTGACTGAGCTGGAAGGGTGAGGGCTGTCACTCTGTCCCCCTTCCTGAGCCAGCCTCCCACCACGTGGAGCTACCCGGTGTTGTGCATGCCCCCCTGCAGGATGGCGGGTCAGGGGGCCATGCACCTTTCCTCCTTCGAGTTTCTTCTCCTGGGACCCTGCCCAGACCCAGGCTGGATTTCTGGTCCTCTGCACCCTTTCATCTCTCTGTCACCCTTCCCACTTTCTGAGGTCCCCTATCGTGTTGCTATTTCTCCAACCAAGCCTCACACATCATCTGTGACCAAGGATGCCGCCAGGCTCCCCGCCAGGTTCTTTGTTCTTAAAAGTTGTCACTGGCCCTTTCCAGACACGCTGGGTCACTTCTGATCATGTTACTACTACTCACCTTTGTGACTTCACCTCATTTTAAAAATATTGCTTAGAAACTATCTTACGTTAGGTATCTGCTTGATTCCTCGGGGGTGTGCACGGGCCAGTTTGCAGCTGCCTGCCGAATCAAATAACACAGACTCGGCAGCTCTAACAAAAATGCAACCCCCACCCACCCCTGTCCTAGAGGCAGGTCGGAGACGAGGGTGGGCAGACCTCTCCCCCAGCGTGTGGCTGGCTGCCTCACCGGGCCCTCACGCAGCCATCCCCCAACGCGTCTCTGTCCTCAATTCTTCATGCTGAGACAGAAGTCGCCCCAGGGATCCCACTTCACCTCGATCCCCTCTAAAAGCCTCAAATTCCAATACAGTCACCTGCTCAGGTCCCGTGGTGCAGACCTCCGCACCTGAACTCTGCACCTGGCGGGCCTGAACCTGTTATTCTGCGATGCTGGCCCTCCTACCCCCTGCAGACTACATGACTGCTGCCCATGGGCTCACATGACGCTTCTTCCTCTCTCTGAGGGCCCCCCAAAGGCCTGCGGGTACTTCCCTCAGAGAGACCCATCTGCCGGGACCCCGGATCTCAGGGCCGGCCTCTGAGCTGCCTCCGGCTGTGCTGGGGTGACTGGGGAGGTGAGGGGGTCGCAGGGAGGGGACAAACCTGGCTATTTCGCTTCTCCCTGCAAACCAGCAAAGCCTTTACAAAAACAGCTTTTTCCACGTTAATCTTGTTTCCCACGTGAGCTCCTAGTAAAAGTAAAGTCTCTCAGTCGTGTCCGACTCTTTGTGACCCCATGGACTATAGCCTACCAGTCTCCTCCGTCCATGGGATTTTCCAAGCTAGAGTACTGGAGTGGGTTGCCATTTCCTTCTCCAGGGGATCTTCCCGACCCAGGGATTGAACCCAGGTCTCCTGCATTGCTGGCAGACTCTTTACAGTCTGAACCACCCCTAACCTGCAGTTTATCCACCAAGAGAAGACCTGAGATACACCCCTTTGCAGGGCAGCAGGAAAGGCCACCACAGAGAACACCTGGTGACGTCTGACTACAGGGACGAGGAGGTTGCAAGGATGCTGGCCACACTAGAGAGGGCTGGAAGGGCCACTAAGCAACTCAAGCGCTTTTGTGGACAAGAGTTACTGACTCGCCGCTGGCTCCACGGGGAACAGTGAAACCAGGAAACATCCTTCCCTCTGTGTAGGTCCCACTCTGCGCTCAGCTCCTTCCAAGCCGGGCTCCGGCATGCTGTCCAGTTCCTGCCAGGACCTCAGCTTCCTACTTCTGGAAAAGGCTGTTATCACAAGTCCAGAGAAGGAGGCAAAGGGGAAGCCAGAGGGGAGCCCGGCCTCAGGGCCACAAGGGCCCTGACCACCACCAGAGGTGCGTGGCTGGCCGTGAGCCTGCCTCCTGGGGCTGCCCCAAGGGGAGATCACAAGTCCAGGGAGGGCTGAGGGCTGCCTGCGGGCGAGCACAGGGGACAGACCACCACCAGGACAGACCAGTTCCATCTCATTTTCTGTCAGCGTCATCCTCATCACTGTCTCCGCTTTTGTTTTTTTTAATATTGTTATTTTATATTTATATAAGAAAAATATTTTTTCCAAAAAGAGTCAGTAGGTATAAAATGGCATCCCACCCCGTCCAGTACCAAGGAACATTTCTGCACACATGTACTTCACATCATAGACATAAACAATCACCGCAGACCCTCAGGGGTGGGTCCCTTAGGACAAAACCAAGCAGACGCGGGGGCCCAGCCCCCACCCCAGTCTGTACACCTGCAGAGCAGCAGGGCTTCCAGGAGTCACTCCGGGGCACACGCTGGGTGTCTTCTGGGTGCCCGGCCAAGGCACACTCCCAGGGTCACTGTGCCGGGCGGTGGTCCAGGGGTGCTATGCCCGCGCGCACATGCCGGATGGGAGGGCAGGGGCTCTGCCGTCCCCCGCGTCGTCCCTGAGCAGACCTCGCTCTGGCGCTCCCTGGGGTCACTGGGCCCACAGGCGACGGCAGGATGGAAGAGGCATGCTGGCGATGTCCCATGTCCTCTCCAGCTCCATCGAGGGCCCGTGGGGCTCGGACTCTAGGTCTCCTCCTCCACCTTTAGGATCATCCCTGAGAAGGCCTCCGGGCCAGTGCGGCTGCCTTGGGAGGCTCCGGCAGGCCTGCAGATGGTCCCGACCCCCGGGGAGCCGCCGGGGCTGGCGGGCGAGGCGCCCCAGGCCGGGAGGGCCTCCACCAGCCTCCCCAGGGTCTGGGTGAGCGCCTCAACACCGTCGGCCAGCCGCTGGCTCTGCTCAGTCAGCCGCTCCAGCAGCAGGTTCTGCTGGGCCATCAGCGTGCTCTGCTGCTGGGACCAGGTGCTGAGCAGGGCACCCTGCCTTCGCTGCACATCCAGCAGCCACCGCTCCAGCTCCGAGGCCTCGGCCCCCGCGGCCATCCCGGAGGGCTGGGATCCTGCCGAGGCGGGCGGCAAGGGGTGGGGTGGCCCAGGGAGTGTGGCCGCCGGGGGTGCTGAGCCCGGGGAGGCAGGTGGGGAGGGGGAGGAGGCGGCCACGGGGAAGGCTCCTCGGGGGTCCAGGGGGTCGGCTTCGGGCGGGCTTGGCCCATCCAGCGTCCGCAGAGGGAGCCACAGGCAGCCGGGGGCCTCATCGTCCTTGTCGGCTAGCAGGGGGAGACAGGAAACATGAGCCTTCTCTAGCCGGGACCCGGACAGTTCCGGGAGGGCCCTCAGGACACACAGCGATCTAGGCCTCTCTCGGGGTCCCTCCATGGTGGGCAGCAGCGCCCTCACAGGACGCTGAGACCCAAGAGGGCGAAGGACGTCCTCTAGGGATGCTGAGGTAAAACTCCAACCTGGCGGCTCCAAGGCCAAGGTGCCACTGCCAGGCTGCCATCTGTCTGCTCACCCAAGCTGGCCGTCATCTACCCACTATCCTGTCTGTCCGTCTACCTACGCGCATCCACCCACACATCCATCCCTTCATCTGTCTGCCATCCGTTTGCTGGTCGAGCATCCACCTGTCCCTCCATCAGCCCATCTCCTTCCTTCTGTCCACCCATACATCCGTGTGCATCTTCCCGTCCATCCACTGTTCATCTCTCAGCCATCCATCCATACACCAGAACACGCACCCACCATCATGCACCCACGTCTCTGTCTGTCCATCCACGCACTCGTGTTGATGCCCTTCCAAGTGTTCAGTCATACATCCATCTACCCAACCCTCCATGCATCTGTCTGTCCAGCCAGCCAGCCACCAAGTGGATGTCCAGGAAGATAAGCGGAGTGGATATAAAAGCAGCACTTCACCAGAAAAGCTGAAACCTGGAATCCTACACACTGGGCTCCAAAACCAGCTCCACCTCTTGGGAGCCATGACTGTGGGAAGCCCTTCTCTCCTCTGGGTCTCAAAGCCCTGTCTGCACGTGGAAGGCCAGAGGCCATGATGCCTGTCCTGCCGACACTTTCCAGCACTCTGCGGGCAGTGGGCGGGAGCCGGAGTACTTCCTGCGTGGTGGCCAATGTGGGCTGCACCTCCTGGGCGGAGCCCCCCTCACCTCACCTATGGGGCAGGGTCCTACCTTGGGAGTGCAGCGTCACCCCAGAGCACCGGGCCCACGCGCCCCCTGGCAACGGGCAGGCCAGGTTCTGAGCCTGCTGTGCACTGAACACGGGTGGCCGCCCCACCGCCGCCTCCTCGTCCTCCTCCTCCTTCCGTGGTCCAGGCTCGTGCTGATCCTTCTGACCCGGTGGCCCCTGGGGGCACGAGGGGGAGCCGCCCTGCCGGCTTGTTGCTTCTCTCCTGAGTTGAGGCTTCGGGAGTGAGGCCCTCGGCGGGCAACGTCCAGCTCCAAGTTCCCACGGCAGAGGCCGGGCCAGGCTTCCTACGAGCCTGCCATGCTTGTCAGTTTCGGCGGTGCCTGCTCTCTGGGAGCCCGGGAGGGGCCGGGCCTGGGGAGCCCACCATGCTTGTCAATTTCGGCGGTGCCTGCTCTCTGGGAGGTGGGCTGGGTGGGCAGAGGGCCCCGAGCCGCCACCAGACGCCACAGCCCTGCCCTGCCCCACCCTGCAGACGCGGGCCACCCCCGGCAGCCGCACCAGCTGTCACACATACCCTACCCTCGCCTTGACCCTGGCCCTGACCCTTGCCCTGACCGAGGAGTCAGGGGGCCCCCAACGCAAAAAAGGAGCAGCAGCAGTGAGCCCAGCGGGCGCCCCCACGACGTGCCCTCGCGGAGTCCAGTGGCCTCCAGGCTCCCCACAGGGAGAGGCCTGGGGAGAGAGGCTCTGCTGGGAGCGGCTGCTCTTCCCTGTGGCTGGCCCCGCCCTGCGCCCCTCCTCCCCGAGGGCAACCTGAGTCCCTCTCCCAGCACAGTGCCAACGTCGCAAAGCCCCGGGGGCGCACGGGCAGTGTCCACCACCTCTCTGGCCCCTCCCTGCCCCCAGTGGCACGGCCCACACAGCATCCACGCCCTGGCCGCGGCACCCTGAGCCCGCCTGGGCAGGCCCTTCCTCGGTCTCTGCCCCTGCTCCTGCTCAGCACGCCCCAGGAAGCCCTCCCTGCCTCAGCAGGCCCAGGGCCCCATGTCACTGGACTGCACCGTCCACCCACCCCACCCGTAGGAAATGAGCTCTGGGGGACACAGGCTCTGGAGGCTGTCTCTGAGTGAGAGTCTGGCACAGAGCAGGGGACCTAGGGTACGGGCAACAGGCAGAGGATGGCTGCGGCGCCCACTTCCTGCTAGACCCAGGCCTGGCCAGGGGCTCACGTCACGACTGTGTCCCCAGAGCTGCCTGATGCCCTGCCTCAAGCAAACGAGGGTCAGATATTGGTCCTCACTGCCCCAGAGACAGCCAACACATCCCAAATGGCGAGGCCCCGCCAACTCCAGCCCCGCACCTGGCCCGCGCCTGCCCAGCAGGGTGCACTCTCCACGGCCCCGCCCCACCCTCCAGGACAGCCGAAGTTACAGGGCCTCCTGTTGGTGCAGCCGGGTACCGCCCACTGGGTGCCACAGCCCCACCGGCACACGCGGCAGCGAGACCCACCCAGGGAGCCACTCGCCCCTCACCCCTGCCCTCTTGCTCGCTGAGCCGTGGGCAGAGGCCCAGGACACAGCCTCAGTGAGGGTGCAGACCAGGGCAGGCAAGACTGACCGCCCTGCGCACATGGCCCGCACCTCCACCTCTCCCCTCCCCAACAGCAGCCAGCCTGGGCGCAGAGAAGACCCTGCGGGCCTGCCCCTCCAGCGCGGGCAGGGGCGGAGGGCTGTGCCCTCACACTGACTTACTTGGTGCCGGCTGGCTCCAGCGAGGAGCTCACTGGCCGCCTCTGTGTGCGAGGACGCAGCCTCAAGGCCGGCTTCAATACTATCTGCAAATCAAGACAACACAAGCAATTACGAGAGGAGACCCTGCGGTCACCTGGGGTGGGGGCTGGGGGAGGCACAAACAGGGAGTGTGGCCTCCAGAGGTCAGAGGCTGCGGGGATGGGCACCACTCACCCGCGCAGCATGGGCCCTGGCCCGCCTGAGTGTCAGGACAGAGCCTGGCACTGTCTGTCCTCAGGGCCTGGCAGCCCCTCAGAACGGGTGAGTCCAGCCCGGGAACAGCTCTGCACACAGAGAGCCGCTGTGAAGATGGCCATCGGGGTCTGGGAACACCACTGCCCCCCAGAACATCAGCACGTGCCAGCCGCCAGTGTCCCCGCACCAAGCAGCTGGTTCTGATGACCATGCAGCTCCAAACGGGAACCGGGAGCTTCAGGCAGGGGCCTGCTGGGTGTGTCGGCAGAGCCCCCAAGACGTCACCCCAGCAGCACAGCTGAGCCGCCCTAGGACACCAGAAGACACCCCTCCGTGGCACCAGGAGTAAAAAGGCGGTATCAGATAAAACACCCGTGAGTGCATCCTACCCTATGATGACGCGCAGCCAGGCTGGCAGGCACAGGGCAGGGGCAAGTCAGGACCAGGGCCCTCGACCCAGCAGGAACAGGGCTGGAACCCCCGGGAACACCAGGGCAATTCTCTGTGCTGTTTCCTCTCCCCCCCGAGAAGGACTCGGTGCTGCCCAGACAAGCGGGCAGTGACCACAGCTGTGGACACAGCCCTCGGCAGACACCAGCTGGTGCTCCGTGGGCTGACCTGCCAGACACAAGCACACATCAAGCCAACTCTTAGGAAGAGAGGACGAGCCTCTGAATTCACGCATTTTGGTGAAAACTCAGAGGTAGAAATGGCTACATGCACACATCTCCCCTGATGCTGGGAAAGATCGAAGGTGGGAGAAGAGGAAGACAGAGGATGAGATGGTGGGATGACATCACCGACTCGATGGACATGAGTTTGAATAAACTCCGGGAGTTGGTGATGGAGAGGGAGGCATGGCGTGTTGCAGTCCGTGGGGTCACAAAGAGTTTGACACGACTAAGCAACTGAACAAAAGTGAACACATCTCCCTTGACACACCCAAGGCCTGAGGTAGAGACGGCGCCCATAAACGCAGGTGCAGCCTGGACACTAAGGGACCGGTCAGCAGCTGGTTGCCCTGATGGGTGAGAGCCTGAGGGTCACGGGGGACGGGATGCCAGCCCATCAGGGCGGGTGGGGCGTCCAGGCTGAGCTGGGCCTCATGGTGGAACTTGCAGAACCAAGCGTCACGCACTGGAACCACCAGCATGAACATAGCCAGAGCTCCTGCCCCGCTCCCAGGCAGGGCCTGGCAGGACGGGTCTGAGCACCCGGGACCCCCCCGCCAGCTCCCCTGGGCCTCAGAGTGCGCCCGCCTGCAGCACCCCGAAGCCAGGGCTGGCTCTGCCAGCAGAATAGGCAGCCTTCCCACAACAGGCAGGCCCTGCCCCGTCGTCCAGGCTTGCGACAGTCCAGCCCAGGGCATGGCCGTGTCCTGGGTCCATGTGCACCTCTGACCTGCCCCCGCCTGTTCGGTGCAGACCCCCCAGAAAGGCCTGCTGGGGCGTCGATGGCCCCTGCTGTCCCTGCAGGCCCTCCTGCCATCCACTCGGCAGCCCTCAGGACGTAGTTGGTCCTGCTTCCAGCTTCTCCCCTAAAGTCCTTCCAGCAGCTCCCCAGGAAGGGGGAGGTGAGGGTCCGCGGGGCCCGGCTTCGAGCTGTGGGTGGAGCCGATGCTACTGTGGGAAGGGCGCTGTGGCGGGCTTGCAGAGGTGTCTTGAGAGGAGGAGGACAAGGAGCAGGAGGAGGAGGAGCTGGAGGCGGTGGCCAAGACCCAGCCGGGCAGCCGTCTTCCTCGGCAGGCTCAGGAGTGGCCACAGAAGCGACCGGCAGTGGGCCTGGGGCTCTGGGGTCAGCGTGCCCTGGGAGGCTGAGGGCCCCTGACACTGCCTGGCCTGGCCTGCAGCTGAGTGATGCGGGCGAGGGGCGCCCCTCCCTGGCCTGGAGCCTCGGCCTCCCCATCTGGACGCAGAGCGGGCCTTGCTGGAGGTTCTGGGCGGGCTGTGGGGGGCCACTTACTTGACAGGGGCTCGGCGGCACGGCCCTTTCCGGGGGTGCCCGGGGCCGCGAAGGTCTCGGCCACCATGCGCTCGACGGGTGTGAGGACGGCAGGGGCGTGGGGGTGCTCGGCCAGCTTCCTGCGCACCACCCCACGCAGGTCCCGCCACTTGTGCTTGACGTCGCCCAGGTCCCGGCGGCAGTAGCCCAGCGCGTTCACCGCCTGCAGGATCTTGCTCCACACCCGGTGTTTGCGGGCGGGTGGGCCCCGCAGCGCCCCGAACAGCAGCGGGTAGTGGCGCGTCACCCTCTGCACCAGCACCTCCGTCTCCTGGGGGCTGAAGTTGGGCTTCCGCGTCTTGGTGCGTGAGTGGGGGCCCCGCCCAGGCAGCAGGGCCGCCACGGCCGGCTTGGGGCTGGAACTGCGCCCGCATGAGGCCTTGCTGCTGCTGGACCCTGGAAAGGCACCGGAGGCTGAGGGCAGCGGGCTGGCCCCACCACCCCTGTGGGGGGACGTGGGCCTCACCCGACATCCGCCGTCCCAGGGACACCCACACTGGCACACAGCGGGGTCCCAGGCCGTGGCTACTCTGGGCACTGGGGCCCACCCCTCCAGCAGGCACAGCACTGGAGGTCAGTCCTCCCCGGCCCCCCGCCCAGCACAGAGCCGCTCCTCATCAGCCCATCACTGGGATCAAATGACCATCTGGTGACCATCCGGGAAACACCTGGGTGTCCATCTGGAGCGTACAAAGCATTCTGCACACCCACCCTGAGACAGTCACACACAAAGGCAATCGAGCAGGTGGAGACAGGGAAGGTCCCAGGAGAGGTGCCGTGAGACGAGACAGGTGATGCCCAGAGCTGCCCAGAGCAGGAGCGCAGGTCCTGTGGGCACCCAGGCTTGCGGACCAGTGAGGGGCTGGCAGGCAGCATGGCCCAAACCCCTCATTTGCTCTGCTCCTGGGGGTGCAGCACACTCCTGGGGGAGGGGAGCCGGGCTGCTTCTTGGGGAACTGGACACTCCTGGGCGTCAGCACTGCCCTGGCCTCCAGGCCCCACTGAGGCGACGACTCAGCCCAGGAACAGGCTGGAGAGGGGTGTGGGGAGGCCTGGGTCCCAGCCGCAAGCTGCCTGTTAACCAAGTGTCTCTGGGCACTGGGAGCCGCCTCGCTCCTGAGGGCTGTGGGCTCTGGCCCAGCACCGCCCCTAGCACCTGGGCACGGGGGGAGGAGCAGGAAAGCCTTGTAGCCACACGAGCTGGACAGTCGGGCTGGTGGGGTGGGAGCCCTCGCGTGGAGGGAACGGGGGAACGGGGCCACCGCAGGGGCAGGACAGCTCTCCCCGCGCGGCCTGTCCCCATCGCACACACTCCTGGGAGGAAGGCGCAGGGATGAGGGGCAGGCAGCCCGGACGCTCCCACGAGCATGAGGAGGGGCCCGCCCTTCAGGGGGCATCCCTAGGCTGGCCTTCCTGAGGGGCTGGGCCAACCCGAGGGGGAGGGCACAGAGGTCAGCCGGCAGAGGCTCGGACCACCAGAACCTGCCCAGGCCCCACTGTCTGCCAGGCAGCCCCGCCACACCATGCCCACCCCTTCTGGGGCAGCTGCTGGAAGGACTCAGGTCGAAGCCAGACACAGGGCCCCCGAGGACAGCTGGGGGAGGGCGCGGCAGGTGGCTTGGCGGATGCTGTGGGTACCCACCGATAGCCTCTCCTTGCTCTGAAACCATGGAGGCCAAGTCCTTGATGATCTGGTTCACATCTAACAGGTCGCTCTGTGGAAAAAAGAGAACAGGCGTTAGGTCCCTGGGGCCACAGGTCAGAGGTCAAGGTCACAGCCCTCAGCAGTGCTCACAGCCAAGAACCAAAAATGAGCCCAGGGTCACCCCTCAACTCAGAGACACTGCTGGGATCTGAAACACTGTCCCCCAACCCGAAGGTCAAAGCCCACGCTGAGCATCCCGGAGCCGTGAACTCCCTTGCTGGGTGCAGAGGACGTGGCGCTGGCCCCTGGAAGGTTGCAGTCTGCTGCAGGATGGCGTCCCCAACACTGACCCGCAGGCCTGACCAGAGGAGAGAAGAGGGCATCCAGAGTAGAGGCCCCTTGGTCCTGTGCACACCTCACCTCGTCCCCTCCTGCGGCCCCGACTGACGGGTCAACCTGCCCCTCTCTGTGCACCTGGCACCCAGCACGGCCAGCACACGTGGGTGGTGGGTGGTGGATGGATGGATGGTGGACGGTGGGCAGATGGACAGTGGGTGGTGGACGGATGGATGGTGGATGGACAGATGGATGCACGGAATGCATAGTGGATGGATGGATGGTGGATGGAAGCTAAACAGATGGATAGATGACTGGATGGACAGAAGAACAGTGGATGGTGGATAGGTGGGTGATAGGTGGTGGCTGGATGGAAGCCCCACTGCTGTCTGAAGACTGAGTAACTTCTTGAAGCTAGTGAGTGGGGTAAGAAGCAGAACTTGGACCCGGAGACTCTGGGGTACGTCCCACCCCGCTCGTCATGCTCGCCACTGGCATTGTCCCTGCCACCAGCCTCTATCTTAACTCCACTCACCCAACAAAGTAGAAGCGCTGTTGATGAAGGATGTGGGCATGCCACTCACAGAGCACACGCCTGGGGCTGTGCAGGGTGCACTGAGGTCACTGGGGTTCAGGAAGGGCCTCCCAGAAAGGGGGAGGGCGGGGACTGGCACCAACGCCTGCTGATTTGAGCCCCTTCCCTGCAGGAGATG
This sequence comes from Moschus berezovskii, assembly GCF_049115385.1. Taxonomy (NCBI): domain Eukaryota; kingdom Metazoa; phylum Chordata; class Mammalia; order Artiodactyla; family Moschidae; genus Moschus; species Moschus berezovskii. Next base: position 81,899,064 of record NC_142475.1, read on the forward strand.
GCTCCTCCACTGGCCAGCCAGGTGACCCTGGGCAAAGCCGCTCACCTAGGAGTCGAGTTCCCACACCTACCACCCAGCAAATCCAAGCCTCCTCCCTTGGTGCCGGGCACATGGCCAGGGCAGAGCCAGGAGGGGAGGCCCCTCCACATCTCTGAGATGTGGGTGCCAAGTCCCTGCCCCCCGTCCACCACCCTGCAGCCCATCAGGACCCTGGATTCATTTCCACCAGGGTCATTTCACCCCACTGCTAAATATCGCAGGAAGATTCATTTTCTTTTTAGGAGTGTTCTGGGAAATGAAGCAATTAGCATGATCTTAAACCGACAAGTACTATCAATCGCAATTCAATTACTGGGCTTACACACAGCAAAGGCGGCGGCTCTGCGGGAACCAGGCACACGGCTGGGAAGGTGGTGATGAGTGCGGGGCCTCGGGTGGCCTGTGACCTGGACCCACTTCTGGGATCTGCATCCCCACGGCCCTCCCTGGACGAGGTTGCTAGTGGGAAGGCCAAAGGTCCAGACCCCGAGGTCACCTGTGACGGCCACAGCCTCAGCCAGACCTCAGGGAGATAAGCCCACCTCCCTACTCTTCCAGGTCCCCACCCCAAGGCCGACAGACGGCCAGCCTCAACCTCAGCCACTGAGCCCGCACCATGGGCAGAAATCTGGGGGTCCCGAGTCTTGGACTCAGGGGCTCCAAGGGGCCTTTTAGGGTACTCAGTCTCCCCATGCTGCATGAGGTCACTGCCAGGCAGGCAGGGAAGCCGGCACCAGAGACTAAGGGGCTCTCCTGGGACATTCCCGCTTGCTGGGAGCGGGGCAGCCCCGGCAGTCCGGACCCCTGATCAGCACCAGGGACGGCGGGCTCGCTCCCGGGAGGCCTTGTGCCCCAGCAGCTGGTGAGCTCAACACGCGTGCGGTAGACCCCTTCCCTCAGGCACAGAGACAGAGTCTCAGTGGAGAAGAGGGCAGGAGGGGTGGCTGAGCAGGAGCCTTGAGCCCAGGGCCTCCAGGGGCCCAGGACCGCAGGCTGCCTGCCCGGGGTGGGGGTTGGGGGGCAGAGGCCGGAGTTGTGGCACATCACCATGGCCTGGCCCCGACAGGGACACAAGGCTACTGGGGCGGGTGTTCCTTGTCCGAGCAGCACTGACCCCAAGAACCTGGGACCGCCTAGGTGGGACTGCGGGTCCCCAGTCCAGCTCCCTTCGGGGCTTCAGTAAAGGCCTCCCATTTCGGGAGATGCAGTGGCCAAGGCTAATCTCTAACTGCTGCAAACACACGGGGGCCGCCCCCTCCAGGGTCGCTCCCACACCACATTTCTGTAGAAAGCAGCCTCCCGCCCTCCACACCTGCCACGCCTGGCGGCGCGTGCACAGGATCGGTCTGGAGCCAGGTGGCCACTGCCAGGGTGCCGGCTGATCCTGGCTAGCCCGGCAGAGCAGCACTGACCTGGCCCGCCGGTGTGAGCCGATGCCCCCAGCGCCCCAGATGCACAGAGCAGCAGCACCAGGGGGGCCTCGTGTGGGTGACCCCCTCCCCGGACTGCGTGCCAAGGGCACCGCATCCTATCTCCAGAAGGTCGTCGTCAGAGACCGCCACCAGGGAGGTCTCCGTTCACCAGCCTCTTGGATGTGGACGTGTCCTTTGACACTGGCACCATTCTTGGTTCCCAACTCCCCTCTTTGGAGTAGGAAATAGCAACCCACTCCAGTATTCTTGCGTGGAGAATCCCATGGACAGAGGAGCCTGGCAGGCTATAGTTCATGGGATCACAGGAGTTGGACATGACTTAGCGCTATCTTTTTCTTTTCTTTCCCTCTTTTGAAGATGCCCGAGACTCCGACGCTGACTCGTGCCCACCTTTCAGCTGACACTGAGGAGCACGGCAGCCCCATGTCCCCGGCAGACCACCCTGGGGCACCGTTTCGCCCTCAGGCCCATGACCCTCTGAGTCGTCCAGGGATGAACTAACCACCCGCTGGAACAGACGCTCAGGCTGGGACCCTGGCCCCCGCTCTGTGCTCCCGGGAACCACCTACAACAGAGATCCCTTCCCCACTCGACTCCGCCCCCGACTCCCCCGGCCAACGGGGGCCCATCCCTAACGCCCGCTCTGTGCCTTCCCATGATGAGCCGAACCGCTGGCCGGCCCCCCGACCCATCAGGACAGGAGGCGTGCTGGCTCCTCTCCCAACCCGGGCCGCCAGGATACACCCCAGGCCAGAGCCCTTCTAGCTCCGCTTCCTTGCCCCCCGCCCCTGCAAAAGAGAGCAGGAGTCCCAGTGCTCTGGGGTTCACACATCTGTCATGGTGTTCTCCTGGCTCAAGAGCCCCCCAACCACCGGAATTATCCTTTTGAATAAAGAACAACTCCAGCCCTTGCTCGAGAAGTAAGGAAGCCACCTTGGAGGGAATAAGGGGAGTGGGGTGCCCCAGCCCTGGGTTGTAGCCCATCTCTGCCAGCCTGGCGGCTGAGGGAGCAAGGGTGGACTCAGGGTACACCACCTCAGCAGCAGGCTGATTCGCGGGCACACCTGAGGCCTGACTCCTGGCTGTGAGCCGCTGTGAGGGGTCAGCAGGGGGCACCCTCCAGGCAGAGCAGGCCAGACTGTGGGGAGAGGGTATCAGGTGACTCTGGGGTCAGACCCCTCCGGTACCCCCAGGCAGCAGCCTCCTAGGTGATCTCAGAGATGACCAGGCTGGTTCCAGGGCGCTGCGCAGGGATGGGAGTTCAGGGTCTTAGCTCCCCAGCAGATCAGCCTGTGGGCACACAGCCCCCACCCTCCAGGAGTTCTGGGGCAGGGAGTCCCACCGCGATGGCCCAAGAGTAGAGAGCCAGTATCGGAGATCCAGAGGCCATGGTCCCACCCCAGCCCGGGGCCCTCTGCCCATGGAGGCTCCCCCTCCAGACCACTCCCAGAGCCTGGGGCACGCTTGTCGGGAGAGCTGACGGTGGGCACGCGGAAGAGCGGCCGCACACTGAGCAGCAGCGTCTGGACGCAGGCCACCAACCAGGACGGACGGGCACTGTGCTGGGCACCCGAGCAGGCTCGGCTCCCAACGGAGGGTGCCAAGGGCAAAGTGGGACATGTCAGAGCCCACACCCCCCAGGAGCCAAGCAGAAGGGCCACGGGGGGCCATGCCGGGAGCCCAGAAGCCCCCAGAGCCGCCAGGATGGAGCCCCTGGGGGCAGCCCCAGGTGTGGCACACGAGGGCGTCAGGGACCAGGAGCTGTGTGCCCAGGCGTGGGCACCGGGGAGCGGGAGAGACGAAAAAAACACCTTAACTTAGTAAATGTTTAAATCATGCAATTATTATCCTGATTGCTTCTAAAACTAGAACTCATTAAAAGCCCTCACGGAATCCTCCCTCTTCTCTTACTGGCACAGAGGAATGCCAGCCGCGCACAGTACACAATAAGACCTCGGCGCGTGTCTGCGTGTGTGTGTGTGTTCCCTCCACTTTCAACCACGAAAGGAAAGAAAATACCGCTGCATTTTTCTCTACCACACAATCTCTCCTCATAATTAGGATCTTGGCAACCATCCACCTACAGAGACGACTGTTCCAGCTAATGGAACAGCCAAATTTTGTTTATTGATTGATTCCCATATTTATAGCTAGATACTGGCCAGATCAACCTCCCCCGGGCTTCAGCTTTACCACGCCAGCGACCGGGAGAGCAGCCAGGCCCCTCCTCACCCCAGCCTCCTCCCTCGGACTGCCAGGTAGCCATGGCAACAGAGCAGCTGGTGTGCGCTGCACACCTGTGTCAAGTGACACAGCAGCCCAGGAGCGGGCGGGAGCACCGGCCTCACAGGGGAGCTAAGGTGCGACAGGCTGGGCAGGGCAGGCCATGGGCAGACCATACTGGGAGACCACAGACGACTCTGGTCCACCCCAGGTGCCAGACCAGTGCCTTGGCAAGTCCGCTACATGCTGGCAGTGGCTGGGGGCACACGCCCATCTCATTCAACCTTCTCCTACCCCTGGGGAGACCCGGCCCTGCCCTGTCCTCCAGAGAGCAAGAACCCCCCTCGACCAGAACTGACTAACCACGTGGGAGGCAGAGCTCCTGGGCTCTGGGCTCCGCACAGGCAGCCTCGGGGCCCTGCCGCACCCTCTGTTGGGAAAAGACAGCAGAGCACTGCCGTCAGGACGGCCCCGCTCTCGAGTCAGGCGCTGGCCACAGTCCTGGCTCTGCCTCACACAGGCCACTGAGCCCAGCCAAGCGACACACCTGCTCCCAGCCTCCACCTCAGCTTTGGCAAATGTGGAGCACAGGGTGCTTGCGCTCCCAGGCTTCTGTGTGGGCTGTAGATGCACACACATACAGGCAGCAGAGCCCTCTTATTAAAACACAAATCTTCTGTGGAGTCCCAACACGCAAAACTTCTCATCCATTCAGCTGCCATCCACCCATGCTCGTCCACCCACCCACCCCTCCCCCATCCTCTCCCGCTATCCATCTAACCCCCATCCATCCATCCTCAACCATCCATCCACACCCCCACCATCCATCCATCCACACCCCCACTATCCATCCATCCCCAACCATCCATCCACACACCCACCATCCATACCCCCATCCATCCATCCCCAACCATCCATCCACACCCCCACCATCCATCCATCAACACCCCCATCCATCCATACCCCCATCCATCCACCCCCCATCCATCCACCCACCCCTCCCCCATCCTCTCCCGCTATCCATCTAACCCCCATCCATCCATCCCCAACCATCCATCCACACCCCCACCATCCATCCATCCACACCCCATCCATCCACACCCCCACCATCCATCCACACCCCCATCCATCCATCCATCCACACCCCCACCATCCATCTATCCACACCCCCATCCATCCATACCCCCATCCATCCATCCATCCACACCCCCATCCATCCATACCCCCATCCATCCACCCCCCATCCATCCACACCCCCACCATCCATCCATCTACACCCCCACCATCCATCCATCCACACCCCTACCATCCATCCATCCACACCCCCATCCATCCATCCATCCACACCCCCACCATCCATCCATCCACACCTCATCCATCCACACCCCCACCATCCATCCATCCACACCCCCACCATCCATCCATCCACACCCCCACCATCCATCCATCCACACCCCCACCATCCATCCATCCCCCATCCATCCACACCCCCACCATCCATCCATCTACACTTCATCCATCCACACCCCCACCATCCATCCACCCCCATCCATTCATCCATCCACACTCCCACCATCCATCCATCCCCCATCCATCCACACCCCCACCATCCATCCACCCCCATCCATCCATCCACCCCCCATCCATCCACACCTCATCCATCCACACCCCCACCATCCATCCATCCACCCCTCATCCATCCATCCACCCCCCCATCCATCCACACCCCCACCATCCATCCATCCATCCATCCACACCCCCATCCATCCACACCTCATCCATCCATCCACCCCCATCCATCCATCCATCCACCCCCCATCCATCCACACTCCCACCATCCATCCATCCACCCCCATCCATCCATCCATCCACCCCCCCATCCATCCACACTCCCACCATCCATCCATCCACCCCCATCCATCCATCCATCCACCCCCCATCCATCCACACTCCCACCATCCATCCATCCACCCCCATCCATCCATCCATCCACCCCCCATCCATCCATCTCTCCCTCCCCAGCCCCTCAATCTGTCTGCCCCAGAGAAAGGCACCGAGTGCCCAGTCAGTGCCAGGCATCCTGCAGGTGCAGAAGCACAGCCAGACTAAGACAGACAACACCTCTGCCTCCACTGGGCTTACAATCTCCTGCAGGAAAAGGAACAGTAATAAAATAATTAATTAAACAGCATGCTAGACAATGCATGGAAATGAAACCTTAGATGCGGAACATCTGAGCCAAAACCTGAAAATAAAAGGGAACGAGTTGCTGAAGTGTCAGCAGGGTCCAGGCTCAGGGCAGGGGAGGAGGGACACACCAGCCAGGTCCTGGCCCAGTGACCTCGGCCCCACTGAGGGGGGCGGACAAGGGAGCCCACTTAGGGGGCAGCGAGGAGCCCAGGTCTGCGAGGCGGGGCCACACCACCCCAGGGCTGGAGAGGGCTGCCCCCCAGAGGACACAGGAGGACGTGCCCAAGAGCCAGCAGGAGGGCAGCAGGAGCACAGGCTGTGGGGGGCGGCCTTGCAGGGACGGAGCAGGGGTCACCCATTAGCATCTGGCCAACAGCAAGTGTGCCAAAGGCCCACGAAGCAGGCCAGCCGCCGCGGTGGGGACATTGGGCAAGCCGCTGGCCAGAGACGTCCTTGCCCCCAGGAGAAGGGCATCCTGGAGGCCCTGACCCCGCCCTCTGGGAGGGTGGTCTCCCGGGAAAGGGGACTGGCAGGCACACCCCTGCCCCTCGGGAGCAGCCCACCCTGTCTCCCAGCCCCCAGCTCGGCCTGAGCTGCAGGGGTCGCCACAGTAGACCGGGGATGCCCCACTTTGTCTGCCAAGAACCCCCAGCTAGTGACCTGAGTGTCCCCCAGCGGCACCTATACCCTGACCCTCAGAGCCCTGGGAGTTTTGGGGTCCAAGTGCTGACCCACCTGGGACCAGCGTCAGGGAGGGGCTCTCGGGTGGGAGGCCAGAGACAAGCTGAATCAGGGCGGGGAGGAGCCTCAGAGGCACCCCAGAGGGCACTGTGAGCGCCCTCCTGTCAGAGCGACCCACCCGCAGGCCTGGCTCCTGCAGGCTCCGAGCTCCCCACGGCCTGGCACAGGAGCCCAGGGTGGGGTTGGAAGGTCTGCGGGGCAAGAAGGGAGAGGGCAGCGGGGGCATCTCATCCGCCCATAGACGGAGAGCCCCCAGGGGACCTCAGAGGACACTTGGTGCTGCCAGGGGACGGGGTGCCCCAGGAGGTTGGGTGGAGGTCCTCAAGTCGCCCACCCCCCCCCCCCAATAGCAAGACACCCTCGTCTGAAACCTAACTGGGCAGGTCCAGGGGCTGCTGAGCCAGGCAAGGGCCCAGAATCAACAGAGGCCCCGGCAACCCTCAGCCTCCTGCCCACTCACCACCTGATTCCTGGCCGGCAAGCCCAGGTGCCCTGACCCATCCATTTCACAGAAGCAATGACCGAGGCAAGCAGAAAGCCCCAGGTCACAAGATTTGGACCTAAAGTCAGGACATGGCAGCCAAAGCCTCATCTTGTCCAGAGAGTAACCTTGGGGGGAGGGGCAGGGCGCGGACCCATCAGTCCGCCCCCATCAGCATCAGGCTGTTCCCGGCCTGGCATCCACCATGAAAACACCCATCACAGGCCAGGAGGCAGAAAAGAGAGGAGCGACGCGAGACAACCAGCCTCTGGCTGCGACTGTGATCCCACTTTTCGGGCCTCGTTTCCCCATCTGTCCACACCCCCACCGCCCAGCCACAGGCAGGTCCCCGAGGGCAGCCCAGGGCCTCAAAGGGGCTCCGGGACCACAGGTCTCCCTCTATCTGGTGACACTGTGCGTGCATAAACCACGCACGTCCAACGCCCCCAGGAACGCGGTGGCAGAGTAGGGGTGCGGTAAGCAGTTTCCACACGGAAATAGACTGCAGCGGCCAGGGAGAGAAATGCCCCATGTGTCATCCCGAGGCTGCTCCCACAGCCCCTCCCCGCTCACAGCAGCCCGGCCCTGCAGACCTGGACGGACAACCCCTGAGAAGCCTGGGCAGTGGGGCTCAGGCGCCCCTGGAGGCGCCAGGGGCCGCCATCCACTCCGGGACAGGCTTCTGTTGCCACAAGCAGGCGGCGGGCTGCCTAGTCTCCTCCCAGACCCGCATGCTGGTGTCAGGACAGCTGCAAACCTGGGGGAGGGCTGTGTGATGGCAAATGACAATCTGTTTTTCCCACTTCCAAAGAAGACCGGGGCAGGGGGGAGGAGGGAGGGGAGGGGAGGAGGGGAGAGAGGGGAGGAAGGAGGGGAGAGAGGGGAGGAAGGAGGGATGGGGAAGGAAGGAGGGCCGAGGGACAGAGGGAGGGGACCAGGCATGCTGACCCCGACCCCAGGCCATCACCCTGCAGCCAATGCCTGCTGCGCACCGTGTCACCCACACACAGGTGAGGACACAGCAGAACGGGGAGGCTGGTCTCAGGTCCTGTCCACGGCCCCGTGAACCCACCGTACTCACCGCTCAGAAGAGGACAGGCTGGCTGTGCCTGGGCCTCCCTATCCCCACCCCGGGGTCCCCACCTGCAGCGTGTCAGCCGTGAGAAGCCGTCAAGGCACAGGCAACCCCCTGAGCAAACCAACCCCACGACCTGCTGGGCCTTGGATCTGAGTGGAGCCCGCCTCTGCTCAGGAGCTCCCTGCATTTCCAGGGGGTCACCCCACCCCACCCTATATCCAAGCTGGGCCCTGCAGTGGAGCCTGCACCTCTGCGCCCTGCACACCAGGCCAAAGCCACGTCAACCCGGGGTCCCTTGTCCCACCAAGGTGACCCGACCCCGGTGCGCCCAAGGGTCCTCCTAAGAGGGTTTCAGTGCTCGAGCTGAAGCAGCAGCGCGTCCCTCTCACCACAGGCCTGCTAGCCCCCCAAACTGTGGGGCAGGGGCCCCTGACTGTTCTGAGCTCTCGGGAAAAGCAGTTATCGTGTGCCAACAGCAGGGGAAGACATCCGTGTATCCGGTCCATCCTGGAACAGCTCGGCAAAGAGAGGCCTGCCTTCCAAGATGGCCCATGCGTCGCCTTCCTCTCTAGCAGAGGAGTGTGGTCGGTGGGGGGCTCTGCCAGGCAGAGTGGGGCAGGGGACAGCAGTAAGGGGGGGCGTCCACCGCCCTCAGGAGTGCAGACCTGCCCGCTGCAGACATGGAGACGGGTCCTCAGCCAGTGACTCAGTTTTTCAGCCCAAGTTCCCGTTTTTCTAAAAGAAGCTACTTCAGGGAAACTTTGTTTCAGAAATGCAGCTCCTGGGGGCTGGGGGGCAGGCAGGCCCCCAGCACCTACTCCTGCAGGTAAAACCGAGGCCCAGAGGGAGGAGAGAACACACACTCAAGGGCTCGGGGCCACCACCAAGAGAACCAAGCATCCCGAGAGCCACGTTCTAATAAACGCACTTCCCACAACAGGATACAGGCCCGGCGCACACTCACTCACTGGCTTGCACACTCACCTGCACACCTGCTCCTGCACGGCCACTCACACCCTCGCACACCCACTCAGGGGCCTGCACACCTCTGGCAGCTGTCAGAGACCATACCTGGCTAGGGAAATGTCTGGCAGCATGCATTACACGCTTACAAGCTAGGGAAAGAAACCAGCGGCCCCGCCCCTGCCCCAAGGTCAGACCCCCAACACCACCGCCACCTGCTCACAGCCCCACCAAATTGTCAGTTCAGTTCTGGCAGTTCACTCAACCACTCAAACACTATCCTCGGGGAACTGTTCTGGGCATTGAAAGGCCTCATCAGAGCAGAACACCCTCTGGAAACCTCCGTGTGCAGTGACGGAGGCAGCCCTGGGGACTAGCTGTGCCTCCCGGGCACAGGCGCCGGGCTCCAGGTCAGACGGCCAACCCCACTGGTAAACGCAGGCAGGCAGGGACAAGACACAGGCTCCCCAGACTCTGTGCCCTCCAAGGGCGGCCCAGGTGGCCAAGCTCGGGCGAGGCCCAGTGAGCCAAGGTCCTGCGCCCTGGACTCAGACGGGAGCAGGCCCCGGTGTGCCGGGCACAGGCCAGCCTAGCCCTCACTGGTGGCACACTGAGAGCAGCCACGGCCAGGACTCAGGGGGACCCTGTGTGCACGCACACGCACATGCTCAACCGTGCATGCAGCCGCACCTCAATCTGCAGGATGGCCTCCTCGCGCAGCCGGATGGCCTCCAGGTCCTCCTCAGTGATCTCAGGAAGCAGCGACTGCTCGTGGCCCGGCCACACACCATCGCCCCCGTTGAAGATCTTCTCGTCGTCAGCCAGCTCAGCAAAGGCGGCCTGGGGGCTCTGCCGAGACACAGACCACCATTACCGCACAGCCTACTGCCGCCGGGCCAGGCCCACACCAGGCACCAGGAGCCCCCAGTCTGGCTCTGCGGGGGCCGGGCCCCAGCCTGTCAGTCGGGGCTGCCCCACAGGGCCGCGGGTGCTGGGACCGCCGTGATGGGGGGCAGACACCGGGCCCCTGCCCGCGGCCTGAGCGCCTAGCTCGGGCCGTCCCAGGCCTGGCTGCAGCAGGCCCCAGCAGGGTGGGCACGTGCCCCACAGTCACAGGGGGCGCACCCACATGCAGTCATCCTCCTCCCAGAGCCAGCGCGCTCCCTCCAGACCACGTGTTCACCTCATCCCCAGAGCCAGGGAGGCCTTTACATAAACACGTGGATGGAGAAATATAAAATAAAAGATCTAAATACTGTTGACAAGCGCTCCTCATCCAAGGTGGCAATTATCACCTCCCTTCCCGCTGTGGGCAGAGGAAGCGAGGTATGCCAGGCGGGCAGCAGCCGGCAGGGGCTGGCCGGGGCCAGGCCGCATGCCCACACCACCTCCTCTCTGCGACTCCAGCCCCGCCTGGGCTGTGGGGTGCATCAGGTCAAGCCCAGGCCCGTCACACGCACTCAGCCTTGGCCTTCTCCACCAGACGGGAACAGCAGCCCACACCCACGGTCCGCAGCCTGTGTCCACCACGGGGCTGTGCTCTCTGCCCACCCCACCCCTGCCGGGCACACCCGCACTCCCAGCAGGAGGAACAGCACCTGGGGCCCCTCACATACGGCATGCCCCAGGCCCCCGAGGTGAGGGGACTGGGAGAGCTCAGCTCTGCTGATGAGCTGTGACCTTGCTCGTTCTTCTCCCACCTCAGCCTCCACACCCATGTGATGGGGTGGTATCCAGAGCCTTGGACAAGGCGGACGGGGATGAAGGCGAGGCCTCAGCCAGCAAGCATGTGTGAAAGCCAGGGGCGCCAGAAGCCCCCATGCGAGTTAGTCACAGGGCACAGGGCCTGTGCCTGCAGGGGACCCCAATGGCACACCGCTCCCTGCAGCAGAGGCTGCTCCGGAACAGGGCACCTGGCCCTGAGCTCCACTGACTCCACTGGCCTGGGGCACCTCCCGTGGGAAGAGCCCAGGCTGCGTACCCAGGGACTGAGGCGTGGATGCACCCTCCGCAGCCCTGCCGTGAGCACAACCTGGCGAGCGTGGGTGGGCCAGCGACAGTGACTCAGACACACGACCTGAGCAAGTGCACAGGGGGCCACGTTTGGCCGCCTGGAGTCTGGTTCCATGGAAGCCCCCGGGAAGCGCAAGGAAAGGGGGCCAGCCTCCCTGCAGGCGTGGGTGCGCACCCTGGCCCCCACAGGTATGGCCCGCCCTCCCCGAGGGGCTCAGGACAAGGGACCAGGGAAGGAGAGGCAGCTGGCCCCGCCCAGCCCCCTCTGAATGATCAGAAAGCACCTTGTCTTCTCACAAAGCCTCGGTCTGGGTCCTGAGCTCTGAAGCCGGGATTAGGGTTTGCTGGCAGGGCGCTGGGGCCACAGCGCAGGATGCAGCCGGGGAATGGTTTTCCAGCTTGCTGGGCAGCCAACAAAGGCAGCTTTCTCTTCGCTCCAAGGCCAAGGGCTTGGGTCCTGCTCTGACATGTCCATTTCACGCCCACAATCCAACTATCCAATGTGACTGCTGGGTGGGAGGGGGGCCAAGCAGTTTCCCGTGAGAAGAGATGGAGCCCAATGAGCGGCCAGGCAGGACCCAGGGCTCTCAGGGGCTCTGGGAAACGGGCCACTGTCTTGCAAACTCTGACCCAGGGCTCCGCGTGGGAGTATCTGTGACCCGGGCGGGAGGGCAAGGGTCAGGACGAGAGCTGGTCTCGCTCTTGGGAAACACAGCTTCTGTGCAGCAGCCCCAAGGCTGGTCGTCCATTCCTCCAAACAGCAAAGGCTGTGGTCAGCTGACGGACATCTCTGGGAGCTCCGCAAAGCCCGGAACAAAGGACTGGCAAGACACTCAATCCTCCCTGGCCCCGTGTTAAGTAATGGAGCTGCCGCCGGGGTGTGGCTCTGAGGGGGACACATGACGAAATAGCCCCCCGCAGATGTGCAGGTGAGGTGGTCTCTGCTGCTGCAGCCCGGGGACACGGGGCTCCAGGGACCACACGCCGCTCTGGTGCTGGCAATGCACACTGGAGAGCATTCCTGGCGCAGGATGGGCTCTGCCCTGCCTGAGGACAGCGGCCAGCCCAGGAGCCCCAGGGGCTGCCCACCAGCTGGGCCTGACATGGGTTGGAGACCAGAGCCAGGACCAGTTGAGGCAGCGGTCAACACAGCCAAGGAAGTCAACCTGCTCCCAGCCACGCCAGTGCTTGGCTTGGAGGAGAAGAGGCGGGCACCCCTGCTTCTGCCAGGACCACCAGCCCGTAGATGGCAGCCCCAAACTTTGGAGCATCAACGCAGCAGCATCCCCAGGCTGAATCTGCAGTGTCAGCTTACCCACTACAGCTTGCGAAATGTCTGCAAATCACTTTTCATAACTTCTCAGAAGCACTGTTAGCCATTCTCTTCCCCTTTAGTAAACATTCTACTGAAATAGGGCATGAGCAGTTGAATGCACAAATCACACGTGGACAGATCTGTGCACTTTAACCAAGGAAAGACTTCCGAGTCAAGATATAGACATTCCAGGCCCCTACTCATGACGCTGCCCCCAAGCAAGGGCTGCCTGGCTTCGGACTCTGCCTGTTGCTCCGGCCCAGTTTGGACCTCTGTCCTCTTTGCACTCAGCGTGTGTCTGAGATGTCACCAGGCCTTGCTGGCCACAGACGATCCCTTCTGCTGCCAGTCTTCCATGCACGGACTCAGCACAAATGCTCTAGGCTGGCTCTCCCCCAGGTCTCAGCTACTGCATGCTGTGCTGTGTTCAGCGTTCTTTGACGTGACTTGCCGCTGGGTACGCACCTGGGAGGAGCGGCAAGGCCAAGGCAGGAGGACCTTTCGCTCCACAGACGTGTTCAGCGGCCAGAGGAAGGCACCACGCACACTCCCGTCCAGTGCGTGAGCTCTCCCGCTGCCCCACAGCTTCCCTGGCCCGAGTTTTCACCTGTTCCTTTTAGTTGTGTTGGTGGTGTGCAGAGATGGAACAGCGTGGATTCACTGCATGCTTCCCACAACACACGCTGAGCACATCCATGTGCTCACCAGCCATGCCAGGGTGCCCTTTCCAGGCTGCCCACCCAAGGCGTTTGCCCCTTTACGTTAGACATGCAACCCTCTGTACTTCTGATTTGTAAGAGATCTTCACAGATTGTGGACCTAAGTCCTTTTCAGATATGCGTTGTGCAAATGCCTTTGCTCGTTCTGTGGGTCACCTCTTCCCTCTCGGGGTGTACAGACTTTAACAAAGTCAAGTTTATCACCTTTTCTTTACAGTAAGCGCATTTTCATCTGTGCGGGAGGACGACAGCCTCCAAGGGCAGCTTCCAGACACTTCACTGCCTCACTGTTCGTATCCAGATCTGTGATCCCGGAAAGCGTTCTGAGCTGGGCAAGCTGAGGGGAAGGATCTGCTGGGGGTGGCAGCCTGGTGCCCACGGTCCTCCAGCCCCTCTCCAGCCACAGAGCAACGGCCCTGGTCTGGAAGGTCCTCACGGCCTGAGCCGGCTGCCGCCTGTGTGCCTGTCTTGTCCCGCACGCTGCTCCCCACCAGCTCAGACACGGAGACCAGAGGGCGGCATGTCTGGACCTGAACTTGCCATGTGCCCAGCAGGACCCTTCCCAGCTCAGCCATCAGCCAATCAGCACCAAGTCCTGGGCAGACCCTGCGTTTCCCACTGTGTGGCAGCACACCTCGTACCACCCAGGCAACCATGCATGCATGGGTCTGTCGACATGCAACTCCGCTCCCACCGGTCTGTCAGCTCAGCTGTCAGCAAACACCACACTGTTTCAAGATCTACAGCTCTATGCTGTGTTCTGATACCTGGGAGTGTAGTCCCCCAGTTCTGTTCTTCAAAACTGTCTTCATTATTTGGGGCCCTTTATATTTCCATATACATTTTGTCATCAGCTTGACAATTCACACATTCAAAACCTGCTAGGATTTTTATCTGGATTGTACTGAACGTAGAGAACCATTCAGTGAGAACTGACTTCTTTGTATATCAAATTTTCCAAACGACAAATACAGCGTGTCCCTCCATTATTTACTCTTCTGTAAATCCTGGGTGTTCATTGGAAGGACTGATGCTGAAGCTGAAACTACAATACTTTGGCCACCTCATGCGACGAGTTGACTCACTGGAAAAGACTCTGATGCTGGGAAAGGTTGGGGGCGGGAGGAGAAGGGGATGACAGAGAATGAGATGGCTGGATGGCATCACCGACTCTGTGGACATGAGTTTGAGTGAACTCCGGGAGTTGGTGATGGACAGGGAGGCCTGGCGTGCTGTGATTCATGGGGTCGCAGAGAGTCGGACACGACTGAGCGACTGAACTGAACTGAACTGAATCTCTTTTCAGTAATGTTTTGTAGTTTTCTATATAAAGGCTTAAACAACTGGTCATACATTTCTTCCTAGTTTTGATGCTGTGGTAAGTGCTATCTCTTTTTAACATCATTTCCAAATTGTCTTTTGCTGGCACCCACAATGTTTTCTTGCACATTAACATGGTAACAGACATCCTGTTACGTTCCCTTATTAATTCTAAGTTTTGCCAGATTCATTCAGATTTTCTAGTTACACAAACATGTTGTCTGTGAGGGGATTCTTCCTTCCTGGTTTCTGCCCTTTTTATTTCTTTCTCCTGTCTTATTGCAGTGGATATTCCCTGCAGCGCAGTGAAGAACAGCAGCGACAGTACCGGACACCACGTCTCACCTGCACTCTCAGGAGCAAAGATTTCAATGTCTCCCCAGTAAGTGCCCTGCTGACTGCTGGGCTTTTGAAGATACCCTTCATCAGATTAAAGGCATTCCTATCTAGTCCTCGTTTGTGGAAAATTTTACCTCTCCCTAAGTGGATGTTGAATTTTACCAAATGCTCTTCCATGTCTATTGAGATGATCAAGTAGATATTCTTACTTAGTGTATTGACATGATAAATTATTCTGATTATTTCTGAATGTGAACCAATCTTGCACTCCTAGAATAAATCCCATTTTAGAATGGTGTATTATCTTTCTATACATTGCTGCTGCTGCTGCTGCTGCTAAGTCACTTCAGTCGTGTCCGACTCTGTGTGACCCCAGAGACGGAAGCCCACCAGGCTCCCCCTTCCCTGGGATTCTCCAGGCAAGAACACTGGAGTGGGTTGCCATTTCCTTCTCCACTATACATTGCTAGACTTAGTTTATTAATACTTTGGTTAGGGGACTTCCCTGGTAATCCAGTGGCTAAGACTCCACGCTGCCAATGCAGTGGGCCTGGGATCAATCTCTGGTCAAGGAACTAGATCCCACATGCCATAGCTAAGACCAGTACAGCCAAATAAAGAATTTTTTTTTTTAATATTTTGGTTAGGAGTCTTTGCTTCTAGGCTGATAAAACATCTTGTTGTTTTCTTTCTTGCAAAGTCCTCATAAGAATTTGAAATTAAAATTTACTAGCCTCATAAAGCAAGGTGAGAGATATTCTCTTTTTATATTCTATGTAAGTGTTTGTGTAAACTGGTATTATTTATTTCTCAAATATTTGAGAGAATTCATCACTAAAGCCATCTGGTCTGAAGCTTCATTGCTAGGATGTTTTTAAATTATGGATTCCATTTCTTTAATAAATACTGCATTTTCCAGATTTTTTACACATCTTGGTAAGTTACATTTTTCTTTAAAAATTTGTATTTCATTAAGTTGTTAAATTGATAGTCATAAAGTTGCTCATATTATCTCATTACTTTTTTCATTTTTAGAAGCTTTAATAATATATGTATTTTCATTCTTGACACTAGTAATTTCTCTGTATTTTGATTAATCTTGTAGGACTTAATTTTATTACTCATTGTAAAGAACTGACCTTTGGCTTTGCTGAATTTGTCTATTGTGAATCTATTTTATATTTCATTGGTTTCTGCTTTTTCCTACGTATTTTCTTTGGATTTAATTTTTTGTTGTTATTCTAGCTACTTGAGATTGAGAATTGGATCACTGATTTTCATACTTCCTTTCTCATATATATATTTAAATCTATGAACAGAAAATAGCTCTCTGTGCTATACAGTAAGACCTTGGTCCTCCCTTGCCCTTCCCTGGAGTCCCAAAGGCATGGATTCTATGCTGTCCCCTAATGCCCACTGACCACAGTAAATGCTCAGCACCCACCTGCTGCGTGCTGCCCCTCTGTGCTGTGGGAAGCAGTGCTCTGGACTTCTCTGCAATTTTCTGTTGGATAAAGTACAAGAGGGGGAGGTGGGGAGAACAGAAAAGGTAGGGAAGAGAGAAGGTCAGATAAACACAAAGTACTGGACAAGGACCAACAGCGAAGCACACCTTCAGCTCCGAGAGAACGGAGCTGCCCGAGGACTCTGGAAACCCGGAGCCTGGCTGGGTGTCCCCAGGGGGACAATCTGCTGGACGGCCTCTTCCCACACACTTGGGCGGGGGCGGAGAGACAGAGACACCTGTCCTCTCACCTCCAAGGGGCTCTTGCGAGGACCCTCTGGGGCAGCACTCCAGAGGAAAACATCCCTCACTGCACACATGCTGAGGTCACACCAGCCGGGTCCTAGCGACCGTCAAAGGTCTGCAAGGCGGACCCCTGTGCTTTGGGGGATGGGACTGTCCCAGGCTGGCCCAGGGCAGATGCTCAGGGCACCTGCGTGGGGCCTCACCTTTTGCACCACTCCATAGCGTTGGACGGCGTCTGACAGCTGAGTTTTCAGGCGGTCTAGCTGAAGATGCTCCTGCTGCAAAGAGACAATGGCGCTTCAACAGTCGGCTGAGGCTGCGTCCCGTCCCTGCTGCGCCTCCATCCCTGGGCATGCTCCCGGACCCCTCCCAGCCCGCCTGGCACCTGCACCACATCCGCCCCCAGCCTCACAGGCATCTCCACTCCCTCCGTCATTAGAGCTGGGCTCACCCTGCCTACATTACCACTACCTCCATGCCCTCGAAGGCCAGAAAAGGCTCCGGGGGCACAGCCAGCATCACCACAGACACCATCTCCACCCAATCCACACACACACACACCGTCTGCACTGACCACGAGGCCTGCTGGTCTCACATGTAATGCCTGTCCAGTCCCCAGAACAAACGACTCCGGGGAGAGGTGTTACAATCCCCACCTGACAGCTCAGGAGGTCTCAGGCCTGAGCTGAAGGTCACGTGGTGGGTGGAGCCAAGCTCTGAAGCACCTTAACCGCAGGTGAGGCTGTGTCTCATGCCCACATCAGAACTGCAGGCAGTAAACTGGCCATCTGCCCCCCTGCACCTCAGCACTCACACACGGCCTCTGCCCTCCCGATGGAATGAGACCTCATCTCCTTCTCACCTCTGCACTCCAGTTTCAGAATGATGCCTGGCACAGAGCCAGCACTCAGGACATACAGACAAATGAGGGAACAGGCAGGCAGGCCCTAGATCCTGGCACCGCCAGGCTACCAGGAGACCCCACCCTCCTCTCAGCCGGCAGCGTCGGCACCACCGGAGCCATGTCAGTCCCAGGCCCTGGGACCAGGACTCAGACACAGAATCCTGGGCCCTTCCTGCCCCAGCGCCTCCCATCAGCTCCTGGGAAGGCCGCGACACTCCCCAGGCCCTGCATCTCCAGTCCCAAACCCAGCCTTCACTGCCACCATGCACCCATGCAAGCCCAGAGGCAGGAAGGAGCTGCAGCGGCAGCAGCAGGCCGGCCACAGTCGGGGAGACCAGCTCTGCAAGGCCTGCCCTCTGAGGGTGCATGGCCTGGGGCCACTGGGCACCCACACCGCTGTCCAGTCTGCACTGGTGCCCAGAGAATGGTAGAACCCGCGCTCTCTGCCTGAACGGCCATGTGTTCGGCATCTATCACCCCACCCTGTGCCCAGGCCCCCGCCACCCTCTGGTCCCCGGGAACGTACCCGGGGGCAGCCCCGCAGGAGCTCGGCCATCTGCTTCAGGGAGCCGGTGCTGACCGCGATCGTGCGGTTGGTCTCCTGCTGCACTGTGTGCCTGTGGGGGCGGGCACAGGGCGGGGGGTGGGTGCAGGGGGAGAAGACGGAGAAGGGGCAGCAGGAAAGGGGGATGACACAGCAGGCAGCAGGGTGGGCAGGGGCTCGTGGTGGTAAGGGACCGCACATAGGACGGGGAAGCCAGGCAGAGGAAACAGAGCAGACGAGAAGAAGGACGCACGGACAGGAGGAAGGACGCATGGACAGGCCCAGGGAGGGGTGGACGAGAGGGAGCAACCAGAGGGGGCAGGTGAGGCATGGAAGACATGATGCCATAGCTCAGGCCAGCGTCCCCATGCCCCGAGGGTCTCTGCACACAAGCCGCGGCACCCGCACCCCCAGGGCCCAGGCGTGAGCCCTCCTTACAGAGGGACCCCTGGGGTCAGCACTGGTTGGGGCCAGGAAGCAGGGTGGCTGCAGAGGTGGTCCCTCTGGGGCCACAGTGAGAGGCCCAGCCCTAGACCCAGGAACACGGGAACCCGGGTCCAGGGTCTCTGCCAGACCCTCGGTTTATGATTCTGAGTGTGACCTCAGAGGTCTGAAAAGGCCAGTCCCTCGCCACTCAGGGCTGACCTCGGGCCCTGGGGACAGAGTGACTCCAGGCAGACCCTGTCCGCAGGCGTCCTGCAAGCTCACAGGCCCAAGCAAGGGCAGAGCCCTGGCCTGGCCCCTGAGGGGCAGACACCAGAGAACCTGCCAATCGGAAGTATCCCAAGCAACTCCAGGAAAGATGGGCAGTGCTGGAGGACGCACACACTGGTGTCAGACTGCCCGTGAGCTTCAGTGACTGAGGCAACACAGCACTGTCTCAGAGCAGTGACGAGTGAGACGGAACCCCCAAACGCACCCGCGTTGAGGGCGTGAGTAAGTACTGAAAAAGCCCCAAGGCACTCAAAGGACGGTCCTTCAAGAAGCGGCATAGTCGTATTTAAGCAGTATCAGCTGGACTCCCACCTCACACCCTCTGTGTCCAGGGAGGGGCTCTGAGGCTGGACACACAGGCAGCCCAGGGCCCAGCGGCCCAGCCGGCACGTCTGCGGGAGGAGGGGCAGGCTGGCTACAGGTGGAGCTGAGGCGGGGTAGGCAGGCCGTGCCAGGGGCAGCACTGCACACAAAGAGGGTGATGAGCAGCGGCGGCGTGGAGGGAGGGCTGGAGGCTCAGGGGCAGGAGCTGACCCTGTCCAGGAAGGGGCCCAGCCAGGACGCACTGAGGAGCAGAAGGCAGGAATTCGGCATGTGGCTGGACATGGTCCAACAGAGAGCTGAGGCCACGGGGCAGACCTCCTGCCCGGGGCTCCTAGAAGGACCGCCCACTCAGCGGCCCTTCCCAAGGGGCCCAGCAGTGCCCTGGACTGACGCCGACAAGCCCCACCATCACTGGCCGGGCCACCTCGGCCAGTCTGGGAGCCCATGCTGGGGGCGGCACAGGGCCACTCATGGTGGGCAACAGGAATGACCGAGCCCACCCCATCTCATGTAAGATGAGGAAAACAGGTTCAACCCTGTAAGCCTCTTGTGAAACTACCTACACTTACTCAATCTGAAAGACTGTCTTTTCCCCTATGATCAGATCCCACCTACTGAAACGCCTTTTTTTTAATGTGATGGCACAATGGATGATAGTGTACTTTTTTTTTTTAATGTCCTTTCTTGGCCAAATAAAAGAGCTGGCAACTGTCAATGTGGAGCAAATACAGATTTGAAAACCCTGCACTGGTCTCAAGTCATCTGAAAATGCTAATGGTCCAGGAGATACACAGGTTGCCCCCAGGGCAGGGGTCATGGAAGGCTCAGGAAGGCCAGGACCAGCAGGGTAGGCAGTCTGGTCAGGGGCCACCCCGCAGAGAGAAAGAATAAGAGGGCTGGGAGTCCTGGGGGCGCAGAGGGGCAGGAAGGCACAAAGCAGGTTGGGGACCTGGAAGCTGAGGCTGTGGAGGAGCAGGGGGTGCACAGGGAAGGGCCCGTGCGCCTCTCCAGACCACTGGTGACGACACCCTCCAGCCACTGGGCTAGGGTGGGGAAAAGCACCCGCCTGAGCCCAGGGACACCACCCCAGGGGCCCGACCCAGAAGCAGGCGGCAGCACAGGCAGCCCACACGTTCCCGCGGCAGTTCCTGACAGAGAAGCCCGAGCGCCTCAGCTCAGCGCCATGTACGCCGGACGGTGAGTGTGCGCCACCGAGGGGCGTGGTCCCGGTGTGCAATGGGGGCACGCGCATCCCCAATCCCCAGCGTCTAAAGTGGGATCCAGAACACTATCCACTTAAATGCAATTCTACAAAACGCCTATGGACTTGAGAGGCTGGCAGGAATCACCAAAACACTCTCACAGCACTTCCTCCAATGTCCTGGGCGTCCAAGTTCCCACAGGGAGCATATGCTACTTCCACAATCGGAAAACAATGCGGGCTACTTCAAAAAAGAAATTCAGAAAGTATTTTCAACAGAATTGCGCACAAAATCTGCCAAGGGCCCTCGGGCGCCTCGCTCTGGACTCTGAGCCTGCGTGGGGTGGTCCTGGTCTGCGTGCATGGACGGACAGAAGGACGGACGGGTGGGCGGGCGGACAGACGCATGTGTGGACGGACAGAAGGAAGGACAGACGAGGGGTGGGTTCTGGTCTGACTGCCCACCGGAGGCGTGGCCAGGCCCTGTGTCCAGTCTCAACCTCAGAGAGTCCCTCTATAAGATGGCAGTAACACTACCTGCCCTCCTCCTCCCCAGGAGGCTGGCAGGATGCAAGGAACCGAGGGCAGGGCTGAGTCCTTCCCCAAGGAACTCCCGTTCTGCTGCCATAACCGCTAACTCCGGAGCATCAGGGATCACCAGGGCAGAAAACGCTGAGCCCACAGGTGACCAGCCCAGACCTCGGAGTGCAGCCAGGCACCCGTCTGGGGTCCCCCAACGGTAAGACCCCCTGCGAGGGGCCCAGCCAGGGGTCTCAGGGCCCCTGAGACCAGAGCAGGTCGGGCTGGCTGCTGAAGGCGGGCACTTGCTGAGACCCGAGAAGGGGCATCTACAGACACTAGTCCCTGGGGTTCCTGCTCCCCGGGACCAGCCGTCAAACTCGCTACCACAGCACGGGTTCTCCTCCGGGGGCCCCTGACTGCTCGGCTGGCCCAGAGCAACAGTCGGGGTGTTGGGGAGGGCCCACACGGCCCACAGACTACAGGGCAGCCTCCATCCCAGGAGCCCCACAAAGCAGGGGACGGCAGGGGAATGGCAAAGCTGGAAGGCCATGGAACAGGACCAGGAAGGTCCTTGGGTCCAGGCACAGTGCTCGGGGGATAGATGCTTGCATTCCTCCACTGGGGCACCGGGCTCAGTTCTGCCCAAGCACCTGGCCTCCCCAGGACCTAGAGGTCCCAGAGCCTCCCCTGGGCTGGACAGGTTTAGGATAGAGGCTGCCCGGGAGAGAGGCCCTGGCCTGTCCCATGGACACCGATGCCAGAAAGAGGCACGCGGTCTCAGCAGCAGCCTGTGCCCCTCCCGGCTCTTGTGGTCCACCACCCACAGAGCCCCTTCCCACGTAGGATGACTCGGGCAAAGGGGACAAGGGCTCAGACACAGGCCTCCTCCTTAGGGGGCCCCCACACCAAGCCACGCTGGGATCACAGCCTGCAGGGCTCCAGGGTGGCCCCCAGGGTGCCCTGAGAAGGGCCTGGCAGCCTTGGCCATGCTGGCCAGGCTGGACCCCTGCAGAGACTTGCTTTCTCTTTCAGGGCCCCAACCCTGAGGGAGCAAAACCTCACCCCAGAGCAGCCCAACCCAACCCGACCCAGCCTGAGAGAAGAGCCAGGGGCCCCCAGAGGCCACCCCAAGCACACACCCTCTCCTGTCCAGCCTGCGTGCCCAATACCAGCACACTGGCCATGCCGATGGCAGCCTGTGTCATGTAGTGTCCCCATGGGAGTGTTCACAAGTGTGCAGCCCTCGGTGTGCTCTGGTGTGCTGTATGCAAGTGTGGGGACAGTCAGTGAGGCAAAAGGTGAGCGAGGGATGCACCCGCCACCTGAAAGTACCCCTGTGCACAAGCGTCTCTCCGTGGGTGTCACAGGACATCACTGAGCCCCTGCTGGAGTGACACTGTGAGAGCCCACCTGGCTATGGGGCTGGTATGCGGAGAGGGTGGTGTGCTAGTGGGTGCAGGGCACACCCGTGCACACGTACGAGCACTACACACACTCACAGGCTGTCCCGCAGCTCCTGTGTGTCCCCCGGCGTCCCCAGTGACCGGAGGCTCTGCTCCAAGGAGGCCACTGCAGGAGAAGGGGCCGGGGTCAGGGGCATCCGGGGCTCCACCAGGTGGTCCCCACTCAGGTGCGCCACCCACCCTGCCTCTGCCCGGGGATGTGGGTGCCGAGGCTGAGGAGTGACCCTGAACCTGCTGGAGCCAGGATGCCAAGGTCTCAAGCCCGCCAACCCCACAGCATCAGTCACACTCCAGCAGGGCCCAGGCCAGGCTTCTCCCCACATAGTCTGGGACCAGGGCCCAGGTCCGCGTGGGGCTCAGGGGCTCTGCGGAGCTGCCTCCAGGAGGCCTCCCTGGGTCTGGGGAGGGGCTGCCGTCCTCCCAGGGTCAGCACTCTCTGACCTGGTAGAGCTCAGGGCTCGGGGCAAACACCAACCCCTGCCACAAGGGCATGGGGAGCCCCACCTGCCTCGCGTCCACATCCCTGGGTCCCTCGGGGGTTGAGGACAAGCCCAGGCCTCGTGGGGTGTGGCTCTCACCCCCAACCCCCAGCCCCGGTGACCTGTGAGTGGGCCCTGCTGGTCTGAGGGAGGCTCCGACATGCTGACCCCAGGGGTCGGGCAGGTCCCAGGTGTGTGATGCGGGAGGGAAGCTGGGGGCTAAGAGGGCGCCTGCCAAGATCACAGCCCGGCCTGAGACCACAGCACTGGGCTCACACTGCACCCCGCCTGCGGCTCTGAGTCACCCGGGCTGGGAGAGGGCACCCTAACAGGCTTTCCCACCACCCCACGTCACCCTGACCCCCTGCAATACATGTGGCAGCCCGGGCGAGGGCAGGGCAAGGCCCAGGCACAGACTCACCGTTGGAGTTGATCCGGAAGACGTTGGCCGACGTTTCTTCAAACAGCTCCTGGAGGTCACTTGGGTCCATCTGGGTTGCTGCAAGGAGACAGGGGAGGGGGGTCACACATTCACTGTGCAGCCTGCAGGAGCGCAGGGCCACCGTGCTCAGACAGAGTCGCCCCCTCCCAGCTCTGCCCCCCAGGGTTCTGGCAGAGCCTCAGAGATGGAACAGGGGCTGTGATGCTCAGCAGCAGATGAAGGGAAAGACAAAGAGGCCAAGCCCGGCCCCCAGAAAAAGAGCAGCCTCAGAAACCATGGAAGCCAAAGGACCATGGAATGACACCTCTAAGTGCTGAAAGAAAGGAAAAAAAATCAGCCAACCAGAATTCTATACCCAGTGGAGATACATTTCAAAAACAGAGGCAAAATAAAATTGATTGTCCAGCAGAAAATGCTGAGAGAAGCTCGTCCTGCTGAAAAGAGATACAGGACAGGAAATGTTAAAGGGAGTTTGTCAGGTCAAAGGGGCTCTGGATCTGCGGGAGGAGCTGAAGGGTGCGGCGGGTAAGCGCAAGGCAGGCAGAGACATTCTGTCTCGTTCCTGGTGCAGTCAGGAGGCAGGGCCGCCAGGAACTCCGTGTCAGCCAGCCTGTGTGCAGGGGACGCAGACGGGAGCCCTGGAAGGCGCTCACACACCCGGCAGAGGCAAGGCTGCCCCGTGAGGGGACACGAAAAACACTGTCACGCACTCCAAGCCACTGCCATCAGAGACACCCGTGAGCCACAGGGGAGGCCACACACAACACTATACTCGGTCACCAAAGAGAGGACGGAGAAGAGAGAAAAGAAACAAGAACGCAGGGAGACAAAGCCACCATCAGAGTGGCAGATTCACCCCCAAAACACACGGGTTCTCACACGAGAGATAAGCCGTCTACAGCCGCCGTGCACCACGGCCCCGCGTGGCCTGCGGGAACCACACTGGCGCTCGGGTTCAGAGCCGCTCCACCGTCCCCTGAAGGTCAGGGACAGCTCTGCTGCTGCCACCACTCAGTCCACAGCAGACGTCAGACAGGACAGAAGCAAACTTGACAGCGCACCGGACACAACAGGCCCAGTTCAGTTCAGTGCAGTCGCTCAGTCGTGTCCAACTCTTTGCGACCCCATGCACCTCAGCACCCCAGGCCTCCCTGTCCATCGACAACTCCCAGAGTTCACTCAAACTCATGTCCATTGAGTCAGTGATGCCATCCAGCCATCTCATCCTCTGTCGTCCCCTTCTCCTCCCGCCCCCAATCCCTCCCAGCATCAGGGTCTTTTCCAAGGAGTCAGTTCTTCTCAACAGGTGACCAAACTACTAGAGTTTCAGCTTCAGCATCAGTCCTTCCAATGAATATTCAGGACTGATTTCCTTTAGGATGCACTGGGTTGAATCTCCTTGCAATCCAAGGGATCCTTAAGAATCTTCTCCAACCACAGTTCAAAAGCATCAATTCTTTGGCGCTCAGCTTTCTTTACAGTCCAACTCTCACATCCATACATGACTACTGGAAAAACCACAGCTTTTAACTAGACGGACCTTTGTTGGCAAAGTAATGTCTCTGCTTTTTAATATGCTGTCTAGGTTGGTTGTAACTTTTCTTTCAAGGAGCAAGCATCTTTTAATTTCATGGCTGCAGTCACAATCCGCAGTGATTTTGGAGCCCAGAAAAATAAAGTCTGACACTGTTTCCATTGTTTTCCCATCTATTTGCCATGAAGTGATGGAAACAGATGCCATGATCTTTGTTTTCTGAATGCTGAGCCTCAAGCCAACTTTTTCACTCTCCTCTTTCACTTTCATCAAAAGGCTCTTTAGTTCTTCTTTGCTTTCTGCCATAAGGATGGTGTCATCTGCATATCTGAGCTTACTGATATTTCTCCCAGCAATCTTGATTCCAGCTTGTGCTTCATCCAGCCCAGCATTTCTCATGATGTACTCTGCATGGAAGTTAAATAAGCAGGGTGACAATATACAGCCTTGACGTACTCCTTTTTCTATTTGGAACCAGTCTGTTGTTCCATGTCCAGTTCTAACTGTTGCTTCCTGACCTGCATACAGCTTTCTCAAGAGGCAGGTCAGGTGGTCTGGTATTCCCACCTCTTTCAGAATTTTCCACAGTTTGTTGTGATCCACACAGTCAAAGGCTTTGCCATAGTCAATAAAACAGAAATAGATGTTTTTCTGGAACTCTCTTGCTATTTTTGATGATCCAGCAGATGTTGGCAATTTAATCTCTGGTTCCTTTGCCTTTTCTAAATCCAGCTTGAACATCTGAAAGTTCACAGTTCACATATTACTGAAGCCTGGCTTGGAGAATTTTGAGCATTACTTTGCTAACATGTGAGGTGAGTGCAATTGTGCAGTAGTTTGAGCATTCTTGGGCATTGCTTTTCTTTGGGATTGGAAGGAAAACTGACCTTTTCCAGTTCTGTGGCCACTGCTGAGTATTCCAAATTTGCTAGCATATTGAATACAGCACTTTTACAGCATCATCTTTTAGGATTTGAAATAGCTCAGCTGGAATTCCATCATCTGTACTAGCTTTGCTCGTAGAGATGCTTCCTAAGGCCCACTTGACTTCACGTTCCAGGAAGTTACGGCTTATATGTTAGATACAGGAAGATACCGCTTACACATCAGAGGAGTGGACAATGTGTCACATGACAGTCATGGGCCGGCTGGAGCAGCCACGCTGACCTCAGACAGAGGAGGCCTCAGGACAAGAGGTCCAACCAGGGACCAGGTGGACGCTGTCACAACAACACCAGGGGCAGCCGATGAAGAAGACAGCAGACCCTCAGGGTGCACCTCACGTCACAGCCTGAAAACACACAGAGCGGAGGCCGGGCGTTCCCCGGGAGCAGGACGAGCAGACGGGTCAGCTGTCCGTCAGCGCTCTCAGGAAACACGACCGAGTGATGTTTCAGGACGCTCCCCTACAGCTGAGCTCACATTCCCATCAGAAGCCCAAGGAGCCCACAGAGGCTGCGATACCTCGGTCTACAAAGTGAGTCTCGATAAGCTGAAAACAGCTGGAATCACGCACCACCTATTCTCTGACCGCAACAAAACTAGAAATCAATAATAGAGACCTGGAAACAGACAATTATTTGAAAAGCAACACACTTCCAAATAACCATTAGTGAAAGAAGAAAACTCACCAAGGATATCAGAAAATACTGTAAACTGAATGGAAAGATAATATACACAGATGCATGCAAATAAAGTAACGCGGCAAGCACAATTTATAGCAATAAATACTTACACTGGGAAAGAAGTCCCCAGTCAATGATTCGACAGAAACAGATTAACCCCGACGTAGGAAGGAAACATTAAAGGTCAGCAGGAATCAATTAAATTGGCATGGATAAGGAGAGAAAACTGATGATGTCAAAACCTGGCTCTTTGCAGCAATCAATAAAACTAATAGACTTGCAACCATATTAGTTGAGAACAAACAGAAAAGACACAAATTAGCAACAGGAAGGAAAAAGGAGCTCTCACTACAGGTCCTACAGACGACAGGCCCTTCAGGATCAAGTCGAGCCAGCACCTCTGTCAACTCAGATCAACGGGCAAGCCCCCGCAAAGATGCCCAACAACGAAGCTCACCGCAGCAGAGCAGGCGGCACAGGCTGTTAAAGGGACCATCTCTACAGAAACCCTTTCAGAAAGCTGAAGGAGGAAATGATTACCCACTCACTTCAAGACTGACTTACAGTTTCCGTAATCAGACAGCGAAGGCTGAAAAAGCAGTGACACGGATCGAGAGAAACACGAGAACAGGGTTGCCAGGTCATTCCGGGTTCCTCCAACAGTGCCAAACCGAATACCTACAAAACCTCAACCTCAAACCCACCAGGCTCAAGCATTAACTCAGCGAGGACCACAATACAGGGGTCTGGTGGATTCCTTGCCTCCAGAATCAAGACTGAGCGGCTGCACACGACAGGCCAGGAGAGGGACGCAGGGGTCAGCAGACACTGCCGGGAAGAAGGATGGACAGACAGCGCAGGATGAGCCCCTGCCTGGAGCAGACTGACACTGCAGTAAGGGCCCTCCCCCGTCAGCCCAGGGAGGCAGGAATCAGGGTGACCACCAGCAAGGATGCAGGAGCCTAAGCTCGTACAACTGCTGTGGACGACGGGGCAGCAGCTTCTGACAGCTGAACTCACTCTCACGTGGGACCAGCAATCCAACTTGGGAATTTATCCAAACCCCCAAGAAAGCAAGGCTGCATGTCCATACACAGACATTCCCACCCTCTTCCTCAGCCAGTGAGGAGCCCGCCCCCAACACGTACAGGGCACGGACTGCCCAGTACGCCCTCCTGAGCACGGAAGGGACGCGCTGCTGATGCCCACACTTCCGCTCAGTCCAAGAGCACAGCAGCACGGGGAGCGAGCTGGCGCTGAAGGACAGCAGTCTACAGACCCCACACGGGCTGGGGGCAAGAGTGGGCTGGCTGGTCTGGAGGGGGCCCCACCCACCACCGCCCCCGCTCCAGCCAGCGCAGCCCCAGGGCAGCAGGAGATGTGACCACAGTGGGACCAGCGCGGGGACCGAGCGCCCTGTACCTCCTGGCCCCACAGCTGCAGCCCCAATGGCCTCACACGGCCGTCCCACGGGGACCGCAGGCAATCGGGACAGTGCCCATCCATACGCAGCGCAGGCCCAGCGCTCTCCGGGCTCCAGGCCTGACCCCTTCCACCGCCCCCGAGCGCTGGGCCCAACAAGAGCAATGCTCCCCCGGACAGGCCAGGGTGGGCTCCTTCCAGGAGGATGGAGGTAACCAGGGCCTCAGGTCCCCACCTGCCCACCTCGATGCCTCGGGGCCAGTCCAGGCAAGACAAGGCCTCTTCTAGATGCCAAACCAGCAAGAGGGAGAGAACTGGGGAGGAACCGGGGTCAGCGCTGCAGGGACGCTGCCCAGAGGACACGTCTTTCTTGCTCTGGGTCATGACCTGAAGGTGGGAACTCGGTGCCCTGCAGAGAGAGCTGCGTCCTGCCTGCACCCAGCTCCCCTCTGCAACCCTGAGGGAGGGACGAGCCCCTGGGTGCCTGGGGCTTAGACAGGGCCCGTCGGGCAGTGGGAGTGAAGGAGCCGAGGATGAAGTACAGAAGCATCCAGAGATCACGGGGAGAGTCGGGGGGGGTGGCGGCCATCGGTGGCCACGAGCTTCCTGCCGGCTGAGCTGGGCGAGGAACTCACCTCCGCATGGCTCGGGACCGAGGCCCTCAGAGGCCGGGGCCTGGCAGGAGAAGGTCTTGGCCACGGCCTGCTCCAGGGGCGTGAGGGCCAGGGCCTGAGGCATGGCGGCGCGGGAGCTGGGGGCTGCGCCCGGCAGCTCGCCCAGCTTGCGCCGCACCATGGCCCGCAGGTCCCGCCACTTGTGCTTAAGGTCCACAAGGTCGCGGCGGCAGTAGCCCAGCGCGTTCACCGCCTGCAGGATTCGGCTCCACACGCGGTACCTGCGGGCGGGCCCGGCACGCGGCAGCCCGGGGCCGAACAGCAGCTGGTGGTGCTGGCTGACCGTGGCCACCAGCACCTCCGTCTCCTGCGGGCGGAAGTTGGGCTTCCTCTTCTTGGCCCGGGCGCTGCTGGCCACGCGGCCAAGGGCCCTTGCAGCCGGCTCCTTCCGCGGGCCAGCGGGCAGCGAGGGGGGCTCTGGCGTCCCACAGCCGTCGGGCGAGACCCCTGGCCCTGGAAAGGCACCAAAAGGCGGGTGTTTAAGGCCCCAGCCAGGGCGGTGGCGGCTCCCGGGGAGCCTCCTCTTTGGCTTCCAGTTCAGAACAGTACTTGCTTCTGCCCACGGCCCCTTCCCTACTTCGTGTCCAGAGGCGTGGGTCTGAGTCCTGGCCCTGCCACTGCCTGGTTGGGTGCGGAGCTGCGAGGGACCTCGCTTCTGGGCCATGGTGCCCATCTGTCTCCAGAAAGGCCCACCCAGGCCCTATTGCCTCCAGCAGCCGATGTCAGGAACAAGGGGTGAGAAGGCAGGCGGCCGTCCCATCACAAGGAGCAGGCCCTCTGGGGCCAGGACCAGGGCTTGCCCAGGGACAGCAATAACCGCTGACATCCAGACATCCTAACCAAGAAGACGACTTTGGGTGCCACTGACCTCTGCCTTCCTGCCCAGTTGGCTGAGTCCTGGCCGTGGCTGCCCCTCTCACACAAGGTCCCCCTGAAGGGCACACCGAGGCCCCTACACTCTCCTGCCAGCCCCCCAGCTGCCCCCGCAAGGCAGGTGCAGGCTCCGGGCCCAGGGGCCACAGGAGTCGGGCCAGCCCTTGCCTCTCCGTCCTGCAGCGCTGGCCTCCTCCCTGGAGCCCGCAGGGCCCTGACGGCCTGGCAACATTCCTGGTCCAGCCCCGCCACACCATCAGCTGTCCTCGGGGAAGGAAAGAGCTAGTGTGGGTGAAGGTGGAGACGGGCCAGGACCCCTGCTCCAGCTCCCCAGCTTCCCCGGCCGAAGCCCCTGGGTGTCCATTCCCCACCCACTGACCCTCCCACCTTAGAGCTCGGCATTTCTGTGTGGCCTTCCCTGAGACCCCCAAGACCCAACATCCCAGCAGAAGTACCTCGCTTCCTGGCCCTTGGGCCTCTGGGGGTGCCAGCTGGCCCCAGGTCACCGTCCCCATCCTCACCCACACAGGGGTCCTGCAGGCTGCTCTCTGGCGATGGGCAGGGGAAATGGCGGATTCCGTACTCGGTCCAACACTTTGCGCACTCTACAGACAGCAAGGGACAGTCTCAGTTAAGCCCCCCTACCCGGCTTGGGGCACCTCTGGTGGAGCAAGGTTCTCACGCAGGACAGCAGGTACGCCGAGCCCTCCAAGCATCCACGCCAAGAGCTCCACTCGCTCAGACCCAGGAAGCCCTCCCTGACTGCCACACCCCCCAAACACCTGCTTTGGCTGAAAGCCAGCAACATGTCCAGAACTTCAGATATTCTGACTTTTTCTCTGCACCCAGGTTCTTCTGAAAGGTGATTCCAAGCCAGTATGAAACTCCTTACAGCAGAGCCTCAGGTGTGGCCCCAACCAGCGCACAGCAGCACGCAGAAATGGTGAGTAAGGCCTTTGGGCACGCTCAGGGCAACTTGACATCTGCGCACCGCCAGCACGGGGCCATGCCACTGTGTTTTATAAAACCATCGTTCAGTGTATCGGAAGTGAAAATGAAAACAAAATCAGTTCCCTTGATACTCGCTGCCAAGCCGAAGAGCGATGATGGGCCCCCAGGGAGGACGCAGTTTGCTCTCTAATAATTTTCATTTATTCAGAAACACTTCCTGGACAGGTTTGACAGAATTCCTGAGCCCGAAGACATGTGTTGTTAAGACAGACGGACACGTCTGGAACCAAGCTGCTTCCTGTGCACAGTTCTTCGGGATCAAAAGAGGCAGTGGTGCCAGGCCGAGACCACACACCACAGCCCGGCACTCAGGTGGGGCACTGTCCAGAAGCCTGCCATGGAGGAGACGTCTGACCATGTCGAGGGGCAAGAGAGGTCCAGAGCTTCAGCACTGAGCTCCTGCAGCGGCAGCCTCTTTGCAGAAAAGGCCTCCGCGTGGAGCATGTCTGCAGGTCCAGGACAGCCCAGCTCTTGAGAGGGCAGGGCCTGACACGTCCCTCTTCCCCAGGGTTTCTGGGAGAGCCTGCGGGCAGGTCCTCCTCCCCAGGTGCCTGCCCAGGCTCCCCTGCAGGCAGACAGCCTGGCCCCGGGGACTGCTGCATGGAGAGCACTATGTAAGGAGGCGGCACAGCGGCCCAGGCCCCGCCACGGGGTCACCACCGGCTTCGTGGGGAGCAGGGGGCTAGAGGCGCTCAATGCCCTCGCCACACTGGCGTCCAGTCAGCGCAAGTCCAGGCCCGGCCCACCTCCCCTCGATGCCCCGCAAGGTTCCCAGACACCCGTGGAGGAGCCAGTCTGGTCTGCTCTCCAGAATCATATGAACTCTGAACAATATAAATGTAAATGCAGGCAATTATTACAGAAAACAGTAAAGATCATCTACCAGCACACATCACAAGGGAAACTCTGTCAACACTCAGGGGTGAGGTCTCAGGCAACGAGAAGCCCAGACGGGGGGTCGCCTGACTCAATTGCCATGTCCACCCATCATCCCACTGGGACGAGGGCGGGCACCCGGCACTCTCCAAGGATCCGCAGGACAGCCTCACGCCCCGTCCCAGACCAGGGTCCATCACACCATCTCCCTGAGCTGGGGAGCAACAGCATTTCAGCCTCACATCCCCTGCAGCAAACATCTCTGCCAGTATCCCTTGATGGTTCCCTAATAAAGAGGCGTGGCTGGGCCGAGACAGAGGGAAGGAGGGGGTCCGGAGAAGGCAGGGAGCAGTATGCCCTCCCCTGCAAGTGAGCCCACCCCCCACCTCCTGCCGCCGAGCCACAGAAGGGCCAAGTTCACATCCATCTCTCCAGGTAACTTCTCACGGGCTGTGAACCACCCCTCTCTCTTCATAGACTTGTCCCATCTGTATACAGCTCTGGGGGCTTTCCTTCCATTTATGTGAGTTCTTTACGTGATAGTAACTTCCCACTTGGCTTTTTGCTGCATTTGTGATGGGACTTTACGGCAAGAGCCCACCCTAATCTCTGCATAATAACTTTATGGTCCCCGAATAACCCATAACACGCAGGGCTTGGCACACAGCAGGCAGTGACGATCACAGCTGCTCCCACACCTGGGGTCTCAGCGGGGCCCCTCCATCCTGGCCTGGAGCCCCAGCCCGTCTCCCTGGCAGCCCTGCTGGTCACCCCCAAAATCACACCCAGCACCCCAGAAGCAGCCTCAGTCTCAACAGCTGTCAGCAAATGCAGATGCTTTTCTGACAGAAATGCAATTAATATAGAAATCAGTTTCAAAAGAGAACTAGGAAGAAATACACATGTTCAGAAATGAACTACAATTCTAAATAAATCCTGGGTTAAAGAAGAATTCACAAGGGAAATTAAATATTTACAACGAAACATTAATTTTAAAATACTATATATTTTTGAATTGTGAGATTCAACTAAAACCATGATTATTTAGACATTTATAATGGTAATGCTTTTATCAGAAATGAATAAAAACTGGATATGAATGATCTTAGGAGTTAGGAAAATGAAACAGCATCAACTCAAAGAAAGAAAAGGGAAAACAGTAAAAATGTGGGCAGAAAGAAATCCATCAGATTTTAAAACTAGCTTTTAATAGAGATTCAGAAAATCAAGTCAGCCCTTTGGAGGGGTTTATAAAGCTGCCACGAGTCTGTCGATGTTGATGACAAAACAGGACAACTAGGAGCAACAATTAAACAACATCAGGAATAAAAGAGGTGCGAGCTGGGCGCCGAGGACGCTACTGAAAGGACAGAGCAGAGCTCAGTCTGTTAATTCGCTTAATTCGCTCCGTCTCCCCCACGCCAGAGGGAGGCCTAACCCTGTCCATTTCCCAGTGGTCAGGGCCCAGCCGGATCGCGGCAGAGCAGGCAGTCGGAACCAGGGCTGCTGCCCTCGTGGCCATGCCCCTGACCACAAAGTGACGCTGCCCGGGTCCCACCGGACAACAGGCAACTGCGCACCGTGCTGCTTCAACCAGCGTGAACATTCAGAAAAGCAGACACGCATCCACAGAAATACAGCAAGCTGACCCAAGAAGCAGCAGAGAGCCTGGACAGCTACCACAGACGGCATGAGCAACGGGCAGTCCACAGAGGAGCTCCAGGCCCTCCCGGGGGAGGGGGTTTCACAGAGAAATCCCAGACACCAGACAGGAGCAATCCTGTTCTTCCAAAAACTTACAAAGAACACAATAACCGGGACTAAGATCCCACCTGCCACACAACACAGCCTAAAAAATACGATAATAGAAAAGGGAGCACAATCACCGGGGCTTCCCTGGCAGGCCAGTGGCTGGGACTCCGTGCCCCCAGTGCAGGCAGCATGGGCTCTATCTCTGCTCAGGGGACTAGGATCCCACAAGCCGCACAGCGCAGCCTGGAAAAAAGAATAGAAAATAAAACAACAATGATAATAACAGAAAATAAAGTAACAATAATAGAAGAGAGGCCACAATCGCCATTTCTACTCAGAGTTGAACTGGAGCTTCCGGTGGGCTCAGGACAGAAGAAAAAACACATAAAAGCATTGAAACGAAGAGGTAAATACTGTCATTATTCATAAACAACACTGTCGATACAGAAAACTCGAGACTCAACAAATTATTACAATTAATAGAAAGACCTCAGCAGCACGGCAGGGCCTTTCGTCAGCGGCTCAGTCAGCGGACAGAGCTCAACTGCGTCCCACAGGGAAAAGCTGGATTCTCAGGGAATCAAACCCAGGGACAAAAAAGAAAAGAGCAAAACTAAAAGGGGAGCACCCAGAGGCCTGGAAAGACTGAAAAGGCACCATCAACTGCGACACGCCACGGCTCTGCGGGGCTCCCGGAACTCGCGGGTGGGAGGAGGCCCCAGCTGCATCTGGATGCCGTCTGGGCAGGGAAAGGAGACCCGCCCTGAGACGGCCTCACAGGGGACGCACTGACGTCAGGGGAGGGGGTCACAGGTGCGCGGCGACGCTGGACCAGCCCTGGGCACGACCCCCAGCCCCACGCCCAGCGGGCCAGCGCTGGGTTCACAACGCCACTGTGTCTACTTTTCTGTTTGGAATTTCCCACGTTCAGAAAGTTAAAGAATAAGATTAAATGTTACAGAGAACCTGCACTTTCCTTCCCAGAACAACCAGCTGTGCGTGCGTGCGCACCAGCAACAAAGACTTGGGGCGGGTGCTGCGCTCCACTGGCGCGTGCACGCTAAGTCGCTTCGGTCGTGTCCGGCCTTGTGAGCCTGTGGACAGGCTCCTCTGTCCATGGGGATTTTCCTGGAGAGGGCTGCCGTCCCCTTTTCTAGTGGCTCTTCCCACCCGAGGACGGACCCGTGTCTCTGATGTCTCCTGTACTGGCAGGCAACTTCTTTTAGCACCAGCACCACCTGGGGAGCACCTGTCCCATGAATAATGGTACTGTTTACAAGAGCAGCAAAAAAAAAAAAGTTTTCATTTTTGTTAAAAGCAACTTAACGAAAGATATGTAAAATATTTATGGAGAAAGTTACAAACTTTGTTGAAAGACGTCAAAGACCCCATCAACAGAGAGACCTACAGTCTCGTGAGCAGAAGACTGGTGAGGACAGCACGGCTGAGCTTCACACACTAACACAGGCTGGGGACCAATCTCAGACCGAGTGACAGACGGGGGGCCCTGAAATCCATTCAGCAACAAAGCCAGAGTACCCAGGACGCATCTAAGGAAAAGCAATGAAGCAACCTGCCCTGAACAGGATCAACAGTCAGAATAACTGTGAAAATCAGGGTGCGACTTCGCACAGAAATAGAAAAACTGACCTAGAGAATCTGCATAGATACCGCGTTTATCACAGAGCTGGCACCGCAGGTCTGTAGAGAGGGAATTTTCAGTCAAGGGCCCGGGGACAATTTGTTATATCAACAGAGAAAAGCAGTGTATTACACTCCACCCTCCCCATACACAAAAATCAATTGCAGGTGATTGCAAGACTTAAATATGAAAAACAAATTGCATAAGCTTCGGAGGAAGTAAAGGCAAAGCATTATCCTTGTGCTGCTGCTGCTGCTGCTGCGTCACTTCAGTAGTGTCCGACTCTGTGTGACCCCATAGACGGCAGCCCACTGCTCCCCCGTCCCTGGGATTCTCCAGGCAAGAACACTGGAGTGGGTTGTCATTTCCTTCTCCAATGTGTGAAAGTGAAAGTGAAGTCGCTCAGTCATGTCCGACCCTTAGCAACCCCACAGACTGCAGCCTACCAGGCTCCTCCATCCATGGGATTTTCTAGGCAAGGGTACTGCAGTGGCTTGCCATTGCCTTCTCCGATCCTTGTGCTAGAATTTATTAAACAGAAAAAAGCACATTTTGACAAGAAAGACTGATAAATACAGAGGTGCTGTAGTTAAAAACTGGCTTTCATCAGTAGGCACCACAAGGAAAAGCCAGCCCGGTGGACACGGTACATCCAAGACACATGGAAACCTTGCCCATTGACAAGAACAAGACAAACTGGAGGAAAAAGCACACAGAGTTAACCTGAGACCTAAATGCCCAATGCCCACGGGAAAAACTGACCCCACTAGATAGCAGAGAAACGTGAGTTAAAACCAGAAGACGCCATTCCAGGCTCGCGGGCGGGCAGACAGTCAAGGCCACTGCCCTTCGGTGCCCACCAGGGAGCGCCAGGTCAGCATGACCACCCGGAAGTGAGCTGCCCACACCACCGCCACCCCCTCGTGGGGGCCGTCCCAACAGCGCCAGCATCCAAGCTCCTCAGCACCAAACACAGGACCCAAAACAGGTGCTCCGACGGCCCTTCCCCGGTGGAGCCTGCCACGGCCTCGCACGTGACTGAGAGCCCAGAGCAGGGAGAGGGAAGGGCTGCCAGGCGGACGGCCGTGACTCGGGGGCAAAACCTGCAAGTCGCAGGCTGATTCAACCGTGCAAAGTCAAGAGAGACACACACACAGGCTCACAGGGTCTGCTCAAGGACCTGACATGGAAGTAAAACCTCGAGGCCCTGGGAGCCTGCCTCCCATTTCACGTCTGTGAGCACACGCTCACAGACTCACACTCGCCCAGCGTCAGGTCTGCCCGGATCCCTAAGGACCTGAAGTCAGTTTCCCAGACACAGGTCTGGCAGAAAACCCCTCTGCAGGGGGATGGGAGCTGGGGGGCGAGCAGACCGCAGAGCCAGCCCACGGGAACAGGCCCAGCACCCAGAAACCAGAAGCAGACCCCCCCTGTGGAGCCCAGGACACCGCCCATCACCCACAGGCCTCCGTTCCCCGGCTGTGCCCCACACGCGGCACCTGGTCACATGGGCACCCACGAGGTCGTCCGCCAAGTACCCCAGCGCCTGCAGACTCCGCGGGACACCGTGGACACCTGGACCTGCCCCCAGGCAGGGCGGTGTCTCCCACTTCTGCTCTCCCTGGGTGCTGACCCAACGCCAACAACCCCGGCCCATCCGGGGCCAGGGTCACCCCCCATCCGGGGTCACAGGCAGGGCCAGTCAGAAGGACAGAATCCAGCTATGGTTACCATGGTCACCAAGGTAACACAGTGGAGACAAGCCCCCTGTCACCCCCGGCTGCCCCCCACACGCCCACACTGCCCTTACCTAGGGGCTGATAGCCTTGTCGGGAGGGCCCCCCGAAAGGGCCACGGCTCCCCAGGCCGCCGCCGCCCGCGATGGCTCCATAAGACATCTTCTCACAGGATGCAGGGCCGCACCCTCCTGCAGAAGAAACGAAACACGGGGTTGGGGGAGAAGGAGCGGGTCAGAGCTGGAACTCAGGTTTCACTCCGCTCCGCCCACCCTGCCCAGGAGCTTGACCTCTGCGACCTCACCTTGCAAGTCAACAACTAGTGTCTAAACGCTGAAACCAGATGGAGCGGTAAAGAGCGACACGAGTGTGTTACTCAGAGCGCCACCACCTCCAAGAAGCACCCAGAGCAGCCAGGGGATGGGAGAAAGGCGACTGGCGGGGCTGCGGGGACTTCTCCCTGAATAAACCACGCAGCGCTCCTTCTCTCTCCAAACTTCACTCATGGACACTTTCAAAACATTAAAGCTTACTTTGCAAAATCCCAGTGAAATCCTCCAGGAGGCTTGGCCTGGCAACAGCCGCACAGGTGTCTGCCTTGAGCTGACAAGACCCAGGGCCCCAGCACTGTCCTGCACAGCCAAGAGACTCAGGGCAGGCGGGGACCAGGAGGACAGCCGTGTACCTGCCATGCACCAGGCGCGCGTCCAGCGTGGGCAGGAGAGGGGGCCCCGGGGACCTGGCCATGTGGGTGGCAAGGGCTCCCGCAGGAGCTCTCAGAGACCCTGGGGGTCCGCAGAGCCCCGGGGGTCATGGCTCAAGCAGGAGCAGGGAGCAGGGACCAAGCCTTCAAGGCATGGCTTGGAGGAAGTGACAGGGCAGCCCTGGGAAGACAGGAGGGGCACCCTGCGTGAGGCAGTCCCTCAGCCACGGGCGGAGGCTGCGGGCGTCACTAGGGACCCGCCAGGCCGAGGGTGCACTGGGCCTGGTCGCACATGGGCAGCTGGACCCGACTGTGGCGAGCAGCCAACAGCACAGGTTGCCTAAGGGGCAGAAACAGGCTGAGTGGCTGCCACCGACGTCCAGGCAGCTGAGGGGTCGTGGGCAGTCCTGGTCTGAGATGGAGGAAAGATCCCCCAGCCCACCACTCATCTAGCCTGCAGTCTCCCCCGGCCTGTGCTTTTGCTCAGAGACTGGGTGAAGGAGGCCACCCACCGCAGGGACCACAGAGCCAGCCCGGCCAGAGAACGACCAGAACGTGTCCTCCGCCTGCTGCCCAGGCCCTCCGGCAGGGCTCTGGGCTTCAAGGGCCTGGGCACACGGACCCCCCAGGGCCCGTCCCCCAGGGCTCCCCCCATGCCCACCACCTGCCCTGCACCAGACTGCGCCCTCGGCTCCCATCCACTGTTCCCACCCACCCTGCACAACCAGCTCATGGCCGACTTCTCCACCAGGGTGTCCGCACCGCGAGGGCGGGCAGCAGGCAGCCACTGCGGGAGGAGGAGAGCTGCTGGCAGCCCAGTGGGCAGGCGGAAGCTGCAGCAGGGCCAGGCTGGAGGGCCGGCAGACACTGCTGGGATGGGGCACCCAGGAGGAGCCCCGGGCTGCCTCAAAACTGCTGGCCAGACTCCAGGGAGCGATGCCCACTCCCCAAGAGGCCTCCTCCGGAGCAGCTTCCGTGACCGCCCACCCGGGCGGCGGGCCTCCTCCACCTCAAGCCCCCGGCTCATGGTGGCGCCGGGCTGTACCCTGGACATCAGCCCCCCGCAACAGCCTGAAGGGAGCTGTCTGTCCCTGGACTGCCCAGATCCTGCCCCCTGGGCACCAGGGGAAGTGGGGGTGCCAGGGAACGCCCCAGCAATGCAGTCCTGCCTGCAGGACAAAGTCTCCAGGCCGCGGAGGAGGGAGCGGCTGGCCAGCAGGACACCACAGGATGCCAGGCTGGAAGGGGCGCCCGGACCCCGCGCAGGCTGGGGGCCAACAACTCGGCTCCAAGGCCAGTGCCGAGGCCGCAGTAAGGCGGGCCCTGCCCGTGACCTCTGCCTGCAGCTCTCTCCTGCTGGCCTGGGGCTCACAGAGGCCAGGGGCCCCCCAAGACCAGGGCTAACCCTCCCAACAGCAGACAAGGAGTGGCACTGTCTACACGGGGGTGTCCCAGCATGGGCCCTGCCCACGCACTACGCTGGAGGGACCCCAAGGATGGAGAGTGGGTCCCAGCGGGGCCCAGAACGAGCCACTCTCTTGTCTCTGGCCCCGCTTTCTCCTCTGTGACCAGGGCAGCACGCCTGCCCTTGGTGGGGCAGGGCGCCGTGTCAGAGACCTTCAGGAGCTCGTCTGTGAGCCGGGGCCCCGCGGCGACACTGGACAGCAGCAGCCCTGAGGGAGGCCGAGGCCTGGAGGCCAGAGGGGGCGCCCCAGGGGTGGAGAGGGAGGGAAGGATGGGCTCTCCTCCTGCCCTCAGCCTCCCAGAGGCCAGAGTTGACCCAGAGCAGGAGAAGGGCACTGGGACCCCGCCACCCCTCTGCAGGGGAGAGCTGACCTCCCCACAGGGCTGCACCATGCCCAGCGTCTCGCTCCTGCTGCAGCCTCGGTGAGGTCCTTCCAGCGTGGTGATAGACCTGACCACAGCAGGCGAGCCCCCCATCCCGGACGCCTCCAGCCTTGGCAAAGCACACAGTCGCATCCCCGGCCTGCCCCAGCTGGCCAGGTGCCCCCGTCCTGAGCCGGGACCCAGTATCCCCCATAGGAGGCATCAGGAAGGGAGCCCCAGGGAGGGTGGCAAGTCAAAGAAGAGGAGGCGTGTGGAGGAGGCCACCCTCAAGGCACGTGTCCTCACACTTGAGGGCCCCTTGCACGCCTGCTCCCACCCAAACACTCACAAGCCCCAGAGGGCCGACAGTGAGGTCTCCCAGCCTTCCTCAGGCCTTGTCCGCCCCCACGTCAGCAGTGTCAGCCGTGTCAGGGCCAGTGGCCCCAGACACATGGAAGGGAGGCCCAAGACCACCCAGTCCAGATAAACCCCATGGGCCGGGTAAGGAGCGGGGCCCCCGGGTCAGCAGAGGGAGGTGCATCCAGCCTTCCTCCCGCCTCCCAGTCTGCACCCCCAGGAAGGCCCTCGGCACCAGGCCAGGGGCGGGGGCCTGACGCACCCACTTGGGGAGTCCCCTCCTCCAGTATCTCGGCTCCCACCCAACCCCAGCCGTGTCCCTGCTGACAGCCCTTGGGACCTCACCCTCATGGCCAAGCTCGCCCACAGCCCCCGATCCCCACCCCAGCACCTCGGGGTCACCCCCCTCCCTCCTCTGTGTCTCCCCTCCCCGCCCAGCCCTGAGCAACCACAGGGCTCGGTCCTGCCCCTCACCTTCCTCCCCTCCCTGGCACGCCAGGGCTTGGCATGGGCTGCAGCCCGCTCGCCGTCACGGCCCAGCTCCCCTCCCCCCCAACACGGCCACCCTTCCTCCGGCCACACGCCAGGCCTGGAAACACAGACACAGGGCCAGGCTGAGGGGCTGAAATGGCAGGTCCATCAGCCCGAATCCAAGGGATGCGACTCTCCTGTGCGGTGAAGTCTCTGCAATTCACTGAACCAACACAGGCAGAGGCAGTCGGGACAACAGGAATTGAAGAAGGAATTCATAGGGCCTGGACTCCCATCTTAGGCCTGTTCATGCTGATCATGCTCAGCCACCTCTCCAATAGACTCTGAACTCTGTGTTTAGTGCCTATGGAAACTACAGTGGAAGGATAAGACCCCCTCTGGACAGGGGAATCTTGAAGATCACATCCAGGTAACTCATCGCCTAAGAGAAAACATACTCTAATCACCCCTGCCTCCGGACGGGTCATAAACTCTTTATCTATCGGAATGTAACCACAGGCTTATTATTAACTGTTTGAACACCTAACTCATGAATAATGGGATTATTGTGATTGTATTTACCCTTCCTTTGATTTACGTTAGTCTCAAGGAAATTGGGGTGGTGGGTTCAGACACGTCCACATGGGGTATAAAAGATTTTCACAAATGCTTGGGGTCCTTGGCTAAGAGGAGTCTCTGCCTTGGGCCCGCCGGTGTAATAAACTGCACTCCACTATCTGCATTGTCCTTTTGAGTGAGTTTGTTTCCCGGAACGCGTGGCTACGACAGAATAAATGTCTGACCTGGGCCAAGAGCGGCCACAGGCCTCGCGGGGCCCGCTCCGTGTGAGGCATGTGGGAAGGCTCCCTGGAGGAGGCAGGCCTGGGGAGGAAGAGGCTCTGTGGGTTGGGCCGGTCAGAGGGAGAACCGGCCACAGCCTGCCCCCTACCCAGATGCCCTCCACTCACCCGATCCCACGCCAGCTGGCGGGGAGGCTGCTGGGGAGCCCTGCCCTGCTTGCACTCTGTGCTCTGCTCCACCCAGGCCGGCGGCACAGCTCCAGGGAGGCAGGAGGCCCCAGGCTGCGTTGCTTAGAGACCAAAGAGCGGCCCTCAGGAAGGACGAAGCAGGAGCAACACCGATGCCCAGTCCCGCCCACACCTCTCCAGGGCAGGCCCAGCAGCCCCGGCTGCTGCCCACTAAGGGCCCGGAGGACACCATGAACCATGCCACAGCAGAGCCCTCCCTGGCCAGACCCATGCCTCCCTCCACTGACTGCTACCCACGGGATGGGCCCACCTCCCTCCACTGACCGCTACCCATGGGCCCATCTCCCTCCACTGACCGCTACCTATGGGATGGGCCCGCCTCCCTCCACTGACCGCTACCCATGGGCCCACCAGAGTGGCTTCAGATGGGAGCATTCTGGAGCCAAAGCAGCTGGGAGACCCTAGGATGAAGAGCAGGACGTCGCTGGAGACCAGGCTGCCCAGCACACCAGGACCCATGCCTGCCACGTCCTGGGGAGCAGACGTCGGGGCCGTGGGGCCTCAGCTGCAGCACGTGGGATCCTCACCCGTCACTGGGACATGCAGGATCTAGTTCCCTGGTCAGGGATTGAACCCAGGCCCCCTACACTGGGAGCACAGAGCCTTAGCCACTGGACTACCAGGGAAGTCCCTGAGACCCTAATTATTTTTGTTTTTTTTTTTTTGAGACCCTAATTTTTAAATGAGAAAACTGAACTCAGGGAGGGGAAGCGACTCACCCGCGGTCTCACAGAAAGACGGGTTGAGGTCAAGGCGCTCCCTCCATGGCTCCAGTGCTCCCCATGCCTGCCCCAGCGCTCTCTGCCAGTCCTCCCACAGCCAACGGCCACACGTCCCGCACCACCAGGCCCCCCGCAAGCACCTGCCCGCCCACTGGAGCTGGCAGGCTGCGTGCGACCACAGTCAGCACCGCGCACAGACATGTGTGGGCCACTCGCTCACGCAGCTGTGAGCATGAGGATCACCCTCCCGGCCTCGTCCCCTAAGACGGTGTGATGCTCCAGAGCAACAGGAGCACACATTTGTCACTTACAAAACACCATTCTTCACAGACAGGAATTAAGACTACTTGGAGAAATGGCTGATCCCAGGACTGGGGCAGAGAGAGTAAAAGATAAACGTAGATCATTCTGTTACATGAAAGAGCAAGGAAGTGATCAAAGCAAGGCAGGGCCATCACCAAAGGGCACAGAGGCCAGCCCGAAAGGCTTCCTTCCGCGGGCCAACTCTGCAACAATTTGAGCATGAAAAAAGACATGCTGGAGAAGACTCTTGAGAGTCCCTTATACTGCAAGGAGATCCAACCAGTCCATTCTAGAGGAGATCGATCCTGGATGTTCATTGGAGGGACTGATGCTAAAGCTGAAACTGCAATACTTTGGCCACCTCATGCGACGAGTTGACTCACTGGAAAAGACTCTGATGCTGGGAAAGGTTGGGGGCGGGAGGAGAAGGGGACGACAGAGAATGAGATGGCTGGATGGCATCACCGACTCTGTGGACATGAGTTTGAGTGTACTCCGGGAGATGGTGATGGATAGGGAGGCCTGGCGTGCTGTGATTCATGGGGTCGCGGAGAGTCAGACACGACTGAGCGACTGAACTGAACTGAACTGAACTGAATAAAAGATTATAACTTTTATTTATTATAGCCTCTAAAATACATCTATTGTTTACTGATTTATCTGGCTGTGCCAGGTCTTGGTGGCGGCAGAGGGGATCTTCCATCTTTGCTGTGGTAGTTTCCTGACGGGGGTGGAACCCAGGCCACTGCACTGGGAGCTCAGTCTTAGCCACTGGGCCCCCAGGCAAGTCCCTATTATAGCCTTGTAATAAAGAAGTAAAGTGACAGTCCATGAGTCCACACGGTTGTAAACACACACAAGGAAACAGGAAACAGCTCTTCGTCAGAGCAGACGCTGACAACCGGGAAAGGAAGGATGGAATCAGCAACATCCTTCCGAGGACGGACTCGTACAGAAAAGCCCGGCCACCAGAGCAGCACAGGAGAGGACAGGCCAGGAATGACAGCAACTCAGGCAAGAATGCCCAGCGGGGCTGAGAACTGGCGGCTGTGAGCCCCATAAATGGCAGGATATCCACAGTCTCAAAGAACCTTCCCCAAGACACTAATTAAAAGTGGAGGAAGAAGAACACTCCAGAGGAGAAACTTCACGGATGTAGGATTAACCCCAGGACCTGGGTCACACAGTGGAGGACAGATCAGATGTCATGTGCCCTGCCTCCAGACACCGCGGAGGAGACGGCAGCCTCTCCAGGTCCCCCTGCCAAAAACGAAGGGCCACGGGGACAGGAGACACGCCCGGCTGAGTGACAGCCTGCAGAAGAGCTGACCTGCAGCCTTCTCCTATGTCAGCACTGCAGACAAAGAGAGATGGAGGACCTGAGCGTCCAGGTTCAAGGAGGCCAAGGAGACGGCACCCCCAAAACCAAACAGGATTCTGGACTTCATTCAGCGGAGAAACATGTCACTGGGCTCACTCACAGGGTCTCTCCCGGGAACACCAGTAAGACCCTCAGGCCAGAGTACTGGCCGGTGTTAATGCTGCCACTGACACCAGCCCTGGGGTTGCATGAGAGAGCCTGCATTTGGGGGTCAAGGAGCATCGTGTCTGCAGCTCGCTGAGCGGTCCAGAGGAACACGAAGAGGGGGGGCGGAAGCGAGCACGGGGCGGCCACACGTGCGGAGTCCGGTGGAGCAGGCTTCCTGCTAACATGGTGACTGTTTCCAAAACTAGAATCACTACGTCCAGGAGCTTTCAGTTCAAAACAAACTAGTGACTTTGCTAGAGTATTTTTAATCCTAGGAATACATTCAAGAAAGGTGCAAGATCTGTATACTGAAAACTAAAAACGAACATTACGAAAAGGAAGTAAAGAAATCGTAAATGCATGAGGAGCCACAGCAAGCTCGCGGAGGGGGCACCGGGACCCCCCCGGCACTGGCACTGAAATAACACACGCACTGAACAACACACACAAATGCTTAAATATTTTCGGAAACTAAGAAGTTCCTCCCATCTCAAAAACAATCTATTAGACAACTCTTGGAGAAAGAAAAAAAATTAAACTGAAAAAATTCTTTTAAAAAATAGTGAAAATATCACCTGTGAAAATCAACAGAGCATGTTTAAACCAGTTACCAGACAAAAAGTCAAAATGCTCAATATTTCATGCATTAACAAAAAAAAAAGGAATCAAATTGACTTCATTCTTAACTCAAAAGGTTGGAAAAGAGCAAAAAAGTCAAAAGTAACCACAAGGAAAGAATATAAACAAAAGTTAATAATATTAATGAGGCGGGAAACAGAAAAACAATAGAACTAATTTACAAATTAAAATCCCGTTTTCCATAAAGTACTAAGAAAAGAGACGACCAAGAGCTAACTTAATCAAGAAAAGAGGGAAGAAGCCACAAATACATGGTATCAGAGATGAAAAGGGAGGCGGGTCACTGAAACAAGAGCATTAGGAGCTCATTAAGGCCCTGCTTTCAAACATAAACGGTAAGACATGGATGGGGTGGATAATATCTGAGAAAAACGAAGTTCACCAGAGGTGACCCCCTGGAGACAGAAAGCTTCAAGAGACAAATCTGGATAAAAGAAATAGAAAGTTTTCATAAA
Source organism: Moschus berezovskii (assembly GCF_049115385.1). NCBI lineage: Eukaryota > Metazoa > Chordata > Mammalia > Artiodactyla > Moschidae > Moschus > Moschus berezovskii. Next base: position 81,943,460 of record NC_142475.1, read on the forward strand.
AGCCACCCCACAAAACGACAGGACCAGATGGTTTTGCAGGGGGATTCTGCCCCATTTCCAAAGTCGAGTATTCCCAGAGCTCCGAAGATTATCCCAGGGAGCTGAGGAGCAGGGTAGCCTCGGCCCCTTGCAGGAGGCACGCGGGATGGCACTGAGACAGACGCCTGATGAGCACAGCGCAAAGCACAGGCAATCACACAGGGGCACTGCCACGCACAGCCACCAGACACCAAACACCACACTGAGACACATAGCTCATCTTCCTAGGGGCGTGGCGCACATTCAGCCTGACACCACATCCACCCAGGGGAAAAGCTGCAAGTTTCCCCACGGACACTAAAAGCAGCGTCAACAGAATTCCTGATGAAGACAATCAAAAACATTTCTTAAAACGGCAAACACCCGCCAATCCTCAAACGAGCATTTGCTCTGTGGGAAACGGAAGTGGGGACTAACGCTCGCTACCGACGGCGCGACAGTGATGGAAATGCTGACATAAGTTAAAGCTCCCAGAAGTAACGAGCTGGGCAAAGCAGCAGCATGTAAACTCCCCGGTGGGAAGCCGCAGACACCCGGCTGGAGGAGAACCCCAGTCACCAGAGCAACCCGAGCGAGGAAGGCCCAGGAATGAAGGCCACAGGAGACGGCGGTCTCTCCGATGACCAAGGCAGAGCGGAGCGCGTGGACAGTACCCCCGTCCTCGGACGGGACGGCACTGCTCACAAAGACGTCGTTCTCCCCTCCCAGTAAACACCAGCCAGCCAAGAGCGTCCACACAGGAAGACATCAAGCAAACAGGCAGATAAGAAGCACTGCATCCTCCAGACTTAAAAACCCAGAGAAGGAAGGGCTGACACTGCTACGACACGGTGAATCTGGAAACATCACGCTGACTGAGGGGAGCCGGGCACAGAAGCCACACGCCAACAACCCCATTTCTGAGAGACGCCCACGACAGGCGGGTCTGCAGAAACGGGATGCAGACAGGAGACTGCTCGTGGGTGTGGGGCTTGGTCCAGCATGACCAGAGGTCTGGGCTTTGCTGGCGGTGACGGACAGTCGCCCTGTGAGGACTCTGAAAACCACTGGGGCGCACGCATTGGGGTGTGATCCATAGGGTACGCGAGCTCTATGTCGACGTGATCGTAACACACGCCAGAAAATCTCTATGATTAAAACCGAGCAGGAAAACACAGAACAACAGCATAAAAAAGTAAGTCTAAAATGAGACCCACGTACGTATGGACACTTAGGGTAGAATTTTTAATAAACGGTGCTGGGCCTCTGGTTAGCCCCGTGGGAAAAAAGTGGTTCAAGCCTAACATAATGAGAGCCTGCCCCAAACCAGAACAGTCATCCCAGTGAGACAGAAGACAGTCTGAGGAAAGACACGCTCCCTTGAACCTGCGTGCAGGGATGGTTTCCTGGGGAGGACCCAGAGTCAAACGCTGTAAAACGAGAGACGCACACATGCCCGCTGCCCCGCCCAAGCCCCCTCACCTGGTCTCCTCCTCCAGGAACTAGGCCCCCGTGGCACTGGCCCCCATGGGTGTGGGTGGTGGAGGGTGGGGGAGTGCTCCTGCCTTTCCCAGGTCAAAGGAGCACACTGGCACCAAGGCCACTTGCAGTCTGGGCCTTTCCCCTGCGCCTCCAGGCAGCTCTCCCACCACCACATCCCGACCCCAGCATTTCCTCCCTCACCAGTCTACTAAGGCCTCTCCTTCTCTGGAACGCAGAGAAAAGGCCGGCAGGCCCCCAGGACTGGGCAGGAGCACGCAGACCAGGCTGGGGACCAAGCAGGACGCCCTGGGGAAGGAAACCCTCTGGTCTTTGAAGGAGCCGCAGGGCGCAGACCCAAGGCCCTGGGAGCTGGCTCAGGCCAGGCACAGGCACCTTCAAAGGACAGCTGGGCAGTCTCAAAGGCCTGTGAGCACAGGGCCGGGCCCAGCCAAGCTCACACCAACGGGAGAGCGGACACACACCCCACCCACCAGGGAGGCAACCTGACTCCGCCCCAATACCTCACCCCCGGCTTGCCCGAGAAACCAGGATACAGCCCAAAGACAATTCAGCACTGCATCCCCCAGGGCAGCCTCGGGGCTCCGCCTGCACTGGCCCTTGGCCACCCCCCCAGGACCTGCCCCAGGCCACTGCAGGAGCCTGGGCAGGTGACAGCTGTGGAACCCTGAGGGTGGGGACCCCAAGACCACCAGGCAGCAGAGGGGCACTGACCCGGCTCGGAGGAGATGCCCTCCCACCACCACACAGGGAGGGGCCCCAGGCCTGCACTCCAACCACAGGCTGGGCAAGGGGAAGCTGGGTGGAGCCCAGGACGGGCAGGGAGAGGACAGCCCCGGGGCCCGCCAGGCTGCAGAGTCCGAGAACCTGGGCTGAGCCCAGAGCTGTCTGTCGGAGCCCGGCAGGGACCACGACCCTCCCAGATGGAGATGAGGGAGGCTGGAGACAGAAGGGAGAGGAGGGAGGAACATGACCCCACAGGACAGAAAAGCAGCCGGGACACGCCGCCCAGCCACCCCTGCTCCTGTGAAAGCGCGGCCTGCACAAGACTCTCAGCACAGACTCCAGGGACCCCAAACGCTGGAGCTCAGTCACTGGGGACGGCTCCGAGCACTTCACTTAGGAGTGGGAAATCCATGGATTACAGGCCGCTGGAGGGTTCTCGCAGATGAAAACGCCTGAGATGGAGGTGGATGGCGGGGCAGGGAGGGGCCTGGTAGCAGGGGGAGGCTGTGCCCAGGAGGGGTGCGAGGGTCCCTGAGGCTCGCCACCCCCCAACAGACTGCTCAGCGAGACAGACCCAAGCAAGACAGAAGCTTCAGGCGCCCAAACACCCAGAGCTCCCGGTCCCCAGCCCCCAGGGACGTGACAGGCTGAGTGGGAAGACGCCGCCCAAAGTCACAGCACGGGGACTTCCCTGATGGTCCGGACGTTAAGACTCGGGGCTTCCGCTGCAGGAGGCGCGGGTTCCATCCCTGGTGAGGAAATCCGCACGTGGGTGGTACAGCCAAAAAAAAAAAAAAATCACAGCACAGTCGGAGTGCCTCCCGCCACCCTGAGAGAAGGCCCTGTGCCCCCAGGGTCCCCTGGCACCCCGGGAGAGCAGAGAGGTAGGGCCGCAGCAGCCCCAGCAAACCACGCCCTGCACCCACCCAAGAGTTCTGCACTGAGGAGTCATACAGGAAGCACTCGGAAAGCCAGAAACACTACAAAATAAAAAACACAAAGCCAGAAACAACCAAAATAGCCAGCAATAAAGAATTAAATACATCGCGTTAGGTATCTAGAGTATGACGCAGAGAATTTAAATAGTGTTAGAAGTATATATTCAGTTGTGGGGGACATGCTTACACACGACACTAAGGTGAAAAATAACGCTAGAAAAACACAGGACACACAGTTCCCCTGAGCAGTACGTGTCCTGGCCGCGGGGAAAGAGGAAACGCCACTAGGTTTCTTGTAAGGACAGTCTACCCCAGCCCGGGTCACCCCACTCCTGGGCCACCGTCACCCATTCCTGAAGGCAGCCCAGACACACACCAAGACGGCAGGGGACACCCTGCAGTCCTCGTCTGCTCGGGCTGCTCACGGGAGTGGCACACCACACATGCAGGACCCACACACGGAACACGAGAAGGAGCACAGAGCCTGGCAAGCAACAGCATTTATGCAACAGCAGAGGGACACGAGGCGCCTCGGGGGTCACATCCAACCCACCTGCACACACACATGGCCTAGAGATGACGGAAACGCACAACAGGGCCTCAAAACACCACGGCGTGGGGGGGCAGGGGAAGCTGCCGTGGAGGAGCACACGGTCAGATCCCCTCCATGGAAGACAAACCTAGTCATCGGATAAGGCCCGGCCACAGGAGATCAGAGGTGGGAATGGCAAGTGGTGGCCGAGGTACAGGGTTTCTGTGCCGGTGTGAAAACATTCGGGAATCAGGCGGTGATGGCCGCAAACCACCAAGAACAGACATCAGTGACGCGCACTCTGTTAACGTGTAAGACGGCACGGGACTCCATCGCAGAGCTGCCCAGAAAGGGTGTTGGGTCACAGGAGGCTGCGGGCGGACCAGCTGCCTTGGTGCGGGCCAGGGCCTCCCAAGCTCTCTGCCAGGCCCACATGTCACCTTCATGATCAGGAGAAGGAAAGATAAATGTGGTCCTTGAGCCCAGCAAACACACACGCTAGCACTGCTGGTCCGGACGCGTGAGACAGCAGGTGGCACTCCACCAGGCTGGGGCGCCATGCGGCTGTGGTCACCACTGTGCCCAGGCTGGACAAGTGCACAGCAGATCCTCAGGCAGTTTGCCAGCATATGGACCCATGGCATGCCAATGCCATGTCCAGCCACCTGGGGCCATGGGAGTTGCCCAGTGACACCCATGCCTGCAGAGCACACAGCCAGGAGCCTGCCCGGGAAGCCTCAGCAAACGGGCACAGCCACTTGCTTTCAGGTCACTTTGTTAATTTCTGCAGCCTGGTAGAGACTGAAGGCCCAGCTGTCCACAGATGGGTCTTCATCCCCAGCCAACCCCAGCCTGGCCCGGGAGGAACCCAGGCTGACCCTGAACCCGGCCGCAGCTGGATCAGGCCAGGGCACCCAGTGGCCCCTGACCCTGGCCACGGACCAGCCTGCACCCCAGGAGTCCCCAGCTTATCACCTCCTAGCTAAGAGAACTTGCACCTCCTGGCACCTGTGACAAGGAGACAAGGCCACAGACCCACTTCTCCATGTGGCTGAGTTAACTCCTGGAAGCGCATCAGCTGCACAGCCATGCTCACTGCTCCGTCCATGTCCCAGGCCTGCAGTACCCACCGCTGATGGGAGACCCTGAGACACAGAGCCGGCCGGGCCACCTCTCCCCACGCGCGTACACCTGGGCCAGACCCCGAGGGCCCCACGCACGTGTGCCTGTGTGCGCAGAGGCAGAGGAGGGGCCGGGGGTTGCACTCACACGAAGTGGAGTGTTGCTATAGCAACTTGGATTCCATGTCAAACAGCACCAGCCAGGCGCCCCAGGCACCCCAAGAACGGTGCCCAGAACAGCCACGGAGAAGCAGGGACTGCTGACAGCACCAAAGGGTGGCTGGGGCGCTGGGCACACAAGCCGTTCCCCCACCCCACCTGCCATTCCACCCCCACCCCAGCCCCTCCTCCCGCCCTCCCCCGGAAAGGCCACAGGAGGCCTGGCTTCAGGGCCTGGCTCTGCCCACCGCCCTGCTGCCTGCCCGTCAGCTGAGCCCTCACCCAGGATGGCAGCGGGCATGGAGCACGGAGACCGGGCCTGAGTCACGAGGGCGGGGGCGGCGGCCCACGGCACAGCTGCAGCGGCAGGAGTCACGCCCCCCACAGACCCCAGCCTTCCAGGGGGAGGCGTGGGGGTGGAGGAGGGTCATGGAGGAAGCGGGAGCTGGGGTCCCATTCTCTCTCGGGCACGGCCCGCTCAGGAGGGGAGCCAGCCTGCTTTCTGCCCAGCATGCCCAGACTTGTAGCCCGCAGTCACCACGTCATTTAACCTTGGAGAAGGAGCCTTTGCTGTTACACATCACAGAGGCTCAGGCAGGTTAGGAACCTGTCCAGGAAGGAACCTGCCCAGGAAGCCCAGATAACCTAAGACAAGGTGGGATCCAGACCCAGGTCTGTCTCCAGACAAAGTCTGTGCTGCACCGCCCCCCTACTTGGCCACGGCAATGGACACACCAGACCAGTTCAGGACATGCCTGGGTGTCTCAGTCCAGCTCCCCCAGCAGAGGCCAGCAACACAGGACAGCCAAGGTCATCCGACGAGACAGCCAAAGCCCCGGGACTCTCCCCAGCCATTCGTGGGGAGCCACAGGGTGGAGGGGCCACTGACCCTGGCGGCGTCCTGAGGACAGGCCTGCTGAGGACATCGCCAGCTACAGGGAAACGGGGCAGGCACATGCCTGCAATCTCGATCCCAATGGCAGAGGCGTTATGCTCCTTCTCCCTGTGGGGAGGAGACCCTCACTGTCTTGGGCAAAGACAGGCACACACTTGCTCAGTTCACGGAAGGCCCCCAGTGTGGGAAGGCTGGGGCCCCATGGGGAAGCCCCCACCACACAGAGGAAGTGGGGAGGCATGGGCTCAGTGTGCTGGGATCTGGGCGTGCTTCCGGAAGCACCATCACCACCATCACTGCCTAAGTGTCCCAGGGAGTTGCTCCCTCCCAGCCTCACCCACCCACCCATGGACACATCACCCACCCTCAGGAGCAGCACCAACAGCAGCATGATTGGGCAGTGTCACCCCCTACCCTGACCACCAGGAAACTCCCGCCCTCCCCCACCCCTCAGCCCCCATTCATGGAAGCAGGGTGTCCTCCATGAGCCGCCAGCCCCACGGCGACCCCCAGGTCACAGTCACCCCCTCCTCACAGACAACAGGACGAAGCCATGCCGAGGAGACAGAGGCTGGAGACAGCTAGAGGTCTGTCTGCTGCTTTCACAGGAGGAATTTCAGCAACTTAACTGGCTGAGGAGGACAAGACCCCTCCCACAGGAGGGGTGGGTGGCAACAGAAGATGGGGGTCCCCCTTTTGGCAGATGGCAAAGGTAAATCACAAGTGTCACTGATCAGAGTGACAGGCAGGAGGTGTGGGCTGGACCCCCAAACCCACGCTCTGTGCCCAGGAGCTGAAAGTGCAGACCCACCTGGAGGAGACCCTGGGGAAAGGAGAGCTTGCCCTCAACCCCTAACCCACAGCAACTCCCTGCAACCCCTCCCCTGACTGCCCACCCACTGACGCAGGGCAGGCCGGTGGCTCCCACCCTGCCCCAAGGCCTTCAGGGAGGAGGCGTCCACGGGCTGGATGGGCCAGCAGGACAGAGGTGCCCATGGAGCTGTCCATGGTGCTGAGCACAACAGGCCCAGAGACAGTCCAGCTGGCCCTCAACTAATGTTAGCTAAAGCCAATTAATGTCAATGATAATGTCAAATAATAGAAGGGGAAAGACAAGAGATCTCTTCAACAAAATTGGAGCTATCAAGGGAATATTTCATGCAAGGATGGGCACGATAAATGACAGAAACAGTAAAGACCTAACAGAAGAGGAGATTAAGAAGAGGTGGCAAGAATACACAGAAGAACTATACAAAAAAAAAGTCTTAACGACCAGGATAACCATGATGGTGAGGTCACTAACCTAGAGCCAGATATCCTGAAGTGTGAAGTCAAGTGAGCCTTAGGAAGCATTACTGCGAACAAAGCTAATGGAGGTGATGGAATTCCAACTGAGCTCTTTAAAATCCTAAAATATTATGCTATTAAAGTGCTGCACTCAATATGTCAGCAAATTTGGAAGACTCTGCAGTGGCCACAAGACTAGAAAAGGTCAGTTTTCATTCCAATCCCAAAGAACAGCAATGCCAAAGAGTGTTCAAACTATAGCACAATTGTGCTCATTTTGCATGCTAGTAGGTTATGCTCAAAATCCTTCAAGCTAGGCTTCAGCAGTATGGTAGTGAATGAAGAACTTTCAGATATACAAGCTAGGTTTAGGAAAGGCACAGGAACCAGAGATCAAATTGCCAACATTCGCTGGATCACAGCAAAAGCAAGGGAATTCCAAAAAATTGCTTCTGCTTCATTGACTACGTAAAAGCATTTGATTGTCTGTATCACAACAAACTGGAAATTCTTAAAGAGACCGGAATACCAAACCACCTTACCTGTCCCCTGAAAAATCTGAATGCAAGAGAAGCAACTGTTAAAACCTTACATGGAACAACTGACTGGTTTAAAATTGGGAAAGGAGTACATCAAGGCTGTGTATTGTCATCCTGCTTATTTAACTTCTATACAGAGTACATTATGCAAAATGCCAGGCTAGATTAATCACAAGCTGGAATCAAGATTGCCAGGAGAAATATCAACAACCTCAGATATGCAGATATGACACCACCCTTATGGGAGAAAGCAAAGAAGAACTAAAGAGCCTTTTGATGAGGGTGAAAGAGGAGAGTGAAATAACTGGCTTAAAACTCAACATTCAAAAAACTAATAAGGTCACGGCATCCAGTCCCATCACTTCACGGCAAATATAAAAAGTAGAACCAGTGGCAGGTTTTATTTTCTTGGGCTCCAAAATCAATGCAGTCGGTGACGCAGCCACAAAATTAAAAGACACTTGCTCCTTGGAAGGAAAGTTATGACAAACCTAGACAGCATATTAAAAAGCGGAGATATCACTTTGCCAACAAAGGTCCGTATAGTCAAAGCTGTGGTTTTTCCAGTAGTCACATAGGGATGTGGGAGTTGGACCAGAAAGAAGACTGAGTGCCGAGGAATTGATGCTTTTGAACTGTGGTGCTGAAGAAGACTCTTGAGAGTCCCTTGGACTGCAAGGAGATAAAATCAGTCAATGTTACAGTAAATCAACCCTGAATATTCATTGGAAGGACTGATGCTGAAGCTGAAGCTCCAATACTTTGGCCATCTGATGCGAATAGCCAGCTCATTGGAAAAGGCCCTGATGCTGGGAAAGAATGAAGGCAAAAGGAGAAGAGGTAGACAGACAATGAGATGGTCTGACAGCATCACTGACTCAATGGACATGAATTCGAGCAAACTCCGGGAGATAGTGAAAGACAGGGAAGCCTGACATGCTGCAGTCCATGGGGTGGCTAAGAGTCAGACACTACTTAACAACTGAACAACAACGTGAATCAGTTTAACTTCTCCAGTCAAAGAAAAAATGACTCTCAGGTTAGATGGTAAAGCAAACCCAACCTCACATGTATGTGAGAAACAGCCATGAGGGAAGCAGGCGGCGACAGACAGAAGGACAGTGGAGGCACACTAGGCAAACAGGGCGGGGGGGCAGCATGGCGACGAGACAAAGGGTGGGACTCAGGACAAAACTGACATCTGTCCACGGCCGGCAGCAGTCACAGGGGACACAGGGGAAGGGGCAGAAACAGACTCGTGCAGGAATGCAATTCACTTCTCTGCCAACAACAGAGCAGATGGACAAAAAGTAAGCATACGTGACCCACCACACAGTCAGGTGGTGACGCTGACCAGTACACACGTCGGCCACTGACACCCAGAAGACAGAGCAGATCCCCTGTCCAAACTGTAGAAAACTGAAAACTGACTCCATGTTAGAAACACAAGAAGAACCTCATGAAACCCAAAAAGTTCAAAAGAGAACAACTTAAATTCTCTGATCAAAATGCAATTAAAACTAGAGCAACAACAAAACCAAGAAATCAAAAGATGCTTTTAAGACTTACTCCTCAACAACTCTTGGACCAGAAAAGAGACTGCACACCAAAATGACAGCACTTCCAGACAGCACTGATAAGGAAAACACACTATCAGAACTTAAAGAAGAGTCTTTAAATATTAAACACTTTTTTGAAAAGAACAGAAACAAACTAATCAATCATCTAAACACCTAGAGAAAAGAACGAAAGATAAACTGGGAAAGAGCAAAAGAAATTAACTATAAGCAAAAAGTGATGCATTAAGAAGCAGAAAACAAGCACAATTAATTTAATAAAAATATCCAAAAGGTGAATCTTTGAAGAAGAAAAATCCCCACAGTGCAAATAGCCAATCCAACCAAGAAAAAAAAGAGAGAGTAAATACAAGGGAAATAATCACAGGAACGAAGGGAATTAAGAGAATAGTAAGCAATAACTGCACTCAAGTCTACATGAATAAATCCAAGAAACTGGATGAAACTGATAATTTTCTAGGAAAACAAAATATCTATAGCTGACCCCAAAAAAAGAAAGAAAAACATTAAAGGATTTTCTTCCTCCAAACAGAAACAAAACAGAAGAGCACCAGGTCCCAAAAGTTTCACAAACTCTCCCAACACCGTACAGACCAAACGGGCATGAGCCTGTGTACTCAGGCAGTCAGCTGTGTTCGACTCTTTGCAACCCCATATAGTTCAATACTATTCAGCAACTCTACAAACACATCAGAAAGAAAACATCAAAATGATGTCTATGAAGCAGGTGTAACTCTGATGCCAAAACCAAAAAGAAGGTACACACCAAAAAGAAAAATGGCAGACCCGGCTTACTCAGGAAAAGCAAAACAGATGCTAAATTAGCCAGCAGAAAGCACCCAGCAGAGCCACCGAGTAATTCCACGTCAGACCCAGGGAAGGGCATTCCAGGAGCTCAAGAAAGTCTCAGCGCTAGCAGCTCCCGTGAGCACAGTTCATCACATGACTATGTCTAAGGAGAGAAGCCACATGATCATCCCATAGGTGATTTAAAAAAAAAAACCTAACAATTCAACAATAATTCTTCATTTTTATTACAAATAAGATGCTCAATAAAATGGGCAGCACAGGCTCTTCCCTGACACATGGAAGGCATGTGTCTCATTCCAAACCCATGTCTGCCCCACGGGGAAACCCCAAGGGTGCCTGGCAAGAGATGCCCAACACCAGCATGACCACTCCCCAGAATGCTAGAGGATCTGTTCACACAAGCAGGGAACAGAAGGAGCCCAGAATACAAAAACTGGAAGGGAAGTTTAAATATCACTATTTGCAGCTGCTAATAGATACCTGGATACCTGGAAAACCCAAGAAATTAACTAAAATACAGCAGAATTCAGCAAAGTAGCAGGGGACAAAATAACACGAAGAAATCAAGAGTAGCCGTATGTGTGTACATAAACAGAGAACATGCAGAAGAGACTGCTAACCACACATTCAGAAAGACACGGGGCTCGCCTGGCAGTCTGGCGATGAAGACTCCCTCCACGTGTCCACTCCAGCGGACATGAGTTTAACCCCTGGTCAGGGAACTAGAATCCTTCAAGCAATGTGGTACAGCAAAAAACAGTAACAGTAATAATAAAGGAAATGTGAGAGCGTTACAGAAGAGGAGACCTAAAAAGCAACTGACAAAATACAATACCTTAAGAAGCGAGACTCCATGTCACAAAGACGTCTCTGTCCCTAATTTGTACATTTAACACAATCCAATCCAAAGCCAATCAAGTTTTAGGGATGCAAATATACGTATGTGTCTGGTGAAGGGACTGGGTAAAGAACAGGCAGGCTAATTCAAAGTTCATATGTAAAGATAACCTAGAATAGACAAAAAAAAATTATGACAAAAAAGCAATGAGTTCTCTGAGACACTGAAACACAGCATTCAGTTCAGTTCAGTTCAGTCGCTCAGTCGTGTCCAACTCTTTGCGACCCCACAAATCACAGCACGCCAGGCCTCCCTGTCCATCACCAACTCCCGGAGTTCACTCAAACTCATGTCCACAGAATCGGTGACGCCATCCAGCCATCTCATTCTCCGTCGTCCCCTTCTCCTCCTGCCCCCAATCCTTCCCAGCATCAGAGTCTTTTCCAGTGAGTCAACTCGTCACATGAGGTGGCCAAAGTATTGGAGTTTCAGCTTTAGCATCAGTCCTTCCAATGAACACCCAGGATTGATCTCCTTTGGAATGGACTGGCTGGATCTCCTTGCAGTCCAAGGGACTCTCAAGAGTCTTCTCCAGCACCACAGTTCAAAAGCATCAATTCTTCGGCGCTCAGCTTTCTTCACATTCCAACTCTCACATCCATACATGACCACGGGAAAAACCATTGCCTTGACTAGACGGACCTTGGTTGGCAAAGTAATGTCTCTGCTTTTTGTCACCCTGCTTATTTAACTTATATGCTGAGTACATCATGAGGAACACTGGGCTGGAAGAAGCACAAGCTGGAATCAAGATTGCTGGGAGAAATATCAATAACCTCAGATATGCAGATGACACCACCTTTATGGCAGAAAGTGAAGAGGAACTAAAAAGCCTCTTGATGAAAGTGAAAGAGGAGAGTGAAAAGGTTGGCTTGAAGCTCAACATTCAGAAAACAAAGATCATGGCATCTGGTCCCAACACTTCATGGGAAATAGATGGGAAACAGTGGAAACAGTGTCAGACTTTATTTTTGGGGCTCCAAACTCACTGTGGATGGTGATTGCAGCCATGAAATTAAAAGAAGCTTACTCCTTGGAAGGAAAGTTATAACCAACCTAGATAGTATATTAAAAAAAGCAGAAACACAGCATAAGGCCTTAATAATTAAGACAGAGACAACAACTGCACACAGGGACAACGCAACAGCTCATAAGCAAACGTCATCAGTCCTGAGAGGGCAGTGGCGGTGGACGCGTCACACATCCTGGCTTCAGCACACAGTGCAGAGCAACAGCCACTGAGACAGCGCACCGCCGGCAGCAGACAAACACGCAGACCAGCGGGACAGAACGGAGAGCCCAGAAATACACTCACACACAGACAGCAGGCGGATCTGCCAAGGGTGCCCGGAACACACACGGGGAAAGGACAGTCTCCACAACAAACGACGCCAGGAAACTAAGCTGAACCTGGAAGACAACGAACTTGGATCCTATCGTACACCACAAGTGCATGACAACTCAAAGTCAATTAAAGACTTAAACGGAAGACCCCAACCTGTAAAACTCCAAGGAGAAAGCAGAACGTTGGTTTTGACTTTCATGGGTATGACACCAAAAGCTCCAAATAACAGAAACAAACAAACAAAAAACAGCTGAGTGGGACTACAACAATTAAAAAAGCTGCTGCAAAGCAAAGGAAGTAACTATTGGCGTGAAAAGGCTTCCACAGAACTGGAGATGTTTACAGGAAGATCTTCCTTGACGCACAGTGGGGTTACATCCTGATAAACTCATTGTAAACTGAAGATGAACTGAAAATGCATCTAATACATCAAACTCAGCAAAGGTCACAGCTTAGCTTGGCCTTCCTGAAATGTGCTCAGAACAATCACATTAGCCTACAAGTGGGCAAAACATCTAGCACAAAGCCTATTTTACACTAAAGTATGGACTGTCTCTTCCTGATGGCTCAGTTGGTAAAGACTGCCTGCAACGCAGAAGACGTCGATTCAATCCCTGGGTCGGGAAGATCCCCTGGAGGAGGGCGTGGAAACCCACTCCAGTATTCTTGCCTGGAGAATCCCATGGACAAAGGAACCTGGCGGGCAACAGTCCATGGGGTTACAAAGAGTCAGACAGGACTGAGCAATAAGCACAGACACAGCACAGATGGACTATCTCATGTAACAGACTGAACACTGTATTGAAAATGAATACAGAACACTGTCAGGGCAGCAGCTGTGCACTCCTGTGATCTCAGGGCTGACGGGGTGCTGCCCGCTGCCCAGCATCATGAGACAGCATCATCCACCCCGCATTATTGGTCCAGGAAAAGATCAAATTCAGAACTGGAAACGTGAATGCGTATCACCTTCACATCATGAAAAGTCAAAAACTGTAAAGTTGTTAGACCATCCACCATAAGTAAAGCATGATGTGTCTCTAACACGGGGTTAACCTCCAAAACATGTAAGGAACTCCTACAATTCAACAGCTCAAAAAAAAGAAAACTAATAAACCACCCTATTATAAAACGGGAGGAGGACTTGAACAGACATTTTTCTAAAGAAGACATACAAGCAGCCAAGAGGAGCATGAAAAGATGCTCAGTGTCACTAATCATCAGGGAAATGCGGATCAAAACCACAGGGAGATGTCACCTCACCCCTGGCAGAACAGCCTATGATCAAAAACAAGAGAGTGAAAGTCAGCGCTGGCGAGGACACAGAGAACCCGGAACCCGGGACACTGACAGCAGAGATGCAGTATGGCACAGCCGATACGGAAAACAGCGTGAAGCTGCCTCAAAAATTAAAAACAGAACTACCATGCGATCCAGCAATCCCACTTCTGAGCACTCGGAGAAGAAAATGGCAACTCATTCCAGTATCCTTGCCTGGGAAATCCCATGGACAGAGGAGAGCATGGTGGGCTACCCATGCTCCACAGGGTCACAGCGAGTCAGACACAACTTGGAAACCAAACCAAAGGGCTTCCCTGGTGACTCAGCTGGTGGGGAATCTGCCTGCAGTGCAGGAGCCCCAGGTTCATACCCTGGGCCAGGAGGATCCCCTGGAGAAGGGAATGGCAACCCACTCCAGTATCCGTGCCTGGAGAATTCCACGGACAGAGGAGCCTGGCGGGCTACGGTCCACAGGGTCACAAAGAGTCGGACATGACTGAGCGACTACCACCACACATACAATTCAGTGACTCCATTTCTCAGCATTTATTTGAAAGAATTAAAATCAGGATCTCGGACAGATGCCCGCCATGGTCACAGCAGCCCAGACATGGAGACAACCTCAGTCCCATATGCAGATGAAGGAGATGAGGTATATATGGTGGACATTTCAGACTTTAAAAAGAACCGAATTCTGCCATGTGTGACGACACGTATGGACCTTGAGGACATTATGCGAAGTGAAATAAGCCAGTCACAGAAAGACAAACACTGCGTGACTCCACCTGTATAAAGCATCTAAAACAGTCCAGGGACTTGCCTGGTGGTCCAGTGGTTAAGAATCTGCCCTGTAACACAGGAGACCCAAGTTCAAACCCTGGTCAGGGAACTAAGATCCACATGCCACTGGGCAACAAAGCCCGCAAGCCACACAGAAAAGATCCATAATGATCCAAGGAAGATCCCCGGTGCCACAACTAAGGCCCAACACAGCCAAAGAAAATAAATGAATAAATTTTTAAAAAATAAATAAATAGTCTCGTTCAGAGAGTAGAACAGTGGTTGCGAGGGGCTGGGGCCGGGGAGGACGGGAGCCGCTAATCACCAGGAAGAAAGCTGCAGGGAAGCAAGACGACGCAGTTCCAGAGCACGGCTGGCAACGCTGCACCCGGACGACAGGATGTGGCACTCACACCGTGCGTGCAGTACTGCACTGTGTATGTAGTAGTGCACTGTGCACGCCAACCTGTGAAGAGGGTTCAGTTCAGTTCAGTTCAGTCGCTCAGTCGTATCTGACTCTTTGCGACCCCATGAACTGCGGCACGCCAGGCCTCCCTGTCCATTACCAACTCCTGGAGTTTACCCAAACTAATCTCCATTCAGTCGGTGATGACATCCAGCCATCTCATTCTCTGTCATCACCTTCTCCTCCTGCCCCCAATCTCTCCCAGCATCAGAGTCTTTTCCAATAAGCCAACTCTTCGCATGAGATGGCCAAAGTATTGGAGTTTCAGCTTCAGCATCAGTCCTTCCAATGAACACCCAGGACTGATCTCCTTCAGAATGGACTGGTTGGGTCTCCTTGCAGTCCAAGGGACTCTCAAGAGTCTTCTCCAACACCACAGCTCAAAAGCATCAATTCTTTGGTGCTCAGCTTTCTTTATAGTCCAACTCTCACATCCATACATGACCACTGGAAAAAACATAGCCTTGACTAGACGGACCTTTGTTGGCAAAGTAATGTCTCCTCTTTTTAATATGCTATCTAGGTTGGTCATAACTTTCCTTCCAAGGAGTAAGCGTCTTTTAATTTCATGGCTGCAATCACCATCTGCAGTGATTTTGGAGCCCCCCAAAATAAAGTCAGCCACTGTTTCCACTGTTTCCCCATCTATTTGCCATGAAGTAATGGGATCAGATGCCATGATCTTAGTTTTCTGAACGCTGAGCTTTAAGCCAACTTTTTCACTCTCCTCTTTCACTTTCATCCAGAGGCTCTTTAGTTCTTCTTCACTTTCTGCCATAAGGGTGGTGTCATCTGCATATCTGAGCTTATTGATATTTCTCCCAGCAATCTTGATTCCAGCTTGTGCTTCATCCAGCCCAGCATTTCTCATGATGTACTCTGCATAGAAGTTAAATAAGCAGGGTGACAATATACAGCCTTGACATACTCCTTTTCCTATTTGGAACCAGTCTGTTGTTCCATGTCCAATTCTCACTGTTGCTTCCTGACCTGCATACAGGTTTCTCAAGAGGCAAGTCAGGTGGCCTGGTATTTCCACCTCTTTCAGAATTTTCCACAGTTTATTGTGATCCACACAGTCAAAGGCTTTGCCACAGTCAATAAAGTAGAAATAAATGTTTTTCTGGAACTCTCTTGCTTTTTCAATGATCCAGTGGATATGTCAGCAATTTGATCTCTGGTTCCTCTGCCTTTTCTAAAACCAGCTTGAACATCTGGAAGTTCATGGTTCACGTATTGCTGAAGCCTGGCTCGGAGAATTTTGAGCATGACTTTACTAGCGTGTGAGATGAGTGCAATTGTGCGGTAGTTTGAGCATTCTTTGGCATTGCCTTTTTTTGGGACTGGAATGAAAACTGACTTTTCCAGTCCTGTGGCCACTGCTGAGTATTCCAAATTTGTTGGCATATTGAGTGCAGCACTTTCACAGCATCATCTTTTAGGCTCTGAAATAGCTCAACTGGAATTCCATCACCTTCACTAGCTTTGTTAGTAGTGATGCTTCTAAGGCCCATTTGACTTCACATTCCAGGATGTCTGGCTCTAAGTAAGTGATCACACCATCGTGATTATCTGGGTCATGAAGATCTTTTTTGTACAGTTCTTCTGTGTATTCTTGCCACCTCTTCTTAATATCTTCTGCTTCTGTTAGATCCATACCATTTCTATCCTTTATGGAGCCCATCTTTGCATGAAATGTTCCCTTGGTTTCTCTAATTTTCTTGAAGAGATCTCTAATCTTTTCCATTCTATTGTTTTCCTCTATTTCTTTGCACTGATCACTGAGGAAGGCTTTCTTATCTCTCCTTGCTATTCTTTGGAACTCTATATTGAAATGAGTATATCTTTTCTTTCCTCCTTTGCTTTTCACTTCTCTTCTTTTCACAGCTATTCGTAAGGCCTCCTCAGACAACCATTTTGCTTTTTTGCATTTCTTTTTCTTGGGGATGGTCTTGATCCCTGTCTCCTGCACAATGTCACGAACCTCTATCCATAGCTTATCAGGCACTCTGTCTATCAGATCTAGTCCCTTAAATCTATCTCACTTCTACTGTATAATCATAAGGGATTTGATTTAGGTCATATCTGAATGGTCTAGTGGTTTTCCCCACTTTCTTCAATTTAAGTCTGAATTTGGCAATAAGGAGTTCATGATCTGAGCCACAGTCAGCTCCCAGTCATGTTTTTGCTGACTGTATAGAGCTTCATCTTTGGCTGCAAAGAATATAATCGATCTGATTTCAGTGTTGGCCATCTGGTGATGTACATGTGTAGAGTCCTCTCTTGTGTTGTTGGAAGAGGGTGTTCTCTTGGCAAAACTCTATTAGCCTTTGCCCTGCTTCATTCTTTACTCCAAGGCCAAATTTGCCTGTTACTCCAGGTGTTTCTTGAGTTCTTACTTTTGCATTCCAGTTCCCTATAATGAAAAGAACATCTTTTTTGGGTGTTAGTTCTAAAATGTCTTGAAAGTCTTCACAGAACTGTTCACCTTCCACTTCTTCAGCATTACTGGTCAGGCACAGACTTGGATTACCGTGATATTGAATTGCTTGCCTTGGAAACGAACAGAGATCATTCTGTCATTTTTGAGATTGCACCCAAGTACTGCATTTCAGACTCTTTTGTTGACTATGATGGCTACTCCATTTCTTCTAAAGGTTTCCTGCCCACAGTAGTAGATATGATGGTCATCTGAGTTAAATTCACCCATTCCAGTCCATTTTAGTTCGCTGATTCCTAGAACGTCGATATTCACTCTTGCCATCTCCTGTTTGATCACTGCCAATTTGCCTTGATTCATGGACCTAACATTCCAGGTTCCTATGCAATATTGCTCTTTACAGCATCGGACCTTGCTTTTATCACCGGTCACACCCACAGCTGGGTATTGTTTTTGCTTTGGCTCTGTCTCTTCATTCTTTCTGGAGTTATTTCTCCACTGATCTCCAGTAGCATACTGGGCACCTACGGACTGGGGAGTTCATCTTTCAGTGTCCTATCTTTTTGCCCTTTCATACTGTTCATGGGGTTCTCAAGGCAAGGATACTGAAGTGGTTTGCCATTCCCTTCTCCAGTGACGACATTCTGTCAGACCTCTCCACCATGACCCGTCCGTCTTGGGTAGCCCCACACGGCATGGCTTAGTTACACTGAGTTAGGTAAGGCTGTGGTCCATGTGATCAGATTGGCTAGTTGTCTGTGACTGTGGTTTCAGTCTGTCTGCCCTCTGATGCCCTCTCTCTGCCTACCATCTTACTTGGATTTCTCTTACCTTGGACGTGGGGTGCCTTCTCTCTGCCGCTCCCACGCCACGCAGCCATGCAGGTCTTAGGTAAAGTACTCTTATCCCAATAAATACATAATTTTAAACTCTAAACACAAATGGCAGTTTGGAGCATGGCTAAGCTAGCCCCTAAAACCAATAGGGGAAGAAATGGACTCTTTTAATAACCCAGACAGGACTATCAATAAATCATCTGGAAAAAATTAAGGTCAGATCCATACCTCACACCATATGCCCGAATAAAATACAAATGAATAAAAACTTTAAAAGCACATCAACGAGAATGAGAAGAAAACATAGGATTTCTTTTTAACCTTGAAGCAAAGAAGCCTTCATCAACTACAACTCAAAATCCAAGCGCCACACATGAAAGCTGACGGATCTGATGGCGTGAAAGTGGCAAAACAGTGAGGATGACAAAAGGTGGCAGCAGATGCCCTGAATCCAGCTGACACTCAGCGAGATCATCTCCATAATCAACAGGGAAAACAGGGTCAACAACGTGGCTTTCAGAACACGAACCAAGTCAAGGGAAAGGACGCTCTGAAGGAAAATACAAATGGCTCTTTGATACATAAAAAGATACCAAGTTCATTCATCACATAGGCGAGGCAGACTGTCCCCCTCTGAAGCCTGATCACACTCAGCGTGGGAGCGGCTCGGGGACAGGCACCCACAGCTCCCCGAGGGTGTGTGGATTGGGGCACCCCTCTGGTGGGGGGAGCTGGCAGTGTATCCTAACAAGCAAGGTCTGAGTCTTCCGATCCGGAGCATACAGCCTACATACACGCATCAGACGACATACGAACCAGTCATTCGTTCTGTCACACTCAAAGACTGGAAAAAAACCTAGGTTTCTATCAACAAAAGACTATGTTAAATTGATTCTGACATATTCATATTCAAACCATTCTGCAGTTGTCAACAAGGAAAAGAGAAGCTCTCTGTACTGACAGGGGAAGACCTCCAGGACTTTTTGGTTTGTGGCAGGGGGCGGGGGGGTGCGATAGATCTCTTATTCAGGTGATAAACATATTCTTATATATGTGGAAGGACAGGTAAGAGCCCAGCAACAGAGTCACATGTGGAGACAAGGACCTGGCCCGCTGGGATGGGGAGACCTTTACCTCTCTACTGCAAGCTTCCTTGTGTGTCTCTTTAATGTGTGTTTCTGGATTCATGCAGTTACTCACCTGGGGGCACCAGGTTTCAGCTGCAACTCTCGGGATCGTCCCTCTTCGCTGCATCATGCATGATCTTTCAGTTACTCTGCGCAACCCCGTGGACGGTAGCTCACCAGGCTCCTCTGTCCATGGGATTCTCCAGGCAAGAATACTGGATTGGGTTGCCATTTCCTCCTCCAGGGGATCTTCCAGACCCAAGGCTCAAACCCATGTCTCCTGCACCTCCTGCACTGACAGGTAAAATCTTTACCTCTGTGCCACCTGGGAAGCGCTAGTTGCAGCATGGGGGAATCTTTATTTGTGACATACAAACTCTTAGATGCAACATGTGGGATCAAGTTCCCTGACCCTGCATTGAGAGTCTGGAGTCTTAGCCACTGGACAACCAGAAAAGTCCCTTCCTTATACGTTTTTACTTTTGAATTACATAAACTTTTCAAAAAGCACAAGGCACTGGAACAGTTAGACTGTGGTCTGTTCACACCATAGAACGGCAGACCCAGTGACAAAAAGAAGCAACGTACAGATACATGTGACAAGCAAGAAGAACCTCCAGGGAATTACACCAAATGAAAAGAGCCAGTCCCCAAGGGCTACATACTGTCTGATTCTGTTTGTATAACACTCTTGAAATGACATTAGGAAAAAAGAGGACAGGTTGGGGCTTCCGAGGAATTCAGGAGGGCGTGGGTAGCAGGAGGCGGGCATGGTTACAAAGTGGCACCACGTGACAGAGACAGCCCATATCTCCACTGCATCCTCACTGGCGTCCTGGGTGTGACGCAGCTACAGCTTCCTGAGAGACTGGGTAAAGGCACACAGGAGGCTCGGAATCAGCTCCCACAATGTGAACACGTAACATGGCAATATACAAAGTTTAAGAATGAAAAAAGAAAAGACATCGGGCTGTTGGCATCCATGCCCGAGACCGCCAGGTGGACAGAACAGAGGATACATTCAGCCTGGCCTGGTTCCTGAGCGCCAGCCTCCTGGAACATGGGGACCATAGGAGGGGAGCCCCGCTCGGCTCACCCTTTCCTCTGGTCCCAGGGGGAAAGGGGAAGCAAGGAGAGGAAGGGTGCCCTTTCCAAAGCACAAGCTGCCTTGTGGTTTGACACTGCGGGCACCTGGGAGATGCTCATCACTGCAGCAAGACCTACCCGACACCGCTAGGGCTTCCGCTCATCCAATCCCACCCATGCCTGCCTGACTTCACTCTCGCCCAGATGGCCATCCTGGCTCTTAAGACAGAACCCTGCCCGCATGCTGCCTGTGGGGCCCTCCTCCACGGGCCTCCAAGCCTTCCCACAGATGGGCAGCAGCACACACTGCCAGAGAGGAGGCCGGACAAGGTTGCACCCCACAGCAGCAGGCAGCTCTGGCCTCGACCACCCCCTCCCCAGTGTAAAATGAGGGCAGAGCCAGCTTTAGAGCTTTCCAGCTGCAGGATCCTTTCTTCAAACACAATCATCCCCAGAGAGTTCACATAGAATGGAGGAGACCAGAGCTGCTCTGGGTGAAGGGAGAGGCAGCAGGCAGCTGGGGTGACTAGAACCCCCCAGTTCCGGGGCCCCTCCCACCACTGGTCTGGCAGCTCTCCACAACCCCACACTGATGACGCTGTGGATAAAGCCCAGGTTCTGGGGCTGGACTCATGGTCCTGCTCCCAGCCTGCCCTGCACTTTGCGGCCTCGGGAAAACAGACACCCCCTCTCCCCGCCTCCCTGCTCTGACCAGCAGCTCTAAGACCAGGTGGGGTTGGTGCCCGGCCATTCCAGCCATCAGGGCAGCAGAGCTGACCCCGGAGGACAGGTTTGGGCAGCCGAGAAGTCAGCCCAGCGGGTCGACCAGAGGCTGAAAAGACGTCCAGGTCACACTGCCAGAGCTGCAAAGGCCAAGTGCAGCAGGCAGACTGATGCTGCAAACTGGCCCCTGGGCAAGAAGAGCCAGGATGCTGAAAGGGGACTGGGGGGGTGCAGGGACCAGCTGGGACATAAGCCCTGCAAGTGAAGCCTTTCTGGACCCTGGTTCTGGAGCCCAGGCCCGTCTCCCACCCTCGCGAGCTCATTAGCACCCTGGCAGGAAGAGGGCAGGCCGGGGCAAGGATCCAGCTCCTCGTTAGCACAGCCACTGAGAGCTGGTGCTGAGGGCAGCCAGGCCCGGGCAGAGGCTGCTGGGCTACCGTGGGAGGGACTGATTCCGGGCTGCTGGTGTGAAATGAGTCCCTTTCCAAACACTTGGCAGGAATGGATTATGGATCCCAGTGGAGAGCAGCCAGAGGTGGCTGGGCGGGAGGTGGGGGGCTGCCCCCAGCTGGCGCTGACTCCTGAGCAGAGCTCCGACGCCCCCTCATCTCCTGAGGGGCCTGCCCTCCATCCTCCCCAGGCAGGATTCCACCCCTCATCGCCACCCCGTACCCTCAATATCCAGCTTCCAAGTCGGTGCACATGCAGTCTGCATCCCCCCACACAAGCCACATCCAGGGTCTGGCTTGGGCATCTGAGGACAGACACAGACAGACAAATGCCTGCGCATAGTGCCTGGTCCCGAAGCCCTATAAATGCTTGACTAAACAACTGGACACCTTTCCACAGGACCTGGAGAGCAGCCGCGGCCAACAGTGGGCTCACTCTAACCTCCTTTCATCCAGCTGCACTGGGAACCAGAACTCCAAGTTCCAGGCCAGTCTCCCCCCGACCCCAGGCAAAAACACACTTCCAGACCTGGACTCCCTAATGCCCCCGACCCTTGCCTGGCTCTGCTTGAGAACATCGGTTCAACACTAAGGGAAGTTCAGGATTAAGTCTTTACCAGGGTAACCACCACCATCACCACAGACATCCTCCAAGGGACAGGGTATCCTCCGGGGTGTAAGTACGCTCCCATCTGTCCTCCAGGACTCAGCAGAGCAGGAGTGCTGGGCGGGCAGGGCGGCAGAGTGGTGAGCAGGCTCGGGAGCCAGCGGGCTGGGTTCAAATCCCGGCCGCTCACTTATGGGCCTGTGACTCTGGATAAGTTACCCAGCCCTAGGAAGTGTCCTGATCTTAAGAATATAAGGAACCCAGCAGCTGCCTGGCAGACCCCAGGGGTCCATAAGCAGTGGTGACCATCACAGCTACGATACGAAGAAGGTGACAAAGGTTGGTTCTCCTGTGTTCCCACTAGTGTGCCTCACAAGCAGGCCGGAGCCAGCTCTCTGGAGCCAGAGAGTTGCTCAGAAGTGGGGCAGCCACACCAGCCTCCAGGGCACTCCCTGACTCCCACAGTCCCTCCCAGGGCCTTGAGCCCATTACTTCGACAACAGCACCTCCAACTCACCCTCTATCACTGGTGCTCCGTTCTCTATCACTCCACTCAACTTTCTTCATGACAATTATCACTATTTAAAATGGTGCTATTTATTACAGCAACAGGAACGTTACATGTCAGGTTCACTACTGTGTCTCCAAGATGATAGCGTGCGCTAATGTTTGTGGCATGAGTGACTGCCCTACACGGTGACTTTATCCACGCTTCTTCTCTGATTCTCACGTCTGGCTCCAAGAAAATCTGTGAGTGCTATCTGCCTCCTCCTCCCTAAGGCACACACGCAGGACAAGGACATTCAGAGCAGAGAGCAGGGATAAGTGCAAGGACCAGCATCAAACACCCCAGGGCAACAGTGCTGGAGGAGGCAGAACAGGCCCCTTCACTCTGACCTGTTCACTCTCCCTCCACTTTAGTCTTTCATCACCCACTCCTCCATTTACGGATCCAGTGAACACTTACGAGCCAGGCACTGCTGGGTGCTCTGCCAGAAAACAGCCAAACTCAGAGGCTGCTACCTTCACAGCCCAGCAAGTCCATCATTACTACTGATGTCACAAATCACAATTCAAACAACAGAAAGAATTACGGCTGGACTAAGCCACCCAGATTAAATTCCTCTTGTAGCAAATAACACAATCAAAACAAACCCAGCAACCACAGACATGCCTGTGCTTATTAAAAAAAAAAAAAAAAAACAGGTCTAACCAACAGTTCACTTCTCCCAAACACTAGCCAGAGAGCAAGAAAACTCTCAGTAACAAGCAGGGTGCTGTGTGCTGGAAGCCATGGGCACAGACATGGGTGAACCAACCCAGGGGAGGTAGGGGACAGTCGCAGTACAAGGCATCCTAAGAGGAAGACACAGACAGTCTCATACCAGTGAGAAAAGACATGGGATGTGCAGGAAGTAAGAGCTTGTGCCCTAGCAGGCCACACGAAGCAAGTGGTGGAAGATGTGGCTGGAGCAGAAGGCAAGAACCAGGTCCCGACCGAACATCACCTTACAGGAGGGGACTTAAGGACTGCCCACAAGACCCAAAACCCCCAGACAGCAGTGCCCGTGTCTAGACACCCACCTCAGGGCCTGCAGAGGAGCACCCAGGGAAAGCAGCGGGGATACAGTCAGGGCAAACAGGCCAACAGAGGAGGAGAGAAATGTGCAGGGGGCCAGGAAGCTACACCTTCTCCAGGAAGTCTTCCTGGACTGCCACTCCTGGGCAAGGATTTGCTGAACCAGGTTTCTACCGAGGACCTGCAGTGTATGAGGCTGAGCCACCAGGAAGTACCACTGTAACAGGCCAAAGCACTCCACTACTGACACGCTTGCCCTGGTTCTCACCCTGCCACTGTGTCCACACTGGGGCTATAGTGAGGAACAGTCGCAAACCCTGCCTCACCGGGACCCAGGATAAAGCAGAAAAGAAGCAAACAAGTGACAAACACAAAACATAAAGTGCTGGGAAGGAAAAGGGAAGGGACCTGAACCAGGGTAGCGATAGGAAAGGGTGGTCAGGAAAGTGGGCTGAGACCCACTGGAAGGACGGTGAGGTGCCATCCAGCCAGGAACCAAGACGTGAGCAGGAAGAGGGCAGGGGAGGAGAGAGCCAGGCGTAGCTGCCATGGCAGAGGCCCTCTAGTCCCGCTGCTCCACCCGCAGAACTTTCTGCCGTGACCGCAGTTTCCAGGCATGCGCCTTGCTAGCTAGTGGGCGCCACGCCGGACGGCGCGCGTGGAGCCCAGAGGGCATGAGTGAGACTTGAGTCTCCCGACAGGAGGCCCCCGAAAGGCGTCCACTGAGGCAGCACAGATCGGGGTAGGCAGAAAGTGGACAGGCGGGAGAGCCCTCATCCTCGGTACCCAGGAGGCACGTTTCAAGCCAAACGTGGAGGGAGGGCAGGAAGGCCCGGAGAGAAGGCACGCGGGGCCGGGCTCTCCCTCGACGGCTGCCTCCCACGCGCGGGCGAGGAGGACCATCCCGGTGCCCAGCAAGTGGGCACCGGGGCCCCTGGACAAGCGCCCCGCCCCCGAGGCCCGCCCCGCCCCCGGCCCGCCCCCTGCAGGCCTCAGCTCACGGCAGCCCCGCCCCTCCCGGAGGCCCGGCCCGCCCCGCGCGCGCCCCGCCCCCGGCCCCGCGGTCCCCGCGCGCCGCTTTCGGCGCCGCCTCCGCCTCGGGGAGCGCGGCCCCGGGCCGACCCAGCCTCGCCGCGGCGGTCCGTCGCCGCCGGCCCGGCTCCGCCGCGCGCAGCCGCCTCACCTGGACCTGGGTAGCTCGCGGGCGCGCTCCGTGCGCTCTAGGCGGACGGGGCGGGGCGGGGGGCGGAGCCAGGACCCAAACATCACGTGATGACCCTCCCGCGCGGCGAGGGCCGCGAGGCGCCCCCGCCCGTCGCGTCAGCCCCAACGCCTCGAGCCAGCCAATGGCCGCAGAGCCACGGACGCGCCGAGGGCGGTGTCCGACTCGGAACTACAAGTCCCAGAGGGCCCCGCGCGGGCGGCGGAAACGGCCTGGGACGGCGGCCGACTGGGCCAGAAAGCCTGCGCCCGGCGGGTGCGCTTGCGGTCGCCGGGATGTATGGTTGTCGAGAGCCACGAAGTACCGCACGTCAAGGACCGGCCTCGGGGCCGACTTACTCGCTTCTCCAAGGCTATGACTTCCCATCTGCGGAGCAGGGTCACTTAGACACGAAGTGGGAGGACTCGCTTCGGAGGCCCAACCAGATCTCAAGGGTCTGAAAGGCAGAGCCGCTGCAACGCAGTGGCTACGCAGGGCCGGGACTCGAGAGCCGAGGACAGAAGGGTCGGCGCCCAGGTTTAGGACGGCCCACGCGGACTGCCGAGAGGAGCCGCGCCCCTGGACGCCGCGCCTTGATCCGCACCCGCGGGGGCGCAGAACAAAGCCTTTCGCGGAGGGCCTTGTGGGGACGGGTGTCCAGAGCGCCCGGCTATGGAGCTGAGGGTGCGGGGCCACGCCCCGTGCTGGGGGTGGGGTGGAGGGAAGGAGGGGAAACGGGACCACACCTCCTCCAGGACGACCGCCTGCAGAGTGTGCTTCCTGCCGACCCAGCCCCCCATCCCCCAACGGGGTAGTCTAGCGGCATCCCAAGCTGTTTTGGCACCAGGGACCCGTGGAAGACAATTTTTGGGGAGAGAGGGAGATGGTTTGGGGCGTTGCATTTATTGTGCACTTTATTTCCATGGTTATTACATGAGCTCCACCTCACATCACCAGGCGTTAGATCCCAGAGTTTGGGGGACCCTGGTCTGGTGCCAGCAGGGCCAGCCCAGAGCCAGTGCTGAGTACCTGCTGCTTCCTCTTTATCTGGGGCAAGCCCTCTAGAGTCCCGCCCCACCCCCCAGAAGCAGTAGCGCGGGCCCCTCCATCAGGAACTCCCCCTGGGAGAACCAGGAGGAAGGTTGAGTAAAGGGGACGTCTAAGAGTCCCTGAGAGAAAGAGCGGAGGGAGGAAGCTGCTGCAGCCCCCACACGATATCTGTCTGTGCCCCGCTTCCGGAGGACCCTCTGTGCAGCGCCCACTAAAGCTGGCCTCAGACCCGCACAGGGGCGTCGTGTTCACGCCGTGTCCCCAGAGTCCAGTCTGTTCTATCACCACACCTACACCTGTGTCGCTGGGTGATGTTGAGCAGTGACACCTCTGGGCACATTTTCCAAAGCGTTGATGCGGGAGCCTCTGAGGCCGCAGAGTGCCAGACCGCAGGCGTTGGAAGGGCAGGGGGGGGGGGGAAGCGGGGTATGCTGCTTCCCCCGTCACCCGTGTTGGGGGCAGTGTCACAGGGGGATGTGTGCTGGGAAAGTTCTGGCATAGGCCCAGCACCCCGCAGTGGTCTGACCAAGAGAAGAATCTTGCCCCCAACCATTCAAGACCAGTCTCATTACAGCCCCAGGCTCTCAGAAAACTGACTGCAGCATGAAACTCGTAACAGCCTCCCAAGGTATTTATCACCAAGCAGGAGTGGCAAAAAAAAAAAAGTAAAAGAAAATCCCAACAGGAGCATTTGAGTGTCATCTTTGCTAATCACATCCTCTGTGAAGGAAGAGTTTGCCGCCCCTCCTAGGAAGTAGCAGAGCTTCTTCTCCATCCTTGTGGGAGGAGGCATCTCCACGCCCTAAGAAGCCATCTGTCTGTTCCACACCCACCACCCAGGCTTGCTACCTGGCAAAACGTCCACACTCCTCTTGCCAAATCTTAACCTGTTTGTCATCACTTATTCATTCAACAATCTTATTTCCAGTATCAGGCAACATACTAAGCCCTGGGGATGCCATACAATTAGATTTGGTTTCTAAAAGGAGTACGTCAAGGTTGTATATTATCACCCTGCTTATTTAACTTATATGCAGAGTACATCATGAGGAACTTTGGTCTGGAAGAAGCACAAGCTGGAATCAAGATTGCTGGGAGAAATATCAATAACCTCAGATATGCAGATGATACCACCCTTATGGCAGAAAGTGAAGAGGAACTAAAAAGCCTCTTGATGAAAGTGAAAGAGGACAGTGAAAAGGTTGGCCTGAAGCTCAACATTCAGAAAACAAAGATCATGGCATCTGGTCCGATCACTTCATGGAAAATAGATGGGGAAACAGTGGAAACAGTGTCAGACTTTATTTTGGGGGGCTCCAGATTCACTGCGGATGCTAATTGCAGCCATGAAATTAAAAGACGCTTACTCCTTGGAAGGAAAGTAATGACCAACCTAGATAGTATATTAAAAAGCAGAGACATTACTTTGCCAACAAAAGTCCGTCTAGTCAAGGCTATGGTTTTTCCCATGGTCATGTATGGATGTGAGAGTTGGACTGTGAAGAAAGCTGAGCGCCGAAGAATTGATGCTTTTGAACTGTGGTTTTGGAGAAGACTCTTGAGAGTCTTGGACTGCAAGGAGATCCAACCAGTTCATTCTAAAGGAGATCAATCCTGGGTGTTCATTGGAGGGACAGATGCTAAAGCTGAAACTCCAATACTTTGGCCACCTCATGGGAACAGTTGACTCACTGGAAAAGACTCTGATGCTGGGAAGGATTGGGGGCAGGAGGAGATGGTAACGACAGAGAATGAGATGGCTGGATGGCATCACCGACTCGATGGACATGAGTTTGAGTGAACTCCGGGAGTTGGTGATGGACAGGGAGGCCTGGCGTGCTGTGATTCATGGGGTCGCAAAGAATTGGACACGACTGAGCGACTGAACTGAACTGAACTGAACTGAATGACAGAAAATTCTGATAACAGTGACTTAAAATATTCCAGTAACAATGACTGAAATAAAAATCAGTGTGTACTTTCAGTATTACACATTCTAGCCCAAATAGGTTGTAAAGCTGGGAGGGCGCCCCTCACAATCATCAGTATCCCAGACTCGTTTAATCTTGTTACTTCTCTGATCTTCAAATAGGCCCTCTGCCTCATGGCACAAGGTGGCTGTGTGAGTGCCAGCCATTACATCTGCTTTCCAATAGCAAGAAGGAGAACTGGACAGTGGAAAGTCACTCATTCCCAATCCCATCCTTTTAAAGACACTTCCTAGATAATGTACACCTGCTTACACCATCACCCCCACTTGGGCAGAACTGGGTCCTTTGGTTACGTCTAGTTGCAAA
This sequence comes from Moschus berezovskii, assembly GCF_049115385.1. Classification (NCBI taxonomy): domain Eukaryota; kingdom Metazoa; phylum Chordata; class Mammalia; order Artiodactyla; family Moschidae; genus Moschus; species Moschus berezovskii. The sequence goes on from NC_142475.1 coordinate 81,971,727, forward strand.
GGAGGCTAGGAAATGTCTTCCTCCCAAGGACTATGTTCCCAGCAGCCATCTGGGCTCTTGCACCAAGTAAGACGGTGACGATGGGGCCCGCCTAGCAGTCTCTGTGAAGACACAGCCCTTGTCGCAGCGCTTGTGGTTTGTTTAGCAGGTGGGCTGCAAGTCACACAGGTGTGCATGGGAACATGGGTGGAGGCTGCACAGGAGCAGAATGGGGGTGTGGGGACCCAAAGGGGGCTGGGGGTCAGGAAGGCCCCCTCGACGAGGACGCCTAGCTTAGGGAAGTCTTGAGGGGTAGCCTGCCATCCTGGCCACACCAGCTGCTCTGACCATCTCTTCTCTCCTTCAGCCATGGGGGGCGGAGCAGGAGGTGCTGGCCCTAGTGGGGAGGGGCACCCACAGATCCCAAGGGGCCTCAGCGGCTCTGGGGGCCCAGGCCTGTCCCTGACACCCAGCCAGTGATCCACCTCTGCGTCACAACCTGGCGCCCCTTGGGGCTCTCAGCCTGTAGTGGCCATAAGATCACGGGCTGTGGGGTTGAAGAGCACCTCTTACCTTCCACTCTGCAACATGCAGTTCGGCCCGAGATTACGGTTCTCGGTGGACGTGCTGTTAGGTGGTACTTGGACCCAGGTGAAGCTGGGACCCCGTGAGGGCAGTGAACGTGCCAGCTGCGCTGGGCCGCCAGGCAGCCCACGGTGCTCCTGTGGGAGGTGAGAACAGGAGGAGTTGGAAGACAGGCACCGGAGGGGACACCTTGGGGACCAGCCAAGCCAGCCAGCACGCCCGGGTGCTTGCTTCTCTGTCTTGGACACAGCCACGTTCCGTGGCCTCCCGGGCAGTTTGGTGGCCCCATGGCTGGCCCCGGACACAGGACCGGGAGCAGCAGTGAAGGATGTCCCTTTCCAGCTGCCATAAGCAGACTCCACTGTCCTGCATACATCACCAGACAAGCCCCAAGAGGGAATGGGCCCAGGAGAGGGGCCGTCTCATCTGCAGGTGACCGAGTGTGAGAGGAGAGGGCAAGGTCAGGAGAGGGCAAGGTCAGGAAATGGACAGAGGAGACGGTACCACCTTTGCAGGACTCTGAGGCCCAGCGCCGTCTCCCAGGAACCCAGGGAGTTGGGGTGAGGAGTTGGCAAATCTGTGAGGAAGACGAGTCAACAGCAAGGGGCAGGGAGAGGCCGGGGTTATCCCGGCCCCCAGCGAGGGTCTGGCTCACCCCCAGGCAGGGCGCCGGGAGCTGGGCCCTTGGTTTGAGTTCCTCTGAGGGTAGCACAGTAAGTTCTCTCTGCCAAGGAGCCCCCACACCAGGACCAGCGTAGCTCCTGCCTGCAAGCCCCTTGATTTCCTCAGAGGTGCTCTGTGCACACAGCACCTTGTTCTTTGATATCGGGTCTCTTTTTAGGGACAAACACGTTCTTTCTTCCCTCCCTCTTCCTCTTCTCTCTCCAGTTGGGCCACCAGACTGGTGGCCACGGCCGCCGACTGCCCAGCCTCCCACCAACCCTGCAGCACGTCCTCCCAGATCTACCACAAGCCAGCAGGGTGGCAGTGACTCCGAGCCTTGGCTTCCTCAGGCCTGCGACACAGACCACAGTGTGCCTGCTCTGTGGGCTGAGGAGAGGCTTGTGTGGGTCAGCACCTGCAAAGCCTTTCCAGCCCTTAACCCAGGCCTGGCCCACTGGAGCCCCAGGGCATGTGTGAGCATGTGGCCTGTCTGATTTATCATTGAGTCTTGGGTGGTGTCAAGCACTAGTGCCAGGCACCATGTGGGTGCTGCCCTCGGGGTCTCTCAGAGGAGCAGAAGGAGACAGACAGGCCCAAAGAATCACCTACTGGGCGCTAAGGCTGTTGATGTTTATTGTCGTTAGTCTTTCAGTCGTGTCCAGCTCTTGGCAATCCCACGGATGGTAGCTTGCCAAGCTCCTCTGTCTCTGGGATCCTCCAGGCAAGAACACTGGAGCAGGTAGCCATTCCCTTCTCCAGAGGGTCTTCCCAACCCAGTGATCAAACCTGGGTTTCCTGCATTGCAGGCAGATTCTTTACCTTCTGAGTTAGAAGGTCACATTCAGAAACAGTACATTTTTCCCAGGGTGTTGGAAAGATTTCCCAGAGAAGGAGCATTTGGACTGGGTGCTGAAGGATGAGTAGGAGTTTGCCAGGCAGGACTGGTTTGACTCTACCGTGGCTGCTGAAGAGGGTTACCTTGTCCACCTCCTGGGTGGAACTCTGTCCAAGCTCCTCTAACCCGTGGGAATTTGCCTGGGCTCCGCCATCTGCCCTCCTCTCCTCCCTGCACACACTGGCACAAACACAGTCATCACACACTCACATACACTCACACACACTCACACACACTCACATACACTCACACACACTCTCACACTCAGAGTCAATAACTGGTTTCAATGCAGTATCCCCCACCCCCACCAGCGCATGCAGGGAACCTCGGCAACAAGATGCTAAGGAGCAAAGGTAAACCTCAGAGAACATTTTACAAAATCACAACTGTGTGCTTGCAGGGCTCCCTCCCTGCAACTCAGAGAGCTGCTGAACCTCACGACAGTGCTGTGTGTGGGCGGAAAGCCCGCCAGCCCCACCTTCCGGGATGATGTGGGGGGGTCTGTGAGGGTGCTGAGTGGGAGCACCCTCCCCAGGACCAGCTCCACAGTGCCCCTGTTCTGCCAGCTCACGCACCTGGTCTGATTTGGGGGTGTGAACCCTCCATTCAAGGCCCTTCCTCGGCCACCATCGCCCAACATCATATCCAAGTGCCTCCAGGACGCCAACCCAAGCCCACGGCACCAACTCTTCAGGTGTGCCCTCTCACCCGTGCCCGGTCGGTCCCCACCCTTCAAGGCTGGCCCTGCCACGGAGTTGCCCCTCCAAGCTGCCCGACCCAGGGCTTGCTCTTTCACAGCACGGGAGCCTGAGCTCCTGGCTACTGATCCAGTGCTCGTCTCTCTCTCTCAGCTGACTGCCCAGGTCCCCAGGGCTGGGAGCTCTGCTGTCTGTCCCTTTCCCTGGGGTCCCCACGACTCCTCAAGCTCTAAAAGTCTCTCTCTCAGCCCAGATCCCTTACTGTCCCTTCTCCCTCTCAGATACCTGCCCCCTGGCCGAGCCGAGGGCTCTGAAGACAGGTGGACAAGGGGCTTGAAGGGTATGGCTGGGGACTTCTCCCTGCAGCCAGCAGACCCTAAGCGCCTTTACCCTTGGGAGTGTCTGGCATGAGAACAGATAGCATCTCTGGCCCCTCAGAGGTGAAGGAGGCCGAGAGACTGGGAATCCAGGCTGGGCCACAGTGGGCTGCTTCCTCAGCCTGACTGCTGGGCTCACCCAGGACTACTAGGCGGTGGGATAAGGGTCTTGGAACCCCGCAGGCAGTACAGGGTTACTGGGTGGCATCACCCTGGTGTTGACAGTGGAGCAGACCACCCAGGCGTCTCCCTCGTTTCCATCACGGTGGGTGGTTAGCAAGGCAGGCTTGCCAGCTGAGTGAGGGTCCAACATGGGGACACACGCCCAGGCCTCTGCAGGGCTGGCCGGGCTCAGGAATGGTGGTCCCTGCGGTGAGATCAGGGGGGGCCAAGGCCCAGCCCGACCGTGACCCCGGTGTCCCTGCGTCCTAAGCCACGTCGGCATTTCCACACACTCTCACTTGGGGGCTCCACCACCTCAGGGGGCAGAGCAGAGTCTCCCGGCTCTCGGCTCTCTCAGTGTGGGAGCACACCCACACTGGCTTTATGGCTTCGTGAGCCCCGCTCCCCCTGCCCCCACCTGGGACTCCCCCACCAGTCCTGCAGGTGAGTTCCTAAGCCACTCCTCCCTCCACGTCTTGACAGATCCAGGGAGGACTTGCCATCTGAGAGCAGTGGCTGCCTGGAGGTGAGGGGGCGTGCCCTGATAAAGCACCATGGTGGGGCTCGCGCACTGCACGAGCCCCTCATGTTCAGCATGTTCCGGCCATTAGTTCCTCTCATTCATCCATCCACCCTCTCAACTTTCTGTCCATCTGCCCACCCACCAGCCCATCTAATCCTTCCACCCATCATCCATCCACCCATCCACTCACCAAACAAATATTCACGAAGGGTTCTGACCCAAGCACAGGGGCAGCAGAGACTGAAGCCAGAGAAGCCCCCGTCCCCTCCAGGAGCGGGCATCGGGAGAGGGGAGACGACCACATACAACCTGCACCCGGGTTGTCACCCGTATTTCTCTGATGGGAAAACTGAGACCCAGAGACTCCAGAGAAAGAAAACATCCTGTTTGCTTGGCACCATGACCAGGAAGCAGGAGGGGTGGTGCCAACATGCCCCAGAGGAGGGGAGCTAGGGTCCGTCCCAGGCCTGCCCACCTCCCCAGAGCCTCGGCTCTCTGCCCCTCAACCCTGGGTGCCCGCCGAGGGGGTGGGCAGCACTGGCGGCAGGAGGCCTTGGGCACGTTGACTGTACTTGGTGATCACTGCAGTATTTATAGGGCTCGACGGGGATGAAAATAAAGTGAGGGGGTGCCGCAGGAGTCACCACGGCACTGTGGGCTCTGCCTCTCCCGCCAGGAGTCCAGTCAGGCTGGGCCCAGATGGGCGGGGCAGCAGCGTGTGGGCCCCAGACGGAGCGCAGACTTGCTGGCGGACGGCGTGCAGCCGGCGCCCAGCTCAGGGCTGGATCCCCACAGCTGCCGCCCCCCTGCTTCTCCTACCCAGGCCTCCCCGTAGCCAAGGACGGGATCCCTGGAGTGTCCAGCCAGGCAGGGCTCAGACCAGGCTCAGGGCTACACCTGCGCCTGAGGCTGGGTCTCCACCTGGCCCAGAGGCGGGAGGTCCCCCCGGGACTGGAGCCCTGCGAGGAAGCAGTGCTCAGGTCCCGCCTGGGAACTTGGGTGCCTGGGAACGTGTCCTCGTCTGGCATCCGGGTCTGGACACCATCTGAGTCACTCCCCCGTGAGTCCCCCACAGGCAGCAGGGCGGTTCTGTGTGGAGGAGGCACCTGCGGTCCCACCCCGTCTAAGGCCCCCACCCCGGCCCCCAGCCATGAAGCTTCCCCTCCAGCTCCATCCCACCATCTATTGTTTTTAATTAATGTATTTATTTTCATTGGAAGCTAATGACTTTACAATATTGTGGTGGTTTTTACCATATATTGACGTGAATCAGCCATGGGTGCACGTGTGCCCCCATCCTGAACCCCCTCCCACCTCCCTCCCCATCATCTACTTTTGCTTCGAGCTCTGCTGCTGAAATCCAGCTCCACGAAGTCACCGCGTTGGGAGCAGCCGGGGTGGAGCAGGGTCAGCGGTGAGCAAGCCTGGCCCCTCCCCCAGGTCCTGGGGCTCGCCGTGGCTTTGGGGGGCCGGGGGTGGGCACCCCTTTCTCCTTCAGGCCAGGCACAAGCTCCCCAGCACTGCTGCCAGCCACCACCAGCTCGCTCTGTGCCACCAGCCTGGCTGGAAGGAACCTCCTCACGTCCACTGAAGAGCAGCCCACAGCCCAGGCCTGGTGGGTGGACGCTGCAGGGGCCGAGCCCTCACCCCAGGCTGTGGCAGCTCTGCAGGGCTGTCCGCACTCCTGCGGGGCCGGCGGGCATCCCCGGGATGAAGGCACCCAGTCCAGCCTCTCCCCATCCACCCAGGAGCTGCTCCGGTCCACTCTCCACAGTGAACTGCCAGCAGGCCAGTCTCTCAGGACCCAGGGACAGGACCCTGGCTGTGGGCCGCCACCTCCCTGCCCCCCACCCCAGACTGAGTCAGGGTCTCACTGGTGACAGCTCACCCCACTCCTGAGTTGCACAGGGGTGGGGGCAGCCGAGGAGGGAGGCCCCAGGCAGAAGACTGTATCTTCAGCTAACAGCCTGGTGGCTTCAGCCAAACTCCTGTCCAGACCCCACAGGCCAGACATGGCCAGCGTCCAGCCCCCACCGGCTGAGGTAAAGTTGGGCTCACACACCCGGAGGCGGCGGAGGTGACAGTGACAGAGGGGATCCCCGCGGCTGGGCCAGGCCCCAATATCCACACCGCTGTCAGCAGCGGCCATGGCATGCGCTCCACCACCACTCCATCTTGCTGTCACCGTGGGAACACAGACACCTCCCGTCCCCGCTGTCACTGCTGTGCATGGTGGCCATGTCCCCTCCGCAGGGCAGGCGTCAACACTCAGCCCTATGGTGGCCCCATCCGCCCTCACCGCTCCCCCACCCTGAGGAGGCCCACCAGCTCTCAGTTCTGAGAATGCTGTTTGCCTAATGGAGGCTGGTTCTTCCATCCGTTTAGTGACAGAAGAGCATGAGAACTTTGGAACAAATGTCTCCAGGCAGTTTTCCTGGTGGTCCAGTGGTTAAGGATCTGCCTGTCAATGCAGGGGACACAGGTTCGATCCCTGGTCCGGGAAGATTCCACGGGCCATAGGGCGACGAAGCCGACGTACCACAGCTGCTGAGCCCATGCTCTAGAGCCTGAGAGCTGCAACTACAGAGCATGCAAGCCGAGAGCCCGTGCCCCACAGCAAGAGAAACCACTGCTGTGAGAAGCCTGTGAACTTCAGTGAGAAGCATATACCCTGCTTGCTGCAGCTAGAGAAAGCCCACGTGCAGCAACAAATATCAACACAGCCAAAAATAAATAAGCCTCTAAAAAGCAGTCTAAAGGCTCAGAGGGCCAGCATCTCATAGGAAGATAAAGGCTTTTCTCGAGGGTCAAAGAGGGAAGGTTACTGCTAAGCAGTGTGGGGAGGGTCCACACATCTTCAGAAGGTCCGAGGACGACGTTCCTGCCCACCCGCCCTTCCTGAATCCTGGGTGACTCGAGAGCTTGGGAGCCGTGCTCGGCCGAGTGGTCAGTGATGGCTTTGGATCTTGCCTGCCCCATCATGTGGCCCAATTAGCTTCACCCTGGCCTTCTGCACATGGGGTGATGCTTGGCTTGGCAGGTCAGGCCTAGACCCTCCCTCGTGTCCCAGATGGAGGGTCTGGGACTGCCCCATGTTGGAAACACAGATAATTAAAGGGGGGACCCATCCCCTCTTACCTTCTCCCATTTGAAGATAGGTGGGCGCCCCAGTGGGCTTCCCAGGTGGTGCTGGTGGTAAAGAACCCAACTGCCAGTGAAAGGGACATAAGAGATGTGGGTTCGACCCCTCAGGAAGACCCCCTGGAGAAGGACCTGACAACTGACTCCCGTGTACTTGCCTGGAGAATCCCATGAACAGAGGAGCGGGCGGGCGACAGGCCACAGGATCACAAGGAGCCAGACACGCTGAGCGCACGTGCACAGACACCCGGCTGGTGGAGGCTGTCGGGAGGGGAGACTGGCGTCAACGTCTCCGGGGTTCGGCTCCAGGTAGAACGGTGCAGGCACACACACCCCCTCACTGAACGTGGCTCTGAAACCTGGACAGATCTCACAGTGCGGCTGTGTGAGGACTCTGGCAAGTGAAGGCATGCAGGTGCCTGGGAAGGAAACTGGACTTTGAAGCACCCTCAACTCACTGGCAACTTCCCCGCTTTGTCCCTCGTGTCCTGCAGCTTAGACTTAAGGCAGGCTGAAGTCTGGAAGAGGCATCAGAGCCACCAGAAGACTTCAGAGAAAATCCCTCCAGTTACGGCTCAAGGGAGAGGGTGGAGAGGTGCCCAGCTTATTTTTCTTCTCTCTGTCATCCAACACCCAGCCCCCAGACAGTCCTCATAGTGCCAGCTTGGCTTCAGCTGGCGACAGCAGTGGGCCCGCGGGCGTTCAGCGTACCAATGGAGGGGAGATGCCCTCTCCAACAAGAAGTTGTGCGCTCAAGAATGCCAGTTCTTTCTCACATTTTTTTCCGTCACCCCCTCCTCACTCTACTTGGTCCTGGGTATGGACACAGCCCTAGGAAGTACACAGCAGAGCATTCTAATGAAAACCCCTCCCTTTGGCCAAAGACCAAAAGGAAGGCATCCCGGGAAATGAAGGCTCAGAGAACACAGAGAAGGGGCGTGGGAAAGTGACCCTGACTTGTGTATGATTGCCAAGGGTCAAGCCAAGTGGGGGTGGACGACAAACGGTGCGCCAAAAATCTGAGAAACGAGCTACAGGGTAGACACTGCCCAAGCCCAGAACGACCGCCAGATGCTCACACAGGATGGATCTGAAGAGCAACAAAAGGCTCTAAACTCAGACCTGACGCAGGAATCCCAGCCCCTGAAGACTGGTCAGAGCCTGCAGCCTGAATGCGACTGGTTAGATTATCTGCTCCAACCTAAGCATCTCCATCTCCATGGGACTCAGACAACATCCAGAGCCTATAAAGTAGGATTCAAGATTTCTAGGATGCAATCCAAAACAATTTGGCATACAAAAGAACAGGAAAATCACAACTTGTGTTTTGCATGGAACAAAACAATAAACAGGAGCCAACTTGAGATAACACAGATGTTAGGATTATCAAACAAAAATTTAAAAGCAGCCATTATAAAAATGTTCCAATAAGTATGGGCAAACACTCTTGAAATAAAAAATATAGAAACCTCATAAAATAAAGACATGCAGGAGAAACAAATGGAAACGTGACAACTGAAAAATACGTAAACAAGGTAAAAAATACCCAAGGGTGGAGTTCCATAGAAGAATGGCGAGAACAGAAGAAATTACTAGTGAACATAGACACAGGTCAATTGAAAGTCTCTGCTACGAGCAGGAGGAGAGCTGAGATTAAGAGAAGAAAAACACGGCCTCTGGGACCAGAGGGATACTATCAGAAGGCCTAATATTCACAGACTCGGGATCTCAGAGGGAGACAAGAAAGTGTGATGCAGAAAAAATATTTGAAGAAAAAAATGGCTGACGATTAGTTAAAGTACATAATCCTACAGGTTCAAGACCAGTGAGCCAAAGAAATTCATTGTCAGATACGTCAAGATCAAGCTGCTAAAAACTAAAGACAAAGAATTAACTCATGAAAGCAGAAAGAAAAATAACGAATTATTTGTAAGGGGAAAATTATCCAGATGACTTTGACTGTCTCATCAGCAGCCATGGAGGCAGACAGAAGGAGCACACTTGTCTTCCAAGTGCGGTTCAGACTTCTGTGTCCAGAAAAATACCTTTCAGGAATGAAGGTGAAGTGATGACATTCCCAGATGAAGGACCTCCTCTCTGTGCCAATTTTGCAATTTACTGTGAGTCTATCGGGCTTCCCTGGTGGATCAGTAGTTAAAAACCCGCCTGCAATGTAGGGGATGTGGGTTTGATCCCTGTGTTAGGAAGATTCCCTGGGGGAGGGCTTGGCAACCCACTCCAGTATTCTTGACTGGAGAATCCCAAGGATAGAGGAGCCTGGCGGGCTACAGTCCATGGGGTCGCAGAGAGCCAGACACAACCAACAGTAACAGATGCCTGGCGCGAGAGCCTCAGAGCTGGGGCGGCCGGGCCTCAGGGGCACTCTGGGTGGGGCAGCAGCTCGCGGGCCGGCCCCGCCGTGCTGCTGAGACAGACAGCCCCGGCCAGCGCGGCCCGCCCTCCACACTCATCTGTGGCCCCTGGCTCCCCCTCTGCCCCCTCCGTGTCCCGTCTTCCCCACCTCAGCACTCTGAGTGCAGTGGCGCCCCGCCCCATTACAGTGGGAATAAGAGATGGAGAATGGCACGTATTGGGCAACTACTGTGTGCGGGTCCCTGCTGGGCACTGACACGCCACACCCGCAAGGGGGACAGCTTCGCCCCACTTCACAGATGAGGCATCTGAGGCCCAGTTAGAGGCGGCAGTGGGCACAGGAAGGGCTGGGATTTGAACCCAGGGCTGCCTGAAGCCAAGGGCCCCACTCCCAACACACAGCTGGTCTTGCCCCTGCTTCTGCTTTGCCCTCTGGTCACTCTGCACCAACTGTCCCCCACCAAAGGGGAGAGTCAAGGGGCAGCAGCGATGCTGGGCGGGCCTGGAAACCACGCAGGGACTCCTGCGGGCTCAGGGTGACTGGGGCTGGGGCACCCACAGACCTGTGAGTGGGAGCCTGGCCCGGGCACCTGGCTGCCAACAACTCTACTCACAGCCGTCAAATTGGGTTGTGTTGAAAACTGCCTCCTGCTGCAGGAGAGGACTTGTTAATTAATTAAATGACACTTCGGCTCCCTGCATGGCCAGTGAGTGAGAACGGCCCCCATGGTTCGAGGATCTGGGACGAGGCAGGAGGGCAGGAGGCGGGCGGCTCGGGTGGCGGGTCAGGCCGCTGGGGGCTCGCTGGGCAGAGGCCAGGCCCTTCTGCAGGCCTTGTGGCCACACGCAGTCCTCGGACACCAGGTGGGCACAGGCACAGACACAGGGGGGCAGCACCATCCTGCACACTATGCCCACGCCCTCCTCCAAGGCAGGCCAGCCCGTCTCCTCATCTGGATGGTCCACCTCTGAGTGGCTGTTCCCGGTGGCTGGTCTGCCCCATGTCCGGCCATGGGGTCTTCCCCGTCTTGGCCCATGCTGCCTCCTCCCTGCCCAGAGTGGGCATATGTCTGACCATCTCTAGAGTCCCCTGTCACCCCTGACCTGGATCTGAGGCTTATGCCCCCAATGATCTGTGGATGACCAAGGGAGGTCACTCCTGGGCCACGGATCCCAGGGCAGGTACAGCTCTGCTTGCCGATGGAAACTCTGGCTGAGGGCTCAGCCCAGGCAAGAGGGCAGACCCTGTGCTGGGATCCCCTCAGCACTCCTGTAGCCTCTGGGCCCAGGCCCTCATCACCCATTGCCCCTCCTTCCTCGGAACAGAGCCCTGGGTCTGCAGCAGGGTGAGCAGCTGCCAGAATAAAGACTTCACTGTGGGGCAACCCGAGTCTACTTTCTGACCAACTGGAGTTATAGAAAGTGATGTGAGCAGCTTCTGGGAAGCACCTATAAAGAGCAGAGCAGACCTCTTTTCCCTGCTTTGCCTTCCTGCTAGCCAGAAGACAGATGCAACGGCTGGAGCTCAAGCAGTTACCTTGCACCATGAGGTACAAGATGTGTAATGAGGAAGACTGTGTGGGCTGCAGGTGAGGACATGGATGCTGATTCATCCTGCTCTGGGAAGAGGGCCATTATGAAGACAAAGTCAAGGCATGAGGACAAGGCAAAACAAGGAGAACTGCAGAGAAGCAGAGCCGGAACCTTGACCACAGTTTGCCTGAAACCTATATTGTCTCCATTTACAAGGGTCAATCCATTCCCTTTACGGTTTAAGCCAGCCGAGATGGATTTCTGTTACAGTCCACTGAAACCTTCCCCAAAGATACTGTGGGGGAGACAAGTGCTGTGAGAGAGACGTGCGGCTCAGTTGTCCTGCGTGGGCAGGGTCCTGAGGAGGGAAAAGAGCCTGGGGCACTCAGGGCAGGCTTCCTGGAGGAGGAGGAGCACTTCCAGGGAGAGGATAAGGGCACCACAGTGGGACGAGGGCATGGGGGGTGGGCAGCCCTTCAGACAGGGGTGGAACTGGTGTCTCCTGGTTGCCAAGCCCAGGACGCTGCCAGTCTCCATTCGGCCCAATTTAAATTTCGCAGATAGCAACTCACACCTTCCCTGGAGCTGTGAAAAGCACAGCGTGACCTTTGTACAATCCGAGCGGCTTTATTCCTCAGGCCCCCCAGATTCTCCAGGGAAGACAGGCTTGCCATCCCCCCCTCCTCCAGCCACACGCACGTGCCAAGCGGCACACACACACATGACAAGCCCACGTGCCTGTGCCCTCACACCCGTGAGGTCTGCACAGACGTCCTGTGCCTGCGTCCATGTTCACACACATGAGCGCCCTCATGCGTGACCTGTGTGTGCACACCGGTGTGCCACACCCACGGCCATGCCCCCGTGTGCACACTTGTGGGTAAACGCACTGACACAGGTGTGGTGCGTGTGTGCATGCACAGGCTCTGCGTGCACACACACACACACACACACGCACACACACACCAGCATACAGACACACACATGTATCTCAGCGCCTGCGGGGGTCCCAGGAGCTCAGCACCTCCACTCACTCTTGGCCAGGTGGGTTCAGGCCCCTCTGACTGTGCCAAGAGGCGGGGGTGCCACACTTTAGGGGGCCACAGGGGGTGAAGGTGAGAGAACCGTCCCCCACCCTCAGATCAGCTCTCGGTCTCCAAGGGCAGGGAGAAGTCCTAGGTCTTTTCTCCTTGTATTGGTTGGGAAATAGCCTTCCCCACCTTCTCAGGGCCTGGGGAGCTGATGATCTTCACGCATCTAAATCTGGGGCCGGCAGGTCGCGGGCGCCGTGGGCACAAAGGAGGTCAGCCCAGGAGGGACAAGCTCCACAGCCCTGGCCCCGTTTGTGACCCAAATCGCCTGCCAGGGCACTCGGGGTACCACCAGAGTGCATGCTGCAGTAATGTCCAAGGGGTGGGGTGGGTGGGGTGTGCTGAGACTGGACTCCCTACACACACACACACACGCACGCACTCACACACGCACGCACACACCCTGGCCCGCTGTCCTTGTAGACACCCCCGAGCAGGCCCCCCAGCCCCACGTCCTTCCCTCACCTCATCCGAGAAGCTGGGCTCCAGCCTGTCCTGGGCAGGAGCCAGACCCCGCAGCCCCTCATGCCAGGCCGCGGGTGACCCCAGCATGGAGCCTCCGATTCATCGCCCACACCGCCCTCTGACCACCAGGGGCAGCAGCGCCTTGCCCCGCCTGCCACGTTCCATCCCACGTCCAGCTTCGGGGAAGAATCTGACGGCAGAAATGGGAGGTCAAGGAACGTGGATGGCAGCAAAGTCAAGTGACTGGCCCCAGGCCTCGGGAGCTCAAGAGGTCGGAGCGGCCGGGGTTTGGGGCCGCCTGCCAGCAGACGTGCATGCAGGACTCCCATTCCAGGACACCGGTGTCCCTGGCCCCTGAGTCCACCGGTCCTCACCACCAGCCACCTTCCGTCTCCTTGGTGCCATGCCCTCCCCCTGGTAACCAGCGGCCCGCTCTGCCAGCCCAGCACCCAGCTGTCTGTGGGGCCACATGCCTCCCGGGACCGGAGCTCTCCCCCAGGATTCAGGTCCTCCAGCACACAGCCTCTGATCAAAGCTGCTGGGCCCTGCTCTGGCGGCAAGTGTGCCTTGCCAGGACCTCTGGGCTCCCGCACATCCTGCCTGGTGCCCAGCCTCATTCAGGCCCCGCTGACCCCCACCCAGGCCCGCTCAGCTGGCCGCCTGTCCCCTCTCCGGACGGAGCAGTACCCAACCCTCCTGGCTGGCTGGATTGGGTTTGGGCTGCCTGTTTGTTTATTTCTTCCCTCTTTGCGTCTCACTCCTTTTTCTCCCTCTGAATTGGCGCGGAGTGGGGAATTCACCCTCCCGGTTCCCAACCCGGCACACACGCCTCTCTGCGGCCTTAATTATCTAATTTGTAATATTTCATCTCCCCTCTCTTTCATCTCCCTCCGAACACCCCGACCGGTTAAAATAAATATGTATTTTTAATTCTGAGGCGCCTCATTTAATCTGGCAGGCAACGTTCCGCCACTCGCTGGTATGCATCTCCGGCTGAGTCACACTCCAGCCCACCAGGCACACCGGCCCCCTGCCTGCCCCGCCAGGGGGCTGTGTGGAGAGAGGGCTCGGGGCCATGTGCCCAGGAGGCAGGCCCGAGACAGGCCTGCCGTGTGCTGGCCCACGGGTGGCCCTTCCCGGGGAGGCCACAGGCCAGCACGAGGAGTCCCAAGGCGGCTCCTGGTCATGAGCACAGGCCCCGGAAAGCCAGTCTGGGGCGTCCAGAGTCACTCCCCTGCCTCCTCCTGGGGCCTGGCCAGGCACTCGGGGAGGGCCTGTCGACCAGTGGGGAGAGGAGCCCCGGCTGGAAGCGGCTGCCCCTTCCCTTCCGTGGGTGTCTCTGGCCACTCCTCCCTTTCACTGGGCTTGGTCAGCAGGTGGACCTCACCCGGGGTGGCTGCTCTCAGACCACGCGGGGGTCACTACCACCTGCCTCAAGACCCCCATCCCTGCCCCGGCCTTGTCTGCTGCTCTCCTCTCCCCACCCACCGAGCTCCACACGTCAAGTTGACAGGGGAGAGGTGGCACCTGGCCTGGCACCTGGCCTGCCTGCAGCAAGGGTGCCCGGGAGGACGGGAAGCCAGAGCCCCAGCCCTGCACCCACTGGCCAGCCCAGCTCTGACGGGGCTGGAGGGCTCGTCCAGGGGCATCCAGACCCCCACTCTCCCAAATGCCTGTTGGCACACGTTGCCTCTAAACTGTTGACTGACGGTAATTTAATGTCTTTAAGTCAGTGGGTGTCTTGGCTCCTAAGTGAAGTCTTCCTGGCTAGTTGGTTTGTTCGTTCACACACTCATTCACTGGATCATTCGTCCACAGAGCGTCTGGCTGGCAAGGAAGGAGGGCCGCAGGGATTCAGGAATGAACCGTGTTGGAAGAGTGGGTTCTGAACCAGGAAGGCTGGAAGCTCAAGGCTGAGGCAGTGGACGTGAGACAAGCCCCCGCCCCGGTCTCTCTCAGCCCTACAGCTGCCGCTCCCCCTGGTGCTTAGAGCAGGAGCCGAATCCAGGTTACACCCAGACCCGGGCCCGGCCCCCCACCTTCCGACCGACCCCCCCACCTTCCTACCACACCCAGGGGCCGGCGGGCAGCAGGTCTGTCTCTCTAGGTCTACTCCACTGACCTGCTCCAGCTGACCTTTTCCTTGTACCTTTCCGCTCAGCTTCCAAGGCCAACGGGGTCACCAGAAGGACAGGAAAGACGAATGTAAACCACAGGAGACGCCCATCTGTGCCCCTAGGCGGGACCTGCGCCAAGGACAGGAGAGGTGACAGCCAGCGCCCCTTGGGTGCTGGACAGGTCAAGCTTCATGTGCCCTTAAACCCAGACCTTGTCTTACTGGATACATGCCCTGGAGAAAGCCCACCCCATGACCCCCAGGGGTCACCACCAGGACAGGCCTCACAGCTTGATGCAGAGAAAGCGGCCAGGCATGCTGGAAGCCCATCCACACAGCCACATCTGGGCAAAGAGAAGCTCTGGGAATGCGGTCTGGACAGAGGACAGGTGAAAAGCCCAAGGCCTGGTTCAGGGTGGAGCACCTCACAGCCGGGAGGAAGGGGAACTGTCACGTGTGTTCACCCTGCAGAGTCGAGCTGATTGCTGAAAGGAGCTAGCTTGGGATACCGCCCATCCGTGTCACCACACACATGACAGGCATGGTTTGGATCAGTGCATGCGGCCTGGATACGTAAGGGAAGACGCAGAGCCAACATGGGCAGGAGAGGGGCCTGTGTGCTGGGAGAGCCACAGAGAACTCGCCCACGTTGGCGAGGCTTTCTCCCCCTAACGCCAGAAAGACCTCAGGAAAAACACTGAGCTCTGCTGAAGCTGGGTTCTGGGCCGGGGTCCCCCATCCATGTTGCCCCCATCCTTATCAGCATACTTACATACATTGCGTTAGATATATATGTTTTAAAAAAGAAACGGCATCCGTCGCCTCTGCAGCGTGAAGGTGTGCAATGCTGGCGGCTCAGCAGCCCTGGAGGCTCGGGTGGGCACAGTGTCCCCCGAGGGAGCAGGGGACCCTTGGGGCGCCTGGACCATCAAGGGTGGCCACCTTGGAGTGGGGCTCCTCCTGGACACCCTGCAAACGACTTGGATGGCTGGTTCCCAAGGCCGCCATTCTACATCTGAGCTCCCCTTTAGCGTTCAGGGAGCCCCCCCAACCAGCCAGGTCGCAGGGCCCCCTTTCTCTCTCCCTGAAGCACTGGTCCCACCAGCTCCCAGGGACACTCGAGTTGGTTGATTCTCAAAGGCTCCTTTGCAGCCCCAGCTCCCTCCCTGGGAAAGGATGAGCCCAGCTGGTGAAACCCGTCAGAAGGGGCAGTCCCCTGTGCGGGCCGGGGTGCATTGAAGACATCCACACCAGGCAGACCCAGTCGCTACACCATCAGAATCGCCCTGTCCTTACCGCACCACCACCACCACCATCGTCTCTATCATCACCACCAGCACCACCGTCTCTATCATCACCACCAGCACCACCGTCTCTATCATCACCACCAGCACCACCGTCTCTATCATCACCACCACCACCACCGTCTCTATCATCACCACCACCACCATCGTCTCTATCATCACCACCAGCAGCAGCAGCACCATCTCCCCCACCAGCACCACCACTCCCCTCTTTTATTAGGCTCTGGGTGGAGGACCGTGCCAGTCAGGACAGGGAGGTGCACAGCCAAGCCTGTTGAGCAGTCAGTTGGGAAGAGTGGGGAGGATGTGCTAGACTGAGATCCTTGCCGTGGTCCTCGCGTGCCATGTGACCTCGCCATCTCTGAGCCTCAGTTTCCCCACCTTTAAGAGTAGAATGATGCTCCCTAACCTGTCTGTTTTTCAGTGTTGTTTTGAGAGTGAGATACATTGAACTATCTGAAGGTGTTATGTAAATTTTAAAGTGCTGAGTAGCTGTTGCCCTTTCTTCTCAGCATGTAAAGTCCATCTCCCTCTCTCGGCCCCCCTCCCAGCAACCACATACTTGCCGGGTCTTGGGAGTGCTGCAGTTCCGGGAACCAACTCCAGGAGCTGGACGATGGATGCCACCTTTGACTGGAATGCAAACAACATGCAAGTGAGCGTGCAAATCCCCCGGGATCCTCTGGGAGAGCCCTGCCCAGCCCTGGTCTGGTTCAGGACAGGCAGGGGGACAGGGCTGCGGGGGTCCAGGGGGCACAGGGCTGTAGGGGTCCAGGCAGAAGGAGAGGCTTGGAAACCTCTGCCTGGGACAGAGAGCCCAGCAGGTCAGTGTGCTTGCCACATCTCTGCTCCACACGGTATCCACGTGTCTTCCGGAGGCGCCAGCCTCCCTCCGTCATCTCAGATGTGACATCCATCCATCCACCCTGACCCCCTTCTCGCTCTTCCCTCTGCCCTCCCAGCACTTTCCACAGGGGCCCTGGACTCTGTCTCCACCGCCAGCACCTGGGCTCTGAGAGAGACCAATAAGAACCCACACCCCCAGTCCCATCTCACAGTCCCAGGGAGTCACCCAATGGACCAGGGTCAGAGGCCACTCCCTGAGAGACCGTGGTGTGGAACTGTGCATCTGCCATCCTCCGCACGCCTGTCTGTCTGGCCATGTAGCACCCAGGCTGGAGTGTCCTGCGGTGCCCAGACCAGGCCTCCTGCCCAGTGGCAGCTGGAGCTCGTGAGGCCTCCTGGTGAAGCCACGGTGATGGGACTTCAGGGCCCCAGGGGGAGGACACATGTGGAGACCTAGGTGGCATCCAGGTTCTCTGTGGACACCAGGACCTCCTTGGCCCTCAGAGGTGGTGAGAGCTGGGGAGTGTGCCTATCTCGGGGACCTGGGCAGGGCGCTGGGTTGTGGGGGAGAACTCGGCCTGTGACCAGAGGGGCAAGGGGGCTGATTCATCACTCAGGCCACTAGAAGCCCACTGGGCACCATGTGCGGTGGGTGAGCGTGCAGAGCCGGCCCAGCCACCTCGAGACTTGGCTCCGTCAGCTCTGTGATCTCTACTATTGTCTGTATTGATTTTCACTGCACTGTTTATTCAACGCTTAATCTCCGTCCACTGAAAGCTCCCAGAGCAGCACTGTGTCCACCCTCCCAAGGGCTCGCTCAGCCCAGGGGAGGGCCTTATGGAAGCTGGGCGCTGCTGGCCGGCCTGCTCTGGGAGCCAGCACCACAGGGCTGGGGCGCACAGGTGCCAGCCCGTAAGAGGGGTCCAAGAAAACCCGTCAAGGGGCTGCAGTGGATGGTCATCCTCAGGGGTGACCAGGGAGGGTCAGGGCTCAGTCAGGATGGTGAGCACTGGAAATGGCGCTTTGGAAGTGTCCAGGGTTCGAGGCAGGAGCTATACATGAGGATCCCACCTTTCCTGTCTGCACTGTCAATTTGAAGACCCTCCCTCTCTTTGCAAAACAAATTCAGGACTCTAGGTCCCACCTGGTCAGAGGAAAGACTTTGGTGTCAATCCTGACTGTGTGAGCTCGGGCCAGTAAAACTGTCTCCGAGCCACGAGATTTCCCGCTTGAGACGCACCACGCCTTGTAGCCCCTGGAGGTTGCAGAAGGAGACAGAGCGTGGAGTGACCTTGGGAGCGTGGTTGCTGCGGACAGTGGGGAGCATGGCCACCGGCTGCCCACTTGCCGGGTCTCAGAGACCCTAAGGGCTCCCCACTTGGCCCCAGCCCGGGACCCTCGCAGCAGCAGCAATGCCCGTTATGGGCTGGAGCCTCCTCTCCGCTCCCTGACCTGCATTTCCTCGGCCCTGCCGCCCACGGGGGTGTTAGGAAAACCCGCCAATCGCGCCCGGTTCTCACCCGAGAGTTGTGAGAACGAGTGGTTGAAAATAGCCCGAAACTACCCTGGCCTCCTCCTCTCCAGGGAGGGCAGGGCGGGTGAGGGGTGCCGGGCAGGGCACTCCGGTTACATAAGCTCGGTGTCCCGGGCTCCCCGGGAGAAGGCCGAGGACTCAGCACCACGGCCAGGAAACCAGGCATCCAGGGCCCGGGCTATGGGCCCCTCGGGCCTGCGGGCGGCAGCTGGCCACGCAGATTGAGGACTGAGACCTGAGGGCCAGGTGGAAGAAACTCTTCAAGCACTTGGTCCTGAGTTCCCCAGACAGAAGACCCATTCCCCCCAGAAGTCTGCCTGGGTCCTGCCTGATGGGCTTAGCCAGTGCCTTCACCTCTCCCCGCCTTCCCTGCAGAAGGGCGGTCCCAGCCCCGAGCTGGGCTCAGCAGAGTCCCAAGTGGGACTGGCTGCTCCCCTACTCTGCCCCTGCCTGTCTGCTCCCTGCTCGGGAGGCGTGGGCCCCTCCTGGGTACCCACACCCCAGCACCACCTGGGCTTTGACACCAGCCAGGGAAGAAAGCGCCTTGTCTGGCTGAAAGCGCCCTACCAGGGGGCCTCCAACTTTCCAGCCTGGTGTCCCCCGCCCCAACTGCCAAGTGGACCGTTCCATCTGAGATTTCCGCATCGGGCACGCTGGTGTTAGGCAGAGGTGGGGAGCTGGGATGGAGGGCCAGGGTCAAAGCTGCAGCAAGAGGGCTTAAATTCAGGCACGGGAGGAACTTCCAAAGGGCGAGGGTTATAACTGCTGGAGTCATGGGCAGCTTTCCCCCCACCTCCTGCCCTGCCAGCCCCAGGCCCATCACTGAGCCCAGGCGCGGGTGGTGGCTGGGGGCCCACGGGGCAGGGGCACACTGAGGGCATGCGCAGTGCTCCACAGGACGCTGGCTCCGTGGCGCCGAGGCAGGTGGCAGGAGCTGAAGGCCCTGGGGCCAGAGGGGGCTGAAGCCGTGGGCAACCGACTGCCATCTGCCACCGTCACGCCTGCTGACCCCGAGGGGCTGGAGGCAGGGGTCCCACCCTGCAGCTGCGCTGAGTCAGTGCGGAGAAGCAGGTGGGAGGGGGCAGGAGCTGGGCCCGGGCCAGGAGGTTTGGCACCAGAGAGCAAGAAAACTGGGGCTCTGATGTGGAGCCCACACCTCCATTGGAATTGGCCATCTGTGCCAGGCCCGCCTTGATTTACTCACTCGATCCTGTGAGTGACAAAGACCACACAGGGGGTGCCATTATTGTCCCCGGCACATAGATGAAGCGGGCACAGAGGAGGCAAGTAGCCTGAGGCCACGCAGCTAGAAGGTGGGGCCATCAGGATACAAGCCAGCTCCCGGTCTGGCTGCAGCCACTGCACCGACCTGCCCTGAGGACTCCCCACTCTCACCTGGAGCCCCGACGTGGGGAAGGGGAGGTGCCAGGCAGCTCACCAGCTCTGCAGTGGAGCCTGGAGCCACAGGTCATGTGCTCATTGGAGTCCAGTTAATGACAAATTTCAGGCCCCCTCCAGGCTGGAGCTCTCCCCAGGGGGAGCCTCAGGACTCCTAGAGGCCAGTCCCCTGAGGGGATGACACAAGTGGTTATTTAAGGTGAAACTAGTGAAAAGCAAGCAAAATTAAAACTTCAGTTCCTCGGGCACTCAAGCCACATTTCTGATACTCAGGAGCCACATGTGGCCAGTGGTGGATGTGCTGGTCAGCCCCGCACAGAACACGGCCACCGCCCATCCTGTTGGCCAGCTCTGTAGGGCCATCTGGAGACCAGCCTTCTCTGCCTTTTGCCCCCGCCCCCACCCCAGTGCCCCTGGCCCAGGAGTGAGCAGCCTGAGCAGGGTGGGTGTGGAGGGTCAGTCCCCCGGGCCCTCTCACTGCTGGACTCTGGCTACTCGTGCTGATTCTGGCCCTGAACTTGGTCTCCAGGACACAGACCCCAGCTGGGTCGCTGCTATATGTGCAGACCTGGCCAGGGCCGGGGCAGGACGATGGTCCGCGGAGGACTGTGGACATCTCGGAATGGAAGCTGACTGCCCACCTGACCGGGCCCACCTATGCTGGCACCACCACCCAGTCACCCAGCTCTGGGCTGGCCGGGGGTGCAGGAGGGTTGGTCACTGTCACTGGGCCCAGGGAGGGCCTTGGCCTGTGTGCTTGCAGGTGGGCTGAGATGTCTGGAGTGTTTTGGGGGCCATGCCTGCCCAGGGGGAGCTCGCAGAGGGTGTGGGGCTTCCTGGAGGAGGGGCCCATGGAGCCTGTAGCTAGCTGGAGGAGCTGGGAGCCCTGGCCTCACTTCCTTCCTCCCTGGGCATCCCTCCTCTTTTCTGTCCCCTCACTGTCGCGTAGCCTGCAGAGGCGAGGGCTGAGCAGGCGGGCAGCAGGGGAGCGGGAAGGCAGGCCGGCCACAGGGCGGGGCCTTGCTCTGCAGAGTAGCAGTGTGGGCCCTGCGTCCTGGCTGGGGGCTGGCGCTGGCATGCTGCATCCACAGCTAGTTACATGCGTGTGAATCAGCCGGTGACTCAGCCTGCTCGGCGCCCCCACCCCCACCCTCTGGCTTACAAAGTACACCAAGTGGCTGGAGAGGGCCACGGTGTCCCCAGGCCGGGACCCCTGCACTGTGCTCTCCAGCCAGACCCCAGGCAGCCTCTGAAGGCCGGGGAAGGGGTGCCAGGTGCTGCAGGCCCTCGCTGTGCCTCGGTGCCAGGAGGCTGGGTGGGGAGACCAGGACTTAGGGGGCTCGGCTGTAGACCATCCCAGCTCTCCCCTGACCGCAGGTAAACCCTCAGGTCTTCCCCAGAGAGGGGCCAGTCCTGTGTGAGAATGGTCGAAAACAGAAAGGACCCTGAGGAAAGCTTCCTGCTGCTCCACCGGGGGTCCTCCTAGCCCCCGCACACACAAAGCTTCTCCTTCTCATTCCTCAGGGATGCCTTAGCGTGTGCACTCAGGCTTGGCAATAAAGAGCTGAATGGGTAAAAGTGCCAGGAGGACAAGGCTCAGTGGAACCAGGCTGGGGCTTCAACATGTGACTAGGGTCAGGGCTCAGTGTGGCACCAGGGTCACGGCTCGGAGTGGGACCAGGGTCAGGGCTCACAGGGGACCAGTTACAGGGCTCAGTGCATGAATAGGGTCAGTGGTCAGTGAGTTGATGGCTGTGGTCAGGGATTGGTTTATGACCATGAAGTTTAATATCATGCTCCCTCTGGGGCTGAGTGAAGAGGTTCCAGGACTTGGTGCCCAGCTGCATAGGGTTGACCTGGCATGGGTCCATCAGTTTCAACCTCCTGTGCTGAGGCCACCTTGGACTGCTACAAGCTGTGGCCCCGCCCTCCTTGTTAGTGTGAGCCATGGCGATTGTACAAGCTTTGGTAGAGAATGCTGGAGGTAAACTGGGAGCAAATTTCAGGAACAGTGGCCCTTGGCTTAGAAGTGTAGAATCCTGGGATGTCTGGGCTGCAGGAAACCTTCACCCCCTTCTGTGACAGTCCCCATGCACCCACAGGGCTGCTGAAGCCCCAGTAGGGCCCGTGCAACTCTGTTTCAGGACTTCAGCTGGGTACGGGTCTGGGGAGTGGGTAGAATTCCCTGTGCCGCAATCCCAGGGCCCTGCTGACTCTGCTCCCTCCTTGAGGAGGTCTCTCTGCCTCCAGGAGGGGAACTGTCTGGGGTCTGGATCGGGAACTGGGGCGAGGAGGCCCTTTTCTAGAAAGGACAAAGAGTGGAGGGCGGCGAGGAGGGGCAGGCAGGGCCCCGCTGAGAAGTCCCATCTCAGGGGACACCACTTTGCACCAGATAGCCTGTGTGGAGGGGACCCCAGCCTTGCCCTGGGAACCCCCGGCGGGGGTCCCAGAGCAGGGGAGCGCGGGATGGCTGCTACCGTCCTCCATGGGCGCGAGGAGGGCTGGTGGCAAAGCGGGCAGCTGAAATCCTGACTCAGAGCTGCAGGCACCCTTGGAGCGGTCCGTGGCCTAATAGCAAAGGCCCCCTGGTGGCCACGGGCTGCTAGTGCAGGAAGCAGAGCAAAGCAAAGGCTGAGGCCCTGAGGGTCTGGGCCGGGAAGAGCGGGAGCAGCAGCCCCCCAGGGGCACCGCCTCTGCCTCTTCCCTCAGTTCAAAGACTCTGGGGAGAAGGTCCTCTCCCCGGGATGAAGGGGGAGGGATCCGGCTGCCCTGGGGGTAGACTGGGAAAGGGACCTCCTCTGCCCTCCGATTGCCTTGGGGTCTGACCAGCCCTTCAGGATGCCCCCTATAGAGGCTCAGTCCACAGGCTGTCCTTCCCAGAGGGACTGGTCTACACGGAGCTACCCCTGATGAGGTGAGCCACGTGCAGTGGCCAGTGATGGCGCTGCAGAGGTCCTGCTTGGGGGTCACGGTGATGGCCAAGGGGAGAACCGCGCGGGGCTGCATGCTAGCGTTCAGGCTGAGAATGGTGACAGCGACTGTGAATTAATGGTTGATGGTGACAGTGATGATACCCTGATGGAGCCTTCTGGGAAGAGCTAAAAAAAGCCGACAGTTGGACCAGATGTTGGGCTTGGGCCGCAAAAGCATTGGTGGCCTGCGAAGGCAAGAAATGTGTATACTACTGCACATTCAGGAAGACTCAACGAGGATTTTGCATTCAGAGTGGACCCCAAGTTATGAAAAAGAAGCGAGGGGTTGGAAGGCATAAACGGCCTAGTAGAGAAGGACCCTGAAGTAATCTCCCTGAGGTTCTTTCTCCAAAATGCTGTGCTTCATTTTAGGAAGTCCCCCTATGGGTATCTGGCCAAAGGCCTCAGAAGAAGGGGGACTATGGTCACTTTAAGATGAGAGGTGAAGCAGCTAAAGGGGCGTCTCCCCCAGTTTCTGGAAAAACAAAACCTGCTTATGGGACTGGGGTGTTCCCACTGAGGATGTGAATGTGGACAGCCCCTCAGGGTAAGTGGTGCTTCTAACCCTGGGGCTCTTCTCTCAAGCCCCTCCCTCAGCACCTCTCAGAACAGAGCCCCCTGAGGAAAGACTGGACAAACCCAACCTGAGCCGTTCAATCTGGGCCTTCCCATGTCCGCCAACCTCTGAGCCTCATGGATGGGTTCCAGGGTCTGTGCTTCGCCCTCTGTCTTCTGCCCTTCCCTCATCCCATCTACCGTCCAACCAGCCCACCCCCCTCCTGCACCTACCCACCGACCATCCTTGCAACTGCTTGGCCCAGCCATCTCTTCAGCCCTCCACTCAGGCGCCATCCACCCAGTTATGTCCCCCCATCCTGCCCATCTTCCTCCACCTGGTTCCCCCGCCCATCCACCCACCCTCCATCCTTCCATCCACCACATCGCCCCTCTCTCTAGGCATCTGTCCTTCCACCCATCCCCTCCCGCACCTCCTCGACGGAAGCCCACTTACCTCAGCCGCCCTTCCACCCAGCCCGTCCTCTCAGGCACCTCTGCGCCCTGTCGGGGCACAACCCCGTACAACTTCCTTCCCTCCATCCATCTGCCCTGCCTGTCCATCCACCCACCCGTCCACTCGCCCAGTCGGCCCGCGGTAGCCACTCCTCGGCTCCCGGGAGAGGCAGAGAGCTGAGACCCAACTCCTGGTGTTGCTGCTGCATGGGGCGGGCGCCGGGCTTCCCCCGGTGCGCCCGTGTGTGCGTTTATCCTTACCCCGCGCCCCTCCACCTCTCCCCTCCCCCACACCCGCCCCCCGCTCGCGCTCCCCTCTCATGTGTGATCTGGAAGCTCTAGAAAGCCTGATGTAATCCGTAATGCAGTCTCTGGCTCCCGATTCGGGATCCAGTTTCAGAGCGAGAGATTGGGGAGCGCCGGCAGGCCGGTGGGGGAAGGAGCCCGCCTCTCTCCTCCTCCTTCTCGCCGTCCTCGGCCTCCTCCTCCCCCTCCCCGCGCCGCCCCGCCCCCGGCTCGGCTCGGCTCGCCCCCCCCTCAGGAAGGGGAAAAAAGGCGAGAGGAGCGGGCCAGGAGAGAGGAGCCGAGCGGCGGCGGCGGCGGCCGGAGAGGGAGCGGCGGGCGCGGCGTTGGCGGCGGCCCCGGCGGAACGAGCGTGGAGCCGGCGAGCCGGGAGCACAGGCGGCCGCGCCGCGTCCTGGCCGGGCCCGGGCCCGCGCGCCCCGCATAGCCCGCAGCCCGGGCATCCGGACCTCCCGGGCGTCCGGGGGGCGCCGGCAGGCGGGGGGAGGGGAGGGGGCCTGCGCGCGCCGGCGAGTGTGCTCCCGGGGGCGTCCCGGCTAGGCCTGGAGCGGGCCGGGGGCGGCGGCGGCAGGAAGAGCCCCCGCTCCGGTCGGGCGCCCGGCTCGGCCGCCGGCGACGCGGGGCGCTCCTGGGGATTTGCAACTCGCCCGATCAAGTCTTCGCCAGCGGGGCCGCTGCTGCCGGGGAAGGTAAGGAAGGCTCTGGCGGGGGCCTGAGGACTGGGGGCGCGGCGAGAGGGGGCGCAGCGTGGGTGGGAGGGGGTCAGGGGAGGGGCGGACGCCCGGACTTCCTAACTTCACCGTTTGGGGCTTCGTAGCTCCGAGGCTGGCGCTCCGAGCTCGGAGCACCCCCCCCACCCCGCCCCCGCCCCCTGCCTCCTCTGGCGGCGGCGACGGAATCTGGCAGGTCTCCGCGCGCCCGCACCGGGCGCGTTGAGGAGGGGGCGACCTGGACGTGGGAGAAGCTCCTCGGCGCTGCTCGGCTCCCCCGAGTCCACACACCCGCAGCCTGGCCGGGGTGGCAGGCCAGGCTGAGGAAGACAACCCTCCCCGTCACATGCACAGAGCCAGGGCCGGCTGGGGAAGGCGTTCCCCTTGTGTCCCCGACCCACACGGGCGCTGGCGGCCTCGGGAGCCCCAGAGGTGCCCCGCAGCCTCACACTGACCCAGGTAGGTTCAGGAGAGACACCCCGGTGTGTCCCCCTTCCCCTCATCACACTCAGAGCCCCTAAACCCCTGTAGGGGCCCGAGATGTCCTCCCCGCACGCACAGGCTCTCCCTCGCAGCCTCCGGTAGACGCGGCACCGGCGGCGGACACTCCCTGGAGGTGCTCTTGCCCCCAGATGGTCAGAGGGCTACCCTAGCACCGTCCGGCCCCCTACACACACACAAACGAACGCCCTGACTCGTTCCATTCTGATCTTTTCCACTCGCTCGGACAGGCCGCGCGGATAAGCGGATCCGAACTTTGGGTCGGCCCTGCGCCCTCTCTGCGCGGAGCGGTGAGGCCGGGCGCCGGGCACTCCTCGGTCCCCATTCCCAGCGGGCGGAGGCCGCCGGTCCTCGTCGGCCGCCGCGCAGCTGCCTCGAGGAACTAGACTGGCCCCCACCCCCTCCCGGGCAGGTTGGGGCTCTGGGCCCGGCCGGCCGCTCTCTCCCGCTAGTCCCCGCGGCCCCCTGGGGAGGGCACAGCGCGCCTCGGGCCTGCTTCGGGAGGGCACGGCGGACCTGAAAATCGCCCCGAAGCTTGGTGGCCGGGAACGCTTGTCAGAGGATGCGGCTCCGAGCCCGTGGACCGCCGCCGGGTGCGGCGGCTCCCGCTGGGTCACTTCCCAGGCAGCTCAGAGGGAGTGCCCGTTCCGGCACCCCAGCCCCGGCCCGCTGGGCACCTTACCCTCCCCACTTTTATTTTCGGCTTCCAAGTTTCTTGGCGTGCAGGGAGCCAGGATGGACCCGGATGAGTCCTAACCCACCCCTGCTTCAGCGCCCTTTCCCTCCACGCTCTCCCGTCACGTCCCTTTCATTCCCCAGGGTCAGGGCCGAGAATTCCTTAGCAGCAACTCCCGAGGAGTTGAAATGTGTGCAGGTGTGTGGGTGGGCAGGGGGCGCGCACCGCCCCCCCGCCCCAGGCAGCCAATTGGCAAACGTGTTGGGAAGGGGGCTGGGAGATATGCGCTCCCAACCCACCCTGGGGACCTAAGGGGACCCCCAGCGCCTTCCCCCACAGACACAAACACACGCCCCCTCCGAGCAGCGGCCGCGCGGGCGGGATGGGGACGAACGGGAGGCCGGGGTCTCTTTTCAAATCCGGAGGTGGAATACCGTGTATCTGGGGTCTGAGGAGGCGGCCATAGCGTCTCCTAGAGCCTGCAGCCTTCTATTCCTCGGCGACCCCCGCCGCCGCCGAGGCAGGGAGGGAGGTCGAGGGAGAGAGCCTCCCTCGCCCCCGCAGGCGGCCGCGAAACTCTGCGTCCGGACGCCCGGGCGCCCCGGGTGCGGCTTTGAGGACCCCAGCAAGGTCAAGCAGACGAAAGAGGGGGTGGGGGCTCCCGGGCGCGCCCCCGCCCGCGCAGTGTCAGGGCCGCTCAAGGGGTGGGGGCCGCCCGCCGATCTGCCCGGACCGCCAGGCGCCCGCGCCGCGTCCCCGGAGGCAAACGTTGCGCGTTCCGGGATCCCGGAGCGCCCAGCCCCGCGCCCTTCCTCCCGGCTCGCTCGCTCTTGCTCGGCGCTGCTTTCAGACTTGTTGCGCCTGGATCTGGGGGGCGGGGAGCCGGCCTGGGAGTCCCGGAACCGGGGCGACTGGAGGCCGAGAGCGAGGCCGGCGGGAATGCGCCAGGGCGGCGCGCGGCTCCGCCGGCGGGCGCGGCGCGGAGGCTCGAGCGCGGAGTTTGCCGCCTCCGATCCCGGGGAAGGGCGCTTGTCCCCGCCGCGCTCCCGCGCGGGGGCGGGAAAGGGGATTCGCCTCCCTCGGCATCACGCCGCTCTGCTCGAGACCCAGGGCCGGGAGGGGACGCAGCCAAGTTGGGGGGCCCTGCCTCGCCCGCAGGCTCCGGGCCCTCTCCGGCCTCGGTGGCCGCGTACGTGAAATGGGGGCGAGAGGGAGGCTCTGGGGGCCCTTCCGGCTCAGGCCCTCGGCGCTCTCCTGGACATCCGATGCGCTGGGCTCGCAGCGTGCTGGGCCCGCAGCGTCCCGGTCGGCCGGGTCCGGAGGCAGCTGGGCGCCTGCGGACGCGCGGCCTCAGGGCCGGGCAGGAGGCGGCCTCGGCGGGGCCGGACGAGAGGCAGGGCGCGGGCAACCTCCCTCGGCATCTTCGCCCCCTGGCCGGCCTGCCTGGCCTGGGCCCGCCTCCGGAGAGGGTCCTGGGGGCGAGTCCGCCCCCCGGGGACGCCTCCAGCTGCGGCCGGGGCGGCGGGCGCCGGGCTGCGGTGGCGGCGGTGGCGGATGGCGGCGCGCTGCCCCGAGCGGCCGAGAGAGGGCGCCCGCGCCACCGGCCGCCTGCCCGCCCCTTCCGTCTCGTCCGCGGCCCGGGCGCCCGCCCCATCCCCGCAGCCCGGCCGCCCCCGCCTCTCGGCGGGCCCTAGGCTCTCTCTTCAGGGCCTAGCGCAGTCAGCCGCCTCCCGGCACTCGCCGTGCCCGCGTGCCCGGTGCACGGGCGTGAAGAGCGCATTTGGGTACCTGTGTGCTACGCGAGCACGTGCGTGTCCGGCCGGTAGGCTGGCGGCTTGTGTGGGCAGGCACGCAGACTGCCACACGTGTGTGCGTGCGCGGAGCAGATCTGTGTCAATGCTCGCCCGGGATGGCAGGATTGAATCCAGCCACGTTTTACCTGGGGCTGGTCCCGTGGCGGTGTGCAAGCGGTGGGCCCCTCAAACCCTAAACCCGGAGGGTTGGTTAGCTTCGTGCATCCCGGCTGACCCACTCTGTCCCACTGTCATCTGGAACTCTCTGGCCCCCAGCCTGCGTGGCTGCGGCCGTGCTACCCGTCAGAGCTGCGATTTCTGGGTAGACCTATGACCTGGATACCCTTGTGTATAGCCTGCTCACACGTAGTGAAAGTACAGGTGCCCACGGGGACACGTGTGCACTGGGAGTGCAGCTTGGGCAAGGCAGAGGGCGTGCCCACCGTGTGAAGGCTAGGGGGAATAAGGAAGGAAAGAGGCCCTGCTCAGTTCAGTGAATGGGCTCTGGGGTGGAAAACAGCAGCCTGCAGGAGGCCAGAGGTGGGGGTCTCCGAGAGCCCTCCACGGGGGATGGCAGCTAAACCAGGAGAAGAGGGGTGGGAGTGGTGAGGATGGTCTCGCACCGGAGCAGCCATGCAAAGGCCCTGTGGCAGGTGTGAAGTGTAGGCAGCTCATGTGCAGGAGCTGGAGAGATGAAAAGCAGGACCGGGGCTCCAGAGGGAAGGGGGCCGGAACCCAGAGCCCTGCAGGCCTTGGACTGTGTCTTGGGAGTGGTGGGGACTATGGTGGGGGGGTAGGGGGGTGGTCCTAGACTGAGGTGGTGACCTGCCCCAATAGCCAAAGAGATGGTAGGTACCCCTGGGGTCAGCCCCTGCCCACAAGCACGCTGGACTCCAGGCTCCTCTCGTCATCCCGACACCACCCGAGATCCCCGTCAGTGTGTACCACAGACAGACCCACAACACAGCATAGAATACAAGTGTGCACTGCCCTGGAAGCTGGGCCCCATGATGGACATTCATATCTGGAGCTGTGGCTTTGCTCCGAGGATACCAGGCAGAGGGTGATGGGGGAACCCCTTTTCCCACCCTATGTTGTTGGGAAAGCAAGGCCCAAGAGGGGAAGAGCTTCCCGCTGATTCCCAGCCTGGGCCTCAGCAGCAGAGCACAGAGGCACAAGCCCTCCTCTGCAGGGCGAGACGCAGCAGGAGACCCAGGACCCTTGGCCGTGGCCGCAGAGGAGTTCGGATCCCTGGGTTCGGATTCCTTTCTGCCGGAGCATCCGGAGCCTTCCCTGTACCCAGTGTCCCCGTGGCTCACAGGGTAGCGGGAACAGGGGCTCCTTCTTGCCTGCAGCCACCATTCCCTCCGCTTTTTCTTATTAATTCATTTCTACTTAGGCTTCCCAGGGGACGCTAGTGGTAAAGAACCTGCTTGCCAGTGCAGGAGAGATAAGAGATGTGGGTTCAATCTCTGGGTCGGGGAGATCCCCTGGAGGAGGGCATGGCAACCCACTCGAGTATGGAGCACCCCCTGGACAGAGGAGCCTGGAGGGCTACCATCCATGGGGTCACAAAGAGTTAGACCTTCCTGACGCACGCACCTGGAAGGTGACAAGCAATGGAAGCAGCCCCAAAGGGCTAGAGCGCAGAGGGAGTCTCCTCGCCCTAGACCCCAGGTCCTCCTGTTATCCTTCCAGAATGTTCTGTGCCTTTACAAGCATAATCGTGTGTGTCCTGTAAGTGCTTTCCGTCTGCACGCAGCAGGGGACCCTGGCTCATGCCTTGACCGTCTCATCTCCAACCCTCACTCCCGCCGTTGCCCCCACACCTCCTCCCCCTCACCTCCCATCCCCCACAGCACCTCCACCCTCGCCTTTGACTCTCCAGCGTGTCCCTGCCCATGGGGTCTGTGGGCATCCTCCAGGGCTCACTTGGAGCGGGGTTTACGGACTGGTCCCTGCTGAGTGATCGGGTGACTGAGGGACCAGAGAGGCATCCAGGGCAGGTGGTTTCCAGGGCCTCAGAGGCTGTGATGGTTGGCGAGATGAGGGCCAGGTTGCCCCCGCCCCCCCACAGGGTGGCTGGTTTTGGGGGTGCTGACTCTCAGCTGAGACACGGCTGAGGGGTCCCCAAGGTGGGAGGAGAGGCAGAGGACCTGAGGAGCTGGCAGGCAGGGGCCTCAGAGCTCCATGCGTGTCCCAGGTGGCCTGGCCAAGTCATTGGGGGGCAGGGGGTGATGGTGGAGGGCCCGCCCCCTGGAGCCGGTGCCCTGGGGTGGCGGAGCCTCCCTGCCACCTGGCCTGTGGAGTTTGGACAGGCAGTGTAGGCGCCGCCCTGGGCTGTCAGGGCTGCCAGCCTATTTGTCCAGGAGGATGCCAGTGAGGTCAGAATGTGAAGAGCACTGTCCCTGCCCCCAGCCCAAGCCCTGCCCCCAGCCCAAGCCCTGACCCTCCAGGGCACATGTCCCTCCGGCTCGGCCCAGCCCTGGTTTCAGGGTCAGTCTTCTCCCCGGAGCCCGCCCTGGGCCACAGGTCAGCTTGTCCGCCTCTCTGCCCACCCAGCCCTAGCTCTTGGGGTGCAGCTGGTGGTGGCGCTGGGCCGGCCCACACTGTCACCCTCCCTCCCCCCAGCCCTCCTGGAGACAGGGGAGAAGGTGCTCGTGGCTGTCGGGAGCCTTGGTTCCTCTGAGCACCAAGTGCTCAGGTGCCACTTGGGACGGCCTGTCCTGATGCAGCCGCTGGTGCCACTGGGTGGCTCAGGGGTGTCGAGAGCCCCGAGACCCGGGTTCCCTGACGCGTGTCCAGGCTAAGCACCCCTCCCTTTGTTCTCACCCCTCCCACCACCCCATGCTGTCAGGGACACCCTGACACCCCTGGGACACCCCCAGGACCTCCGCGCCATCAGCCCGGCCACAAGGGCCCTTCCCGACCGGCTCTTCCAATCTTGCCGCCATTCCCACCGCCTTCCCGTGTGACCTTGGACCGCTGACCTTGGATGAGCCCCTCTCGCTGAGAATTCCGGGAACAGACCCTGCCGTGGGGCGTGGATGGGGTGTCACCTGTGGCCAGCAGCTGAGCGGGCTAGGACGCTGTGTCTCCCTCGGGGAGCATGGTCTTCCTCTCGGTACCAAGCAGGGGGACGCGGAGAGGAGAAGCAGGGACGTAGGTCACAGCCAGAATGTCGGGAGCCTCCCCTCCTTGGGAGAGCTCCCTGCCCCTGAGGGACGCCCAGCTGAAGGGGCTGATGCTGTCACTGTCCCCCCTGGGACTCCGCAGAGTGTGTCTGTGCAACACAAGAGCACTGTGTGTGTGTGCGCGCCTGGGCCGCGGGACGTGGTGGGAGCTCGTGAGGGCGCGTCTGTTCTCGGGAGGCCCCGCAGGCTCAGGTAACGCTTTCCAGGGCAGCCACCTTGCCCGTGACCCGAAGGCCCGTGACCTGAAGGACCGCGCGTGTCTGCCCGGCCGGGGATGGGGGTGGGGCAGAGCTGCTCAGAGCAGGCGGGTGGAGCACAGAGCACGGGCTGTCTTCAAGGCCTGCAAGTGGCTTGGGGAGACAGGCTCTTGGGAAAGAGAGGCGTGATGAGGGTGAGGGTCTCGAGGCGGCCTGGAGAGGAGCCAGCCCAGGACAAGGCTCCTCTCTCCGCCCCCAGCACTGGACCTTCCGGCCGGGACGCCTTTCTCTTTCCTCCGGGGCGGCTCTGCCTGGCTTCCAGCCAAGTTCCCCTGGCGGCCCCGGTGCCCAGGCTGGCGGGCAGGGGAGGGAGCCTCCCCACTGGCAGCCCAACCCCGCCCCGGCACCCCAGCCCCTGGACCTAGGGACCCTTCTCCTGTCTGCTCCCCCTCTCTGCTGGGAGGACAACACAGCTGGACCCCTCGGGGCATGCCTGGGATGCCCCACAAGTTGGCCGAGGTGCTCAGAGAACTGGCTGGCCCTGTGCGGGCTGGGAGTAGGGGGCAGGTGGTGGTCGTGGGGCTGGGGGCCAGGCTTTCCTAGCAGACCACCCCCAGCTCTGCTCCTAAATGGAGGCCTGCCTGTGCTCCCAGCCCCTGCCTGTGGCCCTGCGCCCCTGAGACCGCTCAGGCAGGCTGTCTAGGGTCTGTGACCAGGGTCGCCCAGTGGGGCTGCCTGTGCCTCCAGGAAACTAGCTGCCTGACCTGCCATGGCCCAGGAGGGACCTGTGGGGGCCCTGGGCGCCCCATGGCGGGAGGAGAGGGTGGTCAGGCGCCCTTAGGTGGCCTCTTAAAGCCCTGCCCACCCTCCAGCCCGCGGGCCGCCATCCGTGCCGCGGCTGCCCACCCGCCCCTCCCCCAGGGCAGGCTTCTCCAGGACACAGGCGGGCACTGTTCGGGGGGCCGGCCGGGACAACAGAGCGCCTTTGTGGCTGGTGTCTGGGATGCCATTGGTGGCCTGGGGTGGGTGGGTAGGGGACGGCAGGGCCGGGTCGGGCCTGTGTGTTGGGCCGGGAGGGGTGCAGTGGGGCCCAGGGATGGAGGTGCGGCTGGAGAATCCCAGAGCCTGCCGGCATCCAGCCTATGCCCCTGTGGGCAGGGAACCCGGGGCACCCCAGCTTCTGATGGCGGTCAGGGGTTGGACAGTCCACCTAAGCGTGGATGCATCTGAGATGTGGTGGGAGGTGGGTGGGGCACCCCTCAGTGGATTGGTGACCCCTCCAGCTGTGACGTGGGGCTGACACTGTTCCTGCCTCGCGGGGGTCCCGTAAGACCTGAGACCTCGCCCAGTGTGCGGTCAGCCCTCTTTCATCACCGTGACTCCAGCTCCTCCTCCCTCACCTGGCTCTCTGGGGTCCCCCATCCGTCACTCAGAGGCCGCCCCGCAGGCTCCGAGAGGCTGTGCAGTAGGCTCAGGGCAGAGGCTGGCCAAAGCGCTGGGACCCAGCCCTCGGCGGGATTCCCGGCCGCAGGCAGGTTGGGGAGGCGGGGACCTGAGGGGGCTCAGGTGCCCACTGATTACTGGAACCCAGGATGGGCAGTGACCCCAGTTGGGATATGTGAACCCACGGACCAGACAGAGCCCTGCAGCCTCGGGGAGACAGCCACCCGTGAGGACTTCTGCGAGGAGGGACGGGTGACCACGCTGGCGCCCGGCACTGAGGCCAGGCGCCTCTCCCACCCTCACCTTTGGTCAGTGGGCTTGTGGAGTCTGACCCCCAGGGGAGGCCCAGGCTCTGGGTGTGGCTGAGGGCAGGGAGCACGGGAAGGCTCAGATGAGCCACCACGTGGTCACCTGCAGGGAGGGGCGTGGAGCCGCCCTCCCTGGCCCGGCCCTGCTCTGAGGCCCTGGCCTGGGCTCCCCGGGGCTCCCCCTCCAGGCGGGCCCCTCCCCGATCACTGACCCGCATATCCCATAGCACACACTGAGCCCTCCTCCTGCCGTCAGCCTCGTGTGAGTGTGCTACAGGTGCCCACATGTGCAGATGCCTTGCACACATGTGTGTGCACACAGAACACATACATGCACGCACAGATACTTGCAGGCATCTATTCCCCCAGCTCAGCAAGGGTGCCCACCGCCCATCGCCCCGTTGCTTAAGGTGGGGGCCTGGTCATCTCCAAGTCCCTGTCTGTCCTCTGACTGTCCCCCGCCCATCTCCTCCCATCTCTCCATGCCTGCGCCCCCCATCCCGTCAGAGGAACCCCCCAGTGAAGATCAGCGGCTGCCCCTGTTCATCCCAGGACCCTGCCAGCATCACCCCTCGGGGACACTACCCCGGGTGCCAGGCGGGGTCGGGGCTCCCTCGCGGGCCCCACACTCTCTCAGCTGTGATCTCTCAGCCTGGGATGGGTTCGACTGGTTGGCCTCCACCCGGCTGTGACCTGGGGCCTGACAACGGTGTGCCCCAGCCCGAGGGGCCTCTGAGCCGTTTATCCAAGGCCTTGTTGGAGCTCTCAGGCAAGCAGTGAATAGGGGTGGAGAGGGGGAGGCCCACTGTTGGAAAGCACCTGTGGGCCTGTCGGGGGCGGGGCAGAGGGTAGGGTCTGGGCAGGTGCAGGTGAGTGGCCGCTGGCAGGCTCAGGGGCCATCCGTGCTGGCGGCCTGGGCCTCCTGCCCAGCTCTGCCCCAAGTCCAGCCTAAAGAGGCTAGACCAGGTCACTCTGGGGCTTGGGCTCAGAGCTGGGACCGCCTTCTGGCCAGCAGAGCTGTCCCCAAGGCCCAGAGCCTGGAGCCCTCGAGTTCTGGAGAACGCCTGGCCCTCTGGTGGCCCCGGCGACCCCCGCTCTGGGACCCTGTGTGAAAATCCTACAGGAGGCTCTGCCAGGCCATCTTCTAGCCCCAGAAGCCTGTTAAGGCTCACACTGGAGCCTCAGTCCTGGGGGTGCCCTGACCTGCCCCTTAGCTTCCCCCACTGGCACCTCCCACGTCCCCAGGGTGCAGGCCAGAAGGTGCCCTCCTCCCCTGCCCCCTGGGCCCAGGGCTGCTCCCTCCTGTGGCCCCCGCGCCCACCCCACTTCCCTCCTGCTCTCCGGGCGGCTTCTCATGCTGCCATGCTTCTGGGGGGCGGTTCTGAGCAGGGCCCTGCCCTGTTTGTGACCCTCCCTGCTCCTCTCGCCCGCTGTACAGGGCACGGGGGTGGCCTCGCTCCCCGCACAGACTGACCGGAGCCGAGTGAGCCGGTCTGGATGAGGACCGGCCGGCTCCCACGGGCCCCTGGACAGGCAGGCTTAGGGCGGTCTACCTGACCCAGGGCAGTGCCCGGCCTCTCAGGGGGCAGGGGCTTTGTCCCGCAGACCTGGGCCCAGACCCTGGCTCGGGCGTCCAGCACCCACAGGCCTCCCCCCAGGTAGCTCCTCTGTGGCACCCACATGCCCCTCTGCACAGAGGTCCTCCAGGTTGCGGAGACAGAGAGTCTGGCAGAGGAGGTCCTCCTGTGTGTCCCGCCACGCGGGAGCAGGCTGACATCCTATCCAGGCCTGTGAGGCCACAAGGTGGGGGAGGCGGCCGTGCCTCACCAGCCCCTCACCCACAGCGTGCAGGCCGAGCGCCTGCTCCAGGCTGTATCCACTTTCCAGACGGGAGGGCTGGGAGTGGGCTCCCAGGAGCAGAGATGGGGCGGGGGGAGGGTGGGCAGGGCCCAGGCCGGCCCCTCTAAGGGCAGGCGTGCGGTTTCGGGGTGGCCTTGACCCTGGGTCCAAAGGGATGGGACAGGCTGAGTTGGCTATTGAGTGGTGGGGTTGGGGGGCTGTTGAAGGAGGCACCAGACTGTGATGAGGGTCTCCGCTGGGCTCTGCCAACATCCACCAGGGACTCTCCCGGGCATCAGAGTGGGTCTGTCCCAGGGCTGGGACCCCAGCTGGGGTCCACATCCACACAGCCATGAGGGGGGCCACCCATGCCTGGTCACCCTGGCTCGGCTGGCACAGAGCCCGAGGCTGCCCGTGTCCCACTCCCTGCCCTGCCTCCACAGCCTGTAGGGAAGGACGGCAGGAGGGGACTGCAGAGCGGTGGCCAACCTTGTGCCGCCGGCCAGCTGGGCCTGGTAGCATGAAGCGGCCGGCGTGTGCACGGTCAGCAGAGTGGAGGGGCCGCCCCGGGCCCTCGGAGGGGCTCGGGGGGCTGCTGCGGCTGGTGCGGCTCTTCCTGCACCAACCCTCCAAGCTGCCATGGGGGGCGACCCCCAGCAGGGGCTTTGGGGAGGTGAAGTTTGCAGGCAAAAGGAGCTTTCCAGGGTCCACATGCCGGGGGGTCAGGAGGGACTGTGCTGGCCTCTGAGCCCAGGCTCGGCTGTGTCCCCGCTGACCTGTGGTTTCCCGCCCCTACCCCCCAGCGGTGAGTGGGTGGTACACAGCCAGGCCCACTCCTCCACAGGTCAGGGGACCCCAGGGCCAGGAATTTGGGGGCAGCCTGGGGGTTCAAGTGTGGGCACCCCTGCCCCCTCACTGTGACCCCCGTCTGAGCCTCAGTTTTCTCATGTGACATGGAAGGGGACAGCGCCCGCCTGGCTGGGGGGCAGGCAGGGGTCAGCGCAGGCCGAGGCCTGGTCCCCGGGGGCTGCAGGTGATTCCAGGGAGGGAGAGAGGGCGGCTCCCTGGCAGGAACTCAGACGGGAGGCTGAGCCGTATGTGCCAGACACAGGGCAGATAGATGTCAGCAAAGCCAGACCGGGGTCTGACCCCACCCTCGTCCCCCACAGAGCCAGTCACTCCTGCAGATGTGGGGACTCCACACCTGCCCGGGCAAGGCTCAGAGAGGCAGGGCTGCAGGAGACTGGGGGCGACCTCTGTCCTCTGCCCTCCGCCCTACTTCTCCTCTGTCTGGATTTGAGGATCCTTCCCTGAAAGATGCGGGGCAGGGGTGTGGTCCTAGAGGTCCGGAGGCCCAGCAGCAGGATGGCCCCCGTGGCTGTGATGGGGCCAGTGGGCAGGCCTGGAACCCCCGAAGCTTCGCCAGGCTGCCCAGCTGGATGGGAACAGCCAAGATCCCTGGGCCGGCGGCCCTGGCTGGGGCTGCCCGCTGCTTCCCGCCCAGGCTTGCTTGGAGAGGAAGTGACCCACCCCTGGCTCTCTGCCCCTGCAGGTGGACACACAGGCAGGTGGGCAGAGCAGGTGCCTGAGCTCAGGGCCAGGGCCCACATTGGCAGCTCGGAGCCCAGGGTGGGCACTGCCCTCAGTGTGCCCTTCTCCGGGGCTCAGCCCTGCCCTCTGCTCTTTCTCTTCCAGCTGCTGCTTGAGGCCATGGGCGGGTGCCGGGCTGCTGGACCATAGGAACCGCCACTGCCCCCCCGGTGCCCGGAAGCTGCCTCTGCCCCCTCCCACCCAGAGCCCCAGCCCCCCAGCCCATTCCAACCCCGCTCGCCGCCAGACCCTGGCATGTCCAGGCCTGGCCTGCACCTGCCTGCCCAGCCCGCGGAACCCCGGCGGCCCCGCGAGCTAGGATGAGGGGCCAGGCCGCCGCCCCGGGTGCCCTCTGGATCCTTGGGCCGCTGCTGCTGCTGCTGCTGGGGCGCCAGGCGGGCACGGCTGCGGGCACAGCCGCGGGGCCCGGGGCCGAGCCCTGCTCCACACTGGTGCAGGGCAAGTTCTTCGGCTACTTCTCAGCGGCCGCGGTGTTCCCAGCCAACGCCTCACGCTGCTCCTGGACCCTGCGCAACCCGGACCCACGCCGCTACACGCTCTACATGAAGGTGGCCAAGGCGCCCGCCTGCAGCAGCCCCGCCCGCGTCCGCACCTACCAGTTTGACTCCTTCCTGGAGTCCACGCGCACCTACCTGGGCGTGGAGAGCTTCGATGAGGTGCTGCGGCTCTGCGACCCCTCGGCGCCCCTGGCCTTCCTGCAGGCCAGCAAGCAGTTTCTGCAGATGCAGCACCTGAGGCCGCCCCAGGACAGCACGCAGGGGCCCCGGGACGGGCCCCCCGGGCCCCGCGACGACTTCTCCGTGGAGTACCTGGTGGTGGGCAACCGCAACCCCAGCCGGGCCGCCTGCCAGATGCTGTGCCGCTGGCTGGATGCCTGTCTGGCCGGCAGCCGCAGCTCACACCCCTGTGGCATCATGCAGACCCCCTGCGCCTGCCTAGGCGGGGACACCGGCGACCCTGCCTCCGGCTCCCTGGCACCCCGCGGTGACGTCTGCCTGAGGGACAGCGTGGCTGGGGGCCCCGAGAACTGCCTCACAAGCCTGACCCAGGACCGGGGCGGGGACGGCGCTCCAGGTGAGTGAGCAGCAAGGCATACACGACACAGCCCAGGGGGCGGGGCCGGGGTAGCACTGCCGGTCACCTGGAGGTCAGGGGTCACTTGGTCCCGGGGGACACTGGAATTCTGGGAGAGGTGCAGGTGAGCCCTGTGGGGGTCAGAGGCAGGGCAGGGCAGAGGTGAGGGTGGGCATGTGCTCGGCCTGTCCCACCTTCTTAGCAAGCTTGGGGTCCTTGGTGAGACGGGCACCAGCATGGGGCGGGGCTGGTACCATCAGGGGGTGGGACGCGGAGTGGAGCTCCACGGGGGTGGGGCAGAAGGGAGGCCCTGCATACTCATGGAGGGGAGCCCCCCGTGGGACCCCAGGGCGAGGGTGACAGGGGATAGCTCTTCACCATCTGTGCTGGTGGAGACCAGACAGTGTGCTGAGTGCTCGAGAGCCAGGCTGGGCTGGGCATCCATGCGGGCGGGTCCCCATGGGGCCAGGTGACATGTCCAGGGCTCTTGGCCTCTCCCAAGCCAGTGAGACTGATGGACTCCTCAGAAAAACGTCTTTCAAGGCATAAGAGCAGCTCCTTAGGGGATTTCAAAGGGAACCAGCTCTCCTGGAACATGGTTCTATTCATGGCGCCTGGGCCGCGGAGCCCAGATTAGAAGCCTCCATGAAGCAGTGAGCATAGCTGGAGAGGAGAGGGAGGGGGTGGGCAGAGGCCCCGGGGGTGGGGACACGGCATCCAGGAGGCCGTCAGGAAACCTCCGCCTTCCATTAGTGGGATCGGGGACCCCAGCGATGGGGTGTGAGGGCTGATCTTCGGGCTGCCCAGGTGGAGGGCGCTGTGACCTTGGCACGGGCAGCCCCCCGCGGTGTGGTGGTGGGAGTGGTCCTTCTGGTGGCAGAGGAGAACGGAGCGGGGGGTGGGGTGGGGGGGTGGGGGCTGGGGTCGGCGGCTGGTTTGGGAGGCCGGTGGGCGCAGGAGGTCCAGGAGGGGTGGTGGCCTGGCTGCATGCGTCGCTCGGCCGCTCCCCAGTGGTCACCTGCCCCTTGAACCTCAGTGTCCTCCCCGGCAAGGTGTTGACTGCTTTGAGGTACTGTCCAGTCGCCTCAGGCCTGATGGCCCTGGAGCTTGGCCCACACTGGAGGCTGCAGCACAAGAGTTGGCCTCTGCCAGCTCCCGGGGCAGTGACCGTGCCAGGGAGACAACCCGGTCTGGCTGGAGCCGCATGGAGCTTGCGGGACAAGGTCAAGGAGGCGGGGCCGCTGTGATGAACTGTGAGCTTGCAGCTCAACGTTGGTGCTGGAGGGAGCAGGCCCAGGTGTGCAGTTGCATGCAAAGGTGGCCCGGCCTCCCGGACGGGGCTTGCCTCTTCTCTTGAGAGCTGAAGGGCCGTGGGGGCTTTAAGCAGAGGGGGCACAGGGCTGGGGCTGTCAATGTGGTATCTGGCTCAGAGCAGAAATCCAGGAGGGCACTGATGCTGGCCTGGCTGGGAGGACGGGGGAGCGCCTGGGGGATGGGGTGTGCAGCTGACGGACTTGCTGATGCCAAGGATGTGGGCGTGGAGGAAGGAGACTGATCGCTGGACCATGCCCAGGTTTCTGGCTGGGCGTGGGGACCTCAGCTAAGGTGGGGAAGTGGTGGGGAGGAAGATCCAGAGGTCAGAATAGGACCCGACTATGAGAGGCCCACAGGCCATCCAGCGGGAATGTCATTTGAGAGGGACCACAGGGTCAGGTTCAAGTTAATCCGAGCCTGCCCTGCACTTGCTGTGTCCCCAGGCCAATCCCCTCAGGCTCCTTGTCTTTAAAATGGAGAGAGTAAAACATCTTCTTTCCTTGGTTGTCATGAAGAATGAGAATGGGGTGAAAGTGTTTCTAAGCAAAAGCAACATCAGTGATGAAATGTCAATATCTATGTTTATTATTAGGTAGGGGATCTGGAGGGCTTGGCAGGCAGAGACAGATTAGAGGGGAGGAGGGCTATGTGGGGACTCTGGACTTGAGCAGAGACTCTGAGAATGGGAATGTTTGCCTGTGGTCGTGGAGGGAGGTGGACACACGTGTGCACATGCTTGCACGCATACATCTGTGTGCACGTGTGTGTGTGGTGTGTTACGTGAGCATATGTGCACAGTGTCATGGAAGCATGCGTGTTCAGTGTGTTATGCGAGCATGTGTGTGTTCATGCATCCCTGTGTGCAAGTGGGGGGACATGTATGTATGTGTTCACACAGGCGCTGCCAGTCCGTGTGTGCACACACTCACACGCACGTGTGAGTGCTTGCCTGTGTGCGTGGCTGGCGTGTCCACATGTGCAGCTGGTGTTGGGTGCATCAGCTATCTGTGTGCACTGTGTGTGTGTGAGCATGTACACGGGTACACTGGTATGTACTCGAATTCACTGTGCATGTGTGTTGTATGTGTGTAGGCTGGCTCTGGGCGAGTCTTGACAAAGCTCAAGTCAAGGCTCTGTGGCGGGGCTGACTGCCTTGTGGAAGACAGTTCGGAGGGCATGCGGGCTGGGGCTGCCACCGGGAAGTGAGGAGTTCGACTCTGAGACACAGGGTGGCAGGAACAGG
The DNA here is from genome assembly GCF_049115385.1 of Moschus berezovskii. Lineage (NCBI taxonomy): Eukaryota > Metazoa > Chordata > Mammalia > Artiodactyla > Moschidae > Moschus > Moschus berezovskii. The sequence goes on from NC_142475.1 coordinate 82,011,599, forward strand.
AGGTGGTCACCTCCACCCAGGGGGCAGTGCAGACCCTGTGGCCGTGTCCTGGACTCAGAAGGCCCTGATGCTTCTGAGATCTTGGGAGTAAACATCGTGTCAGCAGTGGCCACAGCATCGTAACCAGTTCACTTTTCCCAGCCGCCCAGGTGGCTCCCAGCGAGGACCCGCCTCCCAGCCCAGGGCCTCTGCCTGGGGTGCTCCCTGGCCCAGAACACTCTCCCCACGTGCCCCCTCCCTCAGGGGCTGCCCAGATGGCACGTGGCTGCAGCCCCAGGCCCACTGTCCCCTCACTCTCCCTCTCTTCCCACACAGAATCACCCGTGAACACCAGAGAATTTCCCATGTCCTTACTGTGTCCCTGCCAGGACGTCCCCAGCACGGGGCAGGGGAGTTGGCCCTGCCCACTGACGAAGCCCTGTGGTGGCCCAGCCCTGGCGGCAGCAGGCCCTTGATAGATGCATGTGGAGTGGAGGGAGGCGCAGAGGTGTCCAGGCCACGGGCAGGCTCACACAGCTTGAAAGGGGGAGACCCAGAGCAGAGCAGCTCTTGGTCCCGGGGCTTCTCCTGCAAGAGCTCAGCTGAGAGGGTCTGTGTGTGTGTGTGTGTGTGTGTGTAGGGGCGAGGTAGCCCACGGACCAGAGAGGTCTAGCAGTCATTCAGAAGACACACAGCTGAGCCGGACCCCACATTGTGCTGCGGAGCCTGTGCCCCAGAGCCGCGCCCCCCACACCGAGCAGGGGAGGCTGGGTCAGGCATGTCCTCTGTCCCGGCTCTAGGGGGCCGTGCGATTCCCAGAGCGAGCAGGCGGCCCAGGCCAGCCTGTGGCCCACTTTCAGCCCTGCCCCCGCCCGGCCTGTCCAAACGCCACATGGCCACGCCATGCGTCCGACTGGCAAGGCTTCCTCGGGCCAGGGCACCGCTCCCTGCCCCCGGCCGGCCCCCTCTGCACAGCCCGCACGCTCCCGCCTCCTTCAGAGTCTCTCTGCGTTTTTCTGCCTCTGGTGAGATGGGGCCATTTCTCTCAAGGGTTGCTTTAAATATTCATGTTTTAATTAAAGAATTTTATTGCAGAAGCGACATGTAAGATAATGAAAAAGCGGCATCCTGGGGGCTGGGGGCCAGTGTGTGTGTGTGTGTGTTCTCGTGTGTGTGCATGCGTGTCCCTGTGCATATGTGTGTCCCTGTGCGTTCATGACCCTGCGTGTGCACATGTGTGCCTCCCCCAAGTGCCTGCATGGGTGGGGTGGGGCTGGGCTGGAACCTGAGTGTGTGACATCCCCAGTGCGTGTAAGGCAGGGATGCTGGGCCTAGTGGCCGTGACCTACCCCAGGCTGAGTGCCCCGGTGCCTCCAGGCCTGTCCGCTCTCAGCCAGGGCGCCCCTGCCCTGACACCCCGTGGACTTTGGAGTAATTCCCACCCTAAATGCCACACAGCTACCCACTCTAGGGGCTGCAGTGCGTGGAGAGAGGCAGGGCTCTGATGGGAGGAGGTACTCCAGGGGAAGGGTGTGTCCCTGGAGCTTAGGGGTGACCAGGAATGTGTTGGGGGGACAGGGAGACAAGAGCAGGAAGGGTCAGGGCCTCCCTGCCAGGATGGTTTTCATTCCAGCCCTGGGAACTGTTCTTTTGCACAAGGGCCAACTTAGAAAACCTGGAAAACAAGGTTTCTGGCTCCAGGCACTGTAGGCAGACATAGGACATGACCCTGTGGAGACCATAAGAGCACACGGGGGGCCGCCCAGAGCGGGGTTCCCACACCACCCTGCAGCTGGCAGGCTGGGAGCTGTGGCCCTGCGGGGGTCTTGCTGCCCCCCAAAGTGGGGAAGGGCTGTGAGTTGTGTAGCCAAAGCTCAAGAGAGGAGGAGACCTGCCCAGGTCACCCAGCGTCAAAGCGCAAAGCCAGGCAGGACCCGGGCCTTCGTCTGGGCTTGGAACAGTCACCCTTCTTAGGACAGGGGCGCCTGCCGGACTAATCCTGCAGACGGGGTCCTATCACTGACTTGCCAAGCCTCAGTTTCCTTCTGTGAAATGGGGACGGGACAATACCTGCCTGGAGGGTCTGGCGCCTCTATCGTGCATGGAGGAACTCTCCTTGTCCTCCTTCTCTGACAAGCGGCCTGTGGGCAGTGGTCGCAGTTCTCAGCCCCGTCCTGAGATCCCACAGTGCCTCCTGCAGCTGGGCAGCTTGCTGGTTGCTTGGGCCCTGACAGTGGAAGCCACAGGCCTTGGTGAAGGACACACTGGACTTGAGTCTGGACTTGTGGCCCCAGAGGGGGGCTGTGGTTTGGGTGGGGGCAGAGCTGTCCATTCCCTGTAGCCTTCATTTGCACATCCATGCAAGGGGCTCAGAGGAAAAACCTGCGTGCTGCAGGACAGGCCTTGACTCTGGGGGCTGCGGTCCTCACAGAGGCTGGACTGCGCTATGGCTGCATAGGGAGCCCAGCCTGTAGGTCAGAGGCGGGGCGGGAACAGGCGGGGCTGATCCACCGGCAGTGCTGCCTGACCTGATGGACTCGGGAGACCTCTGCCGGACGAGGCAGGAAGTGCAGACTGCCTCCTCCACAGGGGACCCAGGAGGCGGGGAGGCCCAGTGGGAAAAGGGCCTCCCTGAGTGCCCCACCCCAGCCCACTGGGGCACAGGGACCCCGGGACTGGGGCAACCACAGCCTCCAGACTGGGGTGCTGGGGTGGGAAGGATGCCTGGAGACCCCTCGCCGTGTGTCCGCTCTCCTGGGTGGCCAAGGCTGCCTGGCGGCCATTAATTGGCTCTATTCATCCCTTAATGAGATGGAAATGAGGCTTCCAGACAGAGGGGGCATTGAGCCTGGGAAGAATGGCGGCTTCTTTCCGGGCCTGGAGGGGCAGCCCACCCCCCAACCTTGCCCACTCTTCTGCTGCCCCCTCAGAGCCCACCCAGCCCAAGAGCCCCGTGGCCACCAGGCAAAGGGTGGCCTGGGCTCCTCTGTGCCCAGCGCTGCGGGCCCCAGGAGACCTGCCTGGGTGATTCCCTGGCTGCGGATGTGCTTGCCTGACGAACATTCACCAGGGGTCAGCCACGTGTGACGATGCATGGTAAAAATGATAACAGAGACAGCAGCTGCCACTAACCAAGCGTGCATCAGTGGTCAGGGCGCGGCATGCGACAGGGAGCCTGTGTCGAGGATCAGAAGCCAGTCTGTCATGTGTGATCAGGATCGGGAATCAGCGTGTGAGCAGAGTCAGGGCTGGGCCCGGGGGGCAGTCTGTCCTCTGAGCCAGTGGACCCCCTGCCTGGCCTCTCCTGATATGACCCTTCCTTTCCTTCCCCTCCCGCCACCACGTCCCCACCACCTGGGTCACCAAGGTAACCAGCCCCGAAATAGTGGGTGTTTTGGCAGCTGAGGTCTAACCTGAGTCTATCCTGAAAGACTGAGCTCTGCAGCAGTTGCCATGGGAACCAAGTGGCATCCTCCGATTAGCTTGGCTTGGACACCCTCTCTCTCCCACCCACTGCCAGCTTCCACGTCACTCAGGCTTCCACATGGGGGCTGGGCTGGGGCAGCAAGCGGGGACAGGTAGGACGGGCCCGCTGTGCCCCTGCAGCCAGTCCGGCCCCCGACTCCAGCCTCCCCGTTCCTTCGTGTCAGTGTGGCAGGACGGGAGCTCAGCCAGTGAGACCGCTGGAACCTGGAGCCCCAGGCGGGGGCCTAGACTGCTGCTGGCAGCCTGCCTTGTCTGACGGCCGCAGGGACAGTGCTTGGAATCTGATCGGGGGTCTGGTCCCGGCTCCCCTTGTTATCAAATGGGCGTGGCTGTGGGGATCCTGCCGACCACCAGGCCCCGAGGAAAGGCGCCTGAAGTGGTGACAGTGAGGGCCCCGCATCTGGACAGCCTCAGCCCGTCACACCCTCAGAGGCACTCATGGGCAGTGTGCACTGGGGGCTGTCCTGGGGCCCCCCACCCACTCCCCTGTGCCCTGGTCTGCTGGCCATACACCCCGAACCCCTGGGACACAGGATTTGCAGTTCAAAACCAAGGCCTATTTGTGTAGTAGCCGCCATGCTTCTGGCTCCCACCCAGCCCTGGGACCCTGGAGCCACCTGCCTGGTGAGGCTCAGGCCTGCTTGCCTCCTCAACTCCAGAGCAGATCGTCCTGTGGGGTGGGGTGGGGGGAGCCTCACCAGCTCCTGACTGTCTGGACCACCCCTCTCTGAGCCTCGGTTTCCTCTACTGTAAGTGGGTCCACACCTGGTTCCTGGGTGGACTGGGACTCAAGGTTCCTGAGGCATCCGGTGCTGAGCGGGGAGGGGAGACAGGAAGTGGGGAAGACAGGACTCCGCTGCCTAGGATGCCTCCTGAGCACCGGCCTTGGGGGAGCACCGGGCCTTGAAGGGTTGGGGACCAGGTCCAACAACCTACTCAGCCCCTCCTGACTGGGGGAGCACAAACATTCCGTCACTAGAGCAGGCTCAGACTTCTCACATGGACAATGGGGGAGAGAGGCCCTGGTGAGAGCACAGGGCATCAAGCCCAGGCCCAGGAGGGGCTCGGAACCAGGGCCCTTGGCCCCCTGGAACCAGGGTCTGTGCAAAGCTCAGCCCAGCCTCTACTCTGCAGCCCTGGCAAGGTCCTCCCCAGGCCCCTCTGCACTGCGCGTGTAGGAGGGGCACAGCAGGGCCAATGCCCACCCATAAACCACGCGATTAAGGTCAGAGCTGGCCCCTCCTTCCAGTCCCCTGTTGGGGCGTGTTGGCGTGCCTACCTGCCCCACCCACCTGCGTGCCCCAATTGCAGGGCAGGTCTGAGAACAGGAGGCCTGACTTGTGTGTGCCCCTGAGGCTCTGCCTTTCTGGGCTCCAGGGGAGGCGGGACGCTTGGGAGGGGGGCTCTGTGAGGACAGTGAAGGATCCTTGATGGCTTGGGGGCCTGGAGGGTGAATGAGCCTTGCTTTCTGAGTTGGGGGACTTGGGCCCCCTCCCCTGCCTGCCATTCATTTGCTTCCGGTGCCCCCTGCTGGTCAGTTCCCAGCACAGGCACAGGACTGCTGACACCTTTCAAGTGGCCCTCCACAGAATCCAGCACCTGGACGCCCAGCTTGCTGGGCATCAAAGCAGGTTCTCTGGAGGAATTCCCTGGCAGGCCGGTGGTTAGGACTTGATGCTTTCACTGCCTTGGCTCAGGTTAGATCCCTGGTCCGGGAACTAAGAGCCCACACGCTGGGCAGTATGCCAACACACACACATACACAGAGCGGGTTCCCTAGCATCGACTGAGTCCCCACACCTGTGGTCTCCCCGTCACTTCTTGCTGCTTGCCGTCACAGGCGGCAGACTTGGGAAGAAGTGCCCTCATCCTCAGGTGGAGGGCGTGAGGGCAGGGTGGGTGGACCTGACCATCCCAGGGCAGTGGGTGGGGGGCCACCACGTGCACCCCGTCTTTAGGCTCCAGCACCCACCCCAGGGGCCTGCGCAGTCTGCCTGCTCGCCCCATGTGCTCCCCAGGGAAGCCAGGCTCTGAGAGGCCACAAGGACCCTCCTGCTGGGTCAGGAGGGTGTGACTTGCCCTTGGCCAGCCTAGCCTGGCTCCCCTGCCCCCGCCGCAGGTAGGGCAGCAGCCCAGCTCCAGGGTGACTCCCAGTGCCGGGCCATGGCAGTGCCATCTCCTTGGCCCGTTGCTGGGGGCTGTGTCAGGGGCGGCAGGCAGGGCACCCAGCCCATGATAGGCGCTTGGTGACCTGTGCATGCCCTTGCTGGGTCTGCCCTGACCCTGCTGTTCTGGGAGCACGGGGCCCTGGAGTTGGTGAGGACAAATGGGGTGGCGGCACCAGAGTCCCTCAGGGTGGGAGCTATCTAGCCTGTGGACTGAATGCCTGGATGAAGCAGCCCCTCCTTGAACCCATCAGTGCCCAGCTCTTGCCCAAGATGTTGGCCTCCTGCTCCTCACCCCTCAGTGGCCCCCTAGTACTTGGAGGCTGTTAGTGTCCTTGGTGGCACTGGGGCCACCAAGGGGCTCAGACCTTCAAGGACATGAGGTCATGATGCTTGAGGGGACAGGACCAGGATGAAGATCCGTGAAAGGGCTAAAGGAGGGTGGCCAGAGGGGCCTGGAGGCCAGTCTCTGCTGTATCTAGGGGAGGGGAGGCCTGGTGGGGCTCAGGGTGTGAGCCCTCACTAGGCCACCAGGGGTGGGGCCTCTGGTGTCCCTGAGTGGTGGGGCAATGAACACACAGATCGTGGGGAGAGGGTGAACAAGTCTAGAGGAAACTAGACTGACGACCATGGGGAGGGGACCCGCAGGGGCTGAGGCTCTGTGCCGAGCAGAAGAGCCCCCTCTGCCCCCACCCCCTCACTGGGCCCTTGGAACAAGGCAGCTGTTGGGGTGGGCGGGGCGCCTTTCATTCATTCATTATTCAGACCTGCCCGGGGCTCCAGCTCTGGGTCCAGCCCCTACACTGGGGACCTAAACTCAGTCAGTGGAGACCCTGGCCTGGGAGCCAGAAAGCACTGAGACCTCAGAGGGAACTGGGGTCGCACCTCTGCCCTCCCTGCCCTGCCGGTCGCCTATGCTTGGCACCCCATAGCTAACCTCATCCAGGCCCACTCTCACCTGCCTCCTGGCTGACCCTCCAGGGCACTGCACTGGTTAGGACACCGAGGCTTCTTCGCAGGGGCCACTCTACCCCCAGACCCCTGCGAGACCCCTGAGACACTGCCTGACAGACATCGCAGCCCTTTGACCCCTGCCCTGACTCTGTTCTCCGGTTCCCACCAGGCGGCTGGAAGTTGTGGTCCCTATGGGGCGAGTGCACGCGCGACTGCGGGGGAGGCCTGCAGACGCGGACGCGCACCTGCTTGCCCGCGCCGGGTATCGAGGGCGGCGGCTGCGAAGGGGTGCTGGAGGAGGGCCGCCTGTGCAACCGCAAGGCCTGCGGCCGTGAGTGCGCGGACGGGTGGGACGGGCGGAGTCGCGTGGGGCGGGGAGCGAGAAGGAGGGGCCCGGGCCGGGCCAGGTGGGGAAAAGGGCGAGGGGCTGGGTCTGGCCGGACCTGGGAAGGTGCTAGGGCCAGGCCAGGCCCGGCTCGGGCTGTGAGGGGCGGGACCAGGGGGTGGGGCCTAGCCAAGGGCGGGCCAACTCCTGGTCCAGGCGGGTTGGAATCAGAAGTAACGGCCTAGGAGGAGGGGCGGGGCCGAGTGTTACACTGGGTGTGGCTGTCTTAGCACCTGCGGACTGGGAATTCTGGGGTGTATGCGGAAGGCTGTCAGTGAGGCTTCTCCCTCCACCCCGATTCCCAGCCCTGACCAGAGCTGCCTGTCCCAGCTGCATCTTGCCTCCAGGATATATTTCTCTAATAAGGCTCTCTAATGACCTCATGCATATTTTAGCTGCTTCCATAAAGTTAAATCAAGTTATAATGAGATTGTCATTCTTCGGGTTGTTTCTTCCCCAATGAATTTTCCTGGGGAGAGGAGCTCATCTCAGAAGCCTGGGGAGGGCCCTGTGGTGTCTGGGCTGGGCCGCGGGGCGCAGGACCTCAGGCGGGATGCTAAGGAGGGAACAGCAGCAGCCATCCACACCTGGTGCCCTGCGGGTGACGCTGCGGGCTCCGGGGGAAGAGAGGGAGGGGAGCAGGACAGGGGAGTATGAACCAGAAAGGGTTTGGCACCAGACCGGGGTGCCTTGGTCCCAGGTTTCTCAGCTGCGCAGTGGGACCAAGTGACCCTGTTGCTGGCAAGCCTGGGCCCTACTATGACTGAGGACTGAGGGACAAAGGGCCAAGAGTGCCCCTCTAGAGCTGCAGGGCGGGAGCAGCAGACCAGGGCCTGGGCGCTTACCTGGACCCGCCCTGCAGCCGCTGGGCGCACCAACTCCAGGAGCCAGTCCCTGCGGTCCACGGATGCCAGGCGGCGTGAGGAGCTGGGGGACGACCTGCAGCAGTTTGGGTTCCCCGCCCCGCAGACAGGTGAGTGGCAGCGTCTGGGTGGGGCTGACAGCAAACGCACTAAAACTGGGAAGCGGGAAAAGTTGGTTCCAGGGTATTAGGTCTTCGGGCAAATACAATACATTATTAATTGCTGCTGATTCCAAGTAATGACTGTAATAATTTCCCATAATTAGACTAACCTCTCAGGTGCCAAGCGCTGGTCTCCAGGCACACTGGATTTAGGGGAAATGGTGTGAGGCGAAGGGGCCTGTCGAGGAAAAAAAAAGGAGTGGGGAGCTCACGGGCCATGCTGCAGCCACCTGGGGGTCTGACCGCAGCGCAGGTACGGGGGCAGCAGCAAGCCTGTGATGCTGTAGGTCTGGGCCCACAGGTGACCCCGCGGCCGAGGAGTGGTCCCCGTGGAGCGTGTGCTCCAGCACCTGCGGCGAGGGCTGGCAGACCCGTACGCGCTTCTGCGTGTCGTCCTCCTACAGCACGCAGTGCAGCGGGCCCCTGCGGGAGCAGCGGCTCTGCAACAACTCGGCCGTGTGTCCAGGTGGGCGGGGCGCAGGGCAGGGGGCGGGGCGTCCTGGAATGGGCGTGGTGTCGGGACGGGGAGTCAGGGCCAGGGGCGGGGCGTCCGGGGCAGGTGAAGCTGCCGGCTGGGCCGGACAGAGGTCACAGAGCGCTATGCTCCCTCCGTAGTGCATGGCGCCTGGGACGAGTGGTCGCCTTGGAGCCTGTGCTCCAGCACCTGCGGTCGCGGCTTCCGGGACCGCACGCGCACCTGCAGGCCGCCCCAGTTTGGAGGCAACCCCTGTGAGGGTCCGGAAAAGCAAACCAAGTTCTGCAACATCGCTCTGTGCCCTGGTAAGTTAGAGGGAGGGCGCTGGGTTGGGTGAGACAGGGAAGGACCCAGTGGGCCACCAGCCAGCCCCCGGAGCCCAGCTTTGCCCACTCAGATCCACCTGCTGGGGCCTCAGAGGTGAGATTGGAACCCCAGGCTGTGATCAGGCTGTAGGCCAGAGAACCTAGAACGTTCTCACTGCTGTGCCAGGGGTGTTGGGGTGCTGGGGCCTCATTGGGTGTCACACCCATGCCTCAGACTTTGTGGGGTGATCACACCTGTGCCCCAGGTGGGGTGTAGGCCCTGGCTGTTCACGCTGGCTTCCTGTCCCCTTCTTCCCCTGGGCCGGGCAGTGGATGGAAACTGGAACGAGTGGTCCAGCTGGAGCACGTGCTCCGCCACCTGCTCCCAGGGCCGGCAGCAGCGCACTCGCGAGTGCAACGGGCCTTCGTACGGGGGTGCCGAGTGCCAGGGCCACTGGGTAGAGACGCGAGACTGCTTCCTGCAGCAGTGTCCAGGTCAGGCCATGCCCCGGGGCCTGCGGATGGGGACCTGCGGTCCTGAGTCACTTGGCGGGCTGGGGGATGCTGGGGGGCCCTGGAACGAGGCCCCAGGGATGTGGGGGCGGTGGGGGGGGTCCCAGGGGCCAGTGCACATGGAGCTTGTCTTATCCTGTGTCAAGCTGAGCTCTGCCTTCCCCTCCCTGGTGTCAACTTCCTTGTGCTCCCGGCTCCCCGCCCCTGCTTCCCCATCCTCGTGCCTCCGTGCCCTGCAGTGGATGGGAAGTGGCAGGCCTGGGCGTCCTGGGGCGGCTGCAGCGTCACATGTGGGGGTGGCACACAGCGGCGGGAACGTGCCTGCTTGGGGCCTTTCTTCGGGGGAGCAGCCTGCCAGGGCCCCCAGGATGAATACCGGCAGTGTGGCGCCCAGCGGTGTCCCGGTGAGTGTCCCCACCCCACCCCACACCTGGACCCTGAGGAGGCCATCCCGAGTGGTGGGGGAGGTGCTCAGGGCGCAGCTGGGGGACGACCGCCTTTCGATGGTGGACGTCCCGTGGTGTCTGGGCCTTCCTGACCCTGCTGCGAGCTCTCTGCCCCTCCCTGAGTCCCCCCCCCCGCCACTCATATCTCTGGCCCTTGGCAGAGCCCCACGAGATCTGTGATGAGGACAACTTCGGAGCTGTGGTCTGGAAGGAGACCCCAGCCGGAGAGGTGGCTGCGGTCCGGTGTCCCCGCAACGCCACAGGTGAGGGCCGAGGGGGCCGGGGCTGGCAGGGGCACCTGTCCCTTCCTTGCGGGATGTGCTGGAGGCACCGAGGTGCCCCTGGAGACCCACCCGAGAGCTGTCAGCACATGGCCCAGACCCCGCCCAGGCAGCCGCGTACACACCGGGGCTAGAGGGGTGAGGGCAGGGACCCGGGGCTGCAGTGTCCTAAGTCACCGGAGCCAGTGCCAGCATGCAGCCCTTTAGTGCGATGTTCCATGGCATCACCGCTTTACACATGGGAAACTAGAGGCACAGAGTCCGCATCCTTGCCCTGGGCTTGCGTGGCCAGTAACCAGGAAGGCGGCTTTGGACACAGTGGTCTTGATCCCCACACAACCCTATGGAGTGATACAAGGTGTGGGAAAAGCAGCGTGGGCTCCCAGAAGGGGCTCTGCAGTGGAGGTTTGGGCTCCTTTGCCCCTCCTGTCTGAGGAGCATGCGTTGTTTTGTACCCCCGTGTGCTGTGTCACATTCAGGAAGTACCTACCCTCTCTGAACTTCCATTTCTTTCTGTAAAACGAACTTGCAGTGAGCTCCCCAAGCCCCACCCCCCGACAAGGCTGGTGATCGTGGTGGAGGCTGTGTATTCCCAGCCTTGGCTTCAGCCCTTGTGCCTTGTTTTGTTTACAGAATAATACTAGCGGATTGCAAGTCCAGGGAAGTAAAGTAAAAACACAAGTTGCAAGATGGTGTCACTTCTCTAGCCTTTGTCTGCCTGCGTGACCCCTCATTTTCATTCTGCACCATGCTGTGGACCAGGTGTCCTGTTCTGCCCCATGACTCCTGTTGGGTGACAGTGTCCTGGCAGTTCCCTAGGGTCATCACGGCCGTGCCTGGCTCCCTGGGAGTAAGGTCTGGGTTATAGGCTGTGCCCATGTTCAAGGCCGTCCACACCTGACTCATCAACCCCAAGGCTGCCCAGTGTCCGCAGCACACCAGGGTCATCAGGGGCCCCCTGACCTCAGAGGTGGAGCCGGGCAGTGGTGGGCTATTGGTTCTCCCCAGGCCTCTGGGTAGGAATGGGCTCAGGAGAAGCCCTGGGCTGAACTCTGAAGCCTGTCACTTGGCCCAGGGTTTAACCTCCACACAGGTAAGATGCCTGCAGGTTTAGCTTCTACCAGGCTCCAGTGCTTGGCTGGCAGCGTCTGCTCAGAAATGTTTTGAGTGAAAGAAAGTCGATGGGGGCCTGGCCCCTGTGCCAGCTCTGCCCCTGGAATGCGGCCATGGCCGAGTGTCTGCTTCCAGAGCTGGGGGGCCCCATCCTGAGAGCTGGAGGCACCTGGGAGCTGTGGCTGGGTGGGTGGGACTCTTGCGGCAGACGTGGGCATCCTCCTGAGAAGTGGGCAATGGAGCCGACCCCCCATCTCCACAGGCCTCATCCTGCGACGCTGTGAGCTGGATGAAGAGGGCATCGCCTACTGGGAGCCCCCCACCTACATCCGCTGTGTGTCCATTGACTACCGGAACATCCAGATGATGGTGAGGCTGGGCCCCGGGTCTCCCACCCCACCCCACCCGCCACTCCAGGGCTCGCCTCTACCCCCATTCTCAGACATAACCCTGCATCCCCAGTGGCACACTCGGGACACGGGTCCGCATGGCTGGAGGCTGCAGAGCACCCTCTAGGTGTGGGAGATCCTTGGTGCCTGCAGAGTCACGGCACCCACGCCCTCCGTGTCCCTAGACGCGGGAGCACCTGGCGAAGGCCCAGCGGGGGCTGCCTGGCGAGGGCGTCTCTGAGGTCATCCAGACCCTGGTGGAGATCTCCCAGGATGGGACCAGCTACAGTGGGGACCTGCTGTCCACCATCGACGTCCTGAGGAACATGACAGAGATCTTCCGCCGGGCGTACTACAGCCCGACCCCTGGGGATGTGCAGGTGGGCGCCCAGGACATTTTCCACCCCAGCCTTTGACCGAGCCCCAACCTCAGCCCTGACCCCATCACACTCTGAGCCCTGGTCACACTGAGCCACTATTCTGGTGCCTTAGTCTCTGATCTGGAGAAGGAAATGGCAGCTCACTCCAGTATTCTTGCCTGGGAAATCCCGTGGACAGAGGAGCCTGGTGGGCTGCAGTCCCTGGGGTCGCAGAGACCGAGCACACATGCCTTTTCACTGGCCCTTCTTCCTTTTTCTTCCAGAACTTTGTCCAGATCATCAGCAACTTGCTGGCCGAGGAGAACAGGGACAAGTGGGAGGAGGCGCAGCTGGTACGCCTGCCCGCCTGGGGATGGCTGTGGACATCTCTGTTCCTCCCCATCCCCCAGGCCAGCTCAGGGTGGCGTCTTGGGTTCAAATCCCAGCTCGGCCTCTTCCAGGAAGTCACTTAGCCTTCTGAGCTTCGGCGTCCCCGTCCGTCAGATGACAGGCTCACCGCACGGGGCTCAGGGAGGGGTCTGAGAAAGTGTGTTGGCTGTAGGATGCAGGCCAGGACGTGGCAGTCCTTTCTCATCTGGAGAGAACGGTCCGCCTCCCCCGCACACTGACCGGGAACTTGCCGCTACTCCTGTGCCCAGGGGCTGCGGCGCCCAGAGACCCCTGCTCTCCTCCTATCTGGACACCCAGCCATAGGCTGGAGCGCCGCAGACCCTCTGGGCTGTGTTCTCATCCACAAATTGGCAGTGGACACTCAGGTCCCGCTCTGCTTCCCAAGTCAGGTCCAGAGCCCTGCAGGGTAGGGAGTGACTGGCAGGACCCCATCAAGGAGGGAACAGATGAGGGAAGGAGGCGGCTGAGTCCCTGCTGGGGAGGCAGGGGACTTGGGTGACACTCAGCTCTGGCTCATTCTTGACTGGGCTGCCCCCCACCATCTTGAGGCTCCCTGACCCCGCCCCTGTCCCGTCCCCAGATGGGCCCCAATGCCAAGGAGCTCTTCCGGCTAGTGGAGGACTTCGTGGACGTCATTGGCTTTCGCATGAAAGACTTGCGGGACGCGTACCAGGTGACAGACAACCTGGGTAAGCCCAGCCCTCGCTCTCCCAACTCTCAGGCCTGACCCTGCAGCCCTGGACGGAGCCCTCCAACCTGAGTTTCCGGCCAGGCGTGCCGAAACTGCAGGACCCCCGGCCAGGTTCTAGGATGATCTATGAGTCCTTAGGTGCACGGACCTGAGTCTCCTGACGACGGTTGGATGTGATCCTGGGAGGGGGTCAGCGTGGGGGCTCTGGACCCAGACCAGGCCCTGGACACTTAAGAGTCTTGGGATGCAGCAGGAAGCCCCAGCCACACCTTCTACCTCCCTGGGGCCAGGAGCCCGTGGTGCCTTGTCCCCAGTACCCGCTGTGCTGGGACCTCGGAGATTTGAAGGCAAGGTTGCACTCTGCTCCCAGAAGCACTTGTCAGAGGGGCCTGGCGACACCCAGCTCAGGAGCACTGACAGAATCTCAGATGGGGAGGTGGCAGTGCAGGCCTTGAGGGGCTGGAGAGAGCCGTAGACAGGCCTGGGCTTGGGCGGCTGACGCCGGCTGCCAGCACAAGGGCCCGCAGCAGCTGCAGGCGGTGATCATCGCCGCGCCCCTTAAACAGCTCTCCCATGCGCGTTTATGCAGGGCCCCTCCCCAGACAATCTTCTCATAGTGGGGAGCTGGGCTGGGACCCAGCCCGGTGGTGGTCCACACAGCGCCGAGGAGGGCGATGGTCACTGCCTCTGCGGTGACTCCTGGGCCTCGGGACGTGTCCTCTGGGCCCGCTGTGCTCATTCTCGCGCATCTGGGGACTCACCCGGGCAGGGATGAATGCCTGCTAAGCTAGAAGTTCCTAGAGCCCTGGTCCCGCCTTTCGCCTTCGAGCTCAGGATCCCAGAGCTGGGGAGACCCCTGAGGACAGGGGAGCGGGAGCAGCGTCCTCCTGTAGGTGGGGTGACCCCAGCCTGGAGGTCCCCTGGAGGCGGAGTCAGCAGTGGCTCCAGACTGCTGGGTCCCTTTCTCGCTGGGTTGACAGGGCCCTTGTTCTGGGTGAGATAGGAGTGGCCGGAAAGCAGGCTCTTCTGTGGCCACATGTAATGGGCGTGGCCTGGAGGCCACCTCAGCTCTCAGCCCCCCGGTCCCGGACCTTGCTGTGGAGGCTGGACCCCTGGCCACCCAGCACCACCCACTGCCCCTGGAGTGGGGCTTAGGCCTGGGCCGAGTCCCCTGAACTTCCACCTCCAGGGAGCCTGTTCGGAGCCAGTGGACATTCAGGGCCCACCCTTTGCCACCAAAGGAGGCCCTGGACTCCTCCCGTCACCCCTCATTAGCCCTCCCTTCCACATACCCGCACACCCCCATTCTCCTGCACACCCCCATTCTCCCCCACACCCCACTCACACACTCGCACCTGTGTACCCTACACAGGTACACCCTGTGTGCCCCTGCACACCCCACACCCCCATTCACCCCAATCAGATACTCATAGCCCCGTACCCGACGCACCCAAACGCCTACGCCCTGAGCACCCCATGTGACCCTGCACACCCCACACCCCCATTCACCCCAATCAGATACAGCCCTGTACCCGATGCACCCAAACTCCCTGCACACTGAGCACCCCACACCCCCACACCCCTCACCCCCATTCACCCCAGTCACATACTCACAGCCCTGTACCTGATGCGCCCAGATGCCCTGCGCCCTGTGCACCCCCTGTACCCCCCACACCCCTTGCGTGGTGTGGCTGGGTGGCCCCACGAACACTGCGCTTGTTCTGAGCCAGGAGTAGCCCCGTGATGGTCCCACCCAACTTCCCGTCCCAGGGCCAAGGCTCCTCGCCCTGAAACCACTCTGTCTCCCTTTGTCTGTCACTGCTGTCTCTCACCTCCCCCCACCCCCAACCCCGCCACAGTCCTCAGCATCCACAAGCTCCCAGCCAGCGGAGCCACCGACATCAGCTTCCCCATGAAGGGCTGGCGGGCCACAGGCGACTGGGCCAAGGTGCCGGAGGACAGGGTCACTGTGTCCAAGAGCGTCTTCTCCACGGGGCTGGCAGGTGAGGGCCTCAGGGGGCTGGAGGAGCTCCCCAGGGTCTAGAACTTCTCAGTCCCCCCAGAGAACTTCCCAGCCCCACTCCAGAAGCACTCCAGAAGTTCTGATGTGCTGCGCCGAGGGCTAGGGTGGTGTCCGTTTCTTCCACACAATCTCAGTGTTCCTGAGATTGCCCCCTCTTCCAGGAAGCCCTCTTTGCCCTCCCTATGTTGGGAGGCCCCAGGCAATCTTGGCTGAACGGACCCCCTCATCAAAGGGAGGGAGAGGGTCTTGCCTGGTGTCACACAGCAGGCGATTCCAGTGCCCTGCCTGCCGCTGGCTTTCAGGGGTCACTCGGGGGGCCGAGGAAGTATCCCAGCTCCATGGCAGTGCTGTGTCCATGGCGGGGTGGCGGGGGGCACACTCCTCTTGCCCAGCAGGGCCTTGGCCTGGGGGTGGTAGGGGGAGGGCGACCATAGTGCTCTCTTCCAGAGGCTGACGACTCGTCTGTGTTCGTGGTGGGCACCGTGCTTTACCGAAACCTGGGCAGCTTCCTGGCCCTGCAGAGGTGGGCATCACGGGCACAGCTCGGGGCTGGGGAGGCTGGGTGTGGCGGAGGTGGAGTCTGGGGAGGCCGGCCTGGGGAGGTGGGGCGAGGGGCTCCTGACCCAGCATGGCCGCCGCTGTCCCCCAGGAACACGACTGTCCTGAACTCCAAGGTCATCTCGGTGACGGTGAAGCCGCCGCCTCGCTCGCTGCTCACACCCTTGGAGATCGAGTTCGCCCACATGTACAACGTGAGAGTCCTCCGCGCGCACGTCCGCGTGCACGGACCCCTCCGCGCGTCCCCGTGCGCGCACGTCCCGGCCCCTGGCCGGCCTTAGAGGGCGCGCCTTTACCCCCGAGCGGCGCGCGGGGACAGCGGGAGGCAGAGCTGCGGGGACTTGCCCGGGGTCACAGGCGGGGACTGAAGGAGCAGAACGCAGCCTAACCCGGGTGCGAGGCCACTGCTCCCGGGCCCTGCCGGTCCTGCCGCTCCTTGGAGAGGACGGAGCCGTCCTCTGCCGTGTCCCCCCCGGCAGGCCCGCCACGCCCTCCTCCCGGGCTCTCTGTCGGGCCCGAGAGGCCCTCGACCACCGGGAGCCTCCCACAGCCGCTCCGCTCCCCACCCAGGGCGGGCAGCGTCGTCCGGAGCTGGGCCGCGCCCAGCGTCTCTGCCTGGCCTCGCCCTCATCAGGCTGGAGCCCCGTAACCGCCCCGCAGCCTGTGCGGCGGGGGTGCCTGCCGCGCGCTGTCTGTGCCCCTGGCCCTCCCGGTGGCCGGTCCGTATTAAGCGGAAGCGGCCGCTGCTGCTCAGTCCCGCCCAGAGAGGGGACAGAAGCTGCCCGAGGCCGCGCAGCGGGCTGGGGGCTGAGCCGGCCCCTTCCCCGCTCTGGGCCTCAGTTTCTCCTCTGCAAACGCCGTCTCTGGGGAGCAGCGGAGGCAGGGCGCCAGGCGGGGCAACGGGACCCTGGGTGGACACCGCCTCGGGCGGGGCTCGAGGCGGGCAGGTGGCCTGACTCCACCGTCTCTCCCAGGGTACCACCAACCAGACCTGCATCCTGTGGGACGAGACGGACGCGTAAGTGTCTCGGCCTGCGGCCTCCAGGGAGGGCTCGGCGGCCAGGAGGGAGGGGCCTGGGCTCCAGGTTCGGGACACCTGCTCACCGTCCCCCGCACGGGCGGTCTCTCCCTGCCTAGTCCAGCACTGATGGCGCAGGGGGCCCACCCAGCCAGTTTCCCACCCCTCCTAGGGAGGTCCAGAGGACTGCGGGGGTCCCCCAGGCCAGGTGAGGGGAATGGGCATGGCCACAAAGCAGGCCAGCTGGGTGAGACCCAGGGTGACCGATGGGATGCAGAGGCGGGGACTCCTGGGGTCTCGGGCCCAGCTCCCTGCCCCGCATGTGGCACCCGCCTGTGTCAGGCCCTGTCGCTCCGCTGTGATGAGTGGGGGCTGGGCACTGGGCTGGACTGGCCAGGCTGTGATTCAGAGTCACGGCACCTTCATGGGCGCCCAGAGCAGGTTCCCCCCAGACACAGGGAGACAGAGGGAAAGGTAGTTGGGGCTCGTGTGGTCACAGAAGAGAGTTTGTGCAAAGGCCCTAAAGTGGGGGCGGCCTCAGAGGCAAGGAGGGTCAGAGTCTGGGGAGACCGGGCAGGAGAGACCTTGGCGGCTGGAACCTGATGGGCCAGGTGGGCCTGGTGGGGGCTCAACCTTCCCCTAACCGGTTTGGTATCCCCTGGGGAAGGGGTGGTCAGAGAGTGGTGTGTCATTGTCACCACCTGCCTCCCTCAGCCCTGGCACTGCCAGTCCCCAGGCCAGCCCCAGGGCTATGGGGTGCGTCCCTCATGCCGTGGGCAGTGCAATGATGGAGGTGTGTCCTGTGAGGTCAGGGGAGACTCCCAGAGTGGCTGACACGTGAGGAGGACACGTTCTCCTGGCAGAGGGTGGAGGGGGGTCTCAGGCAGAAGCAGTTTGAGCAAAAATGTGGAGGTTGGAAGGTACAGGAGGAATGTGAGGTGTGGCCAGTGAGAGTGGGCAGCTGGAGGGGCAGGGGTGTGGGGTGGGGGAAGGCTGCAGGGGGCAGTCTGTAGGGGCTGTGGACCTGTGGGAGTTGTTGGGGAGGGATGTGATTACCATGCGTCCATCAAAATCCTCCACTCACCTATCCTATCCATCCTCCCATCCACCCATCCTCCCATCCACCCATCCATCCTCCACCCACCTATCCTCCCATCCATCCTCCACCCACCCATCCTCCCATCCATCCATCCATCCACCCATCCTCTCGTCCTCCCATCCATCCATCCATCCTCCCATCCATCCTCCACCCACCCATCCTCCCATCCATCCATCCATCCATCCACCCATCCTCCCATCCATCCATCCTCCACCCATCCTCTCGTCCTCCCATCCATCCTCCACCCACCCGTCCTCTCATCCTCCCATCCATCCTCCACCCACCCATCCTCCCATCCATCCATCCATCCTCCCATCCATCCTCCACCCACCCATCCTCCCATCCATCCATCCATCCACCCATCCTCCCATCCATCCATCCTCCACCCATCCTCTCGTCCTCCCATCCATCCTCCACCCACCCGTCCTCTCATCCTCCCATCCATCCATCCTCCCATCCATCCTCCCCCCACCCATCCTCCCATCCATCCATCCATCCTCCCATCCATCCTCCACCCACCCATCCTCCCATCCATCCATCCATCCATCCATCCTCCCATCCACCCACCCATCCTCCCGTCTTCCCATCCATCCATCCATCCTCCCATCCACCCACCCATCCTCCCGTCCTCCCATCCATCCACCCATCCTCTCGTCCTCCCATCCATCCTCCACCCACCCGTCCTCCCATCCTCCCATCCATCCTCCACCCACCCATCCTCCCATCCATCCATCCATCCTCCCATCCATCCTCCACCCACCCATCCTCCCATCCATCCATCCGTCCTCCTCCCACCCATCCTCCCATCCATCCATCCATCCATCCATCCTCCCATCCACCCACCCATCCTCCCGTCCTCCCATCCATCCACCCATCCTCTCGTCCTCCCATCCATCCTCCACCCACCCGTCCTCCCATCCTCCCATCCGTCTTCCTCCCACCCATCCTCCCATCCATCCATCCTCTGCCTGCCCACCCCTCTGCAGTGCTCCCAGCCACTGGCAAAGCATGCTTTCTGAGGCCCTGGTGCTCAGCCTCCTCCTGTCCCCTGTAAGGAAGGACAGGAAAGTAGGAACACCCTGTGAAATGGTCCGGTCACACCATGTGCCAAGAAGTGGAAGCAGTGGATCTGGTGGCAGGCGGGGTGAGGAGCCTGAGAGCAGGTTCACAGAAGCCTCTCTGGGGTGGTGTTTGAGAGACGCCTGCTCAGTACTGCACGTAGGTGTCTGGGGACAAGCATTTTGGCAGAAGGAACAGACAGTGCAAAGGCCCCGTGGTGAGAGAGTGCAGGTCCGTGCATGGACTTCACTGCCCTTGCCTGCTCTGGGGTGTGAGGATAGGGTCGGGGAAGCGCTAGGGTGGACCACGTGACCCCAGGAAACCAGCCCTCTAGCTTTGTGCCGGAGGCTGTTTTTCTCTGAATTTCGCGAGCGGCATAAACTTTGCACAAAATGGACTGACAGAAAAGGGTGAAAAAAGAAAAGGCAAGAACGAGGGCTCGCATGCTCCCAGGGTGGCTCCTGTGGCCATCATATGGCTGCCGTCCACTCCATCTGGCCCCTGACGTCAGCACAAGCCCCTTTCCATAGTCCAGAAACCCTCCCACCGGGCTGTACAAAGATGGCCCGGAGCCCCTGGGGTGCCTGGTTCACCCAGCGGCCCTGCCCCTGGATAGCTCTGCTCATATTTCTGATTGTTTCGTTGGCATCAAATCCCTGGACAACTTCAAGGTCTTGGTAGTAAATTGCTTTCCAGAAAGGTGGACCTATCCTTGCCCTTTGCCCTCCGGGGGCAGCAGATTGTGAGAGGCCTGGCCAGCCCAGTGAGTGTCAGGTGCACTGTCCCCAGGGCACGGTCGGGGCAGATCCCGACCCCTGGGAGCGTCCCTGTGGCTGGAGTCTGCCTGCTTGCATGTGGAAGCAGAGTGGGGATGGGGGCAGACAGCGGCCAGGCCCGTGGGACGCTCACATCTGGCCGTGGCCTCCACTAGACCCTCCTCTGTCAGGTGTGGGGGCCTGCCCACACCCCAGGCCTTCCTTGCCCTCTCCTAGTCCCCCCTGGACAGTTGGGACTGTTAAGGCCTCTGTGCCTGGGCCCAGGGCCCTGTGGACAGAGGGAAGGTGCCAACAGCTGGCCCGCGTTGGAGGTGCCCCAGAACACATGCGCCCACAAGCACCCTGCTCAGTCCCGGGGTGGCCTTGGGAGCCCTGCCTGTTACTTCTGGAGAAACCGAGGCTCTGGAAGGTTGGTGCTTCAGCTCAGGGTTGGAGATCAAAGCTTCTTCCCCAGAGCTGGACAGCCTGGGGCCCAGAAGTGATGGGGTGGGGGCACAGGGCAGGGAGGAGGCAGCTGGCTCTCCCCGCCCATGTTGTGCAGGAAGCACCTCCCTCCGTGGCCAGGTGAGGCCATCTCTCACATAAAAGGGCTCAGAGGAGCCAACAGTTTCCCAGGTGACCCGAAGTGGGGACCAGGGCCAGGGCCCCAGGTTGCTTCCACTGGTGTGCCCAGTGATCAGGTCTGTGCTGGCGTGGGCCTGTGTTTGTATGTGTTTGGATGAGAAAGGGTCTCATGTCAGAATTGTTTGTATGTGGGTTGGGGGGAGCGGTCAGTGGGAATTGAGAGCCACTAGGAGAAGGAAATGGCAACCCACTCCTGTGTTCTTGCCTGGAGAGTCCCAGGGATGGGGAAGCCTGGTGGGCTGCCGTCCATGGGGTCTCACAGAGTCGGACACGACTGAACTGACTTAGCAGCAGCAGCAGCAGCAGCGACCTTCAGCTGAGAAGCGGTGAGCTTCTGACCCATGACTGAGTCTCGGCCCGGGTCACTGCAGGAGCCTGGACCCCAAGCCAGACTGGGCCCTGGCCTTGGGCACACTCTGAGCGTGGGCCACTCTGAGCCTGGGCCACTCTGAGCCTGGGCCACTCTGAGCCCTGACGCAGCGTCTCACCCGGCGTCACTTGTGCGTGCTCACATGTAACGTGTAAGTGTGCGCTTGTCACGTGTGTGGAGAGCCGCCGCCTCTTGCAGACACACGCACCCGTCAGGCACGTGACACACTCTTCTCGGAAAGTCTGAGTCAGGCTTTCCACCCACAGTGCGGACCCTCCACCTGCCTCGCCCCCAGTCGCACACGCACTCTTGCATGCACAGGCTCAGCGTCTACACTTGGGACGACCGCTCACAGCGAGGCTCAAGGCCGCCCCCCAACGCCCCCACACCCTTATGCCAGTCTGGCCAGTGGCAGTGAGGGCCTAGGGGGCAGGGCTGTTAGAGAGGGAAAGGGAGTCTTTTCAGAATTCTCAAATGTTTAGGTGGCGGGGGAGGGGGGTCCGGAAGGATCAGCTGGTGGGGGCGGGGTGGACGAAGGCCAAAAGCACCGCCCGAGTTCATGTCTGCGGTTCTGAAAGGACAGCTCCCTGTGTCTTTCTAAGAAGCTGCAAATGTTTTGCAGTTTCCTTTTAAAAATAAACAACTGAGAGTTACACAGAGCAGAGAAGTCAAAGCGGGCAGGCCCTCAGAAGTCACCTCTCTGGCCGCACTTGAAGATGGTGTGGCTGAGTCCCAGCGTGGGGACAGCAGGACAGGACAGGCCTTGGTGCTCTGCCCCCATTTCGGAAGGTGCTGTGCCCGATACCAGGCCCACACGGGCTTCAGGGTTTCATGTCCACCATGTCTCATGCTCCCGGGTCCACACTCAAGTCAGCTGTAAAGGCTCTGAGAAGTCCTGCAGCGGGCTGCTACTGAGTCAGGTTGGGGGTTTCCCTAACTACTGGGCACTTGGCACCTCTACACTCTGGAACTTGAGCTGGGAGAGCAGACGCTGGGACAGGCTGGTGGAGGGCAGGGTGCTCCCCCAGTCTGTAGGGTCTTCTCCAAAGCCTGACCGCCCGCCAGGCACCTTCCAGCGTTCACTCCCACAGCTTTCTCAGTCGGGCTGAGGACCAGGCCCAGAGTTCTGTTCGACAAGCCTCGGGTGCCCCGTGGGTGTGCCAGTCCGGGCTCTCTCCCCACCCCTGCAGGTGCAGCTGTCCTGGAGGACGCTCAGGACCCAGGCCCGGGCCCGTCCCTGGGGTCCTTGCCCAAGTGCGTGTCCTGGTCCCTTTAAGAGCCTTGCCCCTCCCCCCAGAAGTCCTTGGTTTCCTTGGAGAGGGCGGTGAGGGGGCAGGCGGAGGGGGGCAAGCGGAAGGGAGACTTGGCAGGGTCCCCAGGTCACTGTCAGCGGCCGGTTCCCAGCCCGACTTCTCCCACGCCGTCTGGTTCCTGATGGGGGCAGAGAAGGCGGGCGAGGGGGGTAAGCGGAGGAGGGGGAGACAGCTGGACACAGAAAGCCTTTTGGTGTCCCTTCATGATTGTGGGTGGGAGGTGGGGTCGTGCTCTGCGCCCCCACCTAGGTGGAGAGCTAGGGCCAGGGAGGGGTGCAGTGCTGCTCTCAGCGGCGAGACCACCCACCCCCAGCCCCTGCTCTGGACTCAGCCCCAGCCCCTTCCCCAGCACGCCTCCCTTCTCTGAGCCTCCCCTGGACTGTGTGCTTACAGAGTGAGGTCCTGGCAGAGGCCTGCTCTGAGCCTGCCCTCCTCGAGGGGCATCTGAGTCCAGGCCTGCCTGTCTCGGCTGGGTTTGGGACCTGGAAGGGACAGACAACAGTGAGGTCACGGCCCAGGGACAGCAGCTGCTCTCAGAACCTGGGGCAGTGAGTGCCCCCGCCCTGGCAGGCAGCCCGGCTCCCCAGGCCGCAGTCCTCCGCCCCACAGGCCCCTCACCACTCCCCTCCTTGGCGCCAGCTGGAGCGCCTGGCGCCTTTGTCCCTGGCTCCTGTGCCTCTTCTCCAGCCTCAAAGCCACCTGCTTCTGCAGGCCTTTCTTCCTGTTTTCCTACATGCCCCCCAGGTCCCCTGCTTCCCAGCTCTGACTCCCATTTGCCAAAATTCTGTGTATCTGAATGTGTCCCCCTATGAGTGTGTGAGCCTCCTGATCAAATTGCGAGCCCCTCAATCAGAGTGTGAGCACCCGATCAGAGTGTGAGCCCCTCCAGCAGATTGTGAGTCCCTCAGAAGAGTGTGAGCCCCTCCAACAGAGCGTGAGCCCCCAGCAGAGTGTGAACCCCAAGCAGAGTGTGAGCCCTCGATCAGAGTGTGAGCCCCCATCAGAGTGTGAGTCCCCCAGCAGAGTGTGAACCCCCAGCAGAGTGTGAGCCCCCAGCAGAGTGTGAGCCCTCCAACAGAGTGTGAGCCCCCAGCAGAATGTGAGCCCCCAGCAGAGTGTGAGCCCTCCAACAGAGTGTGAGCCCCCAGCAGAGTGTGAGCCCTCCAACAGAGTGTGAGCCCCCAGCAGAGTGTGAGCCCTCCAACAGAGTGTGAGCCCCCAGCAGAGTGTGAGCCCTTCAACAGAGTGTGAGCCCCCAGCAGAGTGTGAGCCCTCCAACAGAGTGTGAGCCCCCAGCAGAGTGTGAGCCCCCAGCAGAGTGTGAGCCCTCCAACAGAGTGTGAGCCCTCTCTTCATGCAGGGCCTGGGTCTCCCCGTCCAGTGTCCCTCACCCCCGGGCTTTCACTACCTGCTGGAAGGAGCACTGGGGAGGGGTGGGGCCCTGCCAGGAGAGGGAGCATCGCAGACACATGGACATGTGTTCAAGTGCTCAAGGTGGGTGGGTGCCCTCCTGGGTGGAGTCAGGGCCCGCGGGTCTACTGGGTCAAGTGCAGCTGTTCCCTTCCTGTGCCTTCCCACTTTTATGGCCCCGTAAGTCTGGGTGCCAGAGTCGGTGGTGGTCGTGGAGGAGGGGTCGGGGCTGGCACGTCAGGGGAGGCACGGTGTGGCCGCCCTGAGCTCCCGGGACCTGCTGGATGCAGGTGGGGGCAGCGCTGGATGGCTCTGTTTTGGGAGGGTGTCGGTGCTCGAAGCTGCTGGAGGTGGGGAGGGGCAGGTGGACCAACCACATGGTCTGCCCCTGGTCAGTGGCCTGTGGTCAGGGGAGCTGGGAAGGGCCACTCGAACCTTCCCCTGCCCTGCCTCCCGCACCCGCACTGATCTGGGGATGAGGGGACAAGGAAGAGCCTGAGTTGCTCTCAGGGAGGAGGGGGCTTCAGGGAGGTCAGTGCTGAGCCCTGAGCGCATGGGGCAGTGCCCACAAGTGGGGAGGGCGCTCACCTCCTTCCTCCACTGAGATTTGTGGGTTCCAAGAGGGGTTGCCTGGGGCGACGGAGACAGCTGCCAGGGGCTGGGGGACTGGGGGGTCCCTGCACTGGGATGGGCCTGGAGGGTGTGAGGTGACCCTCCTTCCTCGAGCCACTTGCTTCCCCGCGCTTGGGGTGTGCAGTTGCTAGTTTCCTGAGGCAGAAAAGTCTTAATTGAAACCCCAGCTCCCCAGGCTGCCCGGTGGCTTGCTGGTGGTATTGGCAGGGACTGACGTCCTCTTCTCTGCAGAGAACCAACTCAGGATGCAGATGGCAAGAGGTGCAGGAGACACAGGAAAGCTTCCACATTAGCAGGGAGGGCGGAGTGACCACGGTGACCATTACCCTTTCCTGGCCTGGAAATGACCTTGATGGAGTGACCTTGAGGTTCACCTTGGAGGGTGGGGTGTGGTCAGCGGTGTGAAGGATCAGATGATGCTGATGGTGAGGTTGCCTGGGTTCAGCCCATCGTGACTGACGGGCATGGTGGGTGGTGAGGCCACCTGCCAGACGGTTTCTGCCTACACAGTGCCCTGGGCGTGGCGGCTTGAGTGTTGGTGAGGGGGGTTCCCAGCCGGTGTCGGTCCACAGACACAGAGCCGGGTCGGAGGTGACGGCAGTCGTGGTGGCACTGCGAACAGCGGCGGCGATGCGGATGAGCTCGGCGGTCAGGTCTCTGTGCTGAGTGACAGCACTGGCAGCCACGTGTGGTGGTGGTGGTGCCGCGGGCGTCGCTGCTGGCGGCGTGACTGGCCGCGGTGACGGCCCTGTGGCAGTGAGGGCCGTGTTGTTGTAGCTGCTGCTAGTGGTGGTGGTGGTGACGGCGTTGGCGCGGAGGTGACAGAGAAGGTGATAGAAGTGAGGAGGCGGCTGATAACCTGATGGTGCTGGTGGTGGTGTTGCGGGTGGTGGTGACAGAGTGGAAACAGTGGAGGTATTGATGGTGGTGATGGTGATGCTTTTAATGACCCAGTTAACCATGATGGTGTGGTCACTCACCTAGAGCCAGACATCTGGAGTGTGAAGTGGGCCTTAGGAAGCATCAGTACGAACAAAGAGAATGGAGGTGATGAAATTCCTGTTGAGCTATTTCAAATCCTGAAAGATTACACTGTGAAAGTGCTGCACTCAATATGCCAGCAAATTTGGAAAACTCAGCAGTGGCCACAGGACTGGAAAAGGTCAGTCTTCATTCCAATTCCTAAGAAAGGCAATGCCAAAGAATGCTCAAATTATACTATACAACTGCACTCATTTCACATGTCAGCAAAACTATGCTCAAAATCCTTCAAGTTAGGTTTCAATAGTACAAGGACCGAGAACTTCCAGATATACAAGCTGGATTTATAAAAGGCAGAGGAACCAGAGATCAAATTGCCAATATAAGCTGAGTCATAGAAAAAGGAAGGGAGTTCCCAAAAAAATCTAATTCTGCTTCATTAACTACACTAAAGCCTTTGACTGTGTAGATCACAACAAACTATGGAAATTTCTTAAAGAGATGGGAATACAGACCACCTGAGAAATCTGTATGCAGGTCAACAAGCAACAGTTAGAAATGGACATGCAACATGGACTGTTTCAAAATTGGGAAAGGAGTATGTCAAGACTGTATACTGTCACTCTGGTTATTTAACTTACATGCAGGATACATCATGAGAAATGCCAGACTGGATGAATCACAAGCTGGAATCAAGACTGCTGGAAGAAATAGCAACAATCTCAGCTATGCAGATGATACCACTTTAATGGCAGAAAGTGAGGAGGAACTAAAGACCCTCTTGATGAAGATGAAAGAGGACAGTGAAAAAGGTGGCTTAAAACTCAACATTCTAAAAACTACGGTCATAGCATCTGGTCCTGTCACTTCATGGCACACAGATGGGGAAACAGCATCAGATTTAATTTTCTCAGGCTCCAAAATCAGTGCGGACGGTGATTGCAGCCACGAAATTTAAAGATGCTTGCTCCTTGGAAGGAAAGCTATGACAAACCTAGACAGAGTATAAAGCAGAGACATCACTTTGCCAACAAACGTCCATAGCCAAAGCTATGGTTTTTCCCGTGGTCATGTATGGATCTGAGAGTTGGACCGTGAAGAAGGCTGATCGCCGAAGAATTGATGCTTTTGAACTGTGGTGCTGGAGAAAACTCTTCAGAGTCCCTTGGACTGCAAGGAGATCAAACCAGTCCATCCTAAAGAAAATCAGTCTCGAATATTCATTGGAAGGACTGATGCTGAAGCTCCAATACTTTGGCCAACTAATTTGAAGAGCTGACTCACTGGAAGAGACCCTGATGCTGAGAAAGATTGAAGGTGGGAGGAGAAGGGAACAGCAGAGAATAAGATGGTTGGATGGCATCACTGACTCAATGGGCATGAGTTTGAGTAAGCTCCAGGAGACAGTGAAGGTCGGAGAAGCCTGGCGAGCTGCAGTCCATGGGGTCTCACAGAGTCGGACACGGCTGAGCAACTGAAAAACAAACGGAGATGATGTCGTGGTAATGACGGTCCGATGGCGGGCCATGGTGCTGTGATTGTGTCATTCTTGATGCTGGCGGTGCTGTTAATGATGGAATGCTGGGGATGGCGGTGGGGACAGTGGCGGAGGCAACGATTGTGTTGTCGACGTTGCTGGTGATGCTACTGATGGTGGTGGTGGTTTCAGTGGGAGCCGTCAGGGTGGAGGTTGTGGTGACAGTTAAGGTGGCGGTGGTGGTGATCTCAGCTCTTTGGGAGATTGGAAGCCCCTCCTGGGAACCAGGACCCGCCCATAGCGCAGTTCTCGAGGCCGAGTGCGGCACACAGGTCAGACACCAGCCCGGGGAGATGAGCGAACTGGGTGCATGGGCCGAGGAGAGGGTGTCCTGGAGGAGACAGAGCTGGGCTGGGGCTGTGAGGGCTGGTGTCTCCTGGAGCTGAGGAAGTGGCCGTGGAGGTGCCCGTGCCCAGCACAGGGCCTGAGCAGGCCGGTGAGGGACTCGCGTCCTGAAAGTGAGTGACCGGCCAGCCTGGAGCCTGAGAGTGGGGCGTCAAGGCCCGGCCCCTCGGCTGGCGGGGGGAGCTGACAGGCTGGACAGAGCTGGGCCTGCGGTGCGGCAGGCGGAGGTCTGAGTGGGCGGCAGAGGCTCGGGCAGGCTTCATGGACTCTGAGATGGCAAGGGTCAGCAGGTGGGCTGAGGCTGGCAGGACCCCAGCCTTCCCAGGCCAGAGGACTTCCTGGCAGTGCTGGGGAGTTCTGGGCCCCAGACTCACCCGGGGCCCTGGTGGCCTTGCCCAGGCAGGTGGGTCAGTCAGTGAAGAACCACCAGGTCCCGAGGACAGCCGGTTTCCCAGTCTGGGGTGGGCCTACGGCCGGAGGCCCCGACTCAGAGGGAGCGGCGCCAGCTGAGAGCCAGGAGATGGCCATCACAGCTTTGTGGGGAGCATGAGATGCCCCGGAGGCCCCAGTCACTGCCCGCTGGATGCTGAGTGAGCCCGAGCGCCGACGCGCTGCGAGAGCAGCCTGTGGGCAGGGGTGCAGGCTGGATGGGTATGCTCTGCCCTGACATGTATCCATCCCCCGGGGTCCCCAGACCCTGAGCCAAGAGGGGATGGAGCTGACCTGGGCCTGCCCTGCGGGTTCTCAGTGGCCAGGCAGGGAGATGGGGGCTGGGCACAGAACTCTCGAGCTTGAGGAGGCCTCCTGGAGACGGCCGGCCGTGCCTCGGGGGAGCCCTGAAGGATGGGGCTGAGTCAGCCAGGGGACAGACGAGTGTGTGGTCAGAGGGACTGGCCAAGACCAAGACCTGGAGGCAGGAGAGGCGCCTGTGTTGCCGCTGGTGGTTCCTCTGCACTGGCACATGCAAGCGGGGCTGCCTGGGGGTGGGGAGGGCTTGACAGTCACTATAAGCTCCAGCCGCTGGCTAGGTAGGACCCAGAAAAGAAGCACCAGTGCAGCAGCAGGGTAGGACCTGGTGAAGGAGCCAGGGGCAGCACTTCAGAACTCACTTCTTATCCCAGCAGGCTCCCTGGAGGAGGTGGCTCAGCACAAGCCTTGATGTGTGGGTCATTGGTCAATAGGGGGTCAACAGTTAATAGGGGGAGATGGGAGGTAGGCATTCTGGATGTGTCCCATACGATTCTGCAGGGGTTGTGCCTGGAATGGGTGGTCTGGGGGGCACAAAGTCTAGGCTGAGCGAGCCCCTGCCTGCAGAGACACCTTGCCCACTCCCTGTTCTCTCACTGGGGTGATCTGTGCCCACTCTGGCTTCTTTCTGCTGTGTGGGAGGACACCTATGAGTCACTCACACTCCAGTGTGAATTAGCCCATCAAACCCCAGGGGACGCCGAGGCACAGCCCAATAATAGAGCCTGCTCCGTGGGCTGGCAGGAGGCATCCTGAGCGCAGTGAAGGCTCTGGCTCCATTGGTGGGCAGGCTGGGCTCTTTATGACTGTCCCTGATGTGCCATGAGCAGGCAGGGCCCTGGGCTAGGCACAGTGTGCCTGTGGTCCCTGGACATCAAAGTGGGGGGCTGGTGCTCACTTCACAGAGGAGGCACCGCAGCTCTGAGTGGCCGGAAGGGAATTTGCCCAGGAAGGGAACAGACCTTGGCCCCCAGTGCTCCTTGACTCCCCCTCCCCGCAGGGAGCCGGCAGGGGTGTGCCACAGGCTGAGCCTCCTCCCAGCCACCCTGGGCCCTGGGGAAGGTCCCTAGCAGGGTTTCCTGAGCTGGGTGGGGCCCAGCTAACTCCCCAGGCTGCCTTTTCTGAGCCACCCCACCTGGGCACCAGGATAAGGTGCGGCTCCTGCCCGGGTGCTGAGTGAGGTAGGGCTGCACCGGGTGGGGTTGCAGGGCGCTGCAGTTCACGGTCTGTGTGTGGCTGGAGGGGAGTGCTGGGGTGGGGGGCAGTCCCCGGGGCTGTGGGCCCCTGAGTGAGGAGGGAGCTGGGGGAGGTCTTGAGCAGAGGACAGCGTGTCCTGGCAAATTTCAAATGATGGCGGGGGGCAGACAGGCAGTGGAGGGCACGGTGGAGGCTGGTGGTGAGGGGGGTCCCACCAGGTGGCGGCCGCAGGGTGGGGAGCAGCAGTGACACTTGCATGTCTGCAAGGCAGGCCAGACGCCCACGGGTCTGCAGGTGTAAGCCGCAGGGGCGGAGGGCCTGGGGGTCACCACCAAGCAGCAGGGCCTTGCTTGCCCACCCACAGCAAGTCCCGGCTGGGTGCCCGTTTCCAGCAGGTTGTGGGCAGTGGGGAGAGCCAGCCGGGCCCCCCTCCCACCCTCTCAGAGCAGGACGCAAGCGGGAGATTCGGACCATCACACGCGGTGGGAAAACCGGGCAGGGCAGGAGGACCCTCCAGCCACTGGCAGAGGTTGCGGGTCAGGACGGCCTTGCTGTGAGAGCCGGCCTTGCTGTGAGAGCCAGGGTGCGGGCCCGTGGCTGCGGGTGTCGGGGATGAGCTGGCCAGGCCAGGCCCAGCTGAAGGGCATGCAGGCTGCAGATAGCCGCTGGGGGCCACGTTCTCAAGGACCACTTGGGGCAGGCGTGAAGGGGAGTGGTGGGGAGGCGGGAACAGAAGGTCACCTGCCCAGGGAGCGAGGTTGGCAGGTGAGGCTGGCACGGGGGCAGGGGGGAAGAGGCAGGGTGTATTCAGGACTGACCCCAAGGCGCCGGGGGCTGGGGGTAGCTAGGGGAAACTCAGGTGTCAGCGCAGGGTCAGGACGCACGGCGGAGGCTGTGTGGAGAGGTTGCTGGGTCGGTCTGAAGTAAAGGGAATCGTCCCTTGGGTTTGGTGACAAGGGGTCTTGCAGGAGCACAGTGGGAGGAGCCCGCGGTGAGGAACTGGTGGCCTGCAGCGGGGTGGGCAGTGCTGGACCTTTCCAAGGGCACATGCGGGGGGCACAGC
Organism: Moschus berezovskii; assembly: GCF_049115385.1. NCBI lineage: Eukaryota > Metazoa > Chordata > Mammalia > Artiodactyla > Moschidae > Moschus > Moschus berezovskii. Next base: position 82,041,328 of record NC_142475.1, read on the forward strand.
TCCCTCCTAGGGGCTGTGGTCCCATGGGGCAGGCATGGTTGTGTCCTGGAGGTCCTGGTCTCACGGGGCACAGATGGCCTATCTCTGGGAGCTCTGCTCTGAGGGGCCCAGCGCCCCCTGCACCCTCGCCTCTACTTGGGCTGGAAGGGGCCGCGGCTCCAGCTCCTTCTCTGGCTCTGGACCTGGGGGCTGGGGTGGAGCAGGTGTCCTTGACCCAGATTCCCCGGGCCTGGGCCCAGGAAGGGGGGCCTGACCCTGTGACCCAGATATTCCCAAGTTTCTGAAGCTCAGTGAAGAGGTGGCCAGTGGTCTCTGGCGTGCGGAGCAGTCAGGGAGAGGGCGTGAAGGGAACGAGCCGCCTGTGTTGCAGAGATGGTAACAGCGTCACGGCAACCGGAGGGATGTCTGTCAGAGGTCGTGGGTGTCCGAGGGGTTTTTTGAAGGAGGAGGGCCGAGCGTGCCCGCGCTTTCCCAGGTCAGGGTGGGTATGCCTGGGATGCTGGCAAGGATCCTCCCGTCAGGGACCTCTGCCCACCCGTCCTGTTCCAGCGGGTCCTCCGCTGTGCCCGGCCCAGCCCAGAGAGCTCAGCTAAGGGCCTGGGGAGCTTCCACTGACCAGGCTCCGCCCTGGGGATGGGCCATCCTTGAGGGCCCCTTTCAGATTCACCTCTCAGAGCCCAGCGGTTCAGATGCTATAGGTCTTGGGGTGGGGGTGGGGGTGGGGGTAGTATGGGCTGATCAGACAGATAAAACCTGGAATCTGGGCCCTTGTGTCGTCATGCTGTGTGACTTCAGGCAAGCACCTTACTTCTCTGAGCTGCGATCTCTGTTTCTACACAGCTGAGCTGAGGATCGCTGCGAAGATTACAGGACAAAATGCACACGAAGCTAGAATATTGAGGTGGGGCAGGGGCAAGGAGCGGGTCCCTGTCCCTGTGTTTTGTGTCAGGAGCCTAGGCACGTTCCCCCTGCCCGCTGGAGCCCGGGGCGCCCCAGTGTGGGGAGGCGCCAGGGAGCCCGCCCGCAGTCCTGCGGGGTCTGGGCAAGCCGAGCAACTGCCCGCCTCCCAGGCTGCCCGCCCCAGCGGCCAGCTCCCTGGACCGGGGCAGACGCCTCCTCATGCTCTCCGTGGTCTGAGGCTGAGCCCATCAGCAGCGGGCAGTGCCCCTCGCCCTCCCCTCCTCTGGGAGGCTGATAAGCTAATTAGTGCCCATGGCAGGAGCCCTGCGGGGCCAACCACCAGCCGGGGCCGGCCTTCTCCCAGGAGGTGGCCGGCAGCTGTCAGCCTGGCGCCCAGCAGACCCGCCAGCGCCGCCTGGGAACCTGCCAGGCTGCTGGCCCTGGCCGTCCCAGCTCCCCTCTCCCCAGGCCTGGGGTGCTGTCCTCTCCCGACCCTCCCAACAGCCTTCAGCGGGCGGAAGAGCCGGGGCCAGGGCCCCCCTCCACCCAGCAGAGGGGGACTGAGACAGAGCCCACGCCTGGGCAGTGGAGATTAGAGCTGAGGTCTGAACCTGGGACGGCCCGGCTGGCCACAGACTCTGGCTCTTAGGAGCAGGCACGTGGCCGATGTTGTGGACAGGTGTGAGAGACGGAGGTGCTGTCTCCAGGCTGGAACAGCTCCGGGAGGCCACCTCCCCCGTGCGCCCGGGGTCTTGGGACTTCTGGCCTCCACTGTCTTGGCCATTTGTTGTCTGGTCCGGGGCTTGCGTGTGCCACCCCAAGTGTGAGGACAGGGTGCTCCAGGGGTGGGAGGGACCGAGGGCAAGTGGGGCTCAGTACTCTGCATCCCTGTCCTGGGTGATGCTGAGGGATGAGGGAAATGGGGTGTGATGGGCCCGGGGCAGCTGAGTGAGGCCTCTATACCCCCTCACCAAGGGGGCGGGAAGCCCAAGCTGGACCTCCCAGGAGGCCCACTCTCCAGGCCCCCATGCTCCCTTTCCCCATCCTCCATCACCCAGGTCTTCTTTCTGGTCCTGTGGCTATCGAGGTCTTCTTTTCCCAAGAAGAAAGGGGAGAAGGATCTCCAGCGAGGCCTTGATAGGTTTTGACTTCCACTTGGCTCACCAGATGCTAGCGGGGTTCAGGTGGGCCGAGGCGGGCAGGCTCAGGCTCGTGGTCAGGAGCCAAAGAGGCGGAAGTTCCTAGGACCCTCCCGTGGCCTTCCTTTTGGAGGGCCCCTAAGATGGAAGAGCTTTGGATCCCCCAAACTCTGGTCCCCAAGGCTTGGGCCCCAGTGCCCAAGAGAGGGACGTCCCTCCCCCTCCCTGAATTTCAGAGATGAACAGTGTGGGTGGGGAGGCATCTTCTGGGGCCACAGAGCCCTGATGCACCCCTCGGAGCCAAGGTCTGGCCTCTGCCTAGCTGTCACCTTGAGCTGCCTCAGTTCTTCTCCTCTGTAAAATGGGGGCAGGTCCCTCCCTGTGGGGGAAGTGAAGAAAGAAGAGCAGATTCCAGGGCCTCCAGCAGGCCCAGAGCGTGTCCCTCCTCCCCTGGGCCTGACGCTCAGAAAAGAGATTGTGTAACATCTCAAATTCAGCACAAGCTGCTCTGGGTTCTGGGGTGCCTGCGGCCGGGCCCCTACGCTTCCCTAAGCTTTCATGTAGGTGTTGGGGAGGGCAGCTGGCCGGGCGCCCCGTGTCATCCTCTGGACGGTCCCCTCCCGGTTTTAGAGACGCGCGAACTGAAGCTCGGGCTGACACCCAATTTCCCAGGTGACGCAGCCAGGAGGCAGCCCAGCATGGTGGCTTGCATCCAGGTGTTGAGCAGAGGCCCTCTCGGTGTGGGGGGGGCGGGCAGCGGGGTCGTGGCTCCCCTGGAGGATTGCAGGGTGGTGTCACTCACCCCATCCAGAAGGGCTGGAATGGGGGAGGCAGGCTGAGACCTTTGGAAGGCTCCTTGCAATTCCCAACTGCTGGGGCTGGGGCCGAGGGATCTAGGGCTGGCCGTGGTAGACCCTGGCCACAGAGACCTGGAAATTTCCCCGGGTCAGACTCGGGGTCTGAGTTGTGAGCAGGAGGAGAGGGGCTTTTTCAGCCCTAGGGGCAGGAGTCCCCTCCCAGCTGTGGCTTCTGAACCACCGTTTCGGTCTCGGCTCTTCAAGCAGCCTGGAGCCCCCTAGCCTGCAGGTCCAGGGCCCTGGGGCAGACACTTCATGGGCACCTTCTGCGGGCATGCCTGGCTGGATGCTGCCGGACAAGTGGGCCGGCCTGGGGATGGGGAACTTGGATCAACAGCGACTGGTTTGCAGAGTAGCTCAGTCCGGCGCACTGAGGCCCTAGCAAGTGCTGGTTTCAAGGGAACCCGCGCCACCCCGAGCGGCAGACAGCAGGAGGGCCTTGGGTCAGACGCCAGGGGGCACGTTCTGGCCGACGCGGCCCGGCCCCCGGGAGGTGGCTGTGGGGGCGGGGCGGCCCCAAGGTCACCGTCGCGACACGAGGCCCGGGGGCGGCCGGCGCAGGGCTCACCCCGCCGCGGCCCCCGGCTGGCGCCCCGCTCCACGTGCGCCCACGCGCCCCTCCCTGCCCGGCGCTGGGGCGGGGCGCTCTCTGGGCGCGGGGCCAGGGCTCGGCGCCCCGCCGGCCCCGCCGGCCCGCGCTCCCGCGAGTCGCTCTCCCGTGGCTCGGCGGCGGCGGCGGCCGCGGCCATGGGGCGCGGGGCTCCGGGGGCCGGCGGGGCGCGCGCGGCGGCGGGCGCAGGTGCTGGCGCGGGCCGGAGACGCGGGCCCGGGGCGCGGCCGGCCGCCGCTCACGCCGCCCCTGTCTCCCCTCCCCCCGTGTGTCCCGCCCCCCAGACCCTCCTCCCCCGCCCCCCCGCAGCTCGGGCCCTGGTCGTGGCGCGGCTGCCGCACGGTGCCCCTCGACGCCCTCCGGACGCGCTGCCTCTGTGACCGGCTCTCCACCTTCGCCATCTTAGCCCAGCTCAGCGCCGACGCGGTGAGACCCCGGCCGGGCGCGCTTGGCGGGTGGGCGGGGGCGCGAGGGGAGGGGGCTTCCGGGGAGGACGGTCGCCGCCACGGCCGGCGCGGGGAGGGGCGGCTGCACCCCGATGCCCTCCGTGGCCCGGCCAGAGAGGCTCGGGCCTCTGGAGAGGAGGGTGGGAGCCGAGGGGGTGGCGGTGTGGAGTTGGGGATTGGCCCTGAAGGAGCCAGGCTGGGGCCCCTGGGAGGGACTGACGGGTGAGTCTTCCGCACTCTCCTTGGGGGCCTAGGACCCCGGAGGGAGCCGGTGCTCGGGGGAGATGGGCAGCCCCCCCAGAGCCAGCCGGGTCGATGCTGTCACTTGGTGAGGGTCCATCCCCCAGCGATTGGCAGGGTCCTGGCCTGCCCTGGAGAGGGAGGGGGAGGAGCTGCCACCCTCCTTAGAGGTGTTCTACCCACCCCAAATGGAGCCTGGTCTTCGGAGGCGCCTTCATCCCCAGGTAGGGGTCCTAGCTGGAGAGGGTGCTGGGCTTGGCCCAGTCCCACAGCCCTCCCTGGGAAGGCCCCATCATCTCAGGGGCCTCCTTTTTGTTCCCATGATTCTTGTGGGGGCTGCCAGTTTCTATGGCGACGGCATCTGGGGCCAGCTCGCTGGCTGGGGCCTGGGTGCTGGGCCCAGCCAACCGGGGCTGGGGGGGCGCTCTTGCCCAGGGCCAAGTTTCACTCACTGGACCCAGGAAAGCGGGGTACCCAGATAGGAGGTAGGGTCTTTGCTTGTTGAGCCCCCAGGCCTGGCGTGGGAGGGTGCTCAGGCAGCAGATGTGGAGGACAGACGGGGAGAGGGACATGGATTTGGGGGTGTTTGGGGTAGCTGGCCCTCATCAGATGGGGGTGGCACCATTCCCCCGTCACAGAACCCTAGTTTCCATGTGGAGGATGGCTCCAGGCCTCTCTGAGAGCAGTCTGCCCCCTCCTTTGTCCTCGGGGATGTGGGGAGGGCGGGCGATGTCAGCCAGGACCCCTTAGACGGTAGGAGCTGGGTAGGACCTTGGAGGTCATTGCCTCTAACTCCTCCATCCACTGGCAGGGAAGTCACAGTTGGGGCAGGGGCTTGCTCAGGATCTTGGGGTGATGCTGCTGGACCTGGGTCTGTGCTCTCGGTGCAGATCCTGGAGTGCCATCCCCCTCAGGCTGTCCCCGCGACAGAACTGTAGGTGTTGCTGGTTCTGGGGGCTTGGCCCTGAGGACAGCAGCCAGGGCCTTGCTGGGGGCTTCCTGGAAGAGGTGACTTTCTGCACAGGGAAGCTGCCCACTGCGCTGGGGCTCACTGGGTCCCCTTTGCAGCTTGAGCAGGCAGAGCAGGGCTGCCTTGGGAGCTCCTTTTCCTTGGGGGGGATGGGAGGTGCTGGGGGGCTCTGGAGCAGGATGCAGTGCCCAGACCCCTCTCCAAGTCCAAGATCTGGCCCGCAGGAGGTCAGTGCTGCTCTAATCTTGGACCACGGGCTTGTCCCTCACTTGTGGTGACCACAGACTGGCCCTCAGTCCCTCTGAGCCTTGATTTCCTCTCCTGGAAAACGGAAGTGGCCTCTGCTGCTCAGGGTGACTGTGAGGGCTGCGCCGCTTGACAGGGACCTTCTGGGGCCAGGCCTGCAGCAGGACAGGCCCCCTGCATCTTGGAAGGGTGGTCTCCTGCCGAGCCCGGGACCGCCCAGCAGGAAGAACGTGTTAGGTGAGGGGCAGGTGGGTGGCTGACGCTGGTGGAGCTCGGGGGTGAGTGTGAGGCCCAGGGGGCCTTTCTAGGAAGATCTGGCCTGGCGCTGGCGCTCCTGAGGGTGAGTGGACAGGGCCCTGCGCCAGCGTGCACAGGCAAGCGCCGAGCTCTGGTCTGTGAAGGGGTCTAGGCTTTGCCAGGGACGGGGACCAGCTGCAGTCAGAGGGGCTTGCGGTGGCCTGGTCTGCATATAGGCGGGACACCCCATCCCCACGCCCCAGAAGAGGCAGCTGAATCCCGCGGTATGGGAGCTCTCAGCGGCCACAGAGCCACCCTTCGGCCATGGACCAAGGGCAGGCTGCCCGGCCTCCATGAGCCTCAGGGTCCTTCTCTGTTGGGCATGGCTCAGAGGGGCATCCCACCTCGTGCTCAGCTGCCATCAGAGCCTTCGCCACTCTCCTGTCTTCCCAGCCGGCTCCGGCCCCAGTGAGGGCAACCCCAGAGGTGCCGATGGGAAAGGGCTGAGAGCAAGAGGGAAGCTGTTCCGGGCAGCCCACCCTTCTGCGTGCCCGGGGCTGGGCCCTCAGGGGGCATGACGTCTACTGGAGAGACAGCCCAGGTGGAGAGAGGGCCACTCTGGGGGCTCCGCACCAGCCTCCTTCCTTCCCGGGGGTGGCTCGGGACACAGGCACGGAAGGAAGCGCGGAGCAGGGCCCTGAGGGGTGAGCGGGAGTTCACAGCGGCTCGTGGGGGAAGCGACGGTGGCCCCTGGGAGGCTGAGAAAGGCAGAGATGAGCAGGAGGCAGGGGAGGGGGCTGAGTCTGGAGGGCTTGCCTGACGGGGGCGGGGGCTCCAGCAAGGAGTGTCTTGCTGAGGTCAGTGGAACTGGGCGGTGAGAAAGGGAGGTAAGAGGGTTGGAGTCCTAGAGGGGTCCCACCAGGGTGAAGGCGGAACCACCCAGCCGGCAGGGGAGATGCAGCAGGGAGCTGGGCCTTGGGGGTGGGTGCCACCTGCCTGCACCCGCGGAGTGGGGGTTGTGCGCTGGGCGTGGGTTCTGTCTGAGCTGGCGGAGGCTGCGCTCCTGGGGTGCAGAGCAGTCTTGGGGCTGGAGTCCAGAGCAAGGGCCCCAGAGAGGACGGAAGAGAAGGGGTGCTGTGGTCACACGCCAGGAGTCAGGGAGGGCTTAGATCTTGGGGGGAAGGAAGCGAAGGGAGACGAGACCTTGGCGTCCCCTCACCCCCAGCCCTGCCTGCAGCCGGAGTGTCAGGTCCCGGCTCCGTGGCCTGTGCCAGGCTGTGACCACGGGCAGGTTGAGTAACTGCTCTGAGTCACATCTGAGGGGGCAAGACTGGGTGGGGACCGAACCTGGCGAGGTACTGGCGGCGTCCACACGGCCTGGCGTGTGCTAAACGGTCTGCAGGGCACAGTGGCTGGTGGCATCGCTTCTGGGATGTGCCCAGAACTGTGCGGCCAGCCTGACCAGGGTCACGGCTCAGTGTGTGACCAGGACCAGGAATCAGTGAGTGTTGGAGTCAGCGCTCGTCCGTGAGGGTGGCTGTGAGCCATGTGTGGTGCTGGAGCAGAGCTGCGGTAAGCACAGTGCCTGAGGAAAGGAGTTCAGAGCGCATAAGGCGTGTGATGGTTTGGGAGAAGGCTGTAAGTCGGGAGTTCACGTGGTAGAAACTGACAGGAACCATGTGAACCGCAAAGGCACGAAGGCCTGGCCCGGTGGGGTGGGAGGGGTGGGAGGGGCCGGCAGCCTGCAGAGACCCAAGGCAAGAAGATGGACAGACAGATAAGGGGCCCGTTCAGAGTGATCGTCTAGTCCTCACTGTGAGGAACGCGAAAAGTGTTAGTCGCTCAGTTATGTTCTACTCTTTGCGACCCCATGGACTGCAGCCTGCCATGCTCCTCTGTCCATGGGATTCTCCAGACAAGATTGCTGGAGTGGGTTGCCATTCCCTTCTCCAGGGGATCTTCCCGATCCAACGATCAAACCGAGGTCTCCTACACTGCAGGCAGATTCTTTACCAGCTGAGCCACTTGGGAGATGACAGCTAAGCTGAGAGAGGGCAGGGAAGGAGCACTAGGGGAAGGACCCACGCGTGCAAAGGCCCTGGGGCGGCACGGAGCTTTGCTAGGGAGCCCGTCTCCGGCAGGAAGCTGGCCTTCTTCTGCCTGCTCTCCGTGTGGACTGGGGCCCGTCTCTCACGTTTAAGGTCTCCTGTCCAGCCCTCCCAGCAAGACCTTGAGGTCTCTGACACCCCTACCCACCACTCTGTCACCTGTCCCTTCCCCACACTGTTGATAACCTGCAGGATTAGGGCTGTCAGAAGCGACGGGCGAGCCAAGCGGAGAGAAGGAGGGCATGGGTGGGCAGGTGGGCAGCCAGCGGGCATATGTCTGCCAGGCCTGACGGGGGCAGATGGAGGCAGATGGCAACAGAGATGGGGCTGGAGGGGCCTAGGAGCGGACCTGAGCCTCTTGCTCAGCCACCCGTGACTTGTGTGGCTGACTGGGGCCCCAAGGTTGCCCAGCGAGTTCAGGGGCACTGGCTGGAGCCCAGAGTCCCCCTTCCCCAGGGCCCTCCAGCTCCCTGTGTGGAAATGCAGGAGCTGGTTCCAGAGCCTCACCCGGGCCAGCCCCCGGGGACGGCAAATGGCCTGGCTGACCTTGAACGACTTTCTCAATTTTCCAGGAGCCTGCCTCCCCGGGCTCCATTCGTCCAGCCAGTCACATTGACCGCCTGTCCATGCTGGGCCTGACGGAGGGGGGCTCCCGGATGTGAGGACAGCAGGCTCGGGGGACAGTCACCCCCAGCAGTGGCTCGGGGCGGGGACAGCAGCCCTGGGGTGGGGAAGGGCCGTGGAGTAGGCAGGAGTAGCTGCGCCCAGTGGGTGGGCCCTGGGGTGCCTGTGCAGCAGCCCCCAGACCACGGGTTCCCGAGGAGGGTGAAAGGTCCCATCTGGGGGCAGGAAGGGCTGCTGTGGCTTCAGGAGGCGAGTGGGAGGCTCGCTCTGCACGTGCAGGGTCAGCAGCGTGCCAGCCAGGTTAGACTTGGGCCGGGGCATGGAGGGGGTCAACTCTGCCGGGGGAGCCACCAGACACCCCTTGTCCCCTGGCCCCTCCCCCCAGCTCCAGGACTTACCCCCTCCTTCTTCCGGTTGGGGGGCAGGTGGGAGGGGCTGCAGGGCCCCGGTTTGTCTCTGGGTTCTGGACGTAGAGGGACCGAGATCTTTCCTCAGCAAGCACCCGCGGGCCACCTGCCTGGGGATCATGCTCACACGGGCTGCACACAGAGGCATGGGAAGGGCCTGGCTGGAGCTCAGGGCTGCCCCAGGCCCCCTAGGAGGGGATGAGCCGAGACCAGAGGGGCCTGAGGCTTGTCTGGGCGGTCGGAGCGGCGGGGCCAGGCTTGGAGTCTGGGGGCGGTCTCACATGGAGGTGACGGGGGCCTCTGGGGGCAGCTGCTGTTTGCAGAGCCCCAGGGTGGGCCAGGGTGGAGGGCCAGGATCTGTGGCAGGTGTTGAGGGGCCACAGACCCCCGTCTCCAGAGCCGGGTCCCTGCCCTCGGCTTTCGCTGCAGAGCCACAGGGTCAGGGACAGCTGCCCGTGGTGGGTGCGGGGCCTGCTGTCTGGGTGAGCGCGCCTGTGATGCAGGAGGGCCCTTCCCTGAAATGGGGCGGGCGCTGTGGCCAGGCTTGCCACACGATTCTACCAGCGGGGGGCACAGAGCCCCGGTCCTTGGCAGGAGATGAGACCCCTCCCTGGGTCCACCCGGGGCACTGCGGGAGGGCAGCCAAGGGCTGCTGGACACAGAGGCTCCCGGGAGTGCAGGGGCAGGCTCCCCCGGCGTCCCCCGCAGGTCTGCCCACCCCTCACTCTGCTCTCTGTCTCCCCCGGACCCACAGAACATGGACAAGGTGGCAGTGCCGTCAGTGACGCTCATCGTGGGCTGTGGCGTGTCATCCCTGACCCTGCTCATGCTGATCATCATCTATGTCTCCGTGTGGAGGTGACCGCGGGGGGTCCCCAGGAAGGGTGACTATGCCCCCGTGTGGGGGCGGTCCCCAGGAGGGGGTGACTGGGGCCACCTTGCTCCTTCTCCAATCAGGGCGGCCGTGGGCTGGGAGCCCAGAGCCGTCCTTCTCTCTCACCTTCCCAGTTGGGACCATCCATCACCTCTATCGTCACCCCCCAGCCCTCCCGACTGCAGTCCCCTGGATGCTGGTGGGCAGCGGGGCGCTCAGGGGCAGCCCAGGGGGCCGGGCCTTCCTGCTCCTGCCCAGCCCAGTGCCCACAGGCCTCTCACAGAAGGCTCCCTGCTCCCTCCCACCCTCTGAGTGGGACCCGCCCGGCTGAGCACCCTGTCCCATGACTGCTGGGCCCCGAGACCCGGACTTCCTTGTCTGTGGTCTGTCGTCACCTGGATGTGCCAGGCCACTCCCTGAGCCTGGGCACATGTGTCCGGTGGGAGCCTCTGCTGTCCCCCTGCCCCAGGCCACAAGCCCTTTCCACCACGGACCCCCATGCCCGGGTGCTGCCTGACTGGTGTTGGTCCCTTGGTCCCCGGGGGGTGGGGCAGTTTGAGGGCGACCCCGTCCAGCCATCAGCAGCCCTGGGGTGGGGGCGTGTGTGTGCAGACTCCCTTCCCAGTGGGCCCCGAGGGGCAGGGGTTGGGACTGTGGATCACCGAAGGTCAAGCCAAGGTTGCCCCCCCTGCTGGGTCCAGCCCGATCCCCCGTGTGTCGGCTCCAAGGGCAGAGTGACCACAGCCGAGGCCCGTGAGGAGGGGTCAAAGCAGCCACGGGGTGGAGGCGGGGAGCGTGCCTTCTTCCCCACCCCCGCCCTGTCCTGCCCAAGCGCGGAGGCACCAGTGATCCTGAAATACCCGACGCCCCTTCCAGCAGCCCCTCCTCGGACATCTGCCCTGACCCCCCATGGGCCTGCTTTGCTCCCCCAGCCCAGACCCTCCTCTGCCGCCGCTGTGGTTTGCAAAGCAGCCCCTTCCGCGTGCGGGGTGGTCAGGACCCCGTGGCCCCTGCTGAGTCGGCAGTGTGAGGAGCAGTGCGGGTGCGGTGGAGGCCGGGGCCCTGCAGGGAGGAGGCGGCCCAGCCTTTGTGGCCACGCCACCCGGCTCCTGAGGAGCTGAGACCCTGCTGGGCACTGAGCATGCCACCCGCCCTCGCCCACAGGTACATCCGCTCGGAGCGCTCCGTCATCCTCATCAACTTCTGCCTGTCCATTATCTCCTCCAACGCGCTCATCCTCATCGGGCAGACCCAGACCCGCAACAAGGTGAGTGGCCTCCTCTGCGCCCCTGGGGGGTGGCTGTCAGCGGTGATGGGGAGGCTCCGCAGCAGGGCCCGGGCCCTGCAGACCCCTTACTGTTCTGGCTGCGGCAGCCCCGCGGCTCTGCCTGGAGTGGCTGTCACCTGGTCAGGTATGGGGACTGGGTGTCTGGGGTCTCCAGTGGGACTGGTGCTCTGAAATGACCAGCTCAAGCTCCAGCTCGCTGGCCCAGCGTCAGTCCCAGGCCCCCCAAGCCTGTCTGTGCCTTGTGGAGAGGTCTCAGAGTTGCCAGCTGATGAGCGGGTGGGCTCGGGCTGGGGCTCTTGGGTGGGCTCCCGCGGCCTCTGAGGTGTCTGCGAGTGGGTGGGGAAGCCGGGGAGAGGGGTGTCTGTCCATGGCAGCTTGGTGGTCGGGTCGGGCAAGCACGCCCAAGGGCCTCAGTGTGCACAGCCCGTCTCTGGGTGGTGGGGCGGGTGGACCCTGCTTGAGGACTCGACCAGGTTGTGGTGTGGGCCCGGGGCCGGTGAGCCAGCGCCTCCCCACCCGCCCGCCCCCGCAGGCAGTGTGCACGCTGGTGGCCGCCTTCCTGCACTTCTTCTTCCTGTCCTCCTTCTGCTGGGTGCTGACCGAGGCCTGGCAGTCCTACATGGCCGTGACGGGCCGCCTGCGGAACCGCCTCGTCCGCAAGCGCTTCCTGTGCCTGGGCTGGGGTGAGCGCTGCAGGGCGGCGGGGTGCCCCCACCCGGCCCCCAGTCCCCCTCTCCGCACCCTCACCCTCCTCCCTCAGTGGCCCCTCCAGGGGGTCACCTGGCTCTGTCTGAGCGCCAGGTGAGGAGTAGCCTGGTGGTATGAGCGTGTTCCAGCCGACGTCCAGGGTAAACTTAAATGGGAAGTGTTTCCTTCCGTATCTGAAGTCCAGGGGTGGCTGGGCATCCTGTTTTGCTTGCTGACCTGGCAGCCCTCGCCCGTTTCTGTGGGTTCTCCTCCTTGTCCACCTCGTGACCCCCTTCACGTGCTCGGTGTCACCCTCTGTTCAGGAATTCACAGGCGCTTGTCCCCTCCCCCACCTGCAGCGCTGGGTCTTAGACGGTGGGGGTCCGCCCTACACCTTTTCTTTCTGCTCCTCCCCTAGGGCTCCCCGCGCTGGTCGTGGCTATTTCCGTGGGATTTACCAAGGCCAGAGGGTACAGCACCATGAACTAGTGAGTTGGGGCGGGGTGGGACGTGGTGGAGGCCGCACGGCTCCCCCAGACCCTCCCACCACCCTGGAAGGTGAGGGCTGGCTGGGCACCCATCTCAGAGCTGAGAACACCGAGGCCTGGCGAGAGCGGGGGGGGGGGGGGCCCTGGGAGCTGGAGGCCAGGCCCGGGGGTCGCCCCCTGGCCCCTGCCCACCGGCTCCTCCTGGCAGTGGGCAGCAGGCTCAGGAGAAATACACCCCGGGTGGTAGGAGCCCCCACGTCCTCAGCTGCTCAGCCCCTCAGAGCTTCCGTTCCCCATCTGCATGACAAAGGCTCCAGGTCTTCAGGAGCCTGTATGACCCCTGCGGCTTCCCTGGTGGCTCAGATGATAAAGAATCTGCCTGCGATGCAGTAGACCTGGGTTCGATCCCTGGGTTGGGAAGATCCCCTGGAGAAGGGCATGGCAACCCACTCCAGGGTTCTTGGAGAATCCCATGGACAGGGGAGCCTGGCGGGCTGCAGTCCAAGGTTCACAATGAGTCGGACACGACTGAGCAACTCAGCGCAGCACATGGCCCCTGGGGGCGGGGGGGCAGGGGGGAACGTGGTGGGGCTGTCTCACGGATGAAGTCACTGAGGCCTTGAAGGCTCAGCCGGCCTAGGTCCAGGGGCCTTGAATGCCAAACCAGGATGCCATGTGGCTTCCCAGGGTGTGGGGTGAAGAACTGAGGCCTGGGAGGCTGTGGCTGTGGATGTGGGGGGGAAGAAGACAGCGACAGGCAGGAGGAGGGCCTGCACAGGCCCGGCTCTCTGGGGAGCCCAGGGGGCCGGGACATGACCGGGCCCTGGGGCAGGCATCCCCCACACTTGACTAAGGACCCTGGTGGGGGTGGGGGCTGTGAGAACCGGGAAGGACGCATGGACGCTGACCCCACAGCTGAGAGGAAGGAACACGAGTCTACCCGGCTTGGGGACAGGTCAGACGGAGGTGGGATGTTGCAGTGGGGTTCTGAAGGGTGAAGAGGAATGTGTTTGGCAGATAACGTGGTAGCTCAGGGCAGATGAAACAGAGCACGGGGGGAGAAGAGCCGCCCTCCCCGGGCTCAGGGCTCCTGGGGGCCCCTGGCTGGTGTCCAGGAGACTTGGGGACATGAATGTGGTGGCGAGGAGGGCCCAGGTCCTCCCATGAGCAGGAGGCTCGATGCTGAGGCCTCGGGGCCTGCCTGGGGTGAGTGGGCAGGAGGAACTCCAGGCCAGCGACCCAGCCCAACATTTTAGCATGATGCCAAGAGCAAGGGTCGGCACGTGAGGTTGGGGAGGGTCTGCGGGGCGAGGTGGGGAGCCCAGGCCTGGGGGAGAGTCGGGGGAGGGGGACCGTCAGGGCTCCCGGCACCCCTGCTCTGAACCGATTCCACCCGTGAACTTCACCTGTCAGCCGCCTGGGGGCTCCCTCGAGTTGCGAAGCCAAAGAATTAACCATGCGCAGTGTCCTTGCTTCCTCCTGCCTCTTCTGGGCTTTGCACCTGCCTGCCTGGAAGCTGGTGGTGCCCAGCCTGTGCCTGGGTGGGGTCATGTCTGGCCACTAACCAGCCTGCCTCCCTCCCCAGCTGCTGGCTTTCTCTGGAGGGGGGACTGCTCTACGCCTTCGTGGGACCGGCCGCAGCCGTCGTGCTGGTACGGACCCCCACCCCTCTGGCCCAGGCTGAGCCCTTCACCTCCGCCCCGGCCAGGCCTCCAGTTGCGTCTGCTTCCCCATCAGGGTCGCCGCAGTCACCAGGGGCCGGTGGGGCCCACAGAGCAGCCGGGGTGCAGAGGCTGGGCTAGCGGCCTCCTGTGTCTCTGGGTGCAGCTTGCCTGGTGGCTGTGCAGCAGCCGTGTACCTGTTGGGAGGCCTGTGCGGGTTTGAGTGAGTGACCAAGAGGGGACGGTGGACAGACGGATGGCCAGGCCAGCAGAGATGCGACCACACCAGGGTTTTTTTTCTCGACTGCTCATTCACTGGAGGAAGGAAGCCCCTTCCCTTCCCCAACGCCCCCTGGCACTTCCTTTCTGCGGTTCCCCTCGCATTTGGTGAGGATGGCAGTGCCCCAGGCACACAGGGTTACCGTCCCTGGGTCACCGGTGAGCAGGGAGGCTGGAGATCTGAGCCCGTCTCGCCCTCCTCTCCCGCCTGACCCCAGGAAAGGGCATCGCTCTTCAGGGTCCTGCTCGCCGGGCTGAGCCTCACTGCCTCGTTGTCAGACCTGAGCCAGGCTGGGGGCGCAGACTGGACGTGGCAGAGGAAAGAGAGGCCCAGGGCACCCAGGGGAGGCTGAGCCTGCAAGGGACGGGAGATGGGGGAGCCAGCGGGCAGGCTGAGTTAGTAGGCAGGGTCCATGGGCGGCACCCAGGCCCCTGCCGCCGGCCCCAGCCAGCCTGCTCCCTTAGTCTGCAAGACTGGCAGGGAGGGAGGCCGCGTGCTCTGCATTTCAATGCCACTAGTCAGCGGGCTGGGCCTCCTAAGGGCCCGGGGAGGGGGGATGTCAGAGGCAGGAGTCCCCCGTGTCCCTTCCCACAGCACAAGGAGGGCAGGCGTGGTCCTGGTCCTGACCCCCTGTGCACTGCTGCCCGGGGCCCCTCCTGTGATACGGGCTGGTTGTTCATGTCCGACTCTTTGCGACCCCATGGACTGCAGCACACCAGGCTTCCCTGTCCTTCACCTTCTCCTGGAGTGTGCTCAAACTCACGTCCATTGATCGGTGATGCCACCCAACCGTTTCATCCTTGGTCGTCCCCTTTTCCTCCTGCCTTCAGTCTTTCCCGGCCTGAGGGTCTTTTCCACATGTGACGCGGGCACCCGCGGGTAATGGAGGATGCAGAGCCAGCTGCAGGCAGGGTGGCGGCCACTGGTGTCCTGCCCTCCCCTGCCCCAGCCGTGGTAGAAAATGAGGTCACTGGGAAAGCCGCTCTCACCCAGAGGACGGGAGGCGGGGACAGGCCTGCTGCTGTGTGTGCGGCCATGAGCGCTTGGAGCTGAGGGGGCCCCAGGGAGTCGGCCTTCCCAGACCTCTGGGCTTAGGGTCACGCGTCACACAGGAACCTAGCTAGGGGTCAAGCAGCCTCTGCAGAGTGGAAGCCTGCGGGGAGGGCATTCCGGGGAGAGGGGAGACCAGGGCCTGGTGGCCGGTGGGGACGCTGGGGACAGCCTGTCTCTGTCACGGGCGGCAGGTGCCCAGTGGTAGCGGGTTCAGGGAAGACCTGTGGGGCGGCAGTCCTGAGTTAAGGTCTCTGAAGGACTGTCTGGTGTGGAGAGCAGTGTGGCCCCAGGCAGAGCCAGGATGGGGTGTCCCGAGACGGCATCAGGTCGGGCTCAAGCTGGGTGAGCTTGTTCGTGGGATGCACGTGAGTTGCCGGGACGCTCTGGCGCAGGGTGAACCTAGGCGTGGCAGCAGCTGGACTGGTCGTCACCCGCGGGCCCTTCTGCGGTCTGCGCACGGCAGGTGCCCTGTGGGGTCTTACGGCCAACCTGTTCGCATGCTTGACCGCTCCGGGCAGGGGCCGATTCACTCCAATCCCCGCCTGACCTCTGGACTCCATCCCAGATGGAAGTCTGGCTTCACAAACTGCTGTTCATCCCAGGAGGGGTGGCAGTGGGCCTGGGGACCCGTCACATGGGATGTTCGGGGGTCTGGCGGGACCATGTGGTATAGAGAACCCCCGCTAGGGACTGAGGCTCCAGGAGGGGATGACAAGGCAAAGGCACCAGAGTTTGGGTGGAGTTGGCAGTGGGGGGCTTTGCATCCTCCCTGGAGGTCCTCTCACCTGCGGGAGGCCGTGTGAAGCCCCGCGCTGCCCCGGGGCTAGGGGGCCAGCCCCAGTGCCCCTGTGGGCACCCCTCACACCTGCTTCCCCCCTGCCCTGCAGGTGAATATGGTCATTGGGATCCTGGTGTTCAACAAGCTCGTGTCCAAAGACGGCATCACAGACAAGAAGCTGAAAGAGCGGGCAGGGTAGGATCGGGCAGCCACACCGCGCCCCCTCCTGAGTTGGGACGACCCAGAGCCCCCGCCCCCACCAAGCAGGTCTGGGAGATGGAGGCACGGAGCCCCGAGCAGAGCAGGGGCTTCACAAGTTCTCAGAGGCCGTGAACCGGCTGCTTCCCGAGACCTCAGGCCCACTGGGTGGAGGGCGGCACACCCCGCCCCTCCCCGCCCCTCCATGGTCGGCTGGCCCCGAGCTGGCGTGGCTGCATACGTGCGGTGCCTTCAGCACAGGGAGGGTGTGGGGCCAGGTGGGGTGCGCCTCCCGCCTGGGGAGCCAGCTGAGAGGGTAGCGCCTGCAGAGGTGCTGTGGGGGCCGGGAGCCCCCTGGGGTCGCGGTCGGGGCCTGTCCCGCCCCAGCGCCGAGCCCACCTCCCCTCACCTCTGCCCTGGCTGGCGTCTGCGCGGGCCCGCAGCCCTCCCCACCCCTCTGTGCCAGCCCTGCCTGGCCTCCGTCTCTGTCTCGCTCCCTCTCCTCGTCCTGCTCTCGCGCTCCCCCGGGAACAGAGCTTCAGGAGTCCTTCCCCGTAGGCCCCTGGTGGGCTCTATCCTGGTTAGAAACCTGCTCTGGGGGAGGCGTGTGACTCTGGAGGGCCCGCGGGGGCTGGGAGCCGGCCGGCCTGGCTGTGGGCCTGGGCCCTGCACTGCCTGGGCCTCTGCTCTGAGTCTGCGAAGCGGGGGCTGGCAGGCTTGTCCCAGAGCACAGCGTCAGCCACACAGGCTCCGGGAACAGCGGTCACGCTACCCGGGGCGTGCACGGGGTCGGGGTGGCAGCGAGACTGGGCCCGTCCGCTCCATGGCGCTGTCTTGTTTGTGTCCTGCAGTGACTCGTGAGGCAGGGTCTGCAGTCCTGCTCCCATCTCACAGCAGCCCAGACTGAGGCTGAGGTTGTGGGGTGGGAGCAGGGGGCGGGTGGAGCAGGGCTGGAGTCAGGTCAGGCCACCTGCCCCGTTGGGCCTTCCCCGGGTGCAGCAGGTGCCAGGGCTTGAAAGCCCAGCTGGACTCGCCTGTGGGCCTGACCCCAGCACCCTGCACACTCAGTGCTGGCCGGGGGACAAAGTGTCCCCCGGGACCATTGGGCAAATCCCTCCCTCTCTGGCTGGGGCAGCGCCTGGTCCTGCCGGTTGTGGGGGACCCGAGAGCGGGGACCGTGGCCTCGTCCAGGTGTCCCGCTTCTTGGTGTGAATGTGGGCGGCTCGCGTCACGCTGTGCTGAACGTGGGTGCACACAGGCCCGGGCCGGACTTGCCCTGCGGTCAGCCGCACCAAGCCTCAGAGCCCGCCCTCGGCTCTTCCCGCCGCCTAGCGGTACAGGTAGCGGTACAGGGCCCCGGGTGGAAAGAGATCCGGGGAGCCCTGGCCCCCTGTCCTCCCCACTGCCCTGGAGCCTCGCCCCCCGGACCCCGTGCCCCGGCCTGGGGAGGCTCGGGCTGGACGCCCTCTGGTTAGTTTTGGGGCTACACCCCTCCCACTCCCCCTGCCTGTTTCCGCGAGAACAGTTTTGTTCTCATTTCAGTCTGTTAATTTCATTTGCAGTCAGCTGCCCCGGGCCCCCCTCAGGCGCCCCCCCCAAAACATGCCAAGTGTGCAGCCCTCTCTGAGGCCGACACCACCTCCGGAGCTGCCAGTCACGCCATGTTAGTGCTGCCCTGTGCCCACCTGTGGGCTCCGCGCCCCGCGGCCACATCTCGCTCGCGGCACGCTGTCTCTGCCCTTCGTATCGTCTCTGCCGTCCCCTCTGGGCCTCGGCAGCCCCCCCACACCCGGTCTCCTCATGCTGCGGTCCCGCCGTCCCTCCAGGGCCTCAGGGAACCAGCCGGGCCCGAGGGCAGGGCGCCTGGCTGGGCCACTGGCTGCGAGAACGCAGTCCGCTGGCGGCCATCGTCAGGGTGTGGTCGTGCCGGGGTCACTGTGCTCCGCGTGTGTGTGTGGCGGAGTGTGGGAGAAGTCGTGTGTCGGCCGGGAGTCACAGTGTAAGTGTGAGAGGCTGCACCTGTGGAGACTGGGTGTGTTAGGGCAGCTGGCCTGTTCGCTGACCCCAGCCGCCTCCAGGGGCCGCAAGCAGGGCAGGGGCAGTGCAGCCTGAGGGCTCAGATGACCCAGGAGCGTCTGGTCGTCTGGTCCCCAGAGACAGAGGTCCCCGGGACTCTCCTGGGGGAGAGCCCGCCTGGCCTCAGGACACTCGGGGTGGAGACACAGCATCCTCTGGAGGGGGACGGGCTGCTTCTCCATGCTGGGGTCCACAGCCCAGACACCCGGGGCTCAGCTGGGCCCCTCCGTTGTTCCGCAGGCAGGCAGGCAGGCCCGTGGGGTGGAGAACAGCCTCAGCTGTGACTCAATTTGTGCTGAGAGGCTGTCCCCGGACCCCTGGGGGACAGACTGGGCAGGTCGCACCGGAGGTCAGCGGCAGTGGGCCTGCCCAGCCCTGTTCACGCCCAGATCCCTCCCCCAGGGGCATCTGACTTTCCCATGGGGGCGGCTGTGTACCTGCCCCTCCCCATGCCCAGCGGTCATGCCTGGACCTGCACACCCCTCTGCCCCCACCTCGCTGCGAGGCAGAAACACTTCAAAAGCTGCAGAGGATGGGCTGCAGGCATCTGAGTAATTTACGGGTCCCCAGGCCCCAGCCATCTGCCAGCCGGCTGCAGCACCTGACTGTCAGAGCCAGGCCTCGAGCCCAGGAGACGATGACTCACAGCAGGATGAGGCGTTTAGGTGGGGGAGGCCCGGCCCCTCTTGCTCAGAACATGAGGGGGTGGCTGGGCCCGGGGTCCAGCTCGAGAGGGTCTGCTGTGGAAGAGAGGAGGCAGACCGTGGGGCCCTGCCCCCCCCGGGGAGGAGACAGGCCCAGGCCGGGACAGGGCACCCGTCGTGGGCTTTGAGGTGCCAGGCCAGGTGTGGGCACGGCAGGCAGGCGTGGAGGGTACACAGCCTGCAGTGCAGGTCCCCAGCCTGGGGGCTTCAGCCTGGCCCCCTTGTTCTCAGCGCCAGAGGTCTGGGGGGGTGTGAGGCGCTGAGAGAGGCCAGGGTCTATCTCTGGAGGCCCACTGTGCCCAGGGAATGTGCCCCAGGGTGGGGGGCCATCCCTGGGGCGGCCTTAGGGGCTCCCCTGGGAGGAGACGTGGGGCTGGCCCTGGGGTGGGGACCCGGGCCCTGGAGATGGCCGGGCAGGGCAGGGGGAGGATGTGGAGGCCGGAGAGACAGGTGTGGCCCCCGTACCCTGTCCGGGTCGGTGAGTGCAGTTGTCCTGTGGGGCTGGGCCCCTCACGGGTGGTCCGTTGCAGGTGTGATCTCACCGTGCTGTCTGGAGGCCCCGCTGGCTTGAGGCTCAGGGACCTATGCGGACCCCAGGCTTTCTCCCACCAGCTCCCCCCAGTGGCCGCCCCGAGGTCCGGCCCCACCTGCTCCTGCCTCCCCTTCTGACCAGGAGCCCCATGAGGGAGGAGGGAAAAGGCCCTGCCGCCCCGACCCCTGGCGAGAGAGTCCTGCCAGAGCCCCTGCGGGCAGTCACCGGCCCAGGGGCAGAGCGGCCCTGGGAGTGGTAACAGTGGCGAGGACAGGGCGTCAGGCAGGTTTCCTAACACTGCCCCCCAGGATCCTGCTGGCGCGCTTTCTGTCCCCACACAGCCTGTTGACTCACGTGTCCCCACTGTGGGGACAAGGAGACAGCCCAGAGCGACCTCCCATGATGCCCATTGTGATGCATTGGGTGATGCCTGCCCCGAGGTGCTCCTGGAGGACTTCCTGGAGGAGGGGGCGAAGGCTTCGGAGCAGGGCAGCTGCTCCCCTGGGGAGGGCAGAGCAGGGTCCGCCAGAGGGGGATGCGCTTGTCGTTTCTGTTACTGTTTGTCCATCCTGTCCCTCACCCGGCCCTGTCTGTCTGCCATCTGTCTTCTCTCCTTCTCCCTGAGGAGTCCTCTGGTGCCCCCCCACCCTGCTGACCCCAACCCTGTCTCTCTGTTCAGTGCTCAGAGGCCTGGCCAGATGCCCTCCCCTGTGGCCATCCTGCAGTCCTGGCCCTGGGCCTCTGGCTGGGGCTAGGGGCCCTGGGAGGAGACCCCTCCTCCCCCAGCTCTCCCCTCCCTGCAGCATGTGTGTCTTCCTCCTGGGGCCTCCGGGACTGTCAGGCACCTGCGTCTTCCAGAGACCCGTCCCCCCAGCCCTCACTGCTGCCCAGCCGCTTGGGACCCCTGTTCCGAATCCCCAGCTGCCCCGCGAGCCCCCAGCTGGGGGTGTTGCTGGCAAAGTCTGCTCCCCAGGAGAGGAGGCAGCCGGGCTGGGTGGGGGCGGGTTTCTCCGGTGTGGGGAGAGGGCACAGCGGGGGCCGGCCCAGGAAGGGAGGTGGGCCTGAGCCTGGGAAGGGAGGTGGCCCGGCCTGCCCCCGGCCAGGCACGGCGGGCTACAGGCTCCAGGGCAGCCCTGACACCCGCCGCATCTGCAGGGCCTCGCTGTGGAGCTCCTGCGTGGTGCTGCCGCTGCTGGCGCTGACCTGGATGTCCGCCGTGCTCGCCGTCACCGACCGCAGGTCCGCCCTCTTCCAGATCCTCTTCGCTGTCTTCGACTCGCTGGAGGGCTTCGTCATTGTGATGGTGCACTGCATTCTGCGGAGAGAGGTGGGCCGGCCAGCGGGCGGGCGGGCAGGGGGGCGCCCACCCTCCCCGGGCCTCGCAGCGGGGTCAGGGGCCTGCACTAACCTCTGGGCTGGGGATGAGCGGTCAGCCTGCCCCAGGCACTGGGAAACCGCCTCACCATGGCCAGAAGGTTCTGGAAGGAGGCGGGAAGCGGGGAGGGGCAGCTTCCTGGGCCCTGACTCTTCCGAGAGGCTGGATTTGGGTCCAGCATGCAGCCGGGGCTCAGTCCATACAATAGCTTCTCATGGAAGGTGCTCTGGCGCCCTGTGCTGGCTCCGGCTGAGGTGGGGCTCGTACTCTGGCTGGTGGGGGCTCAGAGGCAGGAGTGGCTCCCGGGGCAGCTGGGACTCCCGTTCTGGCATTTTCTGGGCTTCTCCGGAAGGTATAGAAGAAGGTTTTTACTGAACTCTGGCCTGACTGTCTCCTGGCTGGTAGCAACGACGGAGAGGACGTGCTCCTATCCCAAGGGGGTGGGAGTGTGACACACCAGCATCGGACATCGCTGGACTAGAGCCCACCCCAGGGTCCCGCGGAGGGCAGTGAGCATGCTGGGCAGCCCAGGAGGCCAGGCTAGAGCGTCCCTTGGTGCTGGAACATCTTGAGACCCTGAGGGGCGATCCGTCTTCTGTCTGCTGAGCCAGCGTGGCCCACCTGGCTTCCCTGCCTAGAACTTCTCGTCTGGGTGTGGACGCCAGGGCCCTGGCCTGGGGCCCTGCACAGCTGAAGATGGGGCCGCCCTGATGGGGACAGTCAAGCCCACCCCCAGCCCTGCTCACACCTGGGGGAGACGGGGACAGAAAAGACAGCAGGGTGAGGCCCCGACGTTTCTGCTGAGGGAGTGGTGCCCCCACCACCTGCAGACGTCCAGTCGTCCCGCGTGTCTGCTCTGTAGTCCTGAGGCCCCAGGGAGAGCCTCCCCCAGAACAGGAGGGGCCCGCTCGCGCTGGAGCCAGAGACCGCCCAGGTGGAGGTGACCTTACGGACCCCCGTTGACGCCCTACAGAGAGAACCTCGATCCCCCAGCCCGGCACCCACTTGGGCCTGGCCCCTCCACACGTGCATTAAGGATCCCCAGGACAGCCCCCAGCGTAGCTCATGCCCACTCACCTTGGACAGACTGAGGCTGCGGTGGCCCAGGCTCGTGGCCCTCAGCCGCCTCGCCGTCTGTGAAACAAGCCAGGCAGCAACAACAGAGTGTTGTCCTGAGTCGGGAGGAGAGCCTGTGGGGGTCAGAGATGTTGAGTAGAGACGGAAGCACTTGGAAGATGGAGGGGCAGAGGCTGTGTCCCCGAGGGGGTGGGGTGGAAGTCAGAGGTGGATTCAGGTGACGGCGTCCCGTGGCGGGCAGGCCACGCCGAGGGCGGGCTCACGGGGGCTGGCACGGACTCTGCTGTCTGGAGCTCCAGGCCTCCCCTTGGACACTAGACGGTGGGCTCCGAAGCCCCCACGCGTGCCTGCAGGGCTGGGCCGGAGGACCCATGGGCTGGCCTCCCCCACCCTCGGTGAGCTCCAGGGTCCCGTGGGAGGGGCCAGGCCGCCTGAGCCTGCTCAGCCGTGCTGGGGAGGACAGGCCGGGAGGGGCACTCGGATGCCGGCCCCGTGGGCACAGGACGTCCCGACAGGGGCACAAGCAGGGTCCTCCCCGGCGCCTGTGGAGTCGGTCGCGGCGTGAGGACGTGAGACATGGGGAGCCTGTGGCCGCCCATGCCAAGGGACAGCATGTCCTCTGTTTCCTGGGCCAGGCCTGCCCCGCTGGGCATGCAGCAGGGCTGAGCAGGTGTTTGCTGGCCGGTCGGCGAGCATGAGACTGGGAGTGTTCTCCGAGTGTCTGCGGCCCTGAGGCCAGCAAGAGTCTGACCGGCTGGGTGGCCATGTGCGTTGGGCTCGCCCAGGCCGCACAGTAGCACAGACTCACTGGCCAGGGTCACTGGGGACAGGTTCTTGGGTGTATGCTGGGTCGGTGTCTGGAAGCCCTCCTCCAAGCTCTCCCCACCGTAACTCAGGACACCTCCTCCAGGCAGCCTTCCGTACATAGCCCACCCCACTCTCCGTGCTTCAGCTTCCTGCACCTTCATTTGTTCCCTGCACCCCCACCTTGTGGCCTCTGAAGTGTCAGTGCACTGAGGACGGCGCTCTGCTCACTGCTGTCCCCACGCCTGGTGCCGTCTGCAGCAGGTGGAGGTGGCGGCCGTGGCTCCCACTCGCACAGACCAGCAGCGCCCGTGGCTAACTGTGTCTCCTCCTCCTCCTCCGACTGCTTCCTGCTCCCCGGCTCCCTGGCACCTGCTCCCCGGCCCCTCACTCGCAGCCACCCTCTCTCTCCCCTCTGAAGAGCCCGAGGCCGTGATGGCTCACCCCTTCCACGGAGGGCGCTATTCTTTGGTGATGAGGGAGCGAGGGCCTGACCCTAGCTGGCCACAGACATTCAGGGACGTGCCGGCCACAGTGACTCAGGACACATCTGGACGCCAGTCGACTCAGGCTGGTGGTGGTGGGCTCTTACCCACAGATTCCGGCCAGGAGCACTTGGCGGCATGTTCTCAGGGGCCCAGAGCTCCGTGTTTTTTGAGTTTTCGCCCCAAGACAGGCATAGAGGAGATCTCAGAGGTCAGAGCAGAGGCCAGGCCCTGGCCGACTGCTGTTGAAGCTGCCCCGCACACCGTGCCCGCCTCTAGCCCACAGACGAGCAGGTGCCCCTGGGAGCGCCCCACCCACCCACCCCCGCCATGGCATGTGGGCCTGTGTCGCCCGCAATAGGCCCGCCCCTCACTGAGATCCTGCCTGCTGGACTCGAACTCACCTTCCCGGCGTTGAGGGCGTAACTGGCCATTGACTGCCTCTGCTCTCCATCCGCAGGTCCAGGACGCTGTGAAGTGCCGTGTGGTGGATCGCCAGGAGGAGGGCAACGGGGACTCGGGGGGCTCCTTCCAGAATGGCCACGCCCAGCTCATGGTAGGGCTCGGGGCCAGGACATAGGCAGCCCCTGCTCAGCCCCCCACCGGTGCCTGCGCTAGGCCCCAGCAGCCCATTAGGAGGACCTCTGAGCCCAGTTTGAGGCTGGGGTCTTGCCGAGGTGAAACCCCCAGTCCGGGGGCATGGACAGGGTCAAGGGATGAGGGAGCTGGGCGGGGCTGGTGTCCACCCCGGGCTCATCCTCTGGCACCAGCCGTGCCCTTTGTCCGCACACCACCCTCTGGACGTCCAGCCGTCCGCTGGACTGCTGCAGCCGTCTGCACGCCTTCCATGCCTCCCGTTGCCCCGCGCCGCCATGAGCTTGTGCTCCATCACATCCCCTAAGGGCCTGACTCCTTGGTCCTCGTGTCACACACACTGTCCAGTCTCAGGCACCACACACCCCTGTCTACTCCTGCTGCCCACTTTGCAGGTGTCGCCTCTTCCAGGGAGCCTTCCCTGAGCCCCACCAAGCCGCCTGTTCAGACCCTGGTAACATCCTGGGTGAATTCTCCATGCCGCCGTTTGATGCCTGCTGCCCGCTGGGTGCCCCCAGCCGGTGGGAAGTGCTTGCTCAGTCTTCGGGGTGCTGGCCACCTCACAGGCAGGGCCTTGGCAGAAGCTCATGGCCGGGCTCAGGGAGGCGTTTGCAAGGGTGAGGCAGGGGCCCAGGGTGGGCAGAAGCCAGGTCCCTGACACTTCTCTCGGCCTCTGACCTCTGGGCAAAGACCCTATGAACTTTCTGACAACCTGGCCTCCACATTTGCCAGGAAGGAACTTCCAGTCTTAACTAAGGGCCCTGCCATCCCCTGGGGCCCCAAGGCCTGGGAGGAGGCCACTGCCCTGCCTGGGTGGGCCGAGCCGGGTTCCCCAACCAGGGGTTCCCTGGGGGCGGGGTGGGGACCACCCACCTCCGCCTCTCTCACCTCCTAGCCTCGGTTGGGGGCGGCGGTGTGTGGGATGAGTGCTGCTGCAGGGGCAGCAAGTCCCACCCTGGCATGAATGCCTGCATCCTGACCCCACCGTGCCTGTCCCGGGCCGGCTGGCCTCCACTTCCTCATCCTGAGGGCTGTGGTGGGGGCCATAGGGGTGATGGAGGGCAGACCCCTTCCTGACACATGAGGGGGTGGGCAGCAGGGGTTCCAGTATGGGACCCTCCGTGTGTCCCGTCCCTCAGGACAGACCGGAGGCCAAGGGCGTGAGTGAGCCGTTCCTAATCACAGATGCCCAGGAAGGGAGAATGCTCATGTGTGCAGATGCGTGCACACGCACGGGCACACGGCTGCACACGTGTGGGCCCACAGGGGCGCACAGGCTCACTCTGTGTCAGCGCATCAGCCCACAGGCACCCTGGGGCCTGTGGACACGCTTGGCCCTCTAGAGCTTTCACACACGTGCACACGCACAGCATTACACGCGCCACTCTGAGGTGTGGCTGCAGCTCCGGGGCGGCCCTCCTTCTCAGCCTGCAGGCAGCGTGGTGCCGGGGCCGCGGTCCAGCCCAGCCCTGCCCACCCTCAGGCCCTCACTCTGCCCATCTCTGTCTTGTAGACCGACTTCGAGAAGGACGTGGATCTGGCCTGTAGATCAGGTGAGCGCCTGACAGGTGAGAGCGACAGGTGGCCCTGGCCTGGGCCCACAGTTTTTCCTTTTCTCCGTGTGTCTGTCCACTGTCTGTCCTCATCTCACACCCTCCAACCACCTCCAGGCCCCCGTCCCCCTGCCACTCCCCTGAGGCTGCCCACAGGGTCCCCGGGGCAGAAGCGGCGGGCTCAGAGACCCGTCCTGAGGCTCAGGCCCAGCAGGGGAGGGGCATCCATGCTCGGGGAGCCCTCAGCACCGGAGAGCACCTTCTGGGGCTCCCCCGTCCCCAGCCTGACCCACTCTCTGCCCTCAGCGTGCCCCATCTTCAGCCCTCTGTCCCTCCTGTGGGGCAGTGTGGCTGAGCCCGCTGTGAGGCCCAGAGTGGCCCACCCCTGCCCCCTCGCAGGCCTGCCTTCTGTGTTGCCTTCATTCCTTCACTGTTAGTCCATCATGGAGGCGGGGCTGGTTGAGCTTCCAGGTTGGGGGGACGTCACTGGGAGCAGTGAGCCTTAGGCAGGTGATGAGCTTCCAGGAAGCAAGTGCAAAAACAGAATCACTTGCCCAGTGGAAGGAAGCTGTCCAGGTGTTGTCATATTGCAAGCCAGGTGTCAGGGCCACGCAGGACCAGCTGGTTCTGTCCTCTCTGATCCATCAGACGTCTGGGAGCATCTTTTCTAGAGATGGCCGTGGGGAGGGGCGGGACCAGCCCTGGGTGGGCAGAGTCAGGTGCTGCCAGAAGGACACCAGGAAGACTTCCTGGGGGAGGTGACCTCTGGCTTGGTTCCTGCTCCATTTTTGTCTCAAGTGCCAACCTCCCTGAGAGGTGACCCCAAGAGTTGGGAGCATCTGGGGTCTTGGGCCCGGTCCTGTGTGGAGCTGGTCTCTGTGAGCATCCAGTTTGTTTGTCATTAGTAACCTGGCCCAGCCTGGCCTGTCTCAAGAGGAGCCAGTGGCCAGGGCACAGGGGCCCGCCCAGGCCAGCACAGGGCAGATGGGGGCCCCAACGAGTGCCCAGGAGGCCTGCAGGGAATCTGCACAGGGGAGGCCTATGGGGCTAGACCCAGGCTCCAGGTAGACAGCCGGAGGGTAGGGACACACACGGGAGAGGCGGCGAGGGGGCCTTTCCCGACTATGAACCTGAGACAAGTGGCAGGGAGCAGGTTTGGCAGGGAAGTTGGTAGGTTGGTTGGGCCGCGAGGACCAGGGGCAGAGCAGGACTGCAGACTGGGTGTTGGTGTTGGCGCTCGGGGGATGGAGAAGAGAAGGGGCCTGAGACCCCTGGCTGTTGGGGAGGACGAGGAGGAGGATCAGGTTGGGCCAGTGCCCACTGGTTCGGATGACTCAGGAGGAGGAAGCAGGAAGCAGCTGACGAGCCAGGGTGTGACGTGGGCGCCTGTCCACCGCCAGTGCTGGCATCGGGGTGGGGGTGGGGCACTACCTCCAGAGCAGGTTTCCTGAGGACTGGGCCTCAGTGGGCTGTGGGCAGCGTTGCTTGTCGCTTTGCGTTTTCCATGAGCTGGTGGAGGCCAGGCTGACTGGCCGGGACAAGGCAGGCAGTGGGGATGCCACGGCCCAGATCGGGTGGAGGTCAAGGCAGCCTGGTCCTGCAGCTGCCCAGCAGAGAGGCTGGGGTTACAGGGGGTTTGTGTGCCATGCCACCAGGCAGCACGGGCTGCCCCCACGCGTGGGTGGCGGTCGTCCATGCTCTGCGGGGAGGCGCCCCTGCGTGCCAGCCTCCACCAAAGGGACATGGGAGCACCAGCTGCCGCAGCACCAAACACAAGGCCAGCGGGTGCCCAGATCAGTCAGCAGCTGAGACCCAGGGGGCCCGGCGCCACCCGCCTCGGCCGCCCTGACCCCCTCATCTGTCCCCACAGTGCTGAACAAGGACATCGCAGCCTGCCGCACGGCCACCATCACGGGCACGCTCAAACGGCCGGCGCTGCCGGAGGAGGAGAAGCTGAAGCTGGCCCATGCCAAAGCGCCCTCCAACTTCAACAGCCTGCCGGCCAATGTGTCCAAGCTGCACTTGCACGGCTCACCCCGCTGCCCCGGCGGGCCCCTGCCCGACTTCCCCAACCACTCGCTGACCCTCAAGAAGGACAGGGCGCCCAAGTCGTCGTTCGTCGGCGACGGGGACATCTTCAAGAAGCTGGACTCGGAGCTGAGCCGGGCCCAGGAGAAGGCCCTGGACACGAGCTACGTGATCCTGCCTACGGCTACAGCCACGCTGCGGCCCAAGCCCCCAGAGGAGCCCAAGTACAGCATCCACATCGACCAGATGCCCCAGACCCGCCTCATTCACCTCAGCATGGCGCCCGACACCGGGCTCCCGGCCCGAAGCCCACCCTCCCGCCAGCCCGCTGGTGGTGGGCCCCCCGAGCCGCCCCCCACCCAGCCCCCGCCGCCCCCACCCCCGCCTCCCCCGCCGCCCCAGCAGCCCCTGCCCCCACCACCCCCCCTGGAGCCAGCACCCCCCAGCCTGGGGGAGCCTGGGGAGCCCGCTGCCCACCAGGGGCCCAGCACAGGGCCTGGGACGAAGACAGAGAATGTCTCCACACTGTCGGTGAGCTCCCTGGAGGTAAGGGGGGCCAGAGAGCTGCTCCCAGGACAAGGGGAACCTAGAGGGCAAGGCACAGGCGTGTCGGCACTGCGGGTTTAGGCAACAGCTCATCTGGGGGTGTGGGGTGTCCAGGTCAGGTGGCAGCCAGCCTCAGGGAGCTCAGGCCTGGAAAGCAGGGAGGCCAACGTCTCCTGTGTGGGAATGAGCCCCATTGGCAGGATGGGAACCCGAGGCCTGGGCTGGGGCGAGCTTGCCTCCCCCTTGCCCGCCTGGCATGTGTCAGGGCCCCGCCTGCGGGGGGGCAGCATCTGCCTCCCTCCAGCCCTGCTCCCGGGACCTGCCGGGCCCACACAGTCCTGTCTGTGCCAAAGACACGACTAGTCAGGTAAAGTCATCCTCGATGGCGGTCTCGCTGATCACCTAGGGCTCAGGAGCCCTCAGCCTGGACACTGAGTCCAGCTCCTTCCGTGGCTGAGCAGCACGTCCCCCCTTAGGCCAGCCTGAAATCTGGAGTTGACCCCCAAGCCCTGCTCAGCCTGTGGGACAAGGGCTCAGGGTTGGTGGGTGCAGCCAGCCAGGCCCAGCACCCTCGGGGAGCCCCACCCTCTGCAGTCTGGTCTACCTTGGGTAATTCAGCCCTGGGGTTCCAGTTGTGTGGCCGACCAGAAGTGCTCCGACCCTGTGTCGCAGTCTCCTTGTCCCTGGGAGCGTGTCCTGGGCTGCCTGAACTGGACACCCTTGACCAGCCCTGGTCGCCAGGTGTCGCCAAGCAGAGTAGCCTTTAAGGGCCTGGGATACTGATAGCTTCAGTACAGCCGGAGGTGTATCCGCCGGGGCTCAGCTGGGAACGAGGGTGGTCCGGGGCAGGGTGTCCCTGGCCTCCCTCAGCCTCTGGCAGGAGCTCGTGTCTAGGGGATCTGAGGGTATGCTTGCCAGTGTACACCAACCCCTTCTCCCCACAGCGGCGGAAATCGCGGTATGCGGAACTGGACTTTGAGGTGGGTCCTGGTGTACCCTGTCCCAATCACCCGGCCCAGGCCTTACAGCAGACGGGGAGGGGCTGGGAAGAAGGACCGCCCCCCACCCCCGCATCGGGAACCCAGTCCCCAGGAGCCTGCCCAGGCGGGGCCAGGGCAGCCCCTTTCCTGGCTCAGGGCTCCCTGCCTCCCCTCCCCCTGCAGAAAATCATGCACACACGGAAGCGGCACCAGGACATGTTCCAGGACCTGAACCGGAAGTTACAGCACGCGGAGAAGGACAAGGATGTGCTGGGCGCAGACAGCAAGGTCTGGAGGGCGGGGCCTCGGGGCGGAGCCGAGAGTGGGGCGGGGCCTTGGGGGCGGAGCTGAGTGGGTGGGGGCGGGGCCGTGGGCCGGGCGTGGACGGGGCTATGAGCCCTTAGGTATGTATAAGCCCTTATCTCCTTCCTCTGGTCCTACTTCATTCATTCAACCTTTCCCCAGGATTGGCGTGGCCCAGCGCGTGCTAGACCCTGGAGGGACAGGGCGGGTGGACGGGTCTGTTCCGGGGCCGGCTGGAAGGGTAGACAGCACGCCGGGCTGACCGTCCTGGGCGAGCCTTAGCAAGGCTGCCCCCCAGTGCCAGGCAGCAGCCAAGCCAGGGGTGCTGAGCGGGCAGGGGCCTCAGGCTGTCCTTCCCAGCAAACCACTCCCACGCCCTTTACTCAGTGGTGGGGGTCCCCGCCCTTGTGCCGTCTGGGAAAGGCTCTGCTCACGGGCTCCCCACTCTGTGCTTGGGTCTCCCTGCCTCCCGCACCTTCCTGCCCGGCCCCTTCCTCACGGCCTGCTTCCTTTTCTCCACTCCCCATCTGCTCTGCGTCTTTCCGACTGGGCCCCCACCCGTCCACTGCCCCCCGGCCAGCAGCCAGAAAAGCAGCAGACGCCCAACAAGCGGCCCTGGGAGAGCCTCCGGAAAGCGCACGGGCCGCCTGCCTGGGTGAAGAAGGAACTGGAGCCGCTCCCGCCGTCCCCAATGGAGCTGCGGAGCGTGGAGTGGGAGAAGTCGGGCGCCACCATCCCGCTGGTGGGCCAGGACATCATCGACCTCCAGACCGAGGTCTGAGTGGGTGGGCGGCGGCCACGCACCGGGCCACGGACGAGGGACGCTGCTCTGCCCGCTCCTGCCGCAGGACGGGCACAGACACGCTCGTGGGCGGCGGGCGAGGCCCGCGCCCCGGCCTCAGGGCGCTCGGACGGCGGCCAGGCAGAGGCCCGCAGTGCTGGGACCAGAGCCAGACGGGACAGGAGACAGCGGCCCCCATGGGCACAGGGCTCCGGAGGCCAAAGGTGCCTCAGACTCTGCCCTCCTCAGGCCCAGCCCTCGTGGGCGGGCAGACAGCCGCGGACAACTGCCAGGCCGGGCGTGGCCAGTGTCCCCAGGGATGCCCGCCTGAGCTGCTGCAGCAGAGGACCAGCCTGCTTGGCCTGGCCGGCCTGGCACCGTTTTTTAGACACCCCCACCCCTCGGAAGCAGCCAGCCCCCGGAACCCCTTCCAGGGCCTGGGTGCCCCTCCCCAGACCCAGGCGGAGAGCACAGCCCTCTCCCCTATGCCACCCAGGGCCAGGAGCAGAAGCCCACTCCGGGAAGAAACAGGGGTGGGGAATCTATTTTTTCTCTCCTTTTCTTTTCTTCAATAAAAAGAATTAAAAACCCAAGGCTTCTCTGCGTGTCTCTCTTCTGTGTGGCACACACACTGGGACTCTGGTGGGCTGGTGGTGGTCTTCGCCGACTTCGGTGGCCCTCCACCTGGGCGGGGAGGGCTGGGGAGGCCTGGGGGCTCCTACCCACCTGCTTCTCAGCCTGAGCTCTGAAAGGTTGGCTGAGGGAGTGGACGCTGCGGTTCCTGCCTTTCTCCTGTGCTTCCAGCAGGGGGCAGCCTGAGCCTCTGCAGGGAGCTGGCAGGAGCCCTGCGGGGCTACCTTGGGGGGTTGCCGATCCACTCACCCTGGGCTGTGCGCCCCACTGTGGGGAACCTCAGGGCCTCTACCAGCCAGGCAGACCCCCTGGGCCCTGAGAGGCAGCAGGCAGAGGCCTGCCCACATAGGAAACGTGCATTTGGGGGCCCCAGCACCCTGAGATTATGGGCCACTAACGATGTCATCCAAGAGGAAAGCAATGTCAGAACCAGCTAAAAAGTGGTGGGTGCTGCCTGGAGCAGGGTTCCCGTAGCAGCCTTGCCCATCCTCTCCCCAGCTTGTGGGCATCTCACCAGGCATGGGTCACCTGTGACCCCGCCCCCTCGCCCATAGTCTTCACCAGCAGGGGGATGGGGGAGGAGCTTGGTGAGGGCTGCCCACTTGAGTGACCGCAGTTACCAAGGATGGAGAGAGACTGGGGACCTTGCCTGGCTGGGAGGGGCTGAGTGACCAGTGTGACCCTGTGTGAGTGGACAACAGTGAGGGAGGGAGTCATGCAGCAGCCAAGAGGTGTCAAGCCCTCCAGCCTCACACAGCAGGCACTTGGGAACCACTGCTTCCCCAGGGCACACAGCCCGAGTCCAATTCTGAACACTCCAGAAAGCCAAAATGTGGGGTGAGGTTGGCCAGCAAGATGTGACCCAAAACAGCAAGATGTGAGCTCGTTATGGCTCATTTGAGCCTCTAAATGCACACTTGCACATATTAGTGTGTTCCCTCTGGGGTGTTCGGTGGAGCCTCACACATGCGCCAGTCTGGCTTTAAATCCAGAGTCCTGAATTCCAAGCCCATCTGGCCGGGGGGATTCAGATGAGGACCATGGCCTGTACTGCCTCCCTCATCTTTACCTGTTATGGAAGGAATCTGGACACCCTAGGAGCAGGGTGTCCAGGTGGAGGAAGTCCTGGGCCCCAGCAGCACCCCTGGGAAGGAGGTACAGAGCATGGGGTCAGGGTGTGCGAGTCTCGGGTTCTGCAGCAGGTTCACCAACATCATTGTGGAGTGGCCAGCACAAGTTCTGGCCAGTTCCCTGATCTTCCCTGTCCTGTCTGTGCCCAGAACCATATGCAAAGGAAAAACTGAAGGAAAAGCACTAAAGACAAAATGGAACCCAAGCCACCCACTCCATGCACACAAGAGGAATGACTCCAATGGCATGAGCCACTGGTATCAGGGCTCGGTGTGGGACCAGGGTCAAGATTCAGTGTGAGGTCAGGCTCAAGGCTCAGTATATGAGCAGGGTCAGGGCTCAGCGTGTAATGAAAGTCAGTGTCAGCATGTGACCAGGGCCAGGGCTCAGAACAACCAGAATCTGGATCAACCTGTGACCTGACTCCCCCAGTTTCCCCTCAATCCTGGCCCCTCTTTCTAAGAAGGTCATGTCTTACAAGAGAGGCTGCACATTGTCCTGCCTGGGCCCCACCCATGCTCACAGCTCTTCAGTGCTCTTGACAGCCTGGAATGGTGACCAGGCACAGAAATTGCTCTCTGCTCCCTGGCTTTCACTGCAAGAAGCCCACCAGGGAGGGTTCCACAAGACTCACCAAAACCCGAGGGCCCTGCCTGAGTCTGCTGTCCATCACCTTGGGGTGAGCCCCATGCTGGGCAGCATTTCAGGCCCGAGGGCGTGAGGTGCTCGGAGCTGGGGCGGGGACCGCCGCAACCTTCGGCTTGCCCTGTATTCCTCCGGCTGTTCGGACTGCTGTGCCCCCGATGGGGACATATGCACATGAGGACGCCGAGACTCGGGGGCCAAGAGATCCCGCCAGTCCCTCTGGGTGGTGAGGGTGAGGCTGCATCTAAGCCCCACTCTCCCGGCTCTAATTCCCAGATCCTTGCCCTCACGGGTGGGTTACCCAAGGGCAGCCATGTAACCTGTCACTCGTGAAGCCGAGAACATCTGCTCTGCTGCCCTTCGTGTGCCTTCAGCAGCACCACCGTGCCCAAGGGAGAGGGGTGGGGCTGGGTACAGTGGTGGTTACTATGATGGGCAGGAACATGTGCAGCCCAGGGTGGTGGTGACAGTTTTGTGGATGGAGCTGGAGATGGAGAAAGTGGTGGTGGGGAGGATGCAGGTGGTGATGGTGGTGGAGTTGGAGATGGAGGTAGTGGTGGTGAGGTTGGAGCTGGAGATGGAGGAAGTGGTGGTGGGGTTGGAGCTGGAGATGGAGGAAGTGGTGGTGGAGTTGGAGCTGGAGATGGAGGAAGTGGTGGTGGGGAGTGATTTTGGTGCTGGTGATGTCTAAGATGGCAGTCACCATGATCTATGTTGCTGATGGTGGGGCTTCTGGGAGTGAAAAGCGGAATCTCACCAGGTCACCTCGTCCCCCACGCCCACAGACCGGGAGCATCTGGAGGGCGAATGGGTTGACAGGTGGAAGGAGGGGTGATAAGGACAGTGACTAGAGCCTCTGAGTCACCTGGGGGTGGAGCCGTCAGGAGCCGACATTTCACCAGCACCCACACTCCTGAGACGGGAGGCGGCTCCTCCTCACCTGGCTTCCGTCTGCTCATTCCCTTTCCTGTCACCAGCGCCAACAGTGCAGGCACGGAGGGACATCCAACAAGGTCCCCTCCCTTCCCTGGGGTGGGCCCGCTTCCAGGCAGGTAGAGGCTTTTTCTGGCGAAGTCTCCCACCTGCCTCTCCCCCTTCGCACTTCCTGGCTGCCGTCCAGCACAGACACACTTGCTGTCAGGAAGTCCTCCCTGCGGTCTGACCTCGCGCTGCAGTGGGAGCGCTTCCTGCCCCCAGCGGCTGACCCGCGCTGTTCACATTTCCCCCATCGCCGTCTGGGCTGCTCATGACCACCAGGGGGGCACCCCTAGCCTCCACTGGCCCCTCTGTGTCTCATTCAAGAGGAAGGATCGACCCCACAACCCCCAGGCTTCCCACGCAAATCCAGTGTGCTTCCTTTTCCAGGGCTGGTTCCAGAACCTTCCACCAGCTTACAGTGTCCTTCCCAGCCCTGCTCCACCTGCTCACGGTGACCTCTTGAAACCAGGGCCTGTGTTGGGGAAGGGAGGACCCGGAGAACCGCCGCCTCCCTGAACCTTCTCCACGTGGAACCCAGAGGTGACAGGGCAGCTGGGGTGCCACTTAAGAAGCCCAGAAAGTGCCACCCACCCCTGTCTCAGCCATCCTGCCTCCCTGGGAGGTGATCAGGCCATCCACGCTTTCTGACAGAGGTAAAATCTGGGCCTCCCGCTGAACTCCCCCTGCCCCAGCATGTATCTTGACTGAAGGCTTTATTCTGAGAAAACCCCACCCCTAGGCCCTGGGGAGGGGACCAAGGCTCTGCCTGGAGCCATCCCGAAACTCAGAGTACAGTGCTCGTGGGGGGGCAGTGGTACAAGGCCCCGCCCATGTTCCGGTTCTGCCACCTGCTGCCTGTAGCCCGGGAGGTCTCGGAGCCCCTGCCAGTGGGATTCCACTGTCCCCTCCCTGCAGCCCCCGGGGAGACGGTGGGCTGATTCTGTCCCCAGCGGAAACTCCTCTGGCATGTCCCCTCCCCTGCTGCCCCCTTACCCACTGCAGCATCCATGCCCCTGCCCAGGTCTGCTCAGAGAGGCCTGCAGAGGGGCCCAAGGCAGTGAGACCCCGCAGGCAGGGCAAGCCGATGGTGGCCCCTGCTCCCACCGTGGGTCTGCCGGAGCAGGCGGCCTCGACCTCAGGCAGGCCCTCCCCACTGGTCCTCAGTCTCCCCTGCGGCTCGGCCAAGACCCCCTTCTGGGGCCAGCATTCTGCCTCAGCGCTTCTCTAGGCCCAGGGAGCAGTGGGCCCCCCGACTTATTTTCTCAGGCCCTAAAAATAGCCAGGCGAGGAGGGGCGCCTCTGAATAGCTCTGAGTGTGCCAGTCACGGCCCCACTTGGAGCGGAAGCATCTCCAAATAAGGCCTTGGCAGAGGCGGAAGCAGTGCCCGCCGGCTCTGCTCACGTCAGCGCCCAGCTGCACGGCTCCCCAACCGCCCCCCCAGGACTGTCAGCCCTGGGCCCGCCCCAGGGTGGTCGGGCCTGGGGCTGGGCGCAGGTCGGGGGCCTAGCAGTCCACTCAGGCTAGACGCCCGGGCCCTGCCAGGCTGGGCGCCTGCCTGATGGAAGTGCGCTGGCCCCAGCATTTGGAAATACAGAGCCTGAGACTCCTCTGTCTGGAAACCCGCACTCACACCTGGGGAGTCAGCACAGTCCAGTCCAGGCCCCTCCCCAGGCCCAGGGGACGGGAGGGCAGGGCTTCTTCCTCCCCACGTTCCGCACCCCACGCCCAAGCCTGGCCTCCCAGCCAGTGGGCACCCTGACTGGGGATGGGGAGAGCCAGCGCCGGGGGAGGGGGTGGGGTGGGGTGGAGGGTGGTAGTCGCCCCAGGAAGGCGGAGGAGGTGTTGCTGGGCTCAGATGGCTCCCTGGGAACACCATATGGACCCCACCCCAGAAGGGGAGTTGGGAAAAGGCAGAAGGCGGCGCCCCCATGGGCTCCCTCCAGCTCTGTCACTCGGAGTTCCTTGGGGGGCAGATGGTAGGTGGGGGCGTCCTGGGGGTCAGGGTGCCAGGATAGCTGGGCTGCCCATGGCCTCGGGGGCCTGTCCACTCACTAGCTCTCTGTGTCTGCAGTCCCTTGCCCTGCCATGCTCCTGTGTCCTTCCAGACCCCCTCAGATCCTTTCCAGGCTCAGAGGCCCCCAGCCCCTAGCGGGGAAGCGATTGACAGACTCCACCCCGGTCCCAGCTAAAGGCCAGCTCTGGGCTGGAGGAGGGTGGGCAGGGGTGCAGGGCAGGGAAGGGAAGGGATGGGGTGGGGCTGGGTGCTGATTCTTAGGAAGAGAGGGTGGGACCCTGAGAGCCAGCGTGGGCAGCCAGAACAGGGACGTGATCCCCCAGGGGAGGGGACAGGCTGAGCCTGCAGGTGGGCAGGGTGGGTAGCTGGGCACCCAGGTGGGCCTTCTGAACACAGGCTCAGAGGCTGCTGATGGGGTATCAGCCCTCAGGAGGAGAGAGGCTCTTCTGGCCCCAGTCTGGCTGGAGTTCCCTGTCCTTGTCCCTCCCCAGTCCTGAATGTCCCCAGAGTCATCAGGCTTTGGCCTAGGGGTCTGGTCCCCCTTAGAGCAGGCCTGCTTTCCCAACAGCTGGGGTACTGAGAACCTGGGGGTGCAGGTCCACCAGAGCACACAGGGAGGCTGCACAGGACACCTCTGCCTGCCTCTGGGCGTGCGCTGGGGAGAGGGACTGTGCAGTGAGCTGAGTGGGCAGGACAGGCCGAGGCGGGGGCCAGGCTGCAGACTGGAAGCCCACAACCAGGGTAGGGGCCGCCCGGACAGTCGAGGCTGCGGTGGGCTCAGTCCGGGCAAATTGGTCCAGTGTTCTCTGCGGCCCCCGCTGTGCGCCCCCAGGCCTGCCGGGACTGTCGAGGTGGGTGCAGGACTCCAGGAACTAGTCAGTGGTGCCCCGCCCCGAACCTGGGTCTCAGCACAGCGCTGGCCCGGGCGCAAAGGGAGGTCCATCTCGCCTGGACCCCGGCCTGGCCCTGACAGGGGTCTCAGGCAGGAGGGCGACCTCGCTTCTCCTTGCTCCTTCTCCAGCCGGGACCCGCCCAAACCCTGACTCCCTCTCCACCTCCTTCTCCAGGAATCTTGTCTCCCTGGCTCACGTGACTCTTCCCCATCTCCCCTTAACTAGTCCTGCTCATCAGCATTTAATTATAGAACTAGTCAGGCTTTCTAGTTCTTCCTTAGTCACTTTTGGCATACTGTATACTTTTAGAAATCCACCTATTCCAACTACGTTTTCAAATGTATTAGAACTGAATTGTTCGTCTTGTTCTCGCCTTTTTGATTTCTGAGGAGTCTAGTCGGGTCCCCGGTTGTTTGAACTGTGCCGTCTCTCTTGTTTTTCAGTTATAAAGAACTGACTCTGGGCTTTGTGCTTTGATCATATTTTTCGTAATTACCAACATCTTTGGACTTGTTTCCCCATCTTCTTTGTGTTCTATATTTGCCCTGTTTTCACTCTACTTTAAAAAAAAAAAACTTCTTTCTTGATTTTGGAGTGGTTACATTTAACACATTTACTTTTAGTCTACTTTTATCTTTTATTGGTTGGTAAACTATACAGATTATATTTCCTTTCAGCTTACCTTTGAGATGTTGAAATACAACCAGTTATTTGACTTAAGGACCAAAATTTATCAATATATTAACCCCTCTTTCACACAACGCAAGGACCCTGGAACACTTACTTTCTTGAGGCGTACATGGTAATATTTTCAATTATTTTCATTCTGTATTTTTCTACTGCCTTTAATTAGATATTATTATCTTTGGGGGGCTTCCCTGATGGCTCAGTGGATAAAGAATCGGCCTGCAACTCAGGAGACACAGGAGATGTGGGTTTAATCCCTGGGTCGGGGAGATCCCCTGGAGGAGGAAATGGCAACTCACTCCAGTATTCTTGCCTGGAAAGCCCCATGGACAGAGGAGCCTGGCAGGCTACAGTCCAAAGTGTCGCCAAGAGTCAGACACGACTAAGCACACAGGCAGGGCATTATCTTTTTTAAACACAGACGGCATTTGGTTATGTTTACTTACATGTATAACAGTCTCTTGGCCCACCACTTGCTGGATTCTGCACCCATTCCGATCTATGGGTGTGCATGGGGGTTTCTCCCACACCACCAATAGGCCGCGCTTTGCGCATCAGCTGCTGTCCTCCAGCTCCACTCAGCTCTGACCCTCTCTCTGCAGCAGTGTCAGGTCCCACAGGTTAAGCCTCAGGCCCACACAGCTACTCCCTCCACACACGCTTCAGACGCCAGCCTCCAGTTCAGGTCATCACCTGTGCCTCTGAGCAACGGCTGCGATTCAGGGCTCCCAGGCCCCCGCCTGGGTTTGGTGGATATGCCAAAGCTGCTCGCAGAACCCAGAGCAGCATTTTACTCGCTGTATCACTGGTAATGGTAACAGGACAAGGCCCGGGAATAGCCTGATGGAGGACGCACAGGGAAAGCAGGGGAAAGGGCTGGGGCTTCCACTGTCTCTCTTCTCCATCATCACGTGTTCGCCAGCGCACATGTTCTCCAAATCCCTGCCTTTCGGCTTGTATGGAGGCTTCATCACAGAGACAGGACTGATTAAAGCCCTGGCCTTTGGCCGTAGATGCCACCTCCAGCCCCTCTCCCCTCCCCAGAGCTGGGGGTAGGTTCACAGTTCCCTCTGGTCCCAAGGTTGATTCTCCTGACGGCCAGCCCTCTCCTCTGGTGGGTCCAGAAACAACCTCTTTGACATGCAAAAAGACTCTTTAAACCTCATCACTTATGACCTTGCAAGGGTTTGGGGCACTCTGCCAGAAGAGGGAAAAAGACCAAGTATGTGTTTATTATAAATCACCCTATCGCGCCAGGGTATTTTAGGTTTCATTCCTCCTTCTTCCTGGAGTATGTTTCCCTGAGCCCCTCAATCTGTTCATGGTAAACTCTTCTTTCCACAGAGGATTAAGGTCTGGCACATTATCACCACTGCCCACGCAAGTTCCACTCTGGCTTATTAACGTGTTTGTTTATTCTTCTTTACCCCATAATCCTCCCACCAACCTATAGGCAACTACTCTAATTTAGTTAATGTGGCTTTTTTGTTGGTAAGTGCTCTTAAGGAGAAAAAGTGTTTTCTAAAAGCTTTATATTCTGAAATAAGCTTACAGAAGAGTTACCGAGACAGTACAGAGGTTCCTTATACCCTTCGCAAGCTTCCTGTAGTGTGAATGTCTTCTATAACCACGGTAATGAAAGGGTACATGTTTTGCATTTATTTACATTATATCGCTATATATCTCAATTTTGCTTTTCACTTTTTTCCACTGAGCATTTTTTTCCTTAAAGATCCATCTGGGTTGCTATGCGTGCATCTGATCTGCTATTTCTTTTTTTTTTCTTGACATGGTTTCTTTTAATAAAAAATACTGCTGAATGTGTATCACAGATTATATGAAGCTATACATAACATTCTCTGTGCGTAAAAACTGTGATATGCATTCTAGAATTTTATATTTTTATCCAACTTTATTGAGATACAATGTATATATAATAAGCACACCCATTTTAAGCATTTGATGAGTTTCAACAACATATGACTCTCACAGCCAAGTAGGACTGGGGTGAGGTCTGGACTGAGACCCTCCCAACTGTCACACAAGAGGGACACAAAGGGTTGATTTCCGCATTGCTGAGGCTCAGCTCCTTGTATGCTTTAGACATCCTTTATCAGATATGTGTTTTGCCAGTATTTTCTTCCAGTCTCTGACTGGTCTCTTCAATCTTTCAACAGTATCTCTAGCAAAGCATAACTTTTTAATTAAACAAATTTTTTTAAATTTTAAAATAAAAAATAAATTAGCATTATTTTTTCCTCTATGGATTGTACTCTTGTATTCTATCTAAAAACTCATTGTCGCGTCCAAGGGAGATGGATGTGGTCTGTGTGTCCACATCTCAAACGTCCCACCTTCACAAGCACTGCTCTGCACTTTCAGACTTGCACAAGGATTGCTTTGTTTTGTAAATGCGGGAATTTCTGGGTTATCAGATATGTGTATTCCAGTCGTCCAAGGGTCAGACTGCTCTCTGCTTGATTTTGAGAGGCAGCCATCCATTAAAAAGCACAGCTATTGTAACTTACCCGAGATCTGCTGCATTTTGGTGGGAGGCGTCTTCAGCACACCCAGTCTGCATACACGGAGGCTGGGCTCTCCCCCTTCATCTTCTGTCCCGCCTGACGGCCCTGAAGTGACCTTGGGAAGACCTGCGTCCTTCTGCCTTACCCCCAACCTTGGGAGCACTCCACACTGCCCACCCCCTTCTCTCTGAAGACACGCATTGCCCTTGGCTCCTGCGGCTCCATGCCACCTCCCCTCAACTGCTGATGCTCAGGGTCCTCGCTGGGCACAGCCAGAGGCCCCCGCCTGGGCCCTGGCAGGAGGGAAAACTTCAAAGGGGAAGGGGTGAAGTCTGGGCTGGGAAGGATAGCCGCCCTGGACAGGGCTGGGCAGGGCCCCTAGGCTCTACAGAGGTGGGGAAAGACTTCGGCCGAAAGGCAGTGGAAGGTGGGGACCAAATTGCCGAGGGTCCCGGGGCCACACTTCAGAGTTAAACAGGATCCTGAGGGCAGGATGGGTAGGGGTGGGATGCTCATTTAGCAGGGGGTCGGCATAGGAAGAGGGGGAGCTCAGGGCCTGGACCAGAGTGAGGCACGTGGAAAATTCTAGCAGTTGGGGGAATCATCATGGGATCAGGAAAGAGCAGGGAGGGGTGAGGAGGGGGTGCCAAGGTGACCCCCAAGACTCCAGGCCCAGTGCCCTCGGGGAGTGCCTGGCTCACTCAGCCAGAGGAGGTGCCCAGCCGAGACGCCCAGGACCCTGTGTTGGTGGCCCTTTGGGTCCAGGGCCAGTCAGCATTCAGGTGTGGAGGGGAGGCTGCTGGGCCCTGGCTGAGGAGGGGGCATCAGGAGGGCTCAGGGTAGGAAGAGGCCAGGGAGGCCAGAAGAAACTCCTCATATTTAATGCAGAACCAAAAAACACAACAAAACCCACTGCAAGCATTGGCAGCCCCAGACTGACTCAGAAGATCATCACATACTGGAACAGTTCAGTGACGTCTTCGGAATAGCGCTTGTAGAATTTACGGCTCACGGAGTCCGGGTCCTGCTTGAGCATCTCGAAGTCTGCAGCAGAGACCCAAAGGTCCTCCAGCCACGGCGCAGCCGGCCGTGGTGTGGAGGGCAGGCACAGAGGGAGGGGACAGGACCTGCCCTGGGAATCCGGTCTTTGAAGACACTGCCCTTCCGGGGGCTCCATCAGAGCGGTGTGGGGGGTCACGGCCTGTCCCCAGGGCCCACATGGGGTGTATGGGGGGGTAGGTCACAGCCTGTCCTGGAATCAGTTCTCAAGGGGAAGATGACAGCCCACCCTGGGGAGGGGCTGAGGCCGCTCCAGCATCAGGGACATTCCCATGAGACTCAG
The DNA here is from genome assembly GCF_049115385.1 of Moschus berezovskii. Lineage (NCBI taxonomy): Eukaryota > Metazoa > Chordata > Mammalia > Artiodactyla > Moschidae > Moschus > Moschus berezovskii. The sequence goes on from NC_142475.1 coordinate 82,082,106, forward strand.
GGTGGCCCTGCACTTACACTTCTTGAGGGTCTTCACATCACCCTTCTTCAGGTAGAAGCAGAGATCGGTGAAGTATTCCTGCAGGATGCCCCCTGCGGGGAGGAGCGTGGGGGCTGCTGAGGGAGGCAGGCAAGGACCAAGGGCAGGTGCCTGGCTGGCGGACCCAGTGGACCTCGGGGCCCGGGAGTGCGGCTTCACGTGGATCGGGCAATGGCCACACCTACCGATGAACTTCATGGCCGTGAGCTTCAGGCTCCTGTTGGGGCTGTCCAGGTACACTAGCGCCTGCATCAGAAACTGGTGGCAGCTGCTGAAGTTGCTCTCCACCTGGGGTGGTGGGGAAGGAGACGGGTGGGCGATGGGCAGTGGCCCTCGTGCTCCCTGGCCCTGGCTTCCAAGCCTGGCAGGGGGAGGGCCGTGACCCTGGGCCGGGTCCAGGGCTGGCCCAGGACAGGGAATCTGGCCCCTGGAAGGGCTGCGGCTCTGCCAGACCGCCCTTCTCACGCCTATCTCCGGCAGGACCTTGCCTCCCGGTCACCCCTCCCTCATACGATCCAGATGTCTCCCAGGAAGTGGCCTCTGCCCCTCCTGAGAGTGCTCTGGGCCATCAGAGTCCACAGGGTGCGGGTGGTCTGTGGGTCTCCTCTGTTCAGAGGTGCATGTGCAGGGATCCGGTGTCCTGCTGCTCCTCCAGGCCTGGGAACGGGGCCCTGTCTGCGCCTGGAGCCTGCAGCTGCCACGGCTGGGTGGGCAGGGCTGGCCGGGGCAGGGGTCGCCTCAGGCCCGGAACACGGAGCTGTGGAGCTGCGGCGTCTCTTGCTCTCCCCAGCCCGTCCACGTCCACCTCCACACACATCTCCACGCGGGGTGGCGGTCCGGTCCATTGCCGGTGCTGGGACCTACAGGGCCCGCCCGATGTCTACACTGGGACATCAGGGGCCATCGTGTCCCCTGGGACCCCTCCACAGTGGTGTGGGGCTGTTGCTGGCAGGGACCCCTGGTCCAGACCCGTGGCAGGGGTGTGGTCTTCTGCATGGCCCACCCTGGAGGCCCTGAATGCCACGGCAGAGAGGCAACAGCGTCCTCACAGAGGCTGAAGTCTCCAACCCGACATGGAGCCGACATTTAATAAGCACACACAGGTCTGAGGTGGGGGCACCTGAGGGAGCACTGGCATCTGCCCCGCCCACTCTGGGAACCCCTCAGGGGACCCTGTCTGCACCCAGCCTGTCTCCACCTTCCTTGCCTCCTTGCCCCTCCCCTGGGGGGGCCTGGCATCTAACCATGTAGATAAAGATGTCATTCTCAGCTCCTGGGCCATGACCCCAGGCCAACTTGCTGAACAGCTCCTTCCGGAACTCCCACTTCAGCAGGATGGCACAGCGCAGGAAGGTTAACTTTGTCTTCTGTGGGTACCCAGAGACAGGTCACTACCCCTGCATTGCGCCCTCCCAGGCCCAGCAACACCTCCTCCCAGCTGTACCTCAGGGGAGCTGCACCATGGCAGGAAGTGGGGCCCCGTGGTAGAGTCTTCACTTCACCCACAGGTGTCCTGCTGTCATTTACAGGAGGATTCCAGCAGTGCCTTGGCCACCCAGGCCTCCTTCCCAACCCTGAGTGTGTCTCCCAGTTCAGGGGCTAGGCACCCAAGGAAAGAGTGTTGGCCTTTTGCTCACCAGCCCCCACCAGCCATACACTCTGGTCTTGCAACTCCTTTGCTGCTGCTAAGTCACTTCAGTCGTGTCCAACTCTGCGTGACCCCATAGACGGAAGCCCACCAGGCTCCCCCGTCCCTGGGATTCTCCAGGCAACAACACTGGAGTGGGTTGCCATTTCCTTCTCCAATGTGTGAAAGTGAAAAGTGAAAGTGAAGTCGCTCAGCCACGTCAGACTCGTAGCGACCCCATGGACTGCAAGCCACTGGGCTCCCCCGTCCATGGGATTCTCTAGGCAAGAGTACTGGAGTTGCTTGCCATTGCCTTCTCCGTGCAACTCCTTTAGAAAGTCCCTATGTCCCCGTGATAGGCAGAATTGTGTCACCAAGATCCATGTATTGAAGTCCTAAATGCCAGGACTTTAGGGTATGAATGTATTTGGAGAAAAGGTCCTTAGGGAGGTGACTGAGTTAAAGTGAGGTCTGAAAGCGGCCTTGATCCAGTATGACTGGTGTCCTCATAAGGAGAGGAGATCAGGCAGGACACAGGCACCCACGGAGGGACCACCGTGTGAGGACACAGGGAGAGGATGGCCATCCACACACCGTGGACAGTGGCCTTGGGGCACTGGCCCTTCCAGGGTCTGGATCTCAGCAACAAAGTCTGTGGCGGTTTACAACCACAACCTAAGCTGATGAAGACTGGCAGACCACTCACTGTGACCACCTCAGGGCAGGAGTCGGCCAGGTGGAAGAGCAGGGGCACCAGGGCCTGGAAGGCGTGGCTCTTGAGTGCCTGCCGGAACTTCTTGCCACCACTGTAGATGACATCTCCGTATAGGAGGATGGCTCCGCCACGCACACCCTCCTGCTTCTGCCAGAGACGGGCAGGTCTTCCCCTCAGCCAGGCAATCTGCTGGCGCCCAAGGCCCCACTGTGGCCCCAGCCCCACCAGGCCACTCACCCTGCCTGCTGCCACCCACCTCTCACCTTCCGTTCCAGCCTAGCAACGGCAGTGGCCAGAGGGTGCCATCACGCCCGCTCCCTTCAGCACAGGGCGAGCCGACCCCCTCCCTCCACCCCGCTGGCCCTGCTGCCCAGGCTGCCCCAGCACGGGTCACAGTGGCTGGCTGCCCTCTCTCCTGGCTGCCCGCTCCTGCCGCCCCCTCCCACAGCTGCTGCCTTCTCCTGGATTGGCCTCTTACCGCCGTGCTTCTCCTGTACTATTTCTCTGGGGCCCTCAGGCTGCCAGCAACCACACCTCCAACTCTCAGGGAGACTCGGACGGGGTTAGAGCACAGGCCTGCTGGCTCTGTGACCCTGAGCAAGGTTTCTTCAGTGCCTGACCCAGTTTCCCCTTTTATGGCAAGGGGCTGACCCACACTGAGTGCTGAGCCCCACTATCCTACTCTGCGCCCCAGCTCCTCCGGCCTCATCAGACCACCTTGGAACAGCAGCCCCGGAGGTCTCCTAGACACAGCATGAACGGCAGCACCGTCTGCCTACCCTCCGCCCACCACCCCCCAGCTTCAGTCCCCTTTCCTCACCTGTAGAATTGAAGCCACCGGGTCGTACCCCTCATCCCCTGGCCTCCCCCTCCCCACAGTGCGCCCGCAATCCCTGAGGTCCTTCTGGTGGCCCAGCAGCCCTGCCTCAGTTCAAGCCTCACCACTCTTAAGCCTCTCATTTATTCAGAACCTCTGAAACCATTTACCCTGCCCCCCGCTCATTCTCTACGTGTGAACCTAGGCGGGCCCTGCCCTCTGCTCCCAGCCCACCGCCACTTCTGGGTGAGGAATGCGCATGACTATCTCTGAGGCAGCCTCAAAGCCTCACAGAACCGTCCTGCCCTTGGCCAGGTTCCCGCTGGGCTCCACCTGTGGACGTTATCCACGACTCCAGGAGAAGCAGATTCAGCTGCTGTGACTGGAGGGGGTTAACCTCTCTGGCTGCTCTGATTGGCAGGAGTTAGCCTCCCTGGCTACTCTGATTGGAGGGTGTTCGCTGCTCTGGCTGCTCTGATTGGCAGGGGTGGGTGTGGGTGGGGTGTGTGGCGGCTCTGGCTGCTCTGATTGGCAGGCTTGGGCCCTGGGTTCCTCACGGCTTCAAACAGCGGCAGCAGGTGCTGAGCCATCTTGACGCTGACGGAGCCGATGCCCTGGGCGCCCAGGTGGTGCAGGACGTCACCCAGGATCTCCATCAGGCCCAGCAGGTCCTGGGGCTGGGGTTTCAGGAAGCTGTCCAGCAGCCCGGTTAGCTGGTTCCGGAGCAGGACCACCTGCCGGGAGACGCGGCCACCCGCTGGCCTGCTCGCCAGCCTCCGCGGTGCCCTTCCCCGCCTCTCCACCGGCGCCACCTCCCCAGGCCGAGTCCCCCGCTGAGGCCTCCTCTCCTCGGCTCTCCTGGACCCCCTTCGCGCCCAGTGGAAACCCGGCCCCAGCCCCTAGCCAGAGTCTTAGAGGAGGACGTGTGCCCAGAGGCCCACACGGCAGGAGGGGGAAGGGTGTCCCCATCGAGGCAGGTGTGAGCTCTCGGTGTCTGGGTGGAGTATGGACGGACGACCTGGCAGGAGTGTCTCTGGTTAGGGATGTCTACCTGGAAAGGAGGCCGGGGTCACGGACCTCAAAGTCGCTGAGCCCCTTCCGGTCCAGAAAGTCTAGGACCCTCAGCGCTGTGCAGTGCAGCAGGGTGTCCCCAGCCCTCCCCGTCTGCCCCACCCGGGCCTGCTGCTGTGCCTTCCTCATCCACCCCTTCCGACGTGACCTGCGGCGGAGGCTCTTTTCCACCGTGCCCTCCTCCTCCCTGAAGCCTCCTCCCTGCTCCCTTCTTACCTTCTGAGGTTGCATGAGGCTACTGCTGAGGCCCTTTAGGCTCATGGCCCTCACCAGCGGGTTGGGGTTGTTGAGGCCCAGGTTCAGGAAGCTGTCTATGGTTCTCCGAGACATGTACTGGGTGAGCTCTTGGCCACTGAGAAACTAGGTAAGGGTGGCACAGTCAGCTCACCAGTTACTTATGGCTGCCAGGGGAAATGGGCCCATAGCCTTGGCATGAGATAGCGGGGTTAGAGGCAAGGAAGAGCTTCCAGGCAGTAAGTAGATATGACATGGAAGGCGGAAGTTATGAGGCCTGTATTTCAGGGGTAGGGATAGAAGTCCATTCTCTGTCCTGAGGGCAAGAGAGCACTGGTGAGGGGCAGAGGTGAGGCATGGCCGGAAGGGGCTGACCTCTGTGATGATGAGGATGGCTACAATGTTGTCCCGTTCTTCAGGGCTCTTCAGGAAGATGACCGCCTGCCCCAAGACCGCTTTGACCTCACAGTCGTAGTGGGCCATGGCCCTGTTAGATGGAGGAGGCAGACACGGGGCCATGAAGTCTTCCTCCTTGGCCAAGGGGACCCCTCTACCCCAACAGACCTTCCTCACTCAGGGAGATGGCCCAGGTGACTCAGTCTGGAGTGCAGAGTCCCAATAAGGAGTTTCGGGGGGCAGGGGGTCCATCAGGGATGCAGTCTGGGGCAGGCCCCTCCCAGGTTTGGAGCTTACCTGGCCAGGAGGGTCACCCCTTCGGTGTAGGTTTCCAGGTGCTCAAAGAGCTCCCAGCCTCTTAGCAGCTTGAGGTGGGCAAACACCTCCCAGTAATTGGTGGTCCAGAAGAGGCCCTTTAGGGCCTCCAGGCATGTCCTGGGGCAAGAAGGGTCTTGAGATGGGGTGAATGAGGGCAAGGGCCCACTTCTCCAGCATAACCTGCACTCTCCCAATTGGGTGGGGTGATCAGCCTCCTTCCACGCGCCCCCTCCTGCAGGAATCGCCCTTCTGGTCGCTGTTTGCTGCTCAGTCCCCTGCTCCCCACCCTGGACCCCCAGGTGGGACCAGAGCTCATCCTTTCTGGGTGGGTCCCCAGCCCTTAGCCCAGGTCCTTTTGCCCACCAGGGCTTCTAGGGGTGGAAGAAGCCAGAAAGAAGGTGTGGGTTGGGGTCCTGAGAGGGTGCTGGGCCCGGAGGCTGAGTCTCGCATCTCACCTGCAGGGGCTGAGGGCCTTGGCCTCCAAGGCCTCCTCCTGGTAGTCGGACATGCCCTCCACCACATCCAGCTCAAACAGATAGTGGAGCTGGGTGAGAAGGCCCAGGAGGATCCCTGCGAAGGCCCAGCGCACCGTGGCCTTGTACTCATGTATGTAGAGGAGTTCGTAAATGGTGCCCAGGGCCTGCAGCAGGACAGGCACTGCCCTTAGTCCCTGAGGAGGGTCTGGTGCCAGGCTCAAGCTGGCCCCACCCTGGGACTCAGCATCCGGGGAGACCCTCTGCCAGACCACCCTGGCCTCCCCAGGGCCCCCGGATGTCAGACTCCATTGCAGGGGATGGGGTGCAGGGGAAGGGCTCACCAGCAGGGAAACAAGCTCGGCCTCCACTGGGACCTTGATGAGCTCCCGGGGGGGCCGCAGCTTCAGCTTCGTGTAGAGCAGCGTGACGACCTTGCGGGCCAGCCAGCTGTTGGTGGCCAGGGCCTTCCACAGGGGCACAATCTGCCTAGGGAGGTGGGGATCAGTCCCGCCAGCTGGCTGGCTGCTCTGGGCGAGGGGCCACTGGGACACAACCCCAGCGCAGCAGGGCAGTGGAGATAGCCAGGCCCTACAGGATCAGGGAAGCCCCTAGTCTGGGGGGTCCAGTGGCTATCTTCTGGTGACCCGTGGTGGGGGTGGGGGGGCCCTGCTTGAAGTTCTGTCTGGGCTGGCTCTCCCCAATATTCACACTCAACCTTGCCTTGTATCACATCGCCCGGGACATGAGCAAACCTTGTCTTTCTCCTGCCTGTCCCCTCACTCGTAAGGTGGGGCTCATACCCAGCAGGGTGCACCCCTCAGCAGCCTGGGGGACAGGTGAGCCCTGGGGTGAGTGTCGGGGGGCACAGCTGACCCCACAGCAGGCTATTGCTCCCCGAGATGCTTCAGGAGGCACTGTGACCTCCAGCACCCCAGGACCTCAGAGTTCACACACTACTCAAGTCAGGTTGGAATCCCACTGCTGACTCAGCTACCCTGGGGCTGGCCTGAGGCTGTGTTTCTAACATGACGCTATGGCCCTCACGGTGTGGCTCCTGGAAACACCACATGAGCCCAGGGGTTGGCTGGAACACGGTGTGCTCAGGGCCGGGCAGCAGCGGGAGCTGCTGGGGGCTCGTCAGTGCTGTCACGTTCCCCAGCTGACCTCCTGCCCTCTGCAGGTTGGTTCCTGGAAGCTCTCTGAACCTGAAGGGATGCATCCATGCCAAGGGGCCCCTCTTGAGACATTCCGCCTAAGCCCCTCAGCGTGGTGCATCTTCAGAGACCCCTGGCCGCCCTGGCTCTGGAGTCTAGGCAGTGGGTGGGGTCGGGCTGAAGTGCGTGGGCAGTTCTGCCTTCCCAGGAACGGAGTCAGTTCGGAAGTGTCTGTGGACTGGAGGGCGGCCCGCGGAGGTGTTCACCTTTGGGCCGTGAGTGCAAGTGACCTACCTCTCTGAGGGAGGGCACAAGGACAGCATCACTTCGACGGTCTGCTCCGTGTGCTGCGTGCCCAGCACCGTCACGACCTTCATCGTGGTCTGCAGGATGCTCGTGAAGACAATGCAGGGCAGCTCCTGAAACAGCTCCTGCAGGATCTCGGCCACCTGTGCGGGGAGGGTGGGCCACGAGAGCCTCGGAGCAGCCCCCATGCCCGGTCTCCTCCAGGAGGGCGTCCCCGCCTGCAGCCAGTGGGGTGTCTGGACGTGTGCAGGCTCCAAGGGGGTTACCCCCAGCTGGGCTGAGCCTGCCATTGCTGCAGGCTCGTGTGAAAATGGACATCAGCTCAAGGGGCCAGTGGGCCTGGCCGATGCTGCAGAAGGTCACTTTCCAAGTGGGCTGTGGACTAGGTTGGCCGAGCCAGACCAGGGCAATTAAAATCTTGGAGGGGATGGGGCCCCATTCTCTCTTTCTTGCTGGACAAGACTGCAACAGAGGCAGGGTGCCCCTCTGATTGCCTGTGGCAGGGGCCTGGGACCTTGAAGAGTCCAGCCAGATGGGGACCCCTGGGCCTGGCTAAAGCTCAGCCTTGCCGACCAGAGCCGATGGCCAGGAGCAGCCTCAGGACTTCCTGCTTCCAGGGCTCAGGGGGCCTTGGTGAAGAGGCCTGGTGTGTGCATGGCCCCTGCCTGGCGGCCCACCTGCTCTGGCTTGATGCTGCGGTCCTCCATGATGGTCAGGAGCAGCTCGGAGGCCAGGTGACTGTTGAGGGAGTCGTGGCTGCACAGCCCTTGCAGGAGCGTGAGCACGAGCTGCGTGTGCTGCGCCACCGTCAGGTGCTCGTCCAAGGTCTGCAGCAGAGAGGCTGGGCTGAAGGGCCGCGGGGCCCTCTGCCGGTCAGCCGCCGTCGAGGCCGTCCCCCATGTGTGCTTGGAGACGAAGCTGGGGTGTGCTCTTACCCAGGGACAGAGTGAGCGCCAGCTGCACAGACTGCAGAGACCCCAGGAGGGCCCCACTTGAACCCCTACCCCCAGCAGGCTGTTGGTGCTGGCCCAGCTGGCCTCCACAGGCCGTGGACCGCCGCTCAGTAGCCAGAAATGTGGCCGCTGCAGGCTCACAGCTGCCCCTTCCCTGGAAAACTGCCCTGTGGAGGCAGAGAGCGAGCAGCCGTGCTCCACGCCTAGCCTGGGATGGAGGCGGGGCTGACTCTGGCGCCTCCCCCGGGCCAGGCTGAGGCCATGCCCTGCTCAGCCCTTCCACCTCCTCGGGCTAGGGTGCTGGAACTCCTGCCCCGGCCCCCGCCTCTGGGGAACCCGCTAGAGGGATGGGCTTCTCGGATGTGAGCCCCCAGGGAGGGTCCCCAGGGAAGTCCGTTCTCCCGTCCCAGCCGGTCCTCCCTTGGAAGGTGGGGAAATGGGCACAGGAAGTTCAACGACCTACCAGGGCACTCCACCAGTTAGGCACAGAGCTTGGACTCAAACCCAAGCTCTAGAATCCCAGTCCAACTTAAAGGGAGAGCTGAGCCCAAAGACGTGATCTTGGGGGAGGGGGCAGGGGGGCGAGAGAAGGGAGACCAGCCATCCCGCTTGCCCTAACCAGGGATGGGGGTGCTAAGGCCAGCTGTCACCCTAGTGGGGGGCCACGAGGGGCCAGAAGGAGAGGATGCTGGGAAGGGAGGTTCTGTAAATGTCTGTGAAACGACAGACTCTGCGTCTCCTAAGGGGCCCCGTAACGGTCGGGTGAGCAGGGTGGGGGCGGAGTTCTAAGGGGAAGAAAGATGGGGTACATCCCTGGAAAGAGCTCCGGGGACTGGGCACTTGCTAACCTGACCCCTGCCCAGATTGCAGAGGCCCTCCCCTGGCCCCATCTGTGAAATGGTCAGGCCAACCCTGTGCTCTTGGGCAGTCCGGGGCTCTGCAGGAGCCCGGGGCCAGCTGCCAGCACCCTCCACCCTTCCCAGCCCTCACCTTCACCAAACTGTAGAACTTCAGCTCTGAATCTTTGTGAGCCTCTGCTTCAAAGTTCTTCATTTTATTCAGATGAATGAACTCCGATGTGCTCCCTGCGGTGGGACGCTGGGTCAGGAGGCCTGCCGCCTGCAGCCTGGGAGACGACACCCTCCCCCCATACCACCAGGGAGGTCTCCCCCTGCCCCACGGCTCACCCTTCTGCTGGATCAGAAGCTGCAGGAAGAGGTAGACGCACTGGTGGGAGTGGCTCTGGGTGAGCTGGTCCCTGTCCCACCACAGCAGCAGCAGCAGGCCCACCTGGCGGCCCAGCCCCGAGGGCATGGCCTCCTCCTGGGGGAGGGGCGCAGTGAGCAACCTCCAGGCTTCTTGCCTCCACCGTCCCTCCCAGCCCCTCAGCTCTCAGCTGGTTCCTATGCTCAGTGTCTCGCGGGTTGGGTGCTGGCGCCACGTCTGCAGAGGAGCCCTTGTTCACCTTCAGGACCCCCTTTGCTGCGTTGCTTCTGACCGGAAGTTAGTGGATTCCTGTCCTTCCTTCCCTGTGTGCGTGCCCGCCTCTCTTTCCTTCTGGCTGCTTTGGGATGTTTTCTGTTTACTGTTGTACTTCAGCAGCCTCGGGGCCTTGGCTGAGGGTGGAGTGACCACGCCAGGGCCCGTCCTCTTCCCTCCCCCTGCGCTGGTCCTGGAACTGAGAGCTCTCAGCTCAGCGCTCCTCCAGCTGGTCCTTGTATCGGCTGCCCGGTCCTCAAACACTGGCCTCTCTGTTGGGCCTTGCCTGAAGGCTCCAGTAGCGCCCCAGTTTCCCCCTCTTTCCTTCCAGTCTTGCTCACGGGGAGCCTTTCCATCCAGGTTGTCCCTGTTCTATCTGAACCGCAACCTCCACCCCAGGACTGGGCTCCTGGTGGGAGGGTGTCTGGGTCCCAGCGCCTGCCAAGCATCCCTGTGCTCAGCGGACAGGGACTGCAGGAGTCGAGAGGAGGCGGGGTGGGGGCCCGGCGGGGCACTCACGGTGAGCTTCACGTAGTCCGCCACGTACTTGAGGAGCAAGAAGACGGACTGCACCACCCGCTTGCGCTCGTAGCTTTTGCTCGACTTCAGCCAGGGCTCCGTGTGCTGGGGTGGAGGCCAGAGCCAGGGACCTCAGCCCGCGGGCCCGCCCTCCTGCCCAGCTCCCACCCACCTGGGGCGCGGCTGGGACAGTGGGGGTGGTAGGGGTGGCTCACGGCCCATGGGGCATATTACCCTTTCCTGCCTGTCCAGTAGCCCAGCACCCTAGGGTGAAGCACCTGGGGCCACGTGATTGCCCCTTGGGGCTCCCGGGCCTCTGGGGGTGAGTGGTGTCACCCTGGGCCCTGGGCTATGCAGGGGGAGCAGAGGGAGGCTGGTGTTTGAGGGACCGCCTCTCCAGGCTGCAGGAAAGCCCACAGGGGCTGATCCTCCCTGCCCCGGGGCTCCCGGAGGTAAGGGCACTGGGCCTGCCTGCTTCTTGCACTGTTCTGAGGGAAGAGGCGAACACCCCCAGCACTTGGGTACATGTGTGGGCCACGCTGGCTGACCTGCCCTCCTGGCCCTCCTTCACCTGCGGGACGCTCCCTGGGTGGGCCCCGGGGTGGGGTGGGTACTGGGGAGCCCTCACCTGCAGGAGGAAGCAGATCTCATCCATGCTCTCGTTCTCAGAGACGAAGGCCTGGAGGAGCAGGTCAAGTGCTTGCATGGACTTCTGGTACAGCACCTGGTGGCCAGAGGGTAGCTGGTCAGCCTGGCCGCCACCAGGCACCTCGGGGGTGAGCACAGATAGAGTGCCCCCACAGATGCCAACTCTTTGTGTTATAGCCTCTGGGGTTATCACATCTGCCTCCAAGACCCCAGGAGGAAGTAGGGCTCCACGAGCCACGGGTGCTCCCGGGGGGCAGGCAGCACCCCACTCTGGCTCCTGGGAGAGCTCCCTGTGTCCTGCCACCTCCCAGATCCGGTCTCCATGGCCTGTGTCCTCCGTTTACTCAAACCCACAACCCGGGGTGAGTCCTGCCCTCTCTCCTCTCCCCTTCTTGCTTCTCCCTGGGAACGTTTTTTGGCGCATGTTCCCAGATATTTGAACTCAGACCCAAAGCCGTACGCAGACCTGCCCCAGTACTCGTGTGGTGGCAGACCGCAGACCTGCCGGCACTCGGCATTAGGAGCCGCTGGGTGATTGTTGAATGGGTAAGTGATGGCGTCACTGTGGCACATGCCACATGAACACGCCAAGTGGTGGGAGTGACTGCGGCGAGCACTCAGTAAAGCCTGGCTGAAATGAGGGGACCATGGCTGTTCCTCTGCATAGTAATGCTGAAATCTGCCACCTGGGACCAAAGATTTCTCAGGTTTAAAGGAGACAGTCTATTCTGTAATGCAGATAGGAACCAGAAATACAGTTGGCGCCCTTGCAATGACAGCCCACTAGCCATGCAGCCATCATCGTCTTCAGCGGGTGCGCACTGAGTGTGTATCACAGCACCTGCAGGAGGCGGCAGGAGAAAGCAGGCCTGGCTACTGGTCACGAGCCTCTCCCTGGCCAGTCGGAGAGAAGCAAGAGCATCTTGTAAAACTCTAAGGAGAAAAACTGGGGTGGCGGTGTGGGGGGGGGGTGCCCAAAATCACTGCAGATGGTGACTGCAGCCATGAAATTAAAAGACGCTTACTCCTTGGAAGAGAAGCTATGGCCAACATAGACAGCATATTAAAACACAGAGACAATTCTTTGCCAACCAAGGTCCATCTAGTCAAAGCTATGGTTTTTCCTGTAGTCATGTATGGATGAGAGAGTTGGATTATAAAGAAAGCTGAGCACCTAAGAATTGATGCTTTTGAACTCTGGCATTGGACAAGACTCTTGAGAGTCCCTTGGACAGCAAGGAGATCCAACCAGTCCATCTTAAAGGAGATCAGTCCTGGGTGTTTATTGGAAGGACTGATGCTGAAGCTGAAGCCCCAATACTTTGGCCACCTGACTCATTAGAAAAGACCCTGATGCTGGGAAAGATTGAAGGCAGGAGGAGAAGGGGACGACAGAGGATGAGGTGGTTGGATGGCATCGCCGACTCAATGGACATGAGTTTGAGCAGGCTCTGGGAGTTGGTGATGGACAGGGAGGCCTGGCGTGCTGCAGTCCATGGGGTCACACAGAGTCAGACACGACTGAGCAACTGAACTGAACTGACTGAAGAAGAAAACTAAACACCTAAACAGGTTTGAGACTGAGTTGCTATTGAGTGCTGTAGAGGAGGACAGGCACCAAAGAGGTGATGAGCACGTCTCCCCTCAGAGCCTGGGGCCCGAGGGCCCAGCACAGGCGGGTCCATCTGCCCTCTGCTCCCCCTCCCAATGGAGGCATGTCACTGAAGGTCAAGGCTGCCGGCGTCCACAAAACAAAAAACCGGACAGGGGAGAGGTTTACAGAGAGAAGAGAGGGTCCCCTGGAATCTTCAGCAGGTGAAGGTGGGAACCCCCCCCCCACCCAGGTGGGAGAGAAGGTCCCCAGAGCTCAACATGCTGGGACTGGGTCTGCACACACTGGCCTGGGTAGAGAATGTTTTAATTCATGGGGAGAGGGCAGAGTCCAGAGGTGTGTTTGAGGCAGACTGAGCTCTAGAATCAGTGCTGCTCTAGCCCACCAGGAAAGATATCTTTAAAGATCTGAAAAAGTTTAGAGTTTAGAGTTACAATTAATTTAACTGTGTCCCATAACAAAGCCCCCCAATAATTAAAGGAATACAAAAAGATACAGCACATTAACAAACCTGATCTATGATGGTTCACATCTGTTTAAAAATTACCAGGTATGCAATGAAGCAGGAAAACATGACCCACATTGAAAGAGAAATATTAATCAAAATCCACCCATGAATGACAGATAATAGAGTTAGTAGACAAACACATTGAAACAGTCATTATAACTGTATTCCACATGTTAATAAGCCAGAGGAAAGTTTGAATTTGTAAGCTAAAGACAGGAAGATATGAAAAAATGATCCAAACAGAACTTTAAAAGATGAAAACTAAACTGTATGAGATAAAAACATGCCATGGGATGAAATTCAGATGAGATGCCAAAGGAAAAAAGGCTAGTGAAATTTGAAGCAGAGTTGGACTGTGAAGACGGCTGATCACCGAAGAATCGATGCTTTTGAACTGTGGTGTTGGAGAAGACTCTTAAGAGTCCCTTATACTGCAAGGAGATCCAACCAGTCCATTCTAAAGGAGATCAATCCTGGGTGTTCATTGGAGGGACTGATGCTAAAGCTGAAACTGCAATACTTTGGCCACCTCATGCGATGAGTTGACTCACTGGAAAAGACTCTGATGCTGGGAAAGGTTGGGGGCGGGAGGAGAAGGGGACGATGGAGAATGAGATGGCTGGATGGCATCACCGACTCTGTGGACATGAGTTTGAGTGAACTCCGGGAGTTGGTGATGGACAGGGAGGCCTGGCGTGCTGTGATTCATGGGGTCGCGGAGAGTCGGACACGACTGAGCGACTGAACTGAACGGAACTGAACTGAACCCAGACAAAAATATAGTTCTAGTTCCAAAGTGGTAGAAAGAAGAAAGTAAGCAGAATATTAGTGACCTGCAGGGCGACTCCCAGCGGCCTAACATGCGTGCACTGGAGGACCCATCCGAGACGTGGGGTGGGGTGTGTGCTGAGAGTGTGCGAGGAAATAATGGCCAGAGCGCCTCTATAGTCGGCGAAAAGTTTAAGTCCACAGTTCCAAATATTCAACAAACTCCCAGCACAAAGAACAGGAAGAGAATTACAAAAGCTCTACCATACACAATTGCTTAAAAACAGTCTTAAGGAGGAAGTGTCAAAAAAATAAAAAGCAGTTGCACACTCAAAGGAAAAAAGACTTGTTATTGGAGGAACACAGTTAAGGATGGCAGCAGACTTTTTGGATGAAACTATGTGATGAGACAGTGGTCAAGTGTCTAAAGCACTGAAGCAGAAAGAGGGACCCGTCAGTTTAGAATTCTATACCAGTGAAAACGCACTTCAGTAACAAACGCTAAGCAAAGGCCTTTGCAGATGCAGGACAGCCAAGGTGCTGGGGCTGTCAGATCTTTGAAAGGCCAGTCTCTGGCTAAAAGGACTCTGATGCAGGATGAAAACGTAATATCTGACTGTACAAAAAGGAATCAAGGCCTCCAGAAACGGAACTGTGTTGGCAAATATGAGACACATTTGTCACTATTTAGATCTTCCTAAAAGAGCACTGGAGTGGGTTGCCATTTCCTTCTCCATGGGATCTTCCCAACCCAGGGATCGAACCCAGGTCTTCCATGTTGCAGGCAGACGCTTTAACTTCTGAGCCACCAGGGAAGCTCAAAAGATAACTGGCTTTTTAAAGCAAAAAGAATATCAATGCTTTGGTAACATGTGTGGAAACAAACTTATGACACTGGAGCACAGGCTTTGGGGGAGCCAGGGTGGTGTTGGGAGCCCCCACATGTGAAGTGGGGTAACATCACTTGAAGTACACAGCAATAGACTAAAGATGTCTGCTGAAAGCCTTGAAATAACCAATAAGATAACAAAGAGCTGCTGCAAATAAGCCAAAAACAGAGATAAAATGGAAACTTAAAAAAAAACAAAACAGAAAAAGAGTAACAAAAGATAAAGGACAAATTGAAACCAGCAGTCAGATGGTCACATAAACCCAACTCTCTTGATGTGTAGCTAGTTTAACATGACCATCCTGTATAGTTAAATATGACAATCCCCTGTTAAAGGCAAAGATTGCCAGATTGGGTAGGAAAGCAAGACCCAACTACATGCTTCCTGTAGAAAAAGATGACACCTTAACTTACACACAAATAAGTTAACAGGAACAAGTCCTGTGATGCTGACACATCCAAATTACATCAACAGCAGAAAGCTGACTCCAGCGCAAAGAGCAGACGGGAGGGACGGCTGCTCCGTAAGGGTGCGGGGGGTCTGTTCCCTGGGAGGACATGTCCAGAGTGCTTGTGGGAGAAAGCTCCAGAGTGAGCTGAGTTTGACATAAACAAGGCAAACTTGACGCAGCTGCAGGAGAGAGACAGCCCACAGCCGCAGCGGGATGTCCTCACCCCCTTCAGTCACTGACAGGAGAACAGGCCTGGTGAGCACACAGTGACTGGCGTTTGTGGGCGCCCCCCAGGGACAGCGGGATGCACGGCCCACCCGCGCATGTCTGCCGACACACACTGTGGTCTGGGCGAACACATTTTAAAAGAGTCACACTTCTGTAAAGTGTTTTCTTTGACAAAAAAAAAAAGAATTAAAGTAGAGCCTAATTAACATACTTCTGAATAAGTCATAGACCAAATTTTTTAAAAATCTAAACTGAAATTAGGAAGTATTTGAACTAAGAGAAAATGAAAATATAACATATCAAAACTGATCATCACAGTAGATGTAGCAAAAGCATCTGACAGAGCCCTACGTCCATCCTCGTAAACACGCGCAGGAAACTAGGAATGGAAGGGAAGATTTTCACCCTGACAAGGAGCTAGCAGCATGCTTGAATGTAAAAATAGCTGTGTTCTCCCTCAGATCAGGAGCAAGACTGGGACGCCTGCCCTCATCACTGCTGGCCAGCACCGTCTCGAGGGTCTAGGGTGTGCTGGAAGTAGAGAATGAGATAGAAAAGGCATCGAGATTGGAGAGGAGGAAGTCAGCTGCCTTTATTCACGGAGGTCATGCGTCAAACCCTACAGAAGCTACAGAAAACAAACTTATGGTTTCCAAAGGGGGAAGGGAGGGAAGAGGGGTAAATCAGGGGCATGGGATTAACTGACACAAACTACTGTACGCAAAATAGGTAAGCAACGAAGATTTACTTATTGAACAGGGGACTATGTTCAATACCTTGTAATAGCCTATAATGGAAAGTAATCTGTGTGTATGTGTCTGTGCATACATATATAACATGCACACATTATATGCGTGTGTGCATGTACATGTTTGCATACATGTGTGTATAATACATGTGTGTATAATATATATAATACACATATAAAACTATCACTTTGCTAAACAGTAGTGTCAATCAACTAGACTTCAGCGTTTCACACTTGTTGCTGTAGGAGGCGGGAGAGGAGATGGGGGAACATACGGTTACTTACAGGCCGTCGTCAGACACTAGCTTTGGTTTGCGGTCACATGTTTTGTTACCGTAAGTAACTAAACCTAACAGCATGGACCAACAGCAGGAGTATATCACAACCAAGGATTATGATCGTCTGATTCTGTGCACCTACAGTCCCCTTGAAAAAAACTAGCAAGGATACTAATTTGAAATTTAAAAGGAGGTGCCCGTGCTGGCAGCGGCTCCAGGCAGGGCTTGTGACAGGTGTGCCCGAGGATGCAGTTGAGCCTGAGTGAGGCATGTGGAGTGGTGAGCGTGTGTTTCAGGCGGGGGCGGGACCTTGGGAGCAGACGCCATGCGGAGCAGACCTGGGGCCTGGGGTGCAGGACGCCTGGCCGCTCATCTCCAGCTGTGCGTTCGCCCCAGTGCCCTCTGATTCTCATGGAACACAATTGGCATGGAGACCAGAGCCCCATTTGAGGGGGCTGAGCCCAAAGATCCAGGGTTTTTCCAAGGTCAAAGCAAGTCTGCGTGAAGCTGGGCCTGGGGCTTTCTGCTCTGTTCCCCTCACTCGCCCACGTGGCCCAGCACCCGGAGCCCCCACCCCAGGAGCAGAGCGGTCACCACAACGTCCGGGGCCAGCTCCAGTGGCGGCAAGCTGGTCTTCAGCATCTCCACGGGTGGGAGGTTGTACAAGCTCTGCAGGCAGGTCTGCAAGATTCTGGACTTGACCATGGGCTTGAGTTGGGGCCGTAAGTGGCTGGAAGAGATGGCCGGCAGAGGCTGACACCGTCCGAAGTGAGGGAAGGGACTCTGGCTGGGTGAGGGTGGGGATGGGGTGCCGTGGGGACGTGGAGCTCAGTCGCACTGGAAGGGCCATCCCAACTCATTCATTCACTTCTCGTGGGCTCAGTGACGTTTGTTGTGAGGAAACTGGGGGATGATTCTGGGGTCAGTACCAATACTGTGAATAAGATCCGAGTCAATTTGTGAGAAGGGTGCGGTTCAGAGTGTGACCAGGGTCAGGGCTGAGGGTGTGACAGAGGTCACTGTGACCAGGGTCAGGGCTCAGCACTGAGCAGAGTCAGGGCTCAGTCTGGGCCAACGTTATCAACCTTGACCTTGACGAGAAGCAAAGGAAACCTATCCGTGACCCCGAGGCCCCTGGGCTCCGCTCAGCCCCTGGTGCCAGGCCCACCACTCCAGCCCTCATTCACATCTTTCTCGTCTCCTCGCACACTGACCACCGAACTCAGAGGCCTGGCTGTCCTTGCTCCTGGACCCCAAGAGACATTACCTCAGCTCCATGATGACCAGTATGATCTTTTGCCGGAAGAGGTTGGACAGGAAGTTGGGCTCCTTCTCCAGGATACACTGTGGGGTGGGTGGGAGCCAGCATGGGGGAGGCGCCCACTTGCCTGCCCGGCCTTCCACCCCTGCACAGGCCCCCGGGGACACTGACCAGGAGACACTGGATCAGCTCCGGGGTCTGCGTGAACTTGTACCTCCGGGCACTACTTTCCCGACTGAGAGCCTTCACCAGCATGATGGAGGCTGAGAGGAAGCTCGCCTTCAGGGTGCTGTCCTGCCCAGACAGACAGACCGGAGCCCCGCCAGGGGCCCAGGGTGAGCCGTCACTCAGCCCACCTGGCCTGTGTACAGGCAGCACCCACAGAGAGAACAATGCACACAGCGCACACACAGCACCTCTACACAGACACGATACAGAGGACACACCCTCAGCACACACCACACACACAATGCACACACAGCACACGCACGTAGTATACACAACATAGCTCTTAGCACATCACACACACCATATAACACACACTATACACATACTATGCACACAGCATATCCACTGCCATACACATCCACACATATAACAGAGAGCACACCCTCGTGCACACAAATGCACACATGTTCAAACACTCCCCACATGCATACATAACACACATAACACATGCAACGCTGACAGCTTGCAAAACATGTAACACGCAGCATGCCCTACTGCGCCTACATGAATACAAACTGTGCACATGGCACACACGACACACAGACCACAGGCTCACCTCACATGCAACACACACAAACCCACTTGCACACACACCACCTGGCTTGAAAGGCCTGGAGCCCTCTGTGGGAGTCTGCACTGCCCCAGCCTAGCTCTCATGACATTTTTGAGAAAAAGAAGGGAGGGTCTAAAAGCCGCTCTGAGGTCGAGGTCGGCACTCAGTGTGCAACCAGGGTCAGGGTTCAGAGTGGGCCGGGGTCAGAGGTCAGCTGCTGGTAAGGAAAGGACACAAAGCCCTGGAAACAGAAGCCCCCGCCACCACGTCTCACACTCAGCCCCTGCTCCCCCAGTTTCAGAACCGACTCCCCACCAGGCCTGCTTTCCAGGCACCATCAGCGCAACCACCTGATGGGCAAGGCAGTGGACACGAGGACTGTCCGTTGGAAGGGCTGGCTTGCTCGGCACTCATGCACACGCACGCGCGATACACACATGTGCAGACGCTCACTGCTCCCCACCCTGCCACCCGAGGCCCGGCGGGGCTCACGTGGCTGCTGCAGGAGAAGTAGTACACCATCCTGGAAGTGATGTTGTCCACCCAGGGCAGGACCTGCTTCCCGGCGCGCATGGCCATCTGCCCGTAGCACAGCAGGGCCGTGCTGCTCACCCACCGCCAGTGCAGGTCTGACTCCAGCTGCCGCAGCAGGGCAGAAAACACAGTCGGTAGCGAGGCTGTGGGCGGCGAGAAGGGCCCGCCAAGCCCTCTGCTCCCCTGACCCGCCCTGGCAGGACCCCGGCCCCTTAAAGCAGCCATTCTTCTCTGAGCGGAGGCACCCGGGCAGGTAAAGTGGAGCCACTCAGAATGGCCCCCACGCCTGGCGCCCTAGCGAGGATGTGGCCGGGGCCATACACGTTGCCTGAGGTCAGGGCAGGCCCCTCGGCCCCTGACCTTTAGCCAGACCCAGGCTCTGGAGCCCCCTGTGTGGGGCCCCCAGGGCAAGGCTCACATCTGCCCGGCCGGCCAGGACAGGAAAGCCTGAGTCCCCACCTCCAGCCCCTCAGGGAGGTGGCTGGGCGGGACCACTTGCCTCTCCAGGTTCCATGAGCAAACTGAGGCTGAGACAGTGACCCAGGCCCCACCCTGCCCACCTCCGCGCCTCCGTTCCTACCTGGCTGTCCGGGGACAGGGTGGCAGACCTCAGGAACCTGGTGCGGCCCAGGTGCTCCAGCCTGCCCCACACCTGCTCCAGGTGAGAGGTGGATGTTATGCCGACGGCCAGCGAGATGCCCTGGGGGCCAGAGCACCCCCTCACGAGCCGGTCCCCGAGGGCAGCGCCCTGCAGACCACCCGCCCCTCCCAAAGATGCAGTCCATGCCAGCTGAGTGGCTGGCAGGCTGTTCCACCCGCCCGAGGTAACCTGCACTCCGGGGGCTGATGGCCGGGTTGGAGCCTGGACATGCCCTGGGCAGTCCCCACTCTCACAGTCAGCACCTGCACTGGTGGCCCCTGTGTTTATTGCACAAGGGCTGGGGTGCTGTTAGAGTCACAGAGTCCCCATGGGGAGGACGGTGTGGACCTCGGTCGCAAAGTAGCCAGGTGAGCGGGAGGGGAGCCCGGCCCACGGGCCTGAGGGCGCCCGAGGGGCTGGGGTGCCTGGGGCCTCCAACCTACCTCCCGGTCGCTGGACGACTGGTGGGACAGCTCGAGGATCCGGACCAGGTGCTTCCTCACCACGTCGCTGTCAGCACTCTCCCTGAGGATCACGCCGTACAAGTGGAAGAGGGAGGACTAGGCGGGGGAGAGCGCTTTCTGTGTGGGGCCGGCGGGCGCCCGCCCGGAGCTCCGTGCTGAGCCTCCCAGCCCACCCATCTCAGGCACCCCTGACAGAGCCAGGCCCCTCCGCCCCCCACTCCCCCTCAGGTGGGGTGGAGGCAACACTTAGAACCTTCTAGAAGCCCCTTCGTTTCTCTTTTGATGAAATTAGTACATGCTGCACTAGGCAGCATGACTTGAACCGACCAGCATCACCAGGTGTCTCCCGTGCTGTGAGAGCACAAGGCCTGGGAGGGGCAGGCAAGGCAGATCCAGGCCCAGACAGCCCGTGCGCAGCGGCTGCACGCATGGGGTGCTGACCCCCCCGAGGCCCACGTCCCTGAGGCCTGGCTGCCTCTCCTGCCCTGGGGTTGGGTCCTGGAGCAGCCAAGGTGTGAGCAGATCCGCCTCTTGCCTTTCCAGTACTTTCTGGGCTGGGTTGACCTTTCGGGAGGGGAGGGCTTGGGGTGTGGTGACTGTGGCACCGACCTTCTCCAGAGGAGAACTGAAGTCCAAGTTCAAAGGCTCCAGGACCTCCTGGATACTGGCATCTGACACCTCCACCTTCTGCACAAGCTGCAGGCAGAGCACAGTGCTCGCCACCGCACCCCCCAGCCCCCCAGAGAGCAGAGTGCACAGGATAGACAGGCCCAGCCGGCCTGCCACCGGGACCTGGAGGCCAAGCCCACCGGGAGTCTTCAGGGACTTCAGTGACCCCATGGGTGAGCAGAGAACACACAACCCATCCCAGAAAGGGTAAGAAGGGGGTGGGGGCTGCTACCCCTCCAGCAACCCTCCAAGGGACTCATTCCAAGTAGATTCTAGCCACACCCACCCTTGCATGGGTCCTAGTGGCCTGCCACCCACAGGATGGAGGCTAAACCCTTATTGTGGCTGGTGAGCGGAGCTGGCCTCACGGCATCGCCCGCGGGAGAGCGGGGCTGGCCTCGCGCTGTCTCTGGGGAGGGTCCCCAGCCCGTGCTGCTGCCTCCAGGCATCAGGGCCTCTGCACAGGCTGTTCCCCTGGCTGGACGCTCTACCCACTTCCAAGCCATGCTCCTGTAAGTGGGTCAGCTGCCAGCCTGGAGGCTGGGCCGAGCTGTGCTGGTGCTCCCCGCTGTAAGCGCACTTGCCCTGCTGTGACCTGTCCTCCAGGCCTCACACTGGACAGAGGGCTGGAGCAGGGGGGTGTCAGGGAAGAGCTGGCTCCGCCCCATAGGTCAGCCTGAGACCCTCGGCCTAAGCACACCATCTCCTGTGTCCTGCAGAGGGGCATCAGTGCCTCCCAGTCCTTGGGGGGACCCGGGGCAACAGCGAATGGATCCAGTTCCCTGAGGGGTCCAGGCCCTGGCCCAGCTGACAGACACCCACCTGCCCTCATGTGTGCCCTTCATGACTCCCTCCTGCCTCTGGGAACCTTCCCCTGAACATGCCCCGGGTGTCAGAGATGTCAGGACTACAGTGGGTGGAGTGGGCTCTGAGGCCCCGGGGCAGAGTTGAGAGGGGCAGCCCCCTGGGGCGGAGGGTACAGTGGGAGCCCCCCCAGGGCAGAGGGTGGACAGGGAGCCCCCCACCCTGGGGCAGCGGGTGCAGCTCAGCGCCCACCTGGCTGTGCTGCTGGAGGCAGCAGAGGATGGACTCCAGCATGAGGCACCTCTCCGAGACTGATGTGGTCCTGATCTTCCGGACGACGGCCTCCTCCCAGGGCAGGCTGCGGTGCAGGGGCGTCTCCGCCACCACCCTGCCTGAGTGGCCTGCAGAGTGCGGAGACGCAGAGAGGCAGTGGTGTGGGGACAGTGAGGAGCCCAGGCCTCGGGGCTCCTGCGCTGGCTGGTCCCGAAGTCACAGCAGCCCAACCGCCTGGTGCACATGGCACCTGCGGGATAGATGCGTGAACACAGCCAGGAGGCTCTGAAAGCCCACGCGGAGGGCGGACGCCTCCCGGAGGCTGAGACTCCACCTGGAGGCGGGAAAAGCCAGGGCCCAGTCCAGGAGAGGGGCCCACGGCACACCCTCGACAGGAGTGCCAACCACGCGGGGCCAAAACCTAACTTGGACCTTGACCCTGCTCCTTGCACCCGCCCGAGGAAAGGGCAGCCCGTCCTGATAGCTGCATTTCCAAACAACAACTGTAAACCTACAGAGGAGACTGAGGTGTTGGGGCCTCTGAATCCTGGGATGGGAAAAGGCTTTCTACACACGGCGCAAAGGCAGAAACCAGAGGGAGGGGGCTTTCAGAGTCAGCGACATGGACTCGGGGCCCCGGGCAGCACCACAACCCACCAATAAACCCTGAAAACACACTCATGACCTCTGTAACCAAGGTTACTCTCCACACACCTGTCAGTCAGTCGGTAAGTATTTGCACCATCGTTTGGAATACAGACATGGGGGATGGAGCTGGGGCTTCCGGAAGAAACCCTGCTGGCCAATAAATGAAGCCCAAGGCAGCCCCAGCCCCTCACCAGTGATGAAAGGACTGCAGACTGAAACCAGGGAAGAGGGTCTTTCTCATCATCATCATGGAGATAAAGACAACCAGAGAGCAGAGAGAGACGTCCTCGCGCTGCAGGGGTGGGGCAGGCGGCAATTTGTCCTCTGAAAGGTGATCTAGCAACTCTTCTCAAGTGCAAATAAAAAGCCCGTTCAGACCACTCAGAGACAGGAGTCCTCTCTCATGAGCAGAAGGCTTTGTGATAGCGGTGAGGACTGGTTTGCAAATGGCCCACACTTTCACAGATAATCAATACTTCCATCAAAAAACACAGAAGGCTGCAAAGCCAGTGTTCGTGGGGAATGAAACAGGTTGGGTGCCTGGGTCAGGTGGTCATGCATGGCGTGGGCCCCGCGGTACCCGCGTCCCCTGCCTTCTGCAGGCCCCCACCTTCTCCTACTCTGAGAAGCCCCCAGCCGCCACCCACAGACGGCCCGTCTCAGTGAGTGTGCCTGTTGTGGTGGGGTGCGCTGCTGGCTCTGACCAGCATGGGGGAGCCGCCTGCCCGCCCACTGGCTCACTCGCTGACTCCTTCACTGAACACTTGCTGAGGATCTGCGCCCACCAGGCACCAGAACCCCAAACTAACATAAAACGATTGTGTTCATTTGGCTCTCGGGCCAGCTCTGCATCCCCAGACCCTGATGGGCGACGGTGAGGGGTGACTCCACCCTGTGCCTCCCTCGAAAGGGCGAGACCCCAGGAAGGGTGGCACAAAGCGGGGACCAGGCAACCTCGGGGGACAGGGAGAGCAAGGTGCTGGGTGAGGCTCCGCGGGCCGGCTCCGGCCCCTGGTAGACTGCCAAAGCTCTTCTAGAAGTTTCTGTCTGCTGCTCGCCCACACAGTGTCAGGAGGGAACCCCAGAGGGGAGGGTGTGTGGGGGGCTGACACTTGGTTGTGGTGATGGGAACCAAGGCCTGGGAGGGACAGCTCAGCAGGCTTCCCGAGGCCCTGCTCACCTACGTCCAGCTCTTGCGCCTCAGGCGAGAGGTGGTTGGACCACCAGGAAGGGCAGTGGAAGCCATCGCTGGGTGCGGCTGCCATGGCGCACGGCGCTCCTGGAGGACGGGTCCTGGGAGGGCAGAGGGCAGCCTCTCTCACACCTGCAGGAGCAGGGCCAGCGTGGCCAGCCCCTCCTCTGTCAGCCACTCCAGCCCAGGCTAGGCCCCCCACACCCCGTCAGCAGCTCCGAGGCCTCCACGGGACCTGGGGAAGAGGAGGGGCTGGTTCCTAACTTGGGCCAACAATTGAGGTTTCCCCCCGACACTACCATTCCTCCAGGGCCCCTGGGACCCAGCCTACCCCCAGGATCCCAACCCCAGAGGCTCTGTGACTCCAAGTGCAGAGTCCAAGGGACCACCTGCCCCCGTCCTTACATGAACAGCACAGGCATGGCCCCCACAGGGGCAGCCAAGCATGCGGGGCCATGAAGATGGTTCGCAGGAGCTCAGCGGGACTTTCCTGGGGTCCACTGTGCCCAGCCCGGCCACCACCAGACCATGATCCCTTTCTCTGGGCCTAGGTGGGCAGGCCACACCCTTTGGGAGGCAGTGCCAACCCTGGGGCAGCCCCGGGGCGCCCTGGGGACTCCATCCTCGCCTGTACTTCCAGGGGCATCCAGCATGCTGGGCGGCAGGGGCCTGTGGGCGCTGGGACAGCAGAATCTGCATTTCTGACGAGGCTCCGTCTCTAACCACAGGCTGCCACCTTGGCTCGTGGCCCCTGGAGGCCCCACTGGGCCCCCACTGGCCTCAACCCAGGCAGAGGCTGCAGAGTGGGCGGGTGTTCCTCCCTCGGACTGTGCAGCCCCTCCCTGGGAGGCGGGACCTCCGTGACCAGCACCCCGCTGGGGCCCCTGCTCCTTTCACCTCCAGCTTCATTCCTAAGGACTCCCCGAAACCGTCCCTGGCTCCTCTGTCCCCTGGCGCCCAGCCCTCACGCACGCCCTGATGCTCCTCCACTATTCGTGGCCTGACCTCCGGCTTTGGCCCTCCGGCCCCTCTCCCATCACTGCATCTCCCCAGCCTCCCACCAGCTCGGTCCCTGCAGCGGGGGTGAGTGCTGGGGAGGCTCAGTCCACGACCCAGCCCCCTCCGTGGTCACAAAGGCAGGGACAGCCACCGGACTCCCAGCAGAATGCCTGGCGTCCAGCCCCCCAACCCCCACCTGGCCCCCGGGGTGGGCACAGGCTGACCTGATTCTCAAGGCCTGCAGCTTGCCTCACCCGGCCTGTGGCTCAGGACCTCCTCCTGCCAGCTTCAGGGTCTCCTCTGCCTCCCATCTCTCCCCGCTCCAGCCCCCCCTCCATCCCAGCCCGCTGCCCCAAACCACACCTGACCCGCCCTTCCAGTCCAGACCCTCCTGGCCCCATCCCCTCATGGGTCACTCTCCTGAGCCCCCCACGGGCCAGGCCCTGCCCCCCTCCCCTGCACCCAGCCATCCCCTTCAGGGCCCCCCTGTGGTCCAGCACTTGCTGCTCTCCTGTGACCCTTAGAGGTCCCCCTCAGCCCCCTCCCCCTGCAGAAGTGCTTGCCGCACGAAGACCCTCCTGGCCAGCACACTGCCTACTGGGGGGCTGGGCTGGGGGCTGTTGCTCTGTTTAGAGGAGACAGTTTTCTCCGGGCGGCTGAACCTCTCACCTGTAAGTTTGTCCCCCAAACCACTTTCAGGGAGGATGGAAAGGCCGCTGTGGTCCCTTCCACACCTGGGGTGGTCCTGGGACCAGGCTGTTGGAAGTGACAGTGGGAGAGAGTCTGGAGGCCTCCTGGGGAGATAAGACCAGACCACAGTCAGCAAGCAGGACAGTGCACCCAAGGAGGTAAAGCTAGAGGGCCCAGGGTAACTAGCCCCAGAGAGGATAACCTGGCCAGAGGGCAGGATTAACCCCCTCTTGCCACCTTATCCACTGTGGGCCCCCAGCGCCCTCCCCCAAAGTGCCGCAAAGGCCTTCTCTTCAGTTCCTGGCCCCGCCACTGCACTGCCACCCGCCTTTGCACAGGGGCGCTGCTGCCTGGGGCACTCCTGCCCCACTGCCCTGCGTTCCCCGCTCCCTCCCTGCTCTGGCCTCCCCATCTCCAAGCCTAGGCCTCCCTTTCTCTCCCGTTAGGATCTGCCTTCAATCTGTCTCCCTGAAACTTTAGGTTGCTAGAAGGGAAGAGCCTCCCCAGACACGCAGGGTCAGATGCAGGGAGAACTACAACCTGGGCTCTGATATGAGCTCCCGGCAGCCAATGGAATCGCATCCAGAAGCTGATATTCACACGGAGAGATCACTTAAAACATTGATGACAACCCCGAAGAGAGGAGTCTCTGATAAGACTCCTAGGAGCACACGGAGGATCCCATTTCTGGGAGTTTAATCAATGGAATGAATGAGAAATGCATAGCAAATTCTCTACTCAAGGAATCTTCTCCCATTTAAAATAGCCACACATGTTCAAATACACAGGAAGAACGGGCAGTGATTAAAAGTCATCTTTCTGAAGACGATTTAATGACGCGGGAAATTGCTCAGGGTCCCACGTGCAATGAAAAAGCCGTATGATTCTAATTTAAAATTAACCATTACCTCTGGGTGTTGGGGTTTGGGTGTTTTTTTCCTGTACTCTTTTCAAATTCCGACTTGTCTGCAATGAGAATGATTACCCTTATGGAAAAAAAATAAAAATAGTGCTTATTTAAAACCAAAGGTGACATGAGGTTTAAGAATAAAAGAAAGAGACAACTCAGCGGACACTACCCCCAGAGGAGGGAGTTGGCACAAGGGCTCTGGCTAGCTCTGGAGGGCCAGAGGCTTGACCTCCCGGAGCATCCTGAGAGCACAACGGAGGACTCAGGCCTCAGGCCTCGATGGGGGCTGGCTAGGAAGGGGCTGGTGTGGGCGGAGTGGTTGGAGGGGGCAGGACGCCAGCCGTTCTGGCTGGGGACAAACTCACTGCCCACCCTGTGGACATCTGAGGGGCAGAGGTGGTGCCCACGGTAACTCAGGACCCCGCAGGGCAGCCTGGGTCCACGTGGTCTGGACTTCCGCCTGCTGGTGGCTGGCAGAGCAGTGAGGAACGTGCTTTCTAAGGGCTTGAGGACTTTATGAATTCACAGGGTGGGGGCAGAGCCCAGCCACATGACCACAGGACCCAGCGGCCCTGGGCAGGAGCAGTGTGTACAGGGCCTCCAGATTATCCAGAGGTCTGGAGGGCCCTCCAAGGACCACCAACGTGGGGTCACTGTTGGCATCGCCCCTGCTGGCAGGCGGGCGTCACTCTCTGAGCAAAACAGCCCAAAGGACAGCAGGCAGTGGAGGATCCAGCAATTCTGGGAGCCCCAAAGGGGATGGATAGGGCTGGCGTCGGGGGAGAGTACCTCCTGAGAGATCCCTCTGTGAATCCAGTCCTGTCCCAGGGCTCCCAAAGCCACAGTTCCTTCTTTCCCAATAGCCACCCCACCTAAGAATTCCGTCCTCCAACTGCTGCCAGTGGCAGTTAGGGGACTTCCATGGCCCTGAGTTTGCCTATCTGGGGACCAGGAGGACCTGATCCAGACACGGACAGGTCCTGGAGACAGTGGCAGCCCCAGGACAGGCCCTGCCACCCCTGGGCCCCATTTCCTGGAGCCCTGCACCCTCTCCCACTGGCCGCAGATAGGACTGGGTGCCCGTCCCCACTGCCGGCACCGGGTGCTGCCCAACTGCATTCATTCCATGGGTTTGGGCTCGCTGGGTCCTTCCAGAAAAGTCCAGTCCCATCCTTGCCTCCCCAGTCCTCGGCCTTGGCTCTCAGCCCCCAAGAGAGCAGGAACCAGTCCAGGCCTGACTCGGGATCCCTCACAAGACTAGTGGCATCTCCACTGGTCACACCAGTCCTGCAGCTGGGGGTATGGCCACACCAACTGCTGCCTCCGGGGCATGGCCAGGACCTCTGGGAGCAGCCTGTTCCCCCTGCCTGTGTCCCCAGCCCCTTCAGAGGTCAGAAGACTGGAGGAAGCCCCCTCCCCACCCCGAACCCCAGGACAGGGCAGCTCCGCAACAGGGTCTGCTGCAACAGGCTAAGGGGCTCGCTCCCCCGGGGGCCCTCTGCCCGTTCATAGAGGGCATCGCAGGCCTCCAGAAGGCATCTGGGAGGCTTTGGAGGGAATCGCTGCCCGGCAGCATGGCTCTGATTCTTGGGGCTGAGGGAAGCTCAGAGCCGTGCACCCTGCCAACACACGGAGAGAAGGCTGGGCTGGGCGGGCCCGCAGGTGGCTCGAGGCTGGGGAAGCCGGGGGGTGGGGGTGGGGGGGTGCGGGGTGTGGGAATAAGAGCACACAGAAGAGTGACCCAGGCCCTTGGAGTCCTGCAGGCACCTGCAAGGGCCCTGAGGAACTTGGGAGTAACCCCACAGGGTGGTCACTTTGGGGGTTTCTACCATGTGTTCCCCAGCCAACAGCATCCTGGAGAGGTGGGCCCCGGGGCTTGTGGGGAGAGGAGAGAGTTGTGTGCAGCTGGCCCCAGACCTTGATCTGTGGGCCAGTCTCCCGGCCCAGAGAGCCGGGCTAGAGGAGCAGCCCCCAGTATGCGGCTCCCCGAGAGCGGCAGGTCGCAGGCCGCAGGGGTTGGCCATGTCCTCTGTCCACTCTCTCCACTTGTGCCCACTGCTCCCGACCAGGGCCCGCAGGACCTCTGACCTCTGTGCTTATTTGAGGAGACAGATGACCCTGACGGAGCCCAGCCCAGGCTCTGTGGCTGGAGGGACACACAGGGGTCTCTCTGTCCCTTCGAACCCTTCAGACTTTGAGCAGAACCATTTGCTACTGGACAAAGCACCAGAACAGGCCCTGGGGATGTGTCACAGGGGGACTTGTAAGGACCCTGACAGCCCTCAGGCCCCATAGAGCCCCCAGCCACACTGGGGGGACTGACCCTAGAGGATGCATGGTCCTCAGAGACCCCAGATCTGAATCAGCGCCTCCATCCCGGGGACTCCTGGAGGCTGGTGCCATTTCCATGGTGACGAGGCCACAGAGGGAGGGGCTGAGCTGAGGGCCCGGGCGATACGTGGGCACTGAAGCCTTTGCTTCGAAGCTCTGGGTGTGATGGCAGGTGGGGGTGGGGACAGCCCCTTCTAGGACAAACAAGGTCCCCAGGGGCTGGATCAGAGTTGGGGTTCCCCATCAAGGGGAGCAGCCTTAATGCTGAGCACAGGGGTCACTGGGACAGAAGCAGCACAGCCCTTCCCGAAGGAGAGGAAGTGGCCCCTGCCCAGCCATCCCTTCGGAAGGCCCCCTTCCTGCTCCAGGCCAGGGAGAAGGCCACACCTGCCCTCCCCCAGACAGCTCTACCCCATGCCCCCAACCAGCCTGCAGAGCGGGGTCCCAGGGGGAGGAAGGGGGGGCTGGGATGCAGAGGCTGGAGGGGTGGAAAATGGAGGCTCAGGGACCTTGGGGTGGAGGGGGCCAGATGCATCACCCTTAGGGTCAGGCATTACAGGGTGGCCAGGGTTTAAAGGAGCGCTCTCTACGTGCCATGTTGCCAGTGTGCTCCGGTGTGGGGACCGGGGATGAAGGATCCAGAGCCGCGGGGCTGGTGCAGCCTGGGAGGTTTCCTGGGGGAGGCGGCAGAGGGATGGAGGATCCCGGGTGCTCTTGGGGAAATGGTGTGAGAGGGGCTGTGGGAGTGGCCAGAGGGAGGAGGCAGAGGGTGGGGCTAGATGGGGGGCAGTGAGAACTGCTGGGCAGCGGGGCTCGGGGTGGGGGGGATAGGTAGCATGCAGCCTGCACTGGCAGAACCCAGGGATGGACACGGCAGCAGCAGGACAAGCAGGCTGAGGAGAGGACATGCCCCACTGTGACTGCCTGAGTTCAGCACTCGAAATGACCCAGGCAGGAGGCACTGGCACCTCTGTGAGAGCGAAGCTGGGCTGGCCTGACCGTCCCTGGGAAAGCGGCTCCTCCCCGGGAAACCCCTCCCTGTGTGTCAGCAGGCCAGGGGAGGGGCGACGGCAGACTGAAGGGTGCAGGGGCAGAGAGGGCTTCTGCCCACCGTGTGCGGCGCTCCCTGGACGTGGCTCCGACCCCTGGGAGTGCACCTGTCAGCCTCAGAGCCAGAAAACGCAGAGTCAGGCAGGTAGACCTCAAGACGACTGCTGTGGAGCAAAGCACAGGGCATGACCACCCACACAGGGGCCGGGGGCCTGGGGGTCCACAGGGTGCCCCTCTCGAGGGGCCAGCTCTGCCCGAGGCTCATGCTGCCCGACATGATTCCTTGGCTCCCTGCTGTCCACGGTCACGTAGGGAGGGGCCCGGGGCCAGGCAGGATGGCGGAGGCTGCACGGAACTCAAGTTTCAGCTGAATCCTGTCTTGGTGGGAAGACAGGATGGAACGACATGGACTCTTCTGAATCCTGTGCAGCCCACGCCCCCCTCCCCATGACAGGCTGTCTCCATCTGACTCATTCATTAATTCAGCATATGATAACCAAGCACCCGGAATGTACTGTCCCCCATTAGCTTCAGAAAGGACGAGAAAGATGTGACCGAGTCAGCTGGATGGTATCGCTGACTCAATGGACATGAGCAGACTCCGGGAGACCATGAAGGACAGGGGAGCCTGGCGTGCTGCAGTCCATGGGGTCGCAAACAGTCAGGCATGACTGAGTGACTGAACAACAAGGCAGTCTGTGCCCCTAGGGGCTCATGGCCTGGTAGGGAGACTCATAAACAGACAGCCATTCAAAAAGACAGGTGCCCAGTGGCAGTAGTCCATTTCTGCCTGGGGTATTCAGGTCAGGCTTTGCAGAGGAAGGGGTGTAGGAGTTGGGGCTTGACGTCAGACATGGAGCAAAGAAGAGGAGTCCCAGCAGAGGGACTGGCACACAAAGGTGTGGAGCTGGGAACCCGGAAGTCTCAGGGCAAGTGAGAGAGGGGCAGAGGCCAGTCCGGAGGTGGGAGGTGTCTGCAAGGAGGTGCTTTGGGGGCACGTGGACCATGTGGCAGCGGGAGGGGGCTTGGGTTTGAGGAAGGTCACATGGTCCAACCAAGGGCCAGCCAGACAAGGGAGGCCAGCAAATGGAGGCGAGGCCGAGGTCAGGCCAGACAGGAACTTCCAGGCCCCCTTGAGTCCTTCTGCTCCGAGGTCCCTCTGGACACCCATGTGGCCGAGGCCAGCAGAGAACACGAGGTTTCCAGGGGCCCCTCCAGGCTCCCAGACCCTGCCATCTCTCAGGCTGCGCTCCTAACAGACTTCCTCCCACCTGGCTCCTGCCCGCACCAGCCCCAGCTGCTCCCACGTCTGTCTCCTCAGAGCCCCCCAGGCAGAAGCGCCTCCCCACCCCACGCACCTCCTGCTGTCTCCCTCCTTCCCACCCTTTTCTTCCTGACTCCCCAGACGCCCAAAGGCAGGAGTGGGGCTGGGAGGAGAGGCTGGGGTGGCAGGGACATTCCGGTGGGTGCCGGGAAGGGGCATGGGATGGGGGAGCGGGGACTGCAAGGCACTCACGGCCGGGCGGCCCCATGCCCAGGCTTCCCCTCCTGTGGCCAGTGCCACAGGACCCCTGTTCCGAGCCCCGCGGTGCACTGTGTGGCCTCGGGCAGATCACTGAGCCAGTCTGGGCCTCTGTTTCCCCACCTGTAAAATAGCACCTGCCACATACGGTTGTGATGAAGATTAACTGAGTCCTGGGACAGCCGGGGCCCCGAAATGCCAGAGATAGAAACAGGAAACCAGAAAAGGAATACAGCCCTGAGCCACGTCAGGTTCTGTAGTGGGGAAGGAGCGAGGGAGGAGCTGGGCAAGACGCAGCCCCTGTCCTTGGGTTGGATAAATGGGGAACACGGTCCCAGATGGTAGTGTTTGGGACAAGGAAGGAGGAGGCCGAGCTCAGGTTGCAGGGCCCAGAGCTCAGAGCCCTGGGGACATGGGTGCCTGGGGCCTCACAGGAGCCACGCCAAGCCCAAGCCCTGGGCCGGGAGGATGCAGTAAGGTCTGCGCAGGGGAGCCGCCTGGCCAGAGTGAGGTTGGTTCTGGAGAAGGCTTTCCCCTCATCCGTTCCTGTCTCCCTCCCTTCACTTGATAAACGTCAAATGAGTGCCCAGCACAGGCCAGGTGCTGGGGTGCCACCCCTGCCCCCGCCCAGCACAGCCAGTCTTCCAGTCCTGGGACAGGCCGAGTCAGCTACAACTCACAGAACCCGCTTACCTGCGGTCGTGCTGCTGGCTGAGGGCACCCACCCTGAGGGCAGACCAGAGAGCCAGCCTGTTCTTGCCTCCCCGCTTCCACCTGTAGGTCCCAGCGGGTCCCCACACAGGCTGGCCAACAGAAGCCTGGTAAGAAAAGGCAGCATACAGGCCAAGTTGGGGAGAGGAGAAGCAAGGCGCAAGCAGTCATCACATGGAAAAGGGGGTGTCCCCCTGGACCCCTGCATGGGCCTCACTTGACCCCAGCCCACTGGAGAGAGCCCCACCAGGTTTCCGCTCTAAAGCTGGTCGCTGGGGTCTTCGCGGTTGGCGCTGTGGTTCACTAGCTGGGAGCCACTTACCGGCAAACAGGGTGCCCTGGTGGGGCGGAGGGTGGGGCCGAAGGGCACACAGCCTCGGTTCTCTGCCCAACAGTGAAATACATGCACGTCAGAGTCATTATCTCCCTCGCCGAGAGGGTAATACCAGCTCAGAGGTAAATCCAGGGAACACACAGAGACGGGGAGGCAGACAACCTGAAACGAGCCGACAGAGGCGCAGCGGGAGTCCTGGCCTCTCGAGGACGGGGACTGTCCGCACAACGGGCTCCCACAGCCACCAACTCGTGAGCAGCTCCAGGTCAAGGGAAGACAGAGCCACCCGGGGTAGAGGGCCGCCCTCTCCAGTCCCTGCAGAGGGAGGGCGGGGCTGGGCCCTGGGCACAGGGACATGGGAGCCAAGGCCGGGCTCTCTGAACAGCTGGCATTTTGGAGGCAGACGTCTGGACCAGGAAGTACCCCACAGGAGGCAGAGACCCCACAGCAAGCCTGAAGTCCAAGGCCCTGGGCGGAGGAGGCCATAAGCAAGGGTCCCTTGTGTGGGCTGGGCCCAGAGATCCCTGCCAGGACCCGGTCTTCCAGTTGGATCCCTCCTGTTGGACCAACGGGTCATCATCCAGGCTGAAGTTGCAGGCTCCCCTCCTGGCCCTCCAGGAGGAGGCCTGGGGCAAGAGGGGCCCCGAGAGAGACCAACAGTGACTGTCTATCAGAGGGCCCAGGCCAGAGGCACGGGGTCGTGGGGTTTCCTCCCTGTAGAGGGCAGGGGCAGCCCGCCTCCCAAATGCTGCCCTTCTGCCCAAACGCATCCTGTCGAGCCAGCCTCGTGAGCCTCGGGACCTGAGTCTTGAAACCAGGCTCTGGGGCTGAAATCTCATGACGAGAGCCCCAGGACGTTTGGGCCAGAAACCCCTCCCCGTGGCTGGGAGCCCGCCGGGGTGGGGAAACTGACCCCTGGGAGAGTGGAGCCCTGAGTGGGGAGGGGCCACCAGGGAGGCCAGTCAGAATCCAGAGGGCAGAAGGGCACCCGCTGGGCACCAGGCTCCCCTCCAGCCCCACACCCCATCAGGGTCTGGGAGGGACGCCTCCGCCGGGCAGCGGGGAGCTGGCCTCAGGTGCTGGGAACCAGGAGAGGGTGTGGCCTGGCTGCTGGGAGGCCCCAGGGTGTCCTCAATTGCTCACAGTAACTGCTCAGGGCAGGGCCTCGGACTCCGAAAGGGCACCACCGCTGAGACTGTGGCCATCTCGGAGGCTGGGCAGGGCCTTGCCCTGAGTGCGAGCCCTCTGGGGCCCCCAGGTTGACAGGAGGGGAAGCCAGAGCTCCAGGGGCCCCCGGTACTCGTCCCTCCCCCAGGGTGATTGGGACCAGCACACCAGGCGCCGCCACGGCCCTGAGGCCTCCCCGAGTGGCCTGCCCCTCACCCACCCGCCTCTGGAGGGAAGCTCAGCCCCGGTGGTGGCCCTCATCCCATGGGCTCTGGGCAAGGCGAACAGCACTGAGCAATGGAGACAGAGAGGGCTGAAAACAGGACTGAAAACTTTCTAGTAGTCTCACAAAAAAATAAAAATATTGATTCATTTTAATCACATTTTATTTAACCCAATATATCCAGCCTGGGGTGTATTCCAGCCTCCAGGCAGGTGCGATTAGGACAGCCCCTTGTCAGTGTGCAGAGCCGGTGGGGGAACGTGGCTAAGGGTGGATGGGGAGGCACGGCCCTGCCGTGGGGCCCTGGGATGAGATCCCGGCCACTGCCTGACTCTGTATCCTCATCCCGACCCAGCTGGCCCCGAGGCCTGCATCCCCTCCCCATCACCCACCCACTGGCCCAGGGTGCGGGGCGCAGGGATGCAGGCCTCCCCCTACCTCCGGCTCCCCTCTCACACCCACGCAGCATCGGGACTCCAGGCACGGAGCTCCCAGGTGGGCGGGAAGCTGCATGACAAGTGGGGGCTGCTGGGAGCCCCCCCAAGAGCCGGTGCCTCCCGCCTCGCCACCCTGGCTGGGAGCCCCTCCCCCTTACCTACCCTGCGTCCAGTGGCCTGTGTCCCAAGTCAGCCTGGAGGGCTCTGGCAATTTGACAAAGTTCCCTGCCCCCACCCCCAGGGCTGCCGTGGACACAGGAGGGAGGAGCAGAGCCGAGCCAAGGGGCCCGGGAGGACAGGTCCTGAGTGAGTCCATGAGGAGCCAGGGCAGCGTCCCAGAACTGGGCACTGAACCTGACCATGACCATGGCCTGCAGCTGCGGTCACCTCATGTACTGCAGGGAACCCAGGCCCAGCACCATTGCAAAGCCAGGAAAGGGAGAGGGCTGAATCAGCCAGTGCCATCCACCCCAAGGCCAGAGGTAAGGTGAGCGGGGAGGGACCTCTGCAAGGGCGTGGGCACAGGGCGAGGGCTGCCGTGGCCTTCCCAGACAGTGAGGGCCAGGCTGACGTCACCCGGGGCCAGGGCGGTGACATCCAGGAGGAGGAGGGGATTGTGGGGAAAGGGAGAGTGGCAGCAACAGGGGGGTGCCCTTGGTGGGGACACCGGAAAAGTCAGAAGAAGGTGGTTTCTAATAACCCCTCCCCCTCCCTGGACCTTCCATCCTGATCTCGAAACCCCAGGGGCCTCTCTCAAGCTTTGCCCACCATACTTCTCTCTCTCTCTCACACACACACAGAGGTGCCCCTGAAACCCATCCATCAAGGATGCTGTGGGTACCACAGCCTGGTTCCCATAGCAACGCATAGATGGTGAGGGAGGGGAGAAGAGTGGCAATGCAGAGAAACACTCGATCAAGAACAACTTACAAAAATGAGCATTCAGGGAGAAATAACCTTGAGGGGCAGCCCAGCCGTGGGCTGAAGGTACCGCTGCCCATCCCTCACACAAATGCACTGGCCAGCGCTGGCCGCAGAATGGCTCTGCCAGCAGAGGACAGGCCCACGCAGCGTCCCTGAGTCCATCATGGGGGTGGCCAGGCCCGGTGTGTGGGAGGAGCGTCCTGGGGGGGGGGATTCTGCTGCCCAGCGGAGGGCCAGGACTGGAGCAGGGCTGAGGTGTGGGTGGCTTGTCTGGGGTGGCTTAAGCTCAGGCACCCCTGGATGGGATGAGTATCAGGAGGAGGCCGCCCAGGAGGCAGCCTGCAGAGGAGGGAAGGATCGGATCTTCGGGGTGCAGCTGTGAGAGGAGGTGACCAGGCAGAGGGCAGGGCAGTGCGTCAGCCTCCAGTGTGGGCTGCACGGGTAGGGGGTATGGAGGGGCACCCGAAGGGCCTTGGAGACCTGCTGGGGGAGCCAAGGAGGGTGCCATGGGCGCCAGACAACCTCAGGAGTCAGATCTGGGGGTCGCAAACTGGAGTCCTGGGTGGGTCCGGGCCCCAGAGCCCTGGAGGAGTGTCCCCAGCCTCCCCCACCCCACCCTATCTGCGAAGCCTCCTTCTGAGACGTCTCCCTCAAGCCCAAGGAAGGACGCGGACTCCCGGCCCAGCCTGCAGTGCGGGCGCCCACGGACCATCTGGTCTTGGTGGGGAAGCCCACACAGCAAGGGGTTTTCCTGCATGAGCTGAAAGGAGCTAACCCCGGGCAGGGTCCCGGCAGGAACACGGGTTTCCTTCTCACCGGGGACAGGGCTCTGGGAGGAGTAGCTTGCTCCACCAGGGGTCAGAGGAGAGTGGTGTTCATGCCCCCCAAGGCCAGGCGGGGATCCTCTCCGGGTCCAGTGGCCCTCCCTCCCCAGGCTGTTTCTGAGGCCGAGGACGGATGGGGGGATCAGAGTCTGGGGCGCCCTGTCCCCTCTACCGGGAGGCGTCAGGACTTCCGGTCAGGCCCCCCCAGCCAACACCTTCCACAGTGGACAGAACGATGTGACAGAGGAGGGTCTTTGACCACCCGGCCAATGCCCTCCCCCAGGGCAGGCGTCCTCGTCCCTGTTTCTCCTGAGTGCAGAGACACAGACTAACATTTTCCAGCAGAAATATACTGAGCACCAGGGCAAAACAGAGACAAGACAGTTACGGGGATAACAGAGACTAAAAATAGCCTCCTTCGCAGCCCAGACTCCTGGCACGGGAGAAGCCAGATAAGCCAGCACAGGAGCCAGACCAAGGCTGCCAAGGCGGTGGACCCCTGGCATGCCTGAGGGCAAGGAGTAGGTGCAGGGCTGCATGGGGACCTCTGTGCTCAGGCAACGACTGCCAGGGCCAGGAGGGATGGGGAGGAGCCAAGCTGATATCAAGGTGGTAGGGAGGGGAGTCTCTGCAAGAGAATGACAAGAGCAGGGCTTTGGAGGGTGAATAGGAGTTCGGCAGAAAGTGACAGTTCCCTGCAGAAGGGGTGGATGTGGGAGCACTGTGGGCTGCTTCATGGCTCCCAGTGGGACAGTCAGAAAGGCGGGCAAGGGTGGTGTCAGAGGGGCCTCCAAGGCCAAGGGCCGGAGCCATTTAGTGACCCTCGGGGTGGGTGCTCACTTCCTTCTCAGAAAGCCTCTGTGTTTGGGGAACAGCCTCTAAGCCAGACTCCAGCCCCGAAGGCACTCTGAGCCCGGGCCTGGCATGCTCTGTGAGGGGTTCTCTTGGGCGCCCTGAGCTGGGCCTTGCGTGCTCCGTGTGGGGTTCCCGTAGGCACCCCAAAACTGAGCCCAGCGTACTCCACCTACACCCTTTGCAGCTGAGCCGCAGCTGCCCCCATGCTCCTTCCTTGGGTCAGAGCCAAGCCTGGGCTCAGCCCTGACCATGCAGCCCTGACCCTCTCTGGGGCTGAGCTGAGGAGGCTGTGCTTGGAGGTGCCTGAGGCGTGGCCGAGCCCAAGGTCCCAGGCTCCTGCAAGGAGAGCAGGTCAGCGGGAGGACGCACCCTGCCGCAGAGCTGGGCAGGAGGAAACAGCTAATGAGAGCCCGGCGGCAGGCGGGGGCCTCGGGGAGCAAAGGTGGAGGAGGTCTGCTTCTCAGGGATTCTGGAAGGACAGAGCCCAGAAGGGTGGGGAGGGGCCAAAGGGCTGGAGAGAGCGCAGCAGAGGCTGAGGGGCGGAGAGGAGTGGACAGGGAGGTTGGGAGCAGCTGAGAAAGCCGGGCTGGGGAGTGGGAGTCACCTTCCACCGCGGGGCCCTGGAGACTGGCCTGGAATTGGGGCTTCACCCAGAGGCTGCGGAGACGCTTAGAGATCGGGGCTCAGGGCCTTCCCGGTAGTGATTTTATTCTTTCCAGGCCATTTTACTCAGGGAGGGGGTTCCAGAACAACGCAAACCAAATGCAAAATGCAGGCCCCAGCATCCCATACAGCGGCACCCCCGGGGAAAGCATGTATGTGGTGATGGTAAACGGAATGAGAGAAGCTATTTGAAATTCCAGGAAGAAGCAAAATTAGCCTTCTAGCCTGGAGGACGCCAGGCTGGGCTAACTGAGCGTGCAACATGAAGTTAGTGGGGAAGGCACGCCGGCCTCCCGAGGAGGGGTGGGAGCTGCCACTCAGGGACGGGTCATCCAGGATGCCGGAAGCCAGCAGAATGACTCGGTCTCTGAAGAGGAGACAGGAAACTCCAGCCAGCTTGCCCAGGAGAGATGCTGTGGGCAGGCAGGGCCCGGTGCAGTGGGCCGGGGGAGCCCAGGCCTCTCCTGGGGTCCCCGCAGGGACAGGGTCATCATGAGGCTGCGAGGCCCGGGCTGGGACAGAGATGCAGCTCCAGGTGGACACGTGGGTACAGAGAGAAGAGCAAGACTGGCCAGCCAGGGTGGGGGGCTGGGAGAGGGCACCCCTGCCCCACCAGCGGCTTCCCACTTTCAGAAAGGCTGCCCCGCTGGCTACTCCACAGCCCTGGGGTCTGGCTCCAGCTCCCGCCATAACCCACATTGCTCTCCTGGGGCCCCCGAGGTGGCCTGGGGGCAGCCCTGGGGTTCTGGGGTCCTCTGCAGGGGTCTGGAGTGGTAAAGACAGGATGGCTAGTGGACGGGCAGCGTGATGCTGGTTCAGGGTGACAAAGGGCAAGGGGACCCAGTGGAGGGGCCCAGAGCAGGGGCCCTGGCTGCCTGATCCGGGCTGGCAGAGATGTGGAGGAGGCCGTCGGGAAAAACTGCGGACCCTGGCTTCTGCTGGGCCTCAGTTTCCCCACCCGTGGAGAGGCCATCCAGAGAAGAGTGGGGGTGGAAGGCCAGAGGAGCCCCCGCAGCTGTTGCCCCCTCGTGCGGAGGGCTGGGTGCTGGGCTGCCCGGCCTCCTTCCTGGAGGAAACAGGTGGACGTATTCCTCCCGTCCCAGCTGCTGCGGAAGCGGGGCACCAGCTGGGCACTCGGCAGGCAGCATGGGAGAGCCCCTAGGCCGGCTGGCAGGTCTGCAGGGACCCCTCACTGGGGAGAAACGAGAAAAGGGGAAGAGGCAAGAGAGGAGTCTCATAATTTGGGCCAGTGGGCAGCCAGGGCCGGGGGGCGGTGACTGGTCAGAAGCAGGGGTCATGAGTGGCCAAGGGGAGGGGACAGTGGGGTCAGTGGGGCCAGAAAGCACATTGTCCTCCTGTAGACAGTCTTCTGACAGTCCTCAGCAGGAAGAGGAGCAGGCTTTATAGCAGCAGCCCTTCAGCCGAACCAGCTTGGATCTCCAGGTCAGGAGCACCCCTTCAAGAAATTCATTACTTTGAGCATCTTCCAGGAGGTAGGCCTGGAAGACAGGGAGTCCTGGGTGGGTCCCTGCACCCCTGAGCCTCAGATCAGGGGAGGCCCGGAGTATACTTCACACCTTGGACCAGAGTCACTGTCCCCCTCACCTCAGGGCACGGAGAGTCTGTGACACCCCTGGGCAGCCAGAGAAGTCACAGGCAACAAGACCTATCCTGCCAGCCCATGAAAG
The DNA here is from genome assembly GCF_049115385.1 of Moschus berezovskii. Taxonomy (NCBI): domain Eukaryota; kingdom Metazoa; phylum Chordata; class Mammalia; order Artiodactyla; family Moschidae; genus Moschus; species Moschus berezovskii. Next base: position 82,120,935 of record NC_142475.1, read on the forward strand.
CCCATCGGGGGCACAGGCCTGGGGTTCCAGGTTGGCTGGGCCTGGGGGCAGCCGCACCCGACATGCTGAGCCTCCCCTGGCCGGCACCCTGCCCTCACAGCCTCACACCAGCTCCGCAGGTAGACTCGATTTTATAGAAAGAGAGGCCCTGGGACTTGAGCCCCAGCCCTCCTGGCTCAGAAGCCCCCCACCAATCTGGGAGTGCAGGGTGGGCCCCTCTGGGCAACCCCGCCCCCGGTCCCATCTCTGCCCTCCTAGATCCAGCTTCCCTGCCCGGGAGGGAGGAAATGAGACTGGGGCCTGAGCGGTCTGGATAGGGGACAGCGGGGGTGGGGACAGGGAGCACCCTGTCCGGGGCCAGGGCTGGGGGATTCTCCAGGACGGCTGGAGGTCTGGCTGCCCGGCCCGCGCCAGCCCACTCCACTCCGCCCTCCCGCCCCTTTTCTTGGGACACAAACACATGGAGCCACATCTCAGATTGTTGAGAGTGTTCAGCTCGCCTGTTCTACAATCACCCAATTACAGGCAGGAAATTCACATCAAAAGGAAAAAACGCCCAGAACACCCAGCTTTTAATGTGAGCAGGAGTAGGTCTCCCGGAGAAATGACTGACTCCCAGGCATCACCATGGTGCCCAGCCTCCTGTTTCTGCTGATTTCCTTCCCCATTCTTGTCAGCACTCAGTGTTTGAAAGGAATAAAGGAGGAGAACAGGGAAGAGGCGGCCTTCACCTAGGGCGTCACAAGGGCGCCCGCACGGTTCTGCGTGCACAGTGACGGCGTTCCTGGCAGCAGGTGGTTCTTGCTGCTCCCGTGTGTTTCCGGCCTTCCCGGGCGTCCCCTGTGTCCCCGTGGGCGCAGTCCTCTCAGCAGGGGCAGCCGTGCCCGGTCCCCCACCCCACCCAGCAGAGCAGCCCCTTCTGAGGACAGGGCGAGCCCCAGCAGGCCACAAGTGCCCACCGACGACCACGGCAGCTGGGAGGCTGGGAGGGGGCTTTTACCACCAGCCTGGCCGGGGCGTACCTGTACGCCTGTACCTGAACGCCTGTACCAGGCCTTCCGTCAGACCCTCACCCACGAGAGGTCCTGAGGGTCTGTTATGAGTGCGACAGACATTCTGTATCAGACGACTGAAAGTAAAGATCAAGGGAGATAATCTGGGTGGGCCAGGGTCCATCAGCTGAAAGACCTGAAGAGCAGAGCTGGGCCTTCACCAAAGGAGATGTCCCGTGCCGAGGGGCCCCTGCCCTGGGACTCGGAGCTGGCCCTGTCATCCCACCCCCTGGTGAGCTGACTCCTCTACACAAACCCCTCCAGGTCCACCTCCTCAGGCCTGCTTCTCACTCCACACTGCCTGGTGGAGGGGTCCGAGCCCCACTCCTCCCCTGCACAGGCCGCCTGCCCGTCTCCTGTAAGGACCTGGCGTCCCCCACGAAGGCAGGTGGGTGTGTTACGGCTTATACGCACACTGTGGACTGCCTCCTGTCTAAGGTCTCGAGCCCACAATGGTTTTAGTGATGGCTTCTCTGTCTGCAGACGAGGAATGTGAGGCTTTTCACTTTCCAGTATTCACTGGAAAGACTGATGCTGAAGCTGAATCTCCAATCCTTTGCCCACCGGATGCGAAGAGCTGACTCATTAGAAAAGACCCTGATGCTGGGAAAGATTGAGGGCAAGAGGAGGAGGTGGCAGAGGATGAGATGGCTAGAGAGCATCACCACCTTGGGAGATAGCAACAGACAGGGGAGCCCGGCGTGCTGCAGTCCACGGGGTCACAGAGTCGGACACACCTGAGTGACTGAGCAATGTGAGGCTCAGAACGACCAGGCTTAAGACCCTGCAGCCAGGACTCACCAGGGTCTTCTCGCAGCAGGGACCTTTCCCAACTCTCACGGGTCCAGACCGTGAGAATCCCCTCTGGGCCCACAGGCCTCTGGGCAGGCGGAGTCCTGGCAGCAGATGCGTGTCTGGCACCCCGGCCAGCCACCTCCCCACCCCCGGCGCATCCCTTGTCGTCCACTCCACATGAACGGCAGTGGCTCTGGTGTTCTGAGATGGTCAGCCCTACCCCTGGGTTCCAGGGTCCCACCACCCTGAGCGGCCTCCCTCTGCAGGCCCCCTCCAGCCAGCAGAGAAACAGCAGCACACACATGCTAGTAAGTTTCAGCGTTTTATTAACAAAGTCTTAGAAAAAGCGTCTGTCTTCAGGTGAGGTGGCAGGGTGGACATGGCCTGGCCTGACATTCGAGGCTTGATCCATGGCGAGTGGGGACTTGACCACACCCCCCTGAGAACCTTGGGGCCTCCCGGTAGCCTGTGCCAGGAGATCAGGTTATGGCTTATGTGCAAAAATAAAATCTGGGGCGGGGGGCGGCGCTGGCAGGACGGAGGGGCTGGCAGTTTCCTGTGGGAGCTGGTCTCCCGAGTCTGGGAGCCCCCAACCAGGCCTGCTTGGGCTGCAGACACAGGTGGCCGGCCAGCACCAGGCTGTTGGTGGCTGGGGCAGTGGGGGTCCGGGCTGGGCCATGGCAGGGCCTGGCATGGAGCCTAAGTGAGCCCCAGGGGCAGAGGCTTCCAGGCCTCCTGGGGCTGGGGCTGGGGCCGCCGGGCAGGGGCAGCCATGGCGGAAGCTCTGGCGGCAGAGGATGGCCGCACAGCGGGCAGGGGCTCCGGGGTGGGAGCCAGGCCAGGCCCAGGAAGGCGGCGGCCCTGGGGGCGGCAGGCAGTGGGCAGCCAGCGGGGCGGGCACAGCGGCAGGCCCTGGCCCTCGCACTGGCCCCTCTGCACCGCCAGCTCTCTGCTGGGCCCCCTCCTCTGGTCTCAGGCTTCTCCTCTCGTGCAGGCAGCTTGTAGGGGGAGAGGAGAAGGGACAGTGCCGGGCACAGCAGCAAAGGCTCTGCGGGAGCCTGGAGACCTGAAAGGAAGGAAAACACGGGTGGTCAGGGACTCAGGGACCACCAGGGCAGGGCAGGGCAGGGCTGCCCTCTCAGAGAGCGAGTCCCTGGGGTCCCAGGGGGCTGTTTCTCAGCTGGCCCAGAGGACTAGGGGCCTGGGGCCAGGGGCTGGGGGGAGCTGGGGGGCCCCTGGTGAGGACAGCAGGGGGTGGGGTCCCCTGAGTACCTGTCGTCGCTCTCCTGGCTCCGGGGGCCGGCTGCTGCCTCAGCCGGGCTGGAGGACTCAGGCCCCAGGGGACCTGCCGCCTGCCGTGGGTGAGTCACCGAACGGGGCTCTGTCGCTCTCCAGGCTGGCGTGAATCACTGGTGTTGCAGGGAGAGAAAACACAGGGCCCTGTGAGAGCTGGGTCAGCAACCTCCCCCAGCCCTGTCCCCTCCCAGCCCCCTGTCAGCCCCCTCCCTGACCCCTGGGGTCTCCCCTCCGCACGACCAAACCCCATCCCAACAGCTGATTTATGGGGACGCCAGGGGCTCTAAGCCTCCATGGGCTCGCCTGGGAGGGTGGGCTTGGCCCAGGGCCCTCCCAGCCCTATGGTGCCCCCTGGCGGTGGTGCCAAGGGCAGAGGCTCACCTGAGGGGCCAGGAGGCACCGAGTCGCCAGGTCTGTTGCTGCCACTGCGGCTGCTGCTGCTGCTGTGTCTTGAGCTTGGGCTCTCCTCCAGGGGGAGGGAGCCACACTGCCCGAGGCTGGCCAGCTGCCCCAGGGGGCAGCAGGGGTGCCAGCCGGTCACGGCGACTGCCAGGAGAAGTAGCTTCACTGAAGCCCAGGCTCCGGGGGCACCAGTGGCCCCTGAGCTTCTGCTCTGGGGTGTTCCTTGAGCTGGGTGCACGCCGGCCCATGCCATCTGGACACTGGGTTTCTGAGTGCCCAGAGGGCCCAGGCATTGAACAGGAGGAGGAAACTGTCATGGCCTGAGAGCATGGAAGGCGGGGTTGCTGACTCAGGCCAGTCCACCATGGGGAAGACAGACGCAGGGAGGGTGAGGGCTGGGTCTGCGAGGAAGGGGAGCCCCTTGGCTGTCTGGGGGACACTGCCCGCATCTGGGTCACGCGTGTCTGTTGGAGTCAGGCTAGGAGGCCGAGGTGAGTGTCCAGCTGCACGAGGAGACTAAGGGCTCCCCTGCAGGGGTGGGCCCACTCTAAAGTTCCGGCAGGTGAGGGCCACAGGCGGGCAGGCGGGGCCAGCACCCTCTACTCGGGCTGAGTCCGGTCGCTGGCTACGGACTCGTTGGTGAGGGCAGGCGTGAGGGCCTCGGCCTCCTCCTCAGCGGGCAGGTGGGGGCCAGCAGGCTCGGCCGCCTGCTCCAGGCCGTCCTGCACCTCCATGCCCTTCTGGATGAGCTGCTCCAGGGTCTTGGGCAGCGGGGGCCGCAGGAAACGCTTGAGCTTGGGCTGCAGGGTGCCCACCACATACTGTATGATCTCCTCCTCCTCTGCGTCCACATACAGCGTCTGGTACAGGTCCCGCTTGCGCCACAGGAACTGGTCCAGCGGCTCACCCTGCTTCTGCGGCAGGTCCAGCTCCCGCTGGATAGCCTCCCGGGACAGCGTGCCCTCGCTGTACTGCAGGAACTCCTTCTTGAACTCCACCCAGTTCTTCACCGAGCCCTGCTTGAACTCCCACCACTTCTTGGCTGGCCCGTTCATGTGGTTCTGGATCTGAGACAGCCAGTACTCCTCGGAGCCGCCCACCTGACGCAGGTAGTCCTCCAGGTGGCTGAGGAACTCCCGCGGGTCCTCGAAGACCTGCGTGTCCACGCCGGGGCTCAGCTGCCCGTCCTCCCCCGGCCCCCAGGGCGGGTACTGCTGGGCTTCCACCTCCTCCTGCCCGGGCAGCTGGCCGGCAGCCGGCGGGGGGGTGATGGCATAGGGGCTGACCGTGTAGTCGTAATTGTCCGCCTCCTGGCAGTAGCTCTCGGGACCCCCGACACCCACAGAGACTGTGTGGCGCGCGGGGTCGCTGCCCACCGGGTACTTGCCGCCCGCGGACTCCAGGCGGTCGGCCCACCTCTCCAGCCGGTAGAAGACCTCCCGCCACACGTGCATCTCCCGCTTGACCCAGCGCTCCAGGTTTGCGATGGTCTCCTGGCAGCGGCTCAGGCAGGCCTTGATAGACTTCTTCCAGCGCTGCGAGTCGCCAGTGGGCACGTACCCGTCCAGGTTGCTCTCCAGCTTGCCCACGGACCGGTGCAGCCCCTTCAGCTCCCGCTCCACCTGCTTGGACACCTCAGCGAGCAGGTGCCGATGGGTCCTCCGCACGTGCTCCAGCATCTCCGCCCGGCACTTACCGATCTGCAGGATCACGTTGGGCTTGGCGGCCGGCCCGCCGCGGGGCCCGGGGTAGGCGTGGAGGCCGCCGGTCGTCCTGTGGTCCAACTCCATCGGCTCGCAGGTTGCGGCGGGGCTCGCTCGGACAGCGGGGAGAGGGAGGCTGCAAAGTCCTCTTGGGGACGGCGAGGGGCTGCTGGGGGCCGGCTGCGCGGAGCTGCGAGGCGCGGCGGGCGGGTCCCGGGAAGGAGCGGCCGGTCCCGGCTGGTCGCGGCGGCGGCAGCTGCGGCGGCGGCAGCGGAGCGGGAGGACTCAGCGCCTGAGCTCTTCGCTGGGGCTCCGCCGCCGGCTCTTTATGCCGCCAGCGCGGCCCGTGGGCGGCCCCGTCGCCGAGCCTCGGCTCCGATTGGCCCGGGCGCCCGCTCCCCGCCCGCGCCCCCAGCCTGCCGGCCCGCCTTCCCGCGCCCACGCGCGCTCCCGGCGGAGGGAGGACCCACCCCCTGCACACCCGGCCGCCCGGGGTGACTAATGCTCCCGCCGCCCCCTCCCCGACCCATTCAGCCCGCGGGGACCCAGGGATGGAGCTGGGCATGGACCGCGACGCCCCCTCAGCCAGCGCCGGGCAGGGAGGCCAGGTGAGCGCCCTGGGGCCCCCACCCGGAGGTAAGGAGGAAGCCCCTCTCCCGGGCCCTTCCCGGCTTGTTCCTCCGGTGACTGCCACCTCCTGCCTATGGAGGATGGGGGTGGGAGGGAGTGCTGGACTTTGCGCCCCAGGGTCACCGGTGCAGGCCCTAGGCCCTGACCTTGCCCAGCCCGGGTCTGCAGGACGTTCAGCCACAGGTGAGACCTGGCCGCCACCGCGGCACTCGGACCCTCTTCCCTTGATCTGAAGACCCTGAGGCATGTTCATGTGCACACATACGCTCCCAGGTGTCAGGTGTGGGTCCCCGACTTGGCCTGATCCCTCTGTCCCTGCCTGGGAGCCCCTGAATCCAGGCCTGGGGCTGGCCCTGCGCCCTGTGTGAGTGACTTACACCCAGGGCTTGGCTCCCCCAGCTCCCCTGGCCATGGAGTGGGTGTGTGTGTGCCTGGCTGGCAGTAGCTGGGCATGACCGTCTGTCACCCCACTCCTAGGTCTCTGCTGAGGCCAGGACTTCTTCACCTGGTGCCTCCAGGAACACCTGGAGGCTGCTTTTGGGGGCAGGGGGTGGGGGAGATGGAGGGGTCCTGCCTTCCACTGCAGGGTGTGGCCCCAGAGCCCCCAGAACACAACCAGAACTGGTCAGAAGCTCCAAGGCTTTGGGAGGATGGAGGTGGGGGGTTGGGGGGGGGGAGGAGGGTACTGGCAGCCTGGTGCGGTTGGAGGCAGAGAAGCAAAGCACCATATAAGGAATGGGGCTCCGGAAGCTGAGATTCCCTCCGGAGGGAGGTCCCTTCTGCCTCCCTGGCAACAGTGTGGGGAAGGGACCTCCCCCTGGATGCCTGTGACAGATGGCTGTGGTCCCAGGTCCTCTGCAGTTCTGCGGGCACAGGTGGTACACACTGCCCGCAGCCACGCACCACTGCCTGTCCAGACGCCTTCCCCGCGGCCAGCGCCCTCACACACACACTGCACACTCACCCCTCCCCCACACACTCACACCTCCCACCCGCCCGTCCTCCCCCCATCCTGTCATCATCTCAGTCATCCCTGTCCACACCTACCCCCTCATGCCAGGCCCACCTGCCCCCAGTGTCTTGCTCACACGCGCGAGGGCACACAGGCGCCCACGCTGCAGTCCCCACTCTGGGCCCTCCCGGAGCCCCCTGCTGTCCTGGGAGCACCCCTCAGAGCCAAGCTGCCACCTCCTTTCCCGCTCTAAGCCGGGAGGAACGTCTCCCTGGCAGAAACTCCCCCTGAATCGCGCTCCTGGCATTTCTAATTTTAATTAGAAGGCGAGTGGGTGAGCAGAGAGGGAGCAGGGTGGGGAGTGGGCAAGCCGCTGCCAGAACAGGAATCCCGGGGCTGGAGGCGGTAGGGTGTCTGTGTGCGTGAGCAGGCTGGTCATCGCCGCCCGGAGGGGCCGCGAGCCGGCGACCGCGACTGAGGGCCCTGGTCAGGAGAGGCCCGTGGCGAGCCAGAAAGGCAGGGACCGCACGTGCACACCTGTGTGCTTGTGTGTGCACACCTGTGTGTGGCGGGGGTGCCAGAGCCAGCACCTGAGTGACCAGTGGGGGGTGGCTGCTCACCCCTCAGTGTACAGAGGCCCTGTGGCCCCTGAGCCATGGGGCAGCTGGGGCAGGAGGTTGGAGGTGGGCATCACCTCTGTGGGCAGGAGAGCGGGTCTCAGGGCAGCCTGGCAGGTGGGCTGGCCTCGACCCCGGCCCTCGGTGGCCCCTCTGCCTGGCCAGCCCAGCCTGCCGTGGGCACGGGGGGCACTGCACAGAGGCTGCGCTCACAAGGCCGCTGTGACAGGTGACAGGCCACAGCCGCTGCTCCGGGAACACTTAATCGCTGCCCAATTATCGCCCCAGAAGCCCTCAGCACACCCCCGCGCTGCAGCCTCAGGCTCCATTCTCCCGCCGCCTCCGGAGAGAAGGCCTGGCCAGCTCCATGCCTGGGGGGACTGCCCCCGCCTTCCCCGTCGTCCGCGGGGCTGAAAGCCTCCAGCCCCAGCCCACCAAGAGCAGGCCGGCTCAGGCTGAGGAGGGGCAGGGGCAGCAGGCAGCGGGGCTGTGCAAGGACGGAGCAGGGCCCAGCCCCCCGACCCCAGCTCTCAGAGCCCAGCTGGGCGGCTGCTCCTCAGGCCTGGCAGTTCCTGAGGCCTCACCTGCCCGGGACGGAGGGGGCTGAGCAGGGGAGGCTGGGTCTGCCCAGTGTGAGGGTCCAGGTGGCCCCCATTCAAGCCCCTGCGGGTTCTAACGCTCTGCCCCTAGGGCTCGGGGCTCCTAGCCCCCAGGGGCTGCTCTCCTGATGCTGAGACCCTTGTTTCAGCCCCGGGTCTCCCACCCTCTCTGGCGGGCCTCCCGCCTCCCAGCAGCACCTGCCTTCCCAGGGCTGCTCCGTGATCAGGTTGACCAGGTTCCATCCCCAGGGTCCACACCTACCTCTGCAGACCCCTCAGAGCTGGGCCCAGGCCCCACAGACGCGGGGGCATTCCTTGGCGGGGCGGGGTGGGACAGGCTGTTGGGCCCAAGCCTCCCTCCGCACCCCTCTTCCAGGGTCTGGGGTGCATTCTGGGAGCCAGGTTTGGCCTGCGTCTCCAGCAGGGCCCCAGCCACCACCCTGCAGCCTCGTAGCCTTGCGTCAGCCCGCAGCGGGGGCACACGCACCTGCAGGCAGGGTTCCCGCTGTCATGGACCCCCCCGCCCCCCGGTCAGGGCACTGCCTCCTACGGCAGGGAGGGGGCTGTGGAGGGAGAGCCGCGGGGTCCCCTGCAGCAGCCGGCAGCCACCCACTCTCACCTGGCCCTTGCTGCACGGCTTTGGCCTGGGGTCCAGGTGCCCGCCCTCCACGTGTGCCTGCTGCCCATCCTGCCACTCGGTGGGGCCTCCTCCCAACTCCTGTGCCTGCCCGCCCGCCGGTGCCGAGGATCTGCCCACCCTGGCCAGTGCTGCTGCCCACCCCTCGCCCTGAACAGACCTGAACCCAGGTCTCCCGCGGTTGCTGCTTCCCTCTTGCTCAGCCGGGCACTCAGAGCTGAGAGCCGGGTGTGATGGCGGCCCCAGGACGGCGTCCACACCCTCACAACTGAGCTACGGAGCCCAAAGCCGGCCTGGCACAGAGCGGGCGAGACAGTGGGCTCTTCTCCCTCCCTTTCTGGTTGGGAGACAGTTGGCGGTTGCCCACATGAGGCTCGGCTATCTGTAAAGTGGGCTGACACTGCCAGGGCCTGGGGTTCAGTGAGGCTGAGTGCTGGTCCTGTTGCCTGACCTGGTCCCCACCCGAGGACGCCACCCTCATCCTGCCCAGAGCCTCCCGTCGGAGCATCACTTCCTGGATCTGGGAGGTAGGAAGTGGTCAGGACCCCTCCCTGTGGCCCCTGGGGGGAGTCCCCCTGCCCCCGAGGCAGTGGTGGGGCCAGAAAACCTTCCTGGGCCCCAGCAATGAGGCCGAGCAGAGGCCCTGGGGATGGCTGGCTGCATGGCCTGGGGCTTGAGCCCAGAGAGCCAGGAGGGCACCACCGGTCCAGCCACGCTCCTGAGCCCAGCTGCGGGGGGCTGGGCCGCGGAGAGGCCAGGCCGGGCAGGCGGGGGCCATGAACACAGGGGGCGGGGGGAGAGCTGAGCCTGGGAGGAGAACTTCCAGCTGGGAAACGGAGGCGCAGAGAAGGGCAAGCCGCTGGGGCTGGTGGTCTCCTGCCTAGGGAGATGTGCTCCCTCATCTCACAGATGCCCTGCAAGGCGGGGGCCCTCCCCAGGCCCTGAGCTGGCAGGCCGCACAGCTGGGGTCCCTCCGCCCTGCGTGACTGCAGGGCCTACTGCAGTGGAGCCTGGGAGGGCCCAGGAGGCCAGGGCGGGAGCCCCGGGGGGTTGGGCACGTGCTGACCTGAGGCAGGAGTGACCCTGAGCAGGGGGCTGGGCCCAGCCTGCGGGTCCGGGGAGGCAGCGGAGCTGGACCTCGTGGGGGCGGGAGGAGGGGGCTGAGCTCCCGGAGCTGCGGGAGCGTTTTCTTTCCTGTCCCGCCCCTCCTCCTGGGCTTCCTCTCCTCTCCAGTTGGCAGGGTGTGTGCTGCGTCCTGTCCCCGGAACAGACAGCCTCACACACCCAGACCCTCCTCCCTCTGCGCCAAGGAAAGTTCTTCATTTTCCTGACGATCCTGGCATGGCAGGGCCTCCCTGCACCCTCCAGACCAGGGCCCGAGCAGGGGCCATGGGCAGGGCAGGGCAGGGCCCGTCCTCAAGGGACACTCTTTCCTTGCCACCCCCAGCCGTTGCGGAAGGGAAGGCAAAGCCCCCAGCGAGAGGGTCTGGGGCTGCTCCAGGCCCCTCCGCAGGTAAGCCAGAGCGGGACAGGCTGGTGAGAGGGCGTGGGGGTCTGCCGGCTCCCCGAGGCGCCGGGAACACAGTGCGCATCCTGCGTGACCAGGGGTGGGCCCCCTCAGCAACCCCCAGCCTCAGTTTCCTCACCCACAGAGTGGGTCCAGCCATTGCTGCCCTGCTCAGCTGTGAGGTGAGTCAATCAAGCGGAACTTCCAGAGCCCATATTTGCTGGCACTGAGCAAGGTGGGGTGGTGGGGAGGTGCAGGTCACCCATGAAATAGGGCCACCGCCGTGACCCCCATACAGTCCCCGGAGGACGCCAGGCTGTGTGTGGCCTGAGGCATGCTGCCCACGAGGCCACTGTCCTTGGCACTGGGATGCCAGCGGCAGCACCTCCGTTCAGAGGGTCAGGCCCTTCAAGGAGCAGCCGTGGCGTCCAGGGTACCTGCCGGGGAGTCAGACAGGTGGGGCCAGGGGAGCGAGGCTGTGTGGCTTTGCTGGTGGGGGCTGGAGAGGGGCGCCAGGAGGCAGGGGTGTGGGGCGGGAACACCGGCCGGCGCCGAGGACACCCTGTGCACGCCGCTCGCGGGCCGACCACCCGCATGGCAGCTGCAGCCCACTGTCCCCTCACTGCCCAGTGTCTGCAGCTGGGCAGACGCCCTGGCCTGGAGCTGGACACCCCCTTTCCCACCCTACCCCCACTTCTCCTCGAGGCGTCTCGGGGTGGCGTCCTGCGGATCCCTTGACCCTGCTGACCCCACCATCCTCAGCGCCCTGAGGGGCGGACCTCCATGCCAGGTGGGAAGGAGGAGGGCACTGGACCGCTGAGCGCGCCAGCCTGCTGCCCACCACACCACCTTGTTTAGGTGATGGAGGTCTGCCCAGTGTCAGAAGCTAAGCTCGAAAGCTCAGCCAGGCTCACGGGGCTTCTGCATCCGCGCCCAGAGTCACCACCTCCAGGAAGGCTCCCCAGCCTCCCGGTGCATGTGGGCCTCATCCGCCCCGTGCCACCGTCGGAGCCCCTGAGCGCAGCATCCTCCCACCTGCGCAGTCTGTAGTGTGTGTGAGGGAGCGTTTGTGTCAGTATGTCAGAATGCGTGTGCTTCCTGATCTCTCTGGCCGAGGCGTGCTCCTGCTGGCCAACAGCCAGGCCCTGAGCTCGCTCTGGACACATGGAGTGGACAAAACACCCTGCTCGCTGCCCAAAGAGACTCTGCCTGCTCAGAGGTGCACCCACACCCCAAGCGTGCTGGGGCCATCAGCCCAGCGGGGCCCTGCTGGGCGGGGACCACCGGAGGGTGAGAAGGGTGACACAGTGCGGGGAAGGTGGGAGGGCCGCTCTGAGAGCTCATTTAGAGGGTAGGGATGAGAGCAGAGCCGGCTCCCGGGCGGGGGGTTGGAATTGGGAAGCTCTCACCTCCTCTCTGCCCACTGTGGCCCAGCCGGGCTGCGCATGGCCCCCACCGCCTCCCTGGACCCCCGGGGGCCCAGCAGAAACCCCGAAGGTGGCCGGGCCCTCAGCCAGGATGCGGGGTGCACTGCCAACCGGCCCGGGGAGACATTCCCAGAGCCGGGTGCTGCAGACGCCAGTGCCAGGGAGGGGGTGGTGGCCGCTGCGCTGCCATGCTCTTCGTTCCCATTTACATCTCTGAGCCAGCGCAGTGCGCCAGCCTCCACCACTCACTTCCGGGGCCATAAAAGGAGCGGGGCTGAGAATAGTTCGCTGTGACGCGGGGAGCTTCCCCACGCAGGTGCAGGCGGCGCCACAGGCAGGCGGAAGGCAGGCTCAGTCCCAGCTCCGCCCCCGCGCACGGGAAACAGTGGCGGCCAGCCAGGCGGCGGAGGTCCAGGGTCCCACCTCCATTCTCCCTCTTGCCTCTCCTTCCCTGCCCCTGGGGCTGGGGCCTGAGCCCTCTGCCCTTGAAGCCACCCGCCCCACGTGCGCGTTTTGTCCACGCCCCCCGGTCCAGCTGAGGCCTCTCCTGGGCTCCTGATCCACAGCTGCATGCCTGGCGCAGCTGCAGGCCCCTCGCCTGCCAAGGCTGGCATCCCCCAACTCCCCACCCTGGGGTGTGGTGCCTCCCTGTCTGCTGCCGGCCTCTCAGATGCCAGGCATGGTGGCGATGACCTCTGGCCCCGATATCTACCTGACCTGTCCATGGGTGACAGCTCAGCCACGCCTCCCTGGGCCTCTGTCTCTGGGGCACCATCCGTGCCCTCGCCCTGTGCCCGGCTGTCGCTGCCAGGCAGCTCTTACCAACTCTGAATAAAGGGTCTGCGCTTCTGTTCTGCCGCAGACCCCACCCACTGCACAGCCAGTCCACTTGCCAGGGCCCCCATCCTGGTTTGGGGGTCTCTCTGGAAAGAGGGTTGACACGGAAGGCGTGTGGGAGACAGGGCCTCAGTGCGTGCCGAGCATCTCCCTGCCCCTTGGAACACAGCTGGGCAGTCACTGTCACCCATTTTACAGACGGGGAGCTTGAGGTGCAGGGAGGGTAGGGGATGAGCTTGGGGTACCAGTTGGTGAGCAAATGACCGAGTCTCCTGGCCCCAAGGCCAATCCCCATCCTGCCATCTGCCACCACTGGCCAGGTGCAGGGTCAGGCTACCCCGGATGCCCTCTAAGAGTCTCAGTTTCTTCAGCTGATGGGCAGGTGGCCCCTCAGAGGTTCAGGGTAAAGGGCTGATCAGCAGGACATCCGACGCACAGCCTGTCTTCTGCGTTTTTGGTCCTGAGTTCTGTGTGTGGATCTGGAGGTGCTCCCCAGGGTGTGGGGGCCACAGCAGCCGGAGGCGGGGTGCTCAGGGGAGGGGCTGGTGACTTCCATGACCTGCACACGGCACTGGCTGCCTCCTGGCCTGGGGACACTGGTCTGATCCCTACAGGCCAGGGTAGATCCCGGACCCCTCGGCTCCCCCCGCTGCCCTGGCACAGCGCCCCCTCCCTGCTCCCTCCCTCCCTCCCTCTCCTGGCTGAGCTCCAGCAGACTGCCTGCCACTGGGCCAGCCCGGGAGACAGTGACACCCCAAGGGTCAGGAATCGCCCAAGATCGTCGAGGAGCACACAGCCTGGACCACCACGGGCATCCCCACACCCTCCCCCCACTGCATGGATTCTCCTCAACACACACTTGCCCCTCCCTGGCCACACAGCCTGGGGGTCAGGGCCCCAGTGGGGTTGGGCAGCACGTCAGAGGACGGGCCCCTGAGAGAGGGGCTGGGCCTGGGGCCAGGGCCTGAGGGCGCAGGCCAGGCTGGGTCCGCTGGCCAGGCTGGATCAGCCATTCTGGGCTGGGTGCTGCCCACCGGCTCTGGGAACAAGCCTGTCCCCACCCACCTGAGTGCTGGCCCCGGCCCATGACTGCCCTGTGGACGGGGTGCTCCCCGCGGGGAGGGAGCCCTGGGACCCCTCAGGTCTCGAGCAGAGGCTCTCCCTGCCCCGCCAGGGCCACCAGCACCTCCCGCCACCACCGCCTCTGGCCCAGCCCCTCAGTCCTGCAGACAGTGGTCATTGTTGGCGCATCCTCATCCACTGCTCATCCACCTCAAAGGAGGCCAGCCCTCCTGCGGGCGCTAGGGCTGGGGACAAACCCTGGGGGGCCTGGAGAGGAGGGGAGCAGGAGGGCCCAGGTATGGCCTCTGGGGGCAGTGGTCCATCCTGCAAGCTGAGCTGAGGACAGGGTCCAGGCCTGGGCTGCCCCCACCCTCTCCAGCGTCAGTGCCCCACGTCCACAGATGCAGCCCGTCTGAGCTGAGAGACAGCCCTTTCCACAGAACCCTGGCCCCGCGGCAGGCCCGAGGGCCACTCCTGTAAGGGCCCTGAACAGACCGCCTCCTGGCAGGGGCCCGCACCAGCCCCCCACCCTCGGCCCTGACAGCACCGCCCACCCCAGGACCAGGCTGTCCTGGGGCCCCACGTGCCCCCTCGGGGGTGCCTCAGGGGCTTGGCTCCCTCAGGGTTGGGGCAGAGCCTGGGGATCTGGGGACCCAGATGGCAGCCCCACCCCTGCAGGGTCAGGACCCCCAAGTGCAGCCCTCCCTCTCAGGCCCTGCTCCCCACCCAGCTCAGCCCGGGACCCATCCGAGCCAGCCCATCACCAGAGCAGACTCATCTGCCCAGCAACTTGCCGCCCACTGCCTGTGGCCACAGGCAGGAGCAGCGTGGGGAGCCGTCCATCTCCAGCTGCCCCAGCCCCTGCCTGGGGGAGCTGAGTGGAAGCTGGCCCTTCATCTACCATCTAAGCACTGCCCGAGGAGCTGCACCCCTTGAACTGGGCAGGCACACTTTCCTAGATAAACATAAAATGCCATGTCAGGAGCCCTCAGGATCTCAGTGTCTCCCTTGGCAATATGAGAGGGAGCCTGGGGAGGCAGGAGGTGGCTTCCTGGAGAGCCATCCCAGACAGGCCTGCGGGCCTACCCACTACATGTGGTCGCTGGGGCCACTCTCAGCAGGAGGCACTCGTTTAAGAGCCACGGCCCCGGCTCTCTTCGCTTCTCGCCTCTGCGTTCTGGCCGCGCACCCCACGCCTCGTCGCTATGCCTCGCAAAATTGAGGAAATCAAGGACTTCCTGCTCACGTCCCAGCGCAAGGACGCCAAGTCTGTCGAGATCAAGAAAAATAAGGATAATGTGAAGTTTAAAGTTCGATGCACCAGATACCTTTACACCTTGGTCATCACAAACAAAGAGAAGGCAGAGAAGCTGAAGCAGTCTCTGCCCCAAGGTTTGGCCCTGAAGGAGCTGAAATGAACCATGTACGCTGCTTTGAACTGTATTAAAATTTTTTTAATTCTAAAAAAAAAAACATCCACAACCCACAGTCCAGGCTCTGAATTCCAAGTGTCCCATTTATAAGCTGTGTAATAACTGTCACATCACTCTCCACGGCCAGGACCACCGTCACCGTCACCACCAGTCCCATCACCATCATCATCACCAATCCCACCATCACCAATCCCACCATCACCAGTCCCACCATCACCACTCCCACCATCACCAATCCCACCATCACCATTACCAATACCATCACCATCACCATCACCAATCCCACCATCACCAATCCCATCACCATCACTATCACCAATCCCACCATCACCATCACCAATCCCACCATCACCAATCCCATCACCATCACCATCACCAATCCCACCATCACCATCACCAATCCCACCATCACCAATCCCATCACCATCACTATCACCAATCCCACCATCACCATCACCATCACCAATCCCACCATCACCATCACCAATCCCACCATCACCATCACCAATCCCACCATCACCAATCCCATCACCATCACCATCACCAATCCCACCATCACCATCACCAATCCCACCATCACCAATCCCATCACCATCACTATCACCAATCCCACCATCACCATCACCATCACCAATCCCACCATCACCATCACCAATCCCACCATCACCATCACCAATCCCACCATCACCAATCCCATCACCATCACCAATCCCACCATCACCATCACCAATCCCACCATCACCATCACCAATCCCACCATCACCAATCCCATCACCATCACCATCACCATCACTATCACCAATCCCACCATCACCATCACCATCACCAATCCCACCATCACCATCACCAATTCCACCATCACCATCACCAATCCCACCATCACCAATCCCATCACCATCACCAATCCCATCACCATCACCAATCCCATCACAATCACCATCACCAATCCCATCACCATCACTATCACCAATCCCATCACCATCACCATCACCAATCCCACCATCACCAATCCCATCACCATCACTAATCCCACCATCACCAGTCCCATCATCACCAATCCCATCACCATCACCATCACCAATCCCATCACCGTCACCATCACCATCACCAATCCCATCACCATCACTATCACCAATCCCACCATCACCAATCCCATCACCATCACCATCACCAATCCCACCATCACCAATCCCATCACCATCACCAATCCCATCACAATCACCATCACCAATCCCATCACCATCACTATCACCAATCCCATCACCATCACCAATCCCACCATCACCAATCCCATCACCATCACTAATCCCACCATCACCAGTCCCATCATCACCAATCCCATCACCATCACCATCACCAATCCCATCACCGTCACCATCACCAATCCCACCATCACCAGTCCCATCATCACCAATCCCATCACCAATCCCACCATCACCAGTCCCATCATCAGCATCAGCATCACCACCATCACCCTCACCATTCCCAGTGTCAGTCAGTTCAGGTCCCTGTAACAAAACACCATTGACTGGGCAGCTTAAACAAGACATTTCTCACAGTTCTGGAGGCTGGCAAGTCCAAGATCGGGGTGTCAGTCCATCTGGTTTCTAGTGAGAGTTCTCTTGGCTGGTAGACGGCTATCTTCTTGAGGTGTTCTCACGAGGCCTTTTCTTGGTTTGTGAGAAGGAGGGGAATTGAGAGCCATCATCCTCTTCTGATATAGACATTAGTCCTACTGGAAAAGGGCCCCACTCTTATGACCTCATGGGAAATAGATGGGGAAACAGTGGAAACAGTGTCAGACTTTATTTTTTTGGGCTCCAAAATCACTGCAGATGGTGACTGCAGCCATGAAATTAAAAGACGCTTACTCCTTGGAAGGAAACTTCTGACAAACCTAGACAGCATATTAAAAAGCAGAGACATTACTTTGCCAACAAAGGTCCGTCTAGTCAAGGCTATGGTTTTTCCCGTGGTCATGTATGGATGTGAGAGTTGGAATGTGAAGAAAGCTGAGCGCCGAAGAATCGATGCTTTTGAACTGTGGTGTTGGAGAAGACTCTTGAGAGTCCTTTGGACTGCAAGGAGATCCAACCAGTCCATTCTAAAGGAGATCAATCCTGGGTGTTCATTGGAAGGACTGATGCTAAAGCTGAAACTCCAATACTTTGGCCACCTCATGCAAAGAGTTGACTCACTGGAAAAGACTCTGATGCTGGGAGGGATTGGGGGCAGGAGGAGAAGGGGACGACAGAGAATGAGATGGCTGGATGGTATCACCGACTCTGTGGACATGAGTTTGAGTGAACTCCGGGAGTTGGTGATGGACAGGGAGGCCTGGCGTGCTGTGATTCATGGGGTCGCGGAGAGTCGGACACGACTGAGCGACTGAACTGAACTGAACTGCAGTTACCTCCTGAAAGCCCTGTCTTTGAACACTGTCATGCTGGGGGTTTCATCATATGAATGGGGGAGGGACACAGATCAGTTCACATCACCTGCCATCCTCAACATTGCCACCACCATTAAAACCACCATCTGGCCAACCACCACACCCCTGACACCGTGCGTTCCTCACTGCCCCACGCACCACCACCAGTTTCTTTGCCAACTTGCCACCTTCATCTCTGCCTTCTTCCACCCAGGGTGCTCTAACTACACCACAGACATGGTGGCTTGCAAGCTGCAGAAATTTATTCCTCACTATTGTGGAGTCTGGAAATCCCAGGTCAGGGTGCTGGAGTGGCTGGGTTCTGGTGAAAGCCCTTCTGGCTGTGGACGGCAGACCTTGCTGAGTCCTCACATGACGCAAGAGGCGAGGGGCCCTCTGGGGTCTCTCCTTTAAGGGCCTTAGTCCAATTCAAGGCTCCACCTGATCACATGTCAAAGCCCCCGCCTCCCAACACTGTCAGCTTGGGGGTTAGAATTTCAACAGTTAAATCTGGGGCGTATACAAACATCCAGACCATAGCAACCCCATCACCAGAGTCTTCATCCAGCACCACAATTGGTCATCTCTGCCACAACCACCACCATAACCTCCACCATCCTCACCACATCACCATCTCTGGAGCCTCACTGCCAAGTGGCACCTCACCTCCTGGCCAGGCCCCCTTCTGGGACAGTGGGGCAGGTCAGACACCTGAGACCAGTGGACAGCAGCCACTCAAGGCCTCATGCCATCCATTGCGGAGCCTCCCAAGGACAGCTGAATTCCCATTTTCCTAATTAGGAAGTGTCGGCCAGCAGAGCGGCGGGCTCACTGAGCGTGCCAGTGACATCACTACACTGCTTTATTAATAAAATGGGGGACGGACGCCTGCTCACTGGAGACTGCAGCTGAGCCTCCTCTGAGGAGAACCCTCGGGCCCACGCTGCTTCCTGCGCTAACAGATGCCTCCTTAGACCCTCTGGCTGCCCCTGGCCCTTGCGCTGCAGGAGGGGCCTTGGCTCTTGACGAGCTGCTGGCCCGGCTGCAGGCCTGCTGCTTGGGTTGGGGGAGGTAGAGAGTGAGCCTGGGGCTGGGGCGGGAACCTTCACCCGGACTACCTCGCCTGTGCTGCAGGGGTCCTGACCTGGAGATGGGGAGCAGGGCCTCCTCCAAGGCTTACTGGGGAGCCGCAGAGATGTGGACAAGTTGACACAGGCTTCCACCCTGCCAGGTCCAGACACAGAACACAGCGTCTCCAACACAGGGAGCCCCGCCTGCCCTCACGGTGGCCAGTGTCTCAGTGCCTGAGGGCCTGAGCTCACGCTGCAGCCTTGGGGGACAAGGGCACAAAGCCTGCCCATCGCCTGCTCCAAAGGCCCTCGCTCCTCATGCCTGTCCCCTGGGCCCCACCCTCAAAGTCAGGGTACCAGAGCCTGCAGAGGGACCCCCACAGGTGAGTGCCGTCCTGCCCTGGGGCCCATGGCCCCCCTCCTCCAGGACACCGGCCTTTTGCTCTCCAGGTCTCTTGTGTCCTCCCAGCGCCCCACTCTGGGGAGCTCCCCCAGGTCCTGGGCTCCAGGCTGTCTGTCTGGACAGGGCTGGCTGGTTGCTGTCCCTGGAGCAAGCACAGGGTCAGGCTGGACAGGGAAGTCTCCGGCTTCAAAGGATGCCCCCAGCAGGCTCTCTGGGCTCCTCCCACCCCAGGACCTAGAGATGACTGGCCTCAGCTGGACTGAGAAGAGCCCAGGACCCCGGCGAGGGATGGGCAGAGGCAGGGCAGGCAGCTGCCGGGCTCCCAGTCTCCACAGGCTCGGAGGATGGGGCTGGTCTGGAGGGGCCCTGGCACTGGTTCGGGTGTGTGCCTGCCCACGGGCGACACAGTGGGGCCTGGCACAGCTCTGAGGCGCCCCCAGGAGCTGCCTGAATGCGCGGGGGTCTGCACTGGGGGAAGCCCAGCTCTGACATTCACACCTCTCCCACCTGCCGTGAGTCAGCCACACAGTCACTCTCCGCCCCCGGGACCACTGTCAGCAGGGCCTGGAGCCGGGGCAGAGGCGGGGGGGTGGGGGGGCGTGTGTGGTCACAGAGAGCGCCACGTCACACGTGGGGGAGGAGGGACGAGGTCACAAAGGCTCTCGCCTGCCCCCAGGGTACGAGTGAGTCCCACACGTGGTTCCAGGCTCCCTGGCCTCGCCCTCCTCGGGAGCTGAGAGGGCACACGGCCAGAGTGGGGGCTCAGGCCGCAACCAGCTCAGGACGCAGGAGCAGGGCCAAGGACCAGGGGCTCAGCGAGGGACCAGCGTCAGGGCTCACCCGGGCCATGCACAGCAGACCCCTGGCTGCTCAGGCACCTCCAGCTCCTTCAAGGTTCTAGGCTGGGGCTGCTTGCACTCCCTCGAGTTCCCCAGAAGGGGCTGCACGGCCCCCAGAAACAGAACAAAGCAAGCTCCTTGTCTGAAAGGGTCTGTGGGGCTGTTGCAACTCCTGGCAGCTTCCACATCCACACACGCCCTGTCCCCAGGCCGGGAGACCGTCCCTCGAGAGGGTGTGGCAGAGGGGTGACCACACCTCACAGCCTGGCCTGTGGGAGGGCAGGGGCAGCCAGTGACGCCCAGACCCCAGCCGCCACCCGGGGCCCCCTGCTGGGTCTCTGGCCCCTCCTCTGTCCTGCAGGCCAGTTCCAGGCCTGGGCTCTCTTGCTGGGCTTGTGCGCCTGCTAAAACTGCCAGAGCGATGCGGCCACCCTCCACCAAGCCTCGCATCTCCAGCCCTCTCTCCCGGCACTGCCCAAGGAGCCCCTCCTGCCCCAGACCCACAGAGGTAGACACACTGACTGGGAAGCCCGTGGTCGGCAGCGGGCCTCAGGACGCCTCCGTGAAATGGGGCTGTCGTGGGGACTGTCCACCCACCTGGACCGGCCTTCTCCACCTTCAAGGGCCATGTGCCCAGCAAGCCCGGGTGGGTGGGAGGCGGCAGGCGCTCCAGCCCAGGCTGCTGCCCCACCCAGTCTCCCGTTCTGGGCAGTGGGTGAGACCGTCCCACACCACTCTGAGACACCCAGACCATCCAGTGTCTTCCTTTTCACCCTGTTCTTTGGACAGCATCATCTCTCCAGCGCTATCAAGATCATGAACTCTCTCCCGCGAGTTCATGTCTGCTGCTGAGCCCTCTGGCCAATCTGTCCTATTACAGCGCCTTTCAACTCCAGGATTTCCATGTTTTTAAAAACAGCTTTTTCTTTATCATCTTTTTACTGATTTTCTCTACTTAACATCTTCCTTTCCCCCCTTCACTTCTTCAACCGTGGTTTCCTCTAGTTCTCTGTATCTGTAATGGTCAATTTGAAGCCTTTCCCTGTTAAATCCCACATCTCACTCTGTCACCTGCGTTTTAGGAGCAATACATTCTGTGGTCATGTTTCCATTTGTGTGTTTGTCATTTTAGACTGGACACTGGTCCTTTGAGGTAATGTCACACCAGCTCTGGGCACTGGCCACTCCAGACTGGGACTTGCCTTCTCTGTGTCTTGCTGGCTGGGTCATCTTAGGGGCTCCCCCTCGGTCCCTGACAGAGGCTCTGATGCTCCTTCCCAGGGGCACAGCCTCAGGAAGTCCCACAGTCCCTGCACCCCACCCCACCCCACTCCATGGCAGTGGTTTTGGCAAAGCTCTGTGTGGTCCCTGCCTGCACCCAGCGGTTAAACTCCACCCACAGCTGGCCGACTGCTGTTTTCAACAATGCCCTGGGCAGAAGCTGCTTCTCAGACCAATCCCATTGCACCTGGCTGCTCTGAAGCACTGGGGTCAGTGCTGGGGATTCCTCTGATCACTGGGGGCCTGCGGTCCAGCCTCTCTCCATGACATCCGTCTTGAGAGCACCCTGGGGAGGGCCCCGCTGCGCTCTGCAGGAGACACAGTCAGCTCCAGCAGCAGCACTTGCAGCGCTCCTGCAGGACCAGCCTGCCTCTCCCTGGCGAAGACCTCTGAGCACTGCTAGCTGCTGGCGGTGAGTTACAGCTGAGTCCCAAGGAGGAGGAGGCGGTCCAGGCCTCCAGGGACGGCCCCTCAGCGGGGACCGCCACACGGCTCACCCCAGGCGCCTCAGCAGTCTGCCTGCGTCTCTGTGGAGACAGCAGTGCACAATGGCTCATGGACAGCACAGCCCCCCAGAAGTCCTTCTTGGGAGACCTGTGCTCCCTGGAAGCAGGTCAGGGGCTGTCTGACCACCCTTGGGCCTCCAGGTGAGCTTGATGCCCAGTACACAGCAGACACTCAGAACGCTGCACCTCATGCTAGAAGCCCATGTATGCACCAAGGAAACCCACTGCAGCTGGCGTCTGTGCAGCTGCTGGGCAGGCCCTCGGGGATGGGTCCGGCTTGCCCTGTGCCACGGCCTCCCAGTAACAGAAGCAGTGCGAGTCCCTGCCTCCAATCCCCTTCCCTCCAGAAACATCTGGCTACTATGGCCCCAAGCTGCCTCCAAGGGGCTCTGGCTCCACCCCAGGGAATCCTAGCTGACAGGTCCAAGCAGGAGCTGCAACCACCTGCCTTTCTGTCCTGCACCCACCAACCCACCCATCAATCCCCCTGCCCCGACCACCCCAGCCATTAGAGCTGTGGGTGCGCAGGGCAGGGCCTCCTGCTTCCCACCCCCATCAGGAAATGCAGGTGAGGTGGGTGGTTCACCTTGACCCTGCAAGTCGGATCAATCTTCTCCAACTGCACAGCTTCTGGGGCCTCCCACACTGAAGGTAACAGACCCCTGAGGCCCAATGCAACAAGGGAAGCAGCGGTTTGAGAAGCACCAAGGACAGGCTCCCAAGGACAGGCTCCCTTGGCCAGCAGTGATAGCAGCTTACTGATCGGCCTGAAGGGATGGGAGCAGGCTGTGTGGGGAGGATGAGAATCCGGCCCGGGGGCTATGTCTGGTGAAGACTGAGCACCCACAGGGGGCCTAGGAGGCCGGCCCACTCCCAGCACCATGCTGCTGCTCCAGGCCACTGGACTGGGGCTGGCCATGGGGACGAAGTGTCTCCGTGTGTCCATCTGTCACATCCAGGCTGCCGCCCCGACATCTGACCCTGCTACATGCCCACAGCACAGGGGACACACGAGTCCAGAAGCAGTGCAAGAGTGCACGCTGCACAGCTGCCGCCCCCACACGTGAGGGAAACCGAAGTGACAGCTCAGCAGGAGGTGGTCTGGCCCACAGAATCGGCAATGACACTTTGAAAATGACCTGTGCTTGTTTCACCATCTTCATACACACATTTTCAGCAGGAAACACATGGCTCACAGAGCAGTGGCAGGCCAGCCGTGACTGTCACCCAGTGTTTGGAAGGATGCACAGACACCAGAGAAACCACAAACCGAACCCTCCCCTCCCCTCGGCTCTTGTGGGAACAGAGGTGTCTCAGTGCGATAAATAACACAGGAATGGAAACTGTGTGCTGATTCAGCTGCCCGAGAAGCGGTGGAACTGAAGGCAAATGGTGAAGAGCCCAGAAAAGGACGCCCACTTCTGGTTCATTCAAAGAGGGCGACCAGGCTGGCCAGGGCACTCCATCTGGTGACAAGCAGCCAGGCTGCCCAGGGCGCTTCGTCTGGTGACGAGCGGCCAGGCCAGCCAGGGTGCTCCATCTGGTGACGAGCGATGCAGAACGGACGCATCAGCTGCGACACAGGGAGCACAGTCTCCTGGTACGGGTCTTTACAAGAGCGGCCCACACAGTCTTTCCCCACGTGAATCGCGATGGGGCCAACAGCTCAAAATAAGAGTTCCGATGCTGCTAGGCATCTGAGCAGCTTCTTTTACTGTTTTTGTTACATCACCTAAGACTAACTTCTGAACGTCTGGTCCAGGTTTACTAATGCAGAGGCTGTAAATGCAAAGTTCTGGGTATTGAGGGACTGTGGACAACATACAGGACTTGGAGCCAAGATGCTCAAAACACTGGCAGCGACCGGGATCCCACACTGGGGCAATGGGCTCCCCAGTGGCCTGCGCCTGCTGGCTCTAAAAACAATTCTACCACATCAAGTGGGCGTGCAGTCCACTGTATCCTCGGGCCCGAGCCCGAGGGCAACATGGAAGTGAGGCTCACTCTGCCAGGAGAGCTGACAACCAACGTGGGGACACAGGGCCTGCAACACCACAGGCAGGGGCCACACAGACTCTCATTCACAATCGAGTCCCACCCTCAGTGCCCTGCCTGACCCAGGGCCGGCCCCCAGACCTGCAGACAGCTCCAGGAGATAAGCAGGGGGCCCTTGGGAAGTGTCAGCCCCATCAAGCAGCAGTGGGGACCGTGGTCAGTTGGCTGAAGGTGGCTCTTCCCTGCCTGCACAGACAGACGTCCTTACCCTTGCACACAGCAAGGCTCAGGCAGCAAACACAAGCTGGGTGGCGGCCCCCGGAGGTTCTGGGACATTTCAAGTCTGGGTGGGTACTTCAGGAAGACCTCCTTGCGCTCAGGTGGCAGGACAGATCACACAGCAAAACCTTGACGGGGCAGGCTGTCCAGAGGAACATGACCCCGAGACTGTAGGTCAGGCCTCACTGCCTCAGGCCTCGCTGGCCGTGGACGAGCCAGGCAGCGGGGCGCGAGGCTGGGTGCCGCGAGGCCCAGGGCACTCCCAGGGCATCTCGAGTTTGACTGCAGCTGCGGGGGCCCCGCACTGCTGCGCCTGCCACCGCCTGCTGAACACGGAGCGCAGCGCGCGCAGCTGGCCCAGCTCCTGCGCTGAGAAGCAGGGCTGTGCCTCCGCGAAGCGCACCACGGCGTCAAAGGACACCGCCGCCTGCTCCCAAGCCGCCCTGTCTGCTTCCCCAGCCTCCGCTGGCTCTGGGCTCTCCGAGGCCCTGTTCCCGAGGCAGGATGGAGCACCTTCTGTGAGCCCAGGGGTGTGAGCAAAGGCCTGGTCGGGGAGCTTAGTCCTGAGCTGCTCTGGCTCCTCCTCGGAGGATGAGCCCTCCATGAGTGCAGCCTCAGGCCACAGCTTCCTCCAGGCCTGGCTGAGGATGGTGCCCGGCACCGCATCCCAGGCGCAGGCCACATCGAGCACGGCGTCGTGCACACTGCAGCGGGGAGCCAAGGCCTGCAGCCTGCCACGGGGCGTGACAAAGTTCCTCATGAAGTCCCTCCGAATTCCCTGGTCCATGGGCTGGAGCAGGGCAGTGACGCTGGCGGGCAGGAAGATGGTGAAGACGTTCTCCGAGGCCAGCTCAGCCTCACGCGGGTGTGCCCGGGACCCGTCCAGGAGGAGGATGGCCTTGCTGTCCTCTGGCAGGGCCACGGCTCGGAAGTGCTCCTTCACTGCGGGTACGAAGATGTGATGGAACCAGTCAGCAAAAATCTCCTTGTCCACCCAGGCGCTGCCTTGGGCCTTGTATACAACAGGCAGGTGTTGGAGGCCCTGAACCGCCTTGGGGCCGCCCCATTTCCCGACCACCAAGGGTTTGATCCTGTGGGAGCCCGTGGCGTTGGCACACATGAGGACAGTCAGCCGGTCCTTGCTCTGCGTGGGGCCGGGCGCCGGCCTGCCCTCTGGGCTGGGGCTGGGGGAGCAGCGCCAGAAGAGGCCAGTCTCATCGGCGTTGTAGACCTGCTCCGGGGACAGGCCGTGCTCCGCAGTCAAGCTCCGGAAGAACCCGCAGAACTGCTCGGCCGCCTGCTGGTCGGCCGCCTGCTTCTCGCTGGATGCATCCAGCTTCTTGATGCCGTGTCTGGCCTTAAAGCGCCAGAGCCAGCCGCCAGAAAACACGCAGGGCTCGGTCAGTTGCATCTGCTCATAGAAATCCTTGGCCTTTTCGATGAGCATGGGGCCTGAGACGGGCACTCCCTCGGACCGCTTCACCAGGAACCACTCGTACAGCACGCGGTCCAGGTGTTCGAGCTTGGGCGTGTGCAGGGTGCGGCGCTGAGCCAGCGCCTTGTCTGAGTCAGAGCTGGCGAAGAAGCGGAGCAGCTGGGCCTTGTGGGCCCTGATGTCGTACAGGGTGGACATGCCCACATTGTACTCCTGCATCAGTGCCCGCCTGCTCTCGCCCTTCTCCAGGCGCCGGCAGATGTCCATCTTCTCCTTCAGAGTCAGCACCACCCTCTTGCGCTTCTCCCCAGGGCTCCGCCCGGCAGCCAGCTTGGAGGCCATGAGGAGGGGGCTCGTCCCAGCCGAGGGATCGCGCCTGGGCAGGGGCTGGTGGCCTTCTTGCTTCTTCCTCCCCTACCCTCACCTGCCGGTGCTGACGTGGGGCCAGCACAAGCCAGGGCCCCTTCTCAGCTCCTCTCTCCAGCTCCAGCAGCTTCCTGACCCTCTCTGCAGGGGGACAGCGTCAGCTACCCTGGGCGTCCCCACGGCTGGAGCTCCAGCCTTCTCTGCAGGGACAGTGGCAGTGACTCCCCTCAAACACAGACCGGAGAGTAGAGGGGCCCTGGGAGCTGGTTTCACCGCCTGAGCCGTGGGGGTCTCTCTCATGCTCACGGTGCTTTATCAGCTGGAAAGCAAAAGGGGGAAGAAAGAGAAACATGACGGGGCACGTGCCTCAGCCTCGTAAGCACATCCTCGTCACTTTACCTACGCTGAAGCAGCCACTAGTGGGGTCTGGGGGACAATGAACAGAGCTGCCAGCAGGTGACACAAGAAGAGGCCGGCTCGGGGGCTACCGGGCTCACTGGCTCTTCTCAGCTTCCACAGTGACCTCGGAGTCACTCGCTACGGTTCCAAACTAAAAGTGGCTGTCGGGTGCAATCTGACCTCCCAGGAAAATGTGAAGGGTGAGGTTATTGAACGAAGCTGGGATGTTGCCAAGCGCTGGGACCCAAGGGCCACATCCCACACCCAGACTCAACTTTCCCACCACAACTGCTCCCCGGGCCACCTGACATGAGCACCTTCATAAAACCCTTGTTCCTTGGAGAGCAGCAGAGGCAGGAGCGAAGGTGCTGCAGCGGGCAGGGATTTCTCTAGGACTCTGGGGCTGGGGAGCCTGCAAGCCTCTTCAGAAACAAGTCCCTCAAGCCCTCTCTTCAAGAGCAGGCCCCAAAGTCCTTCTAGAAAGACAAGCTCGGTAGGCCTCAGGCTCCTCCCAGAGCCAGGAGGGGCTGCCAGTCTCTCAACTACTGATCCCCACAGCCTCGGACACCTCTGGTCACACAGTCACACATGAGCGTGCGAACAGCACTCATACCCACTCTGACCTGGGATGGACTGCCAGCGCGTCCCACCGCAGAGGCAGGCAGCGCTCACAGCCACTCTTCCAGGTGGGACCCCCACCTCACTTCCCTCCTAAACCCTCACATGTGGCCCCACCCAACTTTATCTTGGGGGTGAAGCCACAGGACTACTCACATGTGGAATGTACAAAGACAGCCCTTTGAGACCACAGCTCAACAGAAGTGAAGTGTTTTCAGATGTAGCAAGACTCCCAAAGACAAACCCTAGGCCTGTCAGCAGCCAGCCCCAGGTTCATCCTTTCAGCCCTCTGAGTCAGGCTCCCGGTCTGCAAAGTGGGGGTTGTGGTCCTTCTGGGACCTGTTTCCATCCTAATGGCTGTGTGACAGTTTGACTGTGCAATGCCTGGCCCCGTGCAGAGCAGAGGGGATGAAAGGCCATAATCCATCTTCAAGGAGATGTGTAATGCAAAACCACTGTAAAAACCAGGAGGAAACGGGGGGCGGGGGGGGGGCGGTCACTTCGGAGGGACTGACTCTTAAGCACAACAGGAAGGAGGAGGAAGGGCCAGAGAAGGGGACTCAGTGCCAGAAACTGCTCACTGTGTGCCTGACACGAGGCATGTCAGGAGCTGGACACGGGTCCTGCTGGTGAGGCAGAAACTTCCTTTAAAAGTGACATTCAGGGATATTACCTCTGAAGCAACTTAAGCTAAAAGGTAACATAACACGGCAAGAACAATGAAGACCGTTTGCAGCCTTGCTGTGGACATCCTCCTGTGCCACAAGGGAGAGTAGGCGGGGGCAGGGGGCAGAGTGTGGACAAGAGAGAGAGCAGCGAGGCACCACCTGCATGCGGCCCCTTCCTGCGAGCGGAGGGAAGGCTCGTCCTCAGAGAAGGCCTGAGGAATTCAGGGGGAGCAAGTGAGAAAGCACCGTTCCTCGCGAGCAGCCAACAGCGTGAGGTCGGGACGGGGGGAAAGGGGTTGACTATCTATCGGGAGAAGTGCTCAAGACACAAGTTCTGGCCCGAGGAAGGGCTGGATGGAGTTCTGGGAGGCAAGACGGGCTGGGCAGGGGTCCGCGCTCAGGCGTGGACGTTGGTACACCCTACAGGGAAGCGAGGCCGTCGTGGGCGCAGGTGCGGGGCCCAGGCCTGGGGCAGCCTAAGGCAGGGGGCCAGCTCGGTTAAGAGACGAGGCCCGCTCTGAGAACGCTCCTATTCCGGGGACCACGTCTGGGGCAGAAGGGCAAAAGCCAAACAGAGAAGAAAGAGGCCAGGGCTCAGGCCGGCTCCTTCCGGGGGAAGGGAACTCGGGCGCCGGTCCTGCCTCGAGTCGGAGCGCCGGCCCGTCTCGGAGGGAGGCTGCGGAGGGACCAGATCGGTTCCGGGGGACCCAAGGGCGCTCCGCACCAGCAGCCAGGCCCCGAGTCCCGGCGCCCGCCTCACCCGCCACACCGGCCCAGAGCTCGCTCACCTGCGGACGCCTGGCCGCCGCCGCCGGCCGGAAGCGCCCCGCCCCGCCCCCCGCCTGCCCGCGGCCCCCCCAGCCACTTCCGGGGCGCTCTAGGCGTCTCGGAGGACTCGGCATCTCTGTGGTCTCGCGGGCTGCCGGAGCCTGCGGCTGGCTGCCCTGGCTGGACGGTGACCATAGCTGTGGGTTCAGTGATGGGTGCATCGCCGGGCGAGGGTGGCAGGAGACTGCGGGTGGGGGAAAGCAGTGCTTGAGTCCCTCCCTTTGCGAAGCCCAACGGCCAGCGCTGTTTTTCTCCTCCCCAGCCTCCGCTAGAGCCTCCTGTGTGTTAGTCGTTCAGTTGTGTCCAAGTCTTTGCGACCCCATGGACTGTAGCCCACCAGGTTCCTCTGTCCGTGGGGTTCTCCAGGCAAGGGTACTGGAGTGGGTTGCCATGTCCTTCTCCAGGGGATCTTCCCGACCCAGGGATCAAACCCATGTCTCCTAGCTAGAGCCTCATCCTCCCCTAATTGAGATGATTTGGATGATAAGACTTGAAGCCTTGACGCTGTAGAGAGTTGA
This sequence comes from Moschus berezovskii, assembly GCF_049115385.1. NCBI lineage: Eukaryota > Metazoa > Chordata > Mammalia > Artiodactyla > Moschidae > Moschus > Moschus berezovskii. The sequence continues at coordinate 82,149,520 of NC_142475.1, forward strand.
GATTTGGGGACCTTGGGAGAGGGTGAATGTATTTTGCATGAGGGGCAGAGGACGTCCAAGCCCGAATGCCCGGAGCCCTGTGTGACTGGGTCACCTCACTTGTTATCAGTGACTGTGTGGATGCTACTGAGTTACGATTCTTGAGGTGGGAGATTATTCCGGTTATCCCGTGGGCCGGGTGTCATCCGGCACAGGCTCCTCATGATGGGGAGGAAGGAGGCACAGGGCTGAGAACCACGGGAGCATGGAAGTAGAGCCAGAAAAGGAGGTGTGAGGCCAGACACAGGAGGAAGTGGCCTCGTCCTCCAGGACCCGGAAAATAAACGGAGGCATTCTCGCCAGAGCCTGCAGAAGACCAGCTCTGTGGACACCTTGTTTCGCTCTAAGACTCGTGTCAGACTTCCGACCGCCAGAACTGCAAGACGATTGTTTGAAGCTCAGTTTACAGTCACCTGTTATGGTAGCAGTGGGGAACTTAGATGGATTTTCATAGCTTCTTGCCTTGGCTCCCAGGATGCTCTCACACCTAGCCCTCCTTCCGCACCCTCCCCTGCTGATTGCCACCTGGCCACCGTTCCCCCTGGCTCGCTCCTCTCTGTCTACACCCGCTCCCGGGGTCTCCTCCAGCCTTGTGCTGTGCCTGCCAGGAAAGGCAGGCAGCCGAAATGTAAGCCTCCTGCCAGGACCCCGCCCACAAGTTCTAGCCACGTGTGCCCTACCCAGCGCCCAGCGTCCCCTCATGGCCTTCTAACGCACCTTGAACCAGCCATCTCTAAACCTGGGTGCACACCCCTCCCGCCCCGCGAGCTTCGGCTTCACACTCCCCACCGGAGCGAGTGGCAGCTCCGCATCTCCATCTCTCCAGCCAGAACCCAACCATCCCCGCCCTCTGCCTCTCACCCCCTTCCCCCAACACGCGCACTCTGGCCTCCACATCCAGGCAGCGCCTGGCCTCTGCCAGCCCCTCTCTCTGGTCCAGGCCACTCTGACCCCGCGGGGGCCGACCCGACTCTTCTGCAGGGGCCCACTCTGTCCCTGCAGGGCACTCTGCTGCCACCTTGTGGGCACAGGATCACTTGAGTCTCCCCGAACCTGCATGGAGCTCCCTTGGAAGCTCCCACAGGTTCACTGGGACCTCAGACCTTGCCTCCAGGACTGAGTCCACTCTGGCAGAGAGGAAGGGGTCTGGAAGAGACAGGAGGTGGAAGACCATTCCCTGGTGCCACATGAAGCCTGGCGCGGAGGGCCCCCTCCCCTAAGCATCCCCCCAGTGCACGGGGTCTGGCCCCCAACCATGCCAGATGGTCCCCAGCCCGGAAGTGTTTGTTGGCAAGGATCTGGCTGAGTGGACGCCCCCGCATCCCGTGCACCCCAGAAAGGTCCTCCTGGGCCACCAGGCCTGGCTGGGTCCAGCTGTCACTGAGTCAGTTCCTAGGCAGTTTGAGAAGTCCAGCGTCCCCAGGGAGGAGATAGGGGTCTGGGGTTCTCGAGGAGAAGGAAAGGACAAACTTTTTTTTTTCTCTCTACATTCCTTAGTCTTAGTCACATAAAACTTTTTTTTTCTTTAAGCCCAGAACTGATAATAACACAACAAACAACTCAGTTTAAACTCTGTACTAGGAGAAGGCAATGGCACCCCACTCCAGTACTCTTGCCTGAAAAATCCCATGGACGGAGGAGCCTGGTTGGCTTCAGTCTATAGGGTCGGGAAGAGTCAGACACGACTGAGCGAATGCACTTTCCCTTTCACTTTCATGCATTGGAGAAGGAAATGGCGACCCACTCCAGTGTTCTTGCCTGGAGAATCCCAGGGACGGCAGAGCCTGGTGGGCTGCCGTCTATATGGGGTCACACAGAGTCGGACACCTCTGAAGTGACTTAGCAGCAGCAGCAGCAGAGATTATATAACAACAATGTATCCTGCATGAGGACAATTTCTCCTTTCTGAAAAGTTTCTGACTAATCCTGATATTTTAGAATGTATATTAGGGAGTGGGTCTGGTAGGATCTTTCTATTGTTAAATTCTAATCCTGTCATCCTAAAATGTAAATTGTGGGAGTGTGTCTGGTAAAAGTTTTACAACCTTTTTATTTTTTTTAGAAGTTTTACAACCTTGAGACATTCTTTTGATTTATTGTAATAACCATTCTAAAGGAGATCAATCCTGGGTGTTCATTGGAAGGACTGATGCCAAAGCTGGAACTCCATTACTTTGGCCACCTCATGCGATGAGTTGACTCCCTGGAAAAGACTCTGATGCTGGGAAAGGTTGGGGGCGGGAGGAGAAGGGGACGACGGAGAATGAGATGGCTGGATGGCATCACCGACTCTGTGGACATGAGTTTGAGTGAACTCTGGGAGTTGGTGATGGACAGGAAGGCCTGGCGTGCTGTGATTCATGGGGTCGCGGAGAGTCGGACACGACTGAGCGACTGGACTGAACTGAATAACTAATTTAAAAAGTATACAGCTCCCTTGCTAACACTAGTGAGGGAGGCACTCTCTGTCCCCCTTCTGATGTCTATGGCAGATAGCTTTGTCTGTCCCTTTTCCACTTTAATAAAGCTCTACTACACAAAATCTCTTGAGTGATCAAGCCTGGTCCCTGGTCCCTGGTCCAAATCTTCGAGATCACAAATCTGACACCTTTCATCGTCAGTGTCAACTACAAATCGGTACTTACAAAGAGCGTTGCCAATGACTGAACAACGAAGGCGCTTGCCATCTGCCTCTACAGAGACTGAGCCCCGTGTTGCTGTAGCTGTTGACCTTCAACAACCCCTGAGGGAGTGCAGGGTGGAGTGAGGCACTCTGTGCTCCAGGGAATCTGGTGGGACATGTCTTTAGATAGCTGGATGTTTTTAGGAACAGATTTGTGATCTCATCTCCTCATATCTAGAGAAGCACTAAATCCCTTCCTGGTGACATCAGATCCTCATGACTAACAAAAAACCTTTTGTAAAATGAGTGTTTCATGGTATTGAACTCCCCTTCCCTTATATATTGGGAATATATAAATAAAACCTTATATATTGACCTTCCCCCTACTGCTGCTTTGGAGCAGTTTCTCAGAGCTGAGATGCTGCCTCCTGGGCTGCAGTCCTCATTTTGCCCCAAATAAAACTTAACTTGCAACTCTCAAGTTGTACATCTTTTTTTAGTCGACAGTTACGGCGACCGACGAAGCAAGCCAGAGTGGACTTCCTTCCTCCAACTGGACTCCACGAGGAACCGGAGCTGTGGTACCAGCAGCGGCCCCTTGCGCCCATCCGCCTCCTCGGGGAGTGCAGACGGATTTGGGTAAGTCTCTCCTGATTCTTGAATCTCCCCGTTGGTTGAGATTCTGAGTTTTATTTGGCGGTGGAGCGGGTTACCTGCCCCCTCCTAGTAGGAAAGACACTGCGGCGGGCGGGGGGGGGTGGCGGTGAAACATCCCCTCATGGTCTCGACACTGAGAGGGTCTCAGGTGAAAGAGACTGAGGAATTCCCACCCAGTCAAAAGATGCTGGGGGGCGGGGCTGGCCGAAAGATGCCAGGAGGATTGCCCACCCAGTAGAAAGGCACTGGGTTAGGGGGGCTCGACTGGGAAAAAATCAAGGAATACCCAGGGCTCAGCTGAAAGATGCTGATGTCGCTCCGCTGTAGGGGACTGAACAGTCTTGGCTGAGTGGTTAATAAGAGGTTGATCTGACACTTTTCCTCAATTTGACTGCCATTATAGAATTTGTCAGGGTAAAAGTGAGGAAAATACAAGAGAGCTTTGCTCTGAAGAAAAGGGACAAGACTCCTCCCGGCTGGTTTTGGTTTTCTCAGATGTCTGAGAAATTTACAGGAGTGGTGGAGGCCCAAGTCCTCCTGCTGTGCAGTGGTCCCATAGGGAAACCCACTCATTAATTAAAATACTTGTTCAAGAACTGCCATCCAGTGACCTGAGCAGCCTTGATGGTCTTAGATTGCCAGAGGCAGAATCTGAGACACGTAAGGTGAGCTGAAACGACCCGGGTGACTCCTGGAGGAGTTAAGCTTACAAGCAGCACATGGCCCCACTACACAAGTTCACTAGTGACTTTTATCCCTGACAAATTCAGCTTAAAATGGGAAACAGAATCTCTCAAAAATAGAAACAAAGGGATGTCAGAAAGCCAGCCTCTGACTAACACTCATGTACAATACACACGGAGCTCATACTTGCAAGTACCTAGTTAATTGGAGAAATTATATTAAAAGAGATCTTAACCTAAAATGTCAAATTTGGGTTCTTTGATATTCTAAAACTGATATTTTTGTGTGCACAATTAGAAAAGGCCGGCCATACTTTGACTGGTATCTAGAAGCTTCTAAAGTAGGAAATGATAGAGTAACTTCTTTGCAGAAAATCAACAAGAAATTGCTTGAAACTATCAGAACTAAAAAGGCTGCTAGCACTGACTTTGCCAGGTCACAGGTCTAGTGGAAGTGGGAAATCACATTCGGCATTTATGACATTTGGCTTTTGGTTTTGGGGTATCACTTTACCATCTTTGCAGCACTCTTGGCACTTGGCTTTTGATTTCTGGGCATCTCTTTGCCTTTTGTTTCATTTGGAGTGTGACTCCTGAAGGTAAAGTTCTGCTTTGGGTTGGTTTGTTGGTTTGGTTTGAGTGCACAGATGTCTGGTACAAACTGTTAGAGCTAGTGTGTGAATTGCTCACCTGGGAACCCCTTGAGAAATTTTTTTAATGACTGGTTAATCTATAGCTATGATCCAATGACAAGAAAGGTGGCCTAAAAATATTAGATCTTTATTGACATAGGATAGGAAAATGAACTAAAGTTCCCTTATGTCCAGGACTTCCTCCTGTAATCAACAGCCTGGGGCTGATCAAACTAAGACACCTACTTTCCCAGAGGGAGAATCCCTGCTGGGGTCAATCTGCCCTTGTTATCAGGGACAAGTTGAGTACTAAATTTTGGTCTAGTTTCTATAAATTTTGGCTATAACACTATGGTCACAAAAAAAAATTACAATTTTTGACAATGTGGTCACAATATTATTTAGACTCCAGAGGAAACTTGAAGAAAAAATTATCTCTTTAAGAATTCTTGCCCTGAGGAAATAACTCCTCCTAAACCTTTAGACCAGAGCTCTCTGGATCATTTATCTTGACCATATCTAATTCCTGACACCAAAAGGAACAAAAAGGTGAATAAAGCCTTTTAAAATCTTACTCCAAACATTTTTTTATTCATAACTAAGTTTGGAAGGCAAAGCTATAAGATCTCTTGTGTCTATTTGGATGTATGTATATCTCAGTGTGTGTCTTTGTTTTTTTGATAATATTGCTGAGATCAATTTGTAAATGAGCTCTAATCTAACTGGCCTTTTAAAAAAAGAAGTAAGCACATACAAATCGAATAATTCTAAATACAAGGGAAAGTAACCTAAATGAATTTCAGGTTCACATGAATGAACTGGGAAATATTCAGTATTAAACACCTGATATTAATGTTTGCTGATCTAGATAATATAGGCTTGTCTAAGAGTAATCAACATTAAGCAGAATATTTCATTGTACCTAGGTTTAATATAAGTTAAATATTAGTATCAGTTAAGTTCACTTCAGTTCAGTCGCTCAGTCGTGAGCGACTCTTTGCGACCCATGAATCACAGCACACCAGGCCTCCCTGTCCCATCACCTACTCCCGGAGTTCACTCAAACTCATGTCCATCGAGTCGGTGATACCATCCAGCCATCTCATTCTCTGTCGTCCCCTTCTCCTCCTGCCCCCAATCCCTCCCAGCATCAGAGTCTTTTCCAGTGAGTCCACTCTTCGCATGAGGTGGCCAAAGTATTGCAGTTTCAGCTTTAGCATCAGTCCTCCCAATGAACACCCAAGATCGATCTCCTTTAGAATGGACTGGTTGGATCTCCTTGCAGTCCAAGGGACTCTCAAGAGTCTTCTCCAGCACCACAGTTCAAAAGCATCAATTCTTCAGCGATCAGCTTTCTTCACAGTCCAACTCTCACATCCATACATGACCACGGGAAAAACCATAGCCTTGACTAGATGGACCTTGAGTAAGAGTCTTTTAATTTCATGGCTGCAATCAGCATCCACAGTGATTTTGGAGCCCAAAAAAATAAAGTCTGACACTGTTTCCACTGCTTCCCCATCTATTTCCCATGAAGTGATGGGACCAGATGCCATGATCTTTGTTTTCTGAATGTTGAGCTTCAAGCCAACCTTTTCACTCTCCTCTTTCACTTTCATCAAGAGGCTTTTGAGTTCCTCTTCACTTTCTGCCATAAGGGTGGTGTCATCTGCATATCTGAGGTTATTGATATTTCTCCCAGCAATCTTGATTCCAGCTTGTGCTTCTTCCAGCCCAGCGTTCCTCATGATGTACTCTGCAGATAAGCTAAATAAGCAGGGTGACAATATACAGCCTTGACGTACTCCTTTTCCTATTTGGAACCAGTCTGTTGTTCCATGTCCAGTTCTAACTGTAGCTTCCTGACCTGCATACAGGTTTCCCAAGAGGCAGGTCAGGTGGTCTGGGATTCCCATCTCTTTTAGAATTTTCCACAGTTTATTGTGATCCACACAGTCAAAGGCTTTGGCATAGTCAATGAAGCAGAGATAAATGTTTTTCTGGAACTCTCTTGCTTTCTCCATGATCCAGCGGATGTTGGCAATTTGATCTCTGGTGCCTCTGCCTTTTCTGAAAACTGCTTGAACATCTGGAAGTTCACGGTTCACATATTGCTGAAGCCTGGCTTGGAGAATTTTGAGCATGTCTTTACTAGCGTGTGAGATGAGTGCAATTGTGCGGTAGTTTGAGCATTCTTTGGCATTCCCTTTCTTAGGGATTGGAATGAAGACTGACCTTTTCCAGTCCTGTGGCCACTGCTGAGTTTTCCAAATTTGCTAGCATATTGAGTGCAGCACTTTCACAGCATCACCTTTCAAGATTTGAAATAGCTCAACTGGAATTCCATCACCTCCACTAGCTTTGTTCGTAGTGATGCTTTCTAAGGCCCACTTGACTTCACATTCCAAGATGTCTGGCTCTAGGTCAGTGATCACGTTATCGTGACTATCTTGGTCGTGAAGATTTTTTTTGTACAGTTCTTCTGTGTATTCTTGCCACCTCTTCTTAATATTTTCTGCTTCTGTTAGATCCATACCATTTCTGTCCTTTATCGAGCCCATCTTTGCATGAAATGTTCCCTTGGAATCTCTAATTTTCTTGAAGAGATCTCTTGTTTTTCCTATTCTGTTGTTTTCCTCTATTTCTTTGCATTGATCACTGAGGAAGGCTTTCTTATCTCTCCTTGCTATTCTTTGGAACTCTGCATTCAGATGCTTATATCTTTCCTTTTCTCCTTTGCTTTTCGCTTCTCTTCTTTTCACAGCTATTTGTAAGGCCTTCTCAGACAGCCATTTTGCTTTTTTGCATTTCTTTTCCATGGGGATGGTCTTGGTCCCTGTCTCCTGTACAATGTCACGAACCTCCGTCCATAGTTCATCAGGCACTCTATCTATCAGATCTAGTCCCTTAAATCTATTTCTCACTTCCACTGTATAATCATAAGGGATTTGATTTAGGTCATACCTGAATGGTCTAGTGGTTTTCCCTACTTTCTTCAATTTAAGTCTGAATTTGGCAATAAGGAGTTCATGATCTGAGCCACAGTCAGCTCCTGGTCTTGTTTTTGCTAACTGTATACAGCTTCTCCATCTTTGGCTGCAAAGAATATAATCAATCTGATTTCGGTGTTGACCAGCTGGTGATGTCCATGTGTAGAGTCTTCTCTTGTGTTGTTGAAAAAGGGTGTTTGCTATGACCAGTGCGTTCTCTTGGCAAAACTCTATTAGCCTTTGCCCTGCTTCATTCTGTGCTCCAAGGTCAAATTTGCATGTTACTCCAGGTGTTACTTGACTTCCTACTTTGCATTCTAGTCCCCTATAATGAAAAGGACATCTGCAAGGTCTTGTAGGTCTTCATAGAACCATTCAACTTCGGCTTCTTCAGCATTACTGGTTGGGGCATAGGCTTGGATTACTGTAATACTGAATGGTTTGCCTTGGAAACAAACAGAAGTCATTTTCTGTCATTTTTAAGATTGCATCCAAGTACTGCATTTCGGACTCTTGTTGACCCTGATGACTACTCCATTTCTTCTAAGGGATTCCTGCCCACAGTAGTAGATATAATGGTCATCTGAATTAAATTCACCCATTCCAGTCCATTTTAGTTCACTGATTCCTAGGATGTCTATGTTCACTCTTGCCATCTCCTGTTTGACCACTTCCAATTTGCCTTGATTCATGGACCTAACATTCCAGGTTCCTATGCAATATTGCTCTTTACAGCATCATACCTTGCTTCTATCAAATATTAGTATATCTGTTACAAATTTGTCAGCAAGGAAATTACCTTGAGTGAAGAAACTTCTAAAAAAAAATGTACATGAAATGAGAACTCTATTAGGAATGTCTGTCTAAAATGGTCTACTCAGATTAGGGTAACTTGAACTTCTAAGGGTTGTGCTAAACTAAGTGTTGGAAGTCTATTGAATAGCTAAGTCATTTCCAAATAAAATAAGAATTTGAAACATTTACTACTAAACACTACCTCTTGTAGAGAAATTAAAGAGATTTAGGATTAAAAATAAATGATGTTTGGTGCCATCCTAAAATGTTCTCTCTAAGAAAACAAAGGTTTTAGAAATTATCACTGGTATTTATGCTCACCAATCTATAAAATGCTATTATAAAAATCAGTTCTTGGTTGCTTAACGGAAGTAGGAAGTGTGTTTTTGGTAAAAAGGGGTTTGAGGAATGAAATTGTATTTTGTGAAGGGAAAAGGAAGTAAGCCTGACTTACAGGTGGCTTTTTAGAATGGAAGATGACAGTAACGGGCACAGAATGTGATCAGATTTGTGAAAAGTGAACCCTGAGGAAGAGTTTTGTATACGGTTCTGTTAGGTAGTTAGAGTAGAGACAAGAAGTCCAAATGATGGACAGGGAGGCCTGGCGTGCTGCGATTCTTGGGGTCGCAAAGAGTCAGACACGACTGAGTGACTTAACTGAATTGAACTGAAAAGACAAGGAAGGGAAAAGCCTGCGAAAACAGAACAAAGGAAGGTCAAAGGAAGGTCCGATGACCGGAGTGAAGACCTCAGGCAGACCCACAGGGCAGGCCCAGGGGGAGGAAAAACATATAAAAGGAGCCAAAGCGCCCTCTCCCCCTCCCTCCACGCCAACCCCCGCCCCCCCCTCCTCCCCGCGCTGGCTGCTCCTCCACTCTCTTCACGTCTTTGGGTTGGCATGCCCTCATACTTCGAGGATGGATTCTCCTACTATCTTCTAAATAAAGTAGAGCTGTAACACTGATTTGTCTAAGACCTATAACGCGGTTTATCCAAGCCCCGAGAGCTGTGAGGCACCAAGGGCTTTAATGTCCGTCACTCCAAATCTTTGTTGTGGACGAGACAGACCCGAGGAACGTACACTCGCCTGACAGGACTCAGTCTGGGGCTTCCCTGGTGGCTCAGACGGTAAAGCGTTGCGTTTGTCCGCAATGCCAGAGACCCGAGTCCCTGGGTCGGGAAGATCCCCTGGAGGAGGAAATGGCAACCCACTCCTGTACTCTTGCCTGGAAAATTCCATGGACAGAGGAGCCTTGTAGGCTACAGTCCATGGGGTCAGAAAGACGCGGACACGACTGAGCGACTTCACTTCAGGACTACGGTTAAAATAAAGCTAATTAAGTTTACCTTTTAAGTGAAGTGAAGTAAACACTTGAATTCAGCTTCTCTCTCTGTTAAAAGGACACATTTTCCTCAGATATTGAACTGCCTTTGATAATAGATTTAAGTTTCTTTATCTCTTAAATGATCTGTTCTGAAATCCCTTATTGTTACCTTGGCTAAGTGAATAGTATTGCTTCACAATCGCCTATAATCCTATCTGACTGAGTGTTCTAAACCTTTTTGATATTTGTTGACAAAGCTTCCTAAAACATTCTAATGAAGATTTCTAGCTAACTTTGGGATGCTTCAGAGGGTCCCTGAAACATCCCAAAGAGAGATATTACACTAATTAGGTTCATTTTGTATACAGAATAACATGGGAGTATTGTCAAGTGAGTAATAAGTCTTGAGTTATACTGTATGTTAAATGTTACTAATACAGATACCCTAGAAACTGTATGGAGTTCCTGAAATTTTGATATGTTTAGGTAAAACATTATCAGGCATAATTCTAGTTACTATCTCAAAATATTGTCATATTCTCATAGCACTAACCAAGTTTTGCAAAAATGCTTCCTCTTCAAGATTTGTAAAAAGGACTTTTGGATAAATGCCCAGTTCAGTTTCTGAACTGGGTAAAGATTCTAATGAAAAACCTGATGGTTAACAAAAAGACTGAATGAACGCAAAGGTTAACAAAAAGACTGAACTGGTGAATTTGCTTATATCTTTTATAGTTTCTATCTGAAAAATCACTGATTTGAATCTGTGCTTTCCAGGTGTAAGGAAAAAAAACCTTCCCCTCAAACTAATTATGACAGTAGTTGGTAAAATTATATTTTATAAACAAATTGAAACATCTATCTTTTCTCTCCATCTGAACCCTCCAGAGATTGGAAGCTCTTAGTTTCCAGTAACTTTATCAGATAAGTTAGGAAGGTTATCTCACTAACCGGGACAGAAATCTCAAGGAATTTTGGAGACCTTGAGAAGGCAGGAATTTTCTTAGATCTTTTAGGCAAAATCTGTGATAAGCCTTTGGCATGACTTTTCTAGCCCTTTAAAAGTTCAGTCTGAGACACTATAAAAGTCTCAGCAAAGCGAAAAAGTCTATGATTAATTATGGTTCTAGAAGTCATAAGGCCAAGTTTATTGAGACCAAACCTATATTACAAACAGGTCTTACTTTGGTTATATTTGGTAAAAATGATGGTGATTTTAGTGAGAAAGAGATGTTTCAATGAATGTCAATTCCCAGATTGTTAATGGAGTTCTGTATCTACTATTTCCTGGATAGTTCTTTGCTGTTAGGGTATATTAATGAAAACTTAATTGAATTATTAAAGAACACTCTAGGGTTGTTTCTGAAGCTTGTCTCAATAATCTGTCTTTGGATGAAGATCAGATGCCTCACACATGACCTTCAATCAAGACTGGAAGAAGACAAAATTTAAGAAACTGTCTCCAACCTGGAAGGACCTTTCTGTCAGGTTCTCTGAACTAGCTCATGCCCAGTGAAACCAAAGGGAAATTGACTCTGGGGTTAACTCCCACTTCCAAAGGCCCCTAAGCTGGACTGGTCCATAGAGAGGTCTGCTGACCTCAGACTCACCTGAAAACAATGCTCAAACAGAGGAAACTACGCCACACTAGAACGAGAAGACAATGACATCATAGGTAGACAGCTTGCCCAAGAGGCTGATCTGACTTTTATGATCATTCATAATGTTTACTTGATTCCTTGGACCTATGCCTATCAGTCACATGTTTTCTATCATGAACATCTTCGTATCCATTAAAAGGAAAACTCCCACAGTTATGGGGAAGATCTACATGGTTAACACCAGGCTATGGTCATTTAGGTTTAAAGGCTTCTCTGTTATAACAGTTAAATCATACTAAAAATAATCAACCTGCTAATTATGAGACAAGGCTGGTGCTTTATGAACTATGCCTATTATTACCCTTAGAGAGAGTGATTGGTATGGAACTCAGGGGATTTGTGGCACTAATTTATGGCCTTCACATCTACAGGGATGGATACGAAGGTGTAGCCTGGGATTCCCATGAATTTAAGCTCATACATCTTAACAAATTAGAGGTAACCCTAACCAATCTACCATTGGCATGATCCCAATGGGTCAAAGATCTCTATTCTACCGGTATGACCACTTAGCAGCTTGTGTGTGTGTGTGTGTGTGTGTGTGTGCGTGTGCGCGTGTGCCTTCAATGGTGTTGGAGGATGTAATTGACCATATCTACTTCATGCGACGAGTTGACTCACTGGAAAAAAGTCTGATGCTAGGAGGGATTGGGGGTGGGAGGAGATGGGGACGACAGAGAATGAGATGGCTGGATGGCATCACCGACTCAATGGACATGAGTTTGAGTGAACTCTGGGAGTTGGTGATGGACAGGGAGGCCTGGCGTGCTGTGATTCATGGGGTTGCAAAGAGTAGGACACGACTGAGCAACTGAACTGAACTGAACTGAAGCCTTAACAACTTTCATAAGTTTTAAATGGCAGTAACTGGGCTATTAGCCTATTGAATTCTGTCTCTATGATAAGAAAGGCAGTGCTAGGCAACTGAAAGGCCCTTGACACCTTACAGCATCTCAGGGAGATATCTGTGCTATAGTTTAAATTGAATGCTTTATTTTCATACCTGATAAATCCTTTAATGTAACACATTTGAACCACGTGAAAAATCAGATTTCTACTTTAAGTGATTCATTCCCTAGTCTTGACAATCTTTAAAAAAACTGTTGTGAGAGGCTCATGGCTAAAATACTTATTTTTAATTCCACTAATGTTATTAACATACCACTTGTATTTTGCTTGTTTCACAAGATTATTATTTCTTGTATTACCAAGTATATGACTGAGCCTCCGATGGAAATGATGACTAGACTTGAAGCAGTTGATCAAATGAATAGCTCGATATGTGATCAATGATTGTCACATTGTAACTCTAGGTATGGAAAGATGCAACAAAGGAAATACTCTCCTGGACCATAACTAGAAGACAGGTGTCCAGAGATCTATGACTATTAAGACCATCTGTTTTTAGTAGACATAAGCTATCATCACCATCCCACGGGGCTCCTGAGTGCTGGGATCCTCGGTCCTTGGCCGTGGCCACACTGGGCACAGTGGAGCCGCTCCCCCAGGTTCTGGACCCTCGAGTTGGGAAACCAGAGCCAGGGCAAGGGTCTTTCATGGCAGAGGGGACTTTACCTCGGGGGTGGGGGTGCGGCTGCGGCTCCTGGGCTCTCCGACTTCACTCTGCAGGGAGGTGCAGGGGGCACCTCCTCTGCCACCAGGGCCCTTTGGGACAGAGACCCCCAAACCCAGGATGGACATGTCTGGGTGCTGGCCAGGTGGGCGGTCTCAGTGCCCCCTACACACATACACTCACGCCCCACACGCACTGCTCACACAGGTACACGCGTTCACAGACTCAGAGCTACAAGACACGGCCTTAGTTTTGAGAAGCTACAGCAGAAGCCTGCTCTGCAGCCCCTCTCCCCAGTCGGTCAGTGATGTGGCAGTGAACAAATTACCCTCCTGCTTATACATGCATTTTTCTAAAGGGAAATGTCTACAAAGGTGGAAGAGAACTCAGCTGTGGTTTTGCAATAATATCCCATTTTTATTTTTAAATTCTGAATAAAGTAATGAATTAACCTGAAAACGGTGTCCATTAAAGTGGAGGGCCATGTGGCAGCCCCAGGAGGCGGGGGGTGGTTTGTTGGCAAGGGCCCCTGTGAGGTGGGGTCTGCCCTGCAGCCGGTCCTGCCAGCCCTGGTGTCACCCTGGCAAGATGCAGGAGACAGCTGATTCATGTGAACAGGCAGGATCTCCAGGGAACTGATTTGGCGGGTAGGTGGAGGGCCAACAAACAACAGGAAAAGCTAGAGTCCCAGGAGGAGGGGAGGGGGCTCAGGGGACATCACAGCGAAGGCACTCACTGACCCTGTCCACCCCAGGAGGGGCTGCAGGGAGCTGGGCAGGTCTCCCAGGAAGTTGGACCACCGAAGGGTCCAGGTTCAGTGGACACCTGAGTGGCAGCATCAGAGCTCAGATTTTGACCCCAGTCAGAGCTCAGTTTAGGGCCAAGATCAGCGCTCGAACTGTGATCAAGGAGTGGAGTTTAATAACAGTCTTCACTATCTGAGCTGCGGCTGTTAGTCATCTGTCTCAGTCAGCTAGGGCCGCCACAGCAGAATGCCACAGGCCGGGTGACAGAAACAGGGCAATCTGCTGCCCTCCAGGTCCAGAGACCGGGAGTCCGTGGTCAGTACTCCTCGCAGGCGGGTGCTGGTGGGGCCTCTTCCTGGTCTGCAGGTGGCCCCCTTGCACTGTATCCTCACGTGGTAGAGACAGGGCGGGTGCCCAACCTCTTGATCTGTCTGGCCCTCGTCTCTGAGAACTATCATGTCGGGGCTTAGGGCTTCAGCGTATGAATTTGGGGAGGACACCGCCCAGCCCCTGGCCCCTCAAAATTCACGTCCTTCTCACATGCACGGTGCACTCACGCCATCTCGACAGCCTCAGGAGCCCTAACTCATTACAGCACCAACACGAACGCCTAGAGCCCAAAGTCTCCCCTGATCTCCTCTCATCGCATGTGGCTGAGTCCAGGTAGGATTCATCCTGGCAGATTCCTCTCCAGCTGTGAATCTGTGAAGCCAGACAAGTTAATACAGCAGTGGGACAGACTGAGAACAGACATCCCCACTGCAAAGGGGGAAACTGGAAGGAAGGGTGGCGGGTTCCAACCCCAGCAAAGCCAGTCCTGCCCGGCATCAGCTGACGACTCTGCTGTGACTGCAGGCGTCGGGCAGCACTCTCGACTTGCATCCCTGGACACCAGGAGACGCCCATTAGGGCAACCAAGAATGTCTCCAGGCCCTGCCAAAGGTCCCCTGGCCACAGAAATAATGCCCCCGTCTGAGAACCACTGCCTCACAATGCCCACTTCATATCAAATCACATCAGCAAACACAGAGGCAACGGTCAATGTTTGAAGAATGAGTTTTCCAGGCTGGTGCCAGGTGCTAGGTGCCTTGAATACAAAGACAGATAAGAAAGGTCCCAGCCCAAGGCACCCCGGCCCTGGTGAACTGGAGTGAGGGTAGGGTGCACACAGGCGGCCCCAATAGAAACAGCAAAGGCACAAGCATTTTGCTTTCCATGTGAGGCAGCTGAGCCTGGGGGGTGATGACCTGGGGGGGGGCAGGGTTCAGAGAGAAAGTTCCAGGCAGGCAGCCTGGGCAAGGAAGGTGCGCTGGTGCCACACTCACCTCCGCTCAAGGTCAGGCTCCTCCCCGTCTCTGGGCCCCAGGCTCTTTTGGACAGAGCCCAGCCTGTGGGAGCCAGGGGCTGGGGGTGGGGGAGACCCAGGGGTGCTGAGCCACGGGAGGGCTGGGTCTCAGGTCGCCCCTGTCATCCTGCTCCAGGGCTGCCCTCCAGTGAGGCACCCCCCTGCCCCTCAGCCTCCCCACGGCCCAGGGAGTCCCGCCCAGTGCTCACCCTCCAGCAGTGTCCTCTCCACCTGTGACATACCCTGGCCCTTTTCCAGAGTAAATCAAGGAAGGGAGTAAGATCTGCTCCCTGAGGCCATCCGGGGGCCAGGAAGATCTGAGGAAATGAAAGGCACTCTCCCCGCAGGGAGGGGCTTGCTGCCCCCAGACTCACGCCGGGGACAGCAGGCACTTGCTGTGGCCTGGGCCATCAGCCCCTGCCGATGCTCCAAGGGGTCCCGGGAAGACTGCTCACAAAGGTCAGGTGAAAGGACAGCAGGGATCACTCCTGGCCCCCAGGTCAGCAGCAGTTGAGAGCCACCGTTCCCACCCCTGCCCCTGGGTTGGAATGCGGGAAGGGCCACGTTAGGGAAATTAAAATGGAAGAAGTCTTGTTCAGGCTTCAGAAGCAGATCAGACCTCTGACCTGCTTCTGCCCTGCCTGGTCCCTGCCTGGATTCTGTGCCTGCCCGCATGCATAATAAGTCAAGCGACACTTTAGATCAGAAGGGGAGTGGGTCTTGGAATTCTTGAGCCCCTGAAGGGGTTGGTCTGGCCAACGTCCCAGGTCTAACTCACAACGTGAAGCAATCAGTTGTGAGGTTGTAACTCACAATGTGAAGCAATCAATTGCGAGGTTGTAACCCACAATGTGAAGCAACCAGCATTGTAAAACTTTAAAAAAAACAAAGCTGCATTTTTGCTGATGATGGTATCAGTTTGCAGCCTGGACTTATAAGCAGGAGCCCCCCAAATTGCAATCTGAATTGTCACCCGTGGGGTGGACGCACCGCTGGGGACCCTTTCCCAATTAGGACTCCAGATTGCTGGAGGGTCTTCCCAGAGCTTTTAAGTCTGGATAAGTAGTTGGCCCAAGCTGGTGATGTTTAATAAGCTGTTAACTTCTCTCTATCCTATTTCTTTCTTTGATTTTCTTTTTATGACTGTATATTAGAATTAAGTCAAATAGTTCTGTTAAATATTGAAATTGTTTGTGTGTAACAAGTGGTTTCTTTTGTTAACAAATCCGTCAAACCTAAAACAATTTTCAGCAATACAGGCAGGTTCCCAGAGGCTGGCCAGAGCGACTGTGATGGGAGAAGGCTGGGAAAAGGACGCAGTCACTGCTACGGCGGCCCTGGCCTCCCGGTGTGGCCGAAGAGCTGGCCTGCTGATGAACCTCCCACCCTCAGGTCTTGACCCGTGGAAGCGTTTCTAGGCTCCTTATGGAACCGCCCTCTCTGCGATGGTGGAGAAGCTGCCTGCGGGCCTCCTCCTGGGGTGGCTGAGAAATAGTCCCCCGGCCCCGGCAGGCGCTGCCTTCCGGAAACAGAGAGAAGGCCAGGGAGGGTGCAGCCAGTCGGGCGCTGCGGATCTGCCCCGCCCTGGGGCCGGGACCATGGGTGTTGACCGTGGGCAGCCGCCCCCGCCCTGCCAGCAGAGCCCTTAAAGCCGCCCAGGCTCTGCTCACCCGAGCCCGCCACCATGAAGGCTCTCCTCCTGCCCCTGCTCACTGCTAACTTGGCCTTGCAGCCGGGTGAGGCTTGGGTGGGCCCGGGGCAGAGCTGAGGGAGCAGGGCCCTGGGGGTGGGACGATGAGGGAGGCAAGAGGGGCCGAGAGGGAGGGGGCAAGCTGGAGAAGGGGCTCGAGGCTCCGGAGGAGCCTGCGTGCAGGCGGGCCGCTGGCGGCCTGTTGGCGCTGGGCTGTGTGGACCTCAGCTTCGACCCGTCCTGCCCGAGGAGACCAATCAGCAGGAGCTGGAGCCTCGCCCCAGAGACAGAGCCGGCCCGGCCAGAGATGCAGCCACCGCTCGTCGCTCCGGGAACGGTGCCACTGAGAGGCACCTTGCCCGGCGATGCAGGCCATTTGGGAAGGATCCTGTCCACCCTGCCCTCCCCTGCCTGGTGCCCCTCCCTCTCAGGAGCGTGGCATCGTGACAGGGACTTAGGGAGGCTGGGCAGGGCGCCCCGGTGTGCGGGGCCCCTAGTCACCAGACGGTGCCCCCTACTCCACGCAGGAGAGGAGGAAACGAGGTTCCTGTCCCCCCCGCAGTGCAAGGCGGGCAGCCCTTCACCCCACCCCTCATTCCCCTACAGGCACCGCCCTCCAGTGCTACTCCTGCGAGGACCAGGGCAATAACGAGGGCTACCAGCGTGTGCAGAACTGCACAACTAGCGCTGGGCGGAGCACGTCGGTGAGTGGCCCACGTACCCCTGGCCTCTCTGAGTCCTGCCCTGCCCGCCGCACCGCCCCGGACGCCCCGCCCCGCCCCGCCCCGCCCTCCCCCAGATGCCCCACACTCTGCGCGCCGTCCTGGACGCCCCGCCCCCCGCCCCGCCCCGGACTCCCCGCCCCCCGCGCCCAATCCCGGACTCCCTGCCCCCCGGCATCGTCCCCCGGATGCCTGCAGGCGCTCCAAGGGCCCGGGATTGGGTCTCCGCACTGGACTGCTCATCCTTCTGACTACCCGCCCACCGGCCCCCTTGTTCTCCTGTCCCCACACAGATATGGGCGCTCCGTTTCCCATCCGTCCACCCCCGCCCTACCCCTTATCCACCCATCCGTCTGTCCCCTCACCGATAACCCTCCCCTTTCACCGCTCACCCTCCGCGCACACGTTGGCCCTCGTCCCTCCACCCTGCATCCACTCATTCACTGAGCAACTCCAGTGCTGGCAAAGGGTCTGGATGCCCGGGCATGTGGACGTGGATGAGACCGGGCCCCCGCCCTCACAGGGCTCGTCGTCTTGGGGTCGACCCAAGCTGACTCTGGAGTTTCAGTCAGAGTCAGGACAGGAGGCAGGCCGCGGGAGCTGGGCCAGGGCAGGTGGGTGAGTGCCCAAGGCCCAGCCCTGCCCAGCATCTCCACCGCCCCTCCCCCCACAGAATCCATCGGTCTCCTGACCCGCAGCAAAGGCAGTGTGGAGGACTCGGGGAATTCCTTCGGGAGCAAGAAAAACGTCACGCGCTGATCCACCGACCTGTGCAACGCCAGAGGGGCCCATGCCCTACAGCCGGCCAGCGTCGCCCTGGCGCTGCTCGGTGCTCATGGCCGTCTGCTGCTCTGGGGCCGGGCCCAGCTGTAGGATCCAGGAATACCCTGCTGTGCCCTGTGCCAGGCACTGGTATCCAGGGCCTGGGTCACTCCTGACACACCTGGCCCCGTCACAGACCCCTCGAGACCCTCACTCAAGTCAGGCGATGTCCCCCGCCCTTCCCAGCACTCCGTGGCTCCCTCGAGGACTCCTGCCCAGCTCCCACCGCCCAGCAGGCTGGGCTTCATGATGTGAAACAGCCGGCAGATAGCCTACCAGACCCCTGCTCAATATTCCGACCCACCCTTAACCCTTGCTCAAGCACATCTTCCTCCAGGAATCCTTCCTGCCTGCCCCTCCACGAGCTGAGCCAGGTTCTGCCTGCAGTGTCCTCCACACCCAGCACGGAGCAGGCTCTTGGGAGGGTCCTCCAAAGGCTGAGAGAAAGTGTTCCGAGTAGGCCTGAAGTCAGCAGTATGAGGTCCTGAGAGCCCCAAGAAAGGAAGCTCGGAGGGGTGGGCTTGTTCATGGGGGTCGGGGGGGGCAGCAACGCCATACACACAGTAGGCCCTTAATAAAGGCCTGTGGGCTTGGCGGCAGAGAGCCTCTGTCCTTGCTTGCCCCCAGGTGGAGGTCAGGGTCTCAGGTCCGGCGCTGTGCGGGTGTAAATATGGAAATGTGGATCACGTTTAGAGCTCACAGAAAGAAAGAAAGCCAAGGACGAGTATCCCAAGCGCTGGCACCTGGAAGGCCTCTGCAGGACCCAAGGTCCAGAGGGAAGGACTGCGGTGCTGAGAGCAGCCACGTCCACCGAGTAGGGCTCCGGGCCATGGTGCCCGCGTGTCAGCCCGTCCCCGTGGGGGGGGGTGGTGCTCCGCCCTGGGCCGAGGCTCAGGAGGGGAGGTGCTCTGGGCCCCCACACACCGCTCTGGACTCCGCGGGCGAGCATGAGAGGGGAGAGGCAGCTGGCCCCCAGAGGTGGGAGCCCTGGCTGCGCCCTCCACACCCTGCGACCCAGGTCCTGCCCCACCTCCCGCCATCCCTGAGGTCTCACAGCTGTGAGCCTCCACGACAGCTCTGCTCCCGGCCCAGCTCCCCAGGAAGAGGTCTCCCCTCCTGCAGGACGGGGCGCTGACGGTTCCCCCAAGGGTGCGGACAGCATGGGGCCACCTGCAGGGGCAGCCCCCCCACCCAGTCCCCACACAGAGACTATGGGACAAAGAGAAAGTGCAAAGCCCTGTCCACAAGCTCCGGGAAGACACCTGCCCCATCTCCCCCTCAGTGTTGCTTCTTGTGCAGAGCGAGGTGCATTATGTGAGCTGACACACCTGGTCACACTCTCTTAGGGAAACCACTTTTGTTTCTAATCTCTCACTCTCCTTGGTGAGGAACAGAAACCCTGTGGCGGCCGAAGTGGTCCTCCAGATGGACCAGCAGGTTTGTTTTTAAGATGACCCTTGCATCTTGCGCAGGGGAGATGCTCTCCAATCCGCTCGCATCTCCAGTAGCGGGCGATGACCCAGCAGACGTGACAGAGCTCTCGCCACACGCCAGGCTCTTCTCTGCCACCTCCCGCACAATCATTCATTCATTTCTCCCTACTTAGAGGTGGGGCTGTGCAGAGGAGGAACCTGAAACAGGGAGGTGAGGCAGCTTGCCCAAGATCACGCAGTCAGCTAGTTAGAACTGGCAAGGCTCACATTCGAACTCCAGTAGAAACAGGCTCAGAGAGGTGAAGGAGCTGACCTGAGGTCACACAGCTGGCTCCTGCCCACCCCAAACCAGGCCCCTCAGTAGGCATCTCCTGCTCTGGCCCCAGCTCCCAGCCACACTCAGCCCTGGGCTGTCCTCCTCCAAGGACTCTGGCTGTACTGGACCACCTGTCTGGCCTGTCCAGGTCTGAGGTTGGTGGGCTCCCCCCAGGCTGATGACTGATCTGACTCCCTGGGGATATCCCCACCCTCCCCATTTGACTCCAGCTGCTCAAGGAGGCAGGCTGGACAGCAGGGAGTGTGGGTCTCCAGGGGGTACTCTGCAGTCCTGGGGTACCTCAGGGGCCCCTCCTGAGTCAGGAGAGATGCCCAGTGCTTCCCCATGCCCGGTGGGCATCTCTCCTGACTCAGGAAGGGCCCCCTGAGGTACCCCAGGACTACAGAGCACCCCCTGGAGACCCCATTATCCGGCCCACATAGGCTGTGGGGTGGAGCAGCCCCCAGGTGAATCACGGCCTCACTGCTGAATGCTCAGGGACTGTCCATGCCCCCAGCCTGGGCCTGGGCACACAGCACCCAGAAAAGAATTCCAGCCCCAGGAGTAATCCGGTCAGTCCCCCCAGAGTCTCCCAGGGTCCACCCCTGCGCTTTGACAGAGCTGCTCTTTGCCAAAGCGACCACCCCAATTTTACAGAACTGAATTTCAGCTCCACAGTGGACTGGCTGCCCAGTTGGCGCTGCGGACAAACAGGTCTGCGCCCTGGTTCTGTCCGGCCCACAGGCTACCTCCTCATGGCAATGTGGTGGTGAACAAGGCGTGCATGGGTCCACACGAGCCCCAAACAGGGACCGGCTAGGCCAAACGGGCCCACAGAGCTGCTGCCACCAGATCCGGGACCCCCGCGTAGAATTGCTGGGGTCATGGGATGGGGTCCAGGTGGGGCCAGGGGCCAGGGGCTGCCTGCTGGTTCTGACTACAGGCACTGCTGCTTTTGCTTCCTTGGGTGGCATCTTGAGCCCATGCTTCTCTTCACTTGGAGGCTCGAACCCAGGAGGCAGCCAGTGGAGTTTAGCATGCGGGCCTGCCTCTGGTGGCGACACCCGGCGCTACCCAGATAGGAGAGTCCTTAGGAACCAAGGGGACCCAGAATC
This sequence comes from Moschus berezovskii, assembly GCF_049115385.1. NCBI lineage: Eukaryota > Metazoa > Chordata > Mammalia > Artiodactyla > Moschidae > Moschus > Moschus berezovskii. The sequence continues at coordinate 82,170,687 of NC_142475.1, forward strand.
ACCCCTCTGTTCGTCTGCCCTGCTTGGTTCCGCAGGCTTGGAGGCTCCAGGGCCAAGGGAAGGGATCGAGGTCCTGCGCCCAGGACTCCTTCCAGCCCTCCACAAGGTGCCAGCGACCTATCACAAGATGCGTGTGTCCACTGCGTGGGACAGGAGCAGCCGGATGGTGGGGGCACGGAGAAGGCGCCGGTCCTTATGGCACTCACATCTTGAGCACCTTCAGTGTACCGGGCATCCCGCTGGCCTTGGGGTTTGGCAGTCACCGAGACAGACCAGCCCTGGCCACCTGGCCACAGGGTCCGGCGGGGAGAGAGCACCCCCTACCTATGGATTGTATCAGTGTAAAAGTAAGTACTCTGGGGGATCTAGCCCAGTTTGGGGTTCCAGAAAGGGGCAGATGGAAGGGAGGGAACAGCGTGTGCAGTGTGTGCGTGTCTATGTGCGTGCCTGCGTGTCGTGTGTGCATGTGTATGTATGTGTGTGCACGTGTATATGTGTGTGGGCACACGTGTGCACCCACGTGTTGTGTGCATGTCTGTGCATGTGTATGTGTACTCGTGTGTGGATGTGTGCATATGTGTGTATGTGTGTGCCCGCGTGTCGTGTGTGTATGTGCACTCGTGTGTGCACGTGTGTGCGCCCATGTGTGTGTGGATATGTGCATACGTACGTGCGCACGTGTGTGTATGTGTGTGTGCTGGGTGATGTGCACACAGAAGCTCAGAAGGAGCCAGGTGGCAGGCACACGGGCTGTGAGGAGGGTGGGGCCGCTGGAGTCTCACCCACCAAGCTGCACTGTGGTCTCCAGAACTAGCTCTCTAGCTACCGGGTCCTCCCCTGGGGGGATGGGACAAGGTGAGTGACAAGGCGGCTGCATTCTGAGGGGCGGCCAAGGGGGCCTCGGAGGGCATGGCATTCCACTGGCCCTGAGAAGCTAGCCCACCCCTGGACAGATGGCTCGGAGCCCAGCCAGGGCGGGGACAGCGTTACAGGGACAAGTGTGAGCATGTGTGGGAAGGGTCTTCTTACTGCCAGGGTTTCCTAGGGCAGGTGGACCCGCCCTGACAGGAAATGAGCCCTCTGTTCCTGGAAGTATCCAAGCAGATGCAGGGACCCAGGACAATGCTGGCCCTACTCCATCCAGCTGCTGGTCCCAGAAGCAAAGCCAGAAAAGCAAACCACTCAGCCTCTGCCCGACAATGACCCTGGCGAGGAGGCCGCCTAGCACCCAGCTCCGTGGACTGTGGACCACGGCTGCTCCAGGAGCTCCTTCTTCCCGGCCTGCAAGAACCCTGCAGCCCAAGCCCGCTGGGTGTGAACTGGATGGACAGGCAGCTTCCTCAGTCCGGCTGCTGCCAGATGCCTTCTCAGAGCCACTGGACTGCAGCCATCACTCAGCAAACCCACACTCCCAGGACTCTAATACTTACCTGAGCAGGTGGCGTCGGGGGTCACTGGTAGATGTAGTCGTTGGAGAGGCCTGGAGGCTGGTCAGGCGAGCTGGCCTGCCTTCTCTGGGCCTTTGCGCAAAGCCCTGCAGATAAGAGGGACAGGACACCGACTCAGTGCAGCAACGCGTCAGACCCGGCGTCCCAGGTGCCTAAGTCAAGTTAGCGCTGAATCCACTGCTGAGTCATTTCGGTTACTAACTCCTCCCTCTCCACCCTGGATGCTCTTTGCTCCTGTTTCTAGAAAGGGTAAAGGGTGGGAATGCTTGGAAATGAGGTTGCGGTGGTCAGGATCTTGGAGGGCAGAGGTGAGTGCGGGGGGGTTAGAGGTCACAGGCTGAGACTGAACAGGTGTACTGGGGCCAGACGGAGACACTCTTTGAATCCGCCCGAACATGGGGCTGTCGTCCTGCGAAAGCGGGGAGCCCCTGGAGGTTCGGGAGCAGAGGAGGATCGGTTTCCAGTCGTCTCCAAGTAACGCCGGGGACCGGGCTATTTTCCATTTCTCCCGCAAAATCCCACAGCCTAGGCCAGGGAAGTGCTGGAGGCTCTCCCAAATCAGAGGTGGAATCTCCCGGGTCAGTCCGAGTCTTCAAGGGCCAGGGAAGGCGCGAGGAGCTTGCGCTCCCAGAGAGGGGGGTTGGGGAGCGCGACTCTGCGGGAGACCTGGGGGCGCTCCTGCGTCCGTAGCGCCGGGAGTGACCGCCAGGTGCCGCTGCGACCTCCGGGCCAGCCGCGGAGAAAGCCAAAGCCGCTCGCGCCGCGGGGTGGCACGAACCACTAAGAGCGTGGGGGGGGGAGCCGCGGCGAGAGGCGGTACTTCGCCCCGCGGCGCCAGGCGCGTCGCCCCCTCAGCCGGCCTCCCGAGATGGTTCGCTCCGCCCGCGCAACTCTCAACGGTTCCCAGGAGGGCCAGCAGAGCAGCGGAGCCAGCGCCGCCGGCTGCAACGCTGCGCGCGGCACCGGCACCAGCGCTGACGGCTCTCCCGCGCCCGGCGCCCGCCTCTCCCGCCGCCACGATGCTGGAGCTGCTCGTAGCGCTGCTGGCCCTGGCCCTCGCCTACTTTGCGTTGCTGGACGGCTGGTACTTCTTGCGCGTGCCGTGTGCCGTGCTGCGCGCGCACCTGCTGCAGCCGCGCATCCGCGACCTGCTGGCTGAGCAGAGCTATGAGGGCCGCGTGCTTCCCTCGGACTTGGACCTGCTGCTGCACATGAACAACGCGCGCTACCAGCGCGAGGCCGACGTGGCGCGCGCCGCGCACCTGGCCCGCAGTGGTGTGCTCGAGGCGCTGCGCGCGCTTGGGGCGCACACCGTGCTGGCCGCTTCCTGCGCGCGCTACCGCCGCTCGCTGCGTCTGTTCGAGCCGTTTGAGGTGCGCACGCGCCTACTGGGCTGGGACGACCGCGCTTTCTACGTGGAGGCGCGCTTCATCAGCCTGCGCGACGGCTTCGTGTGCGCGCTGCTGCGCTCCCGCCAGCACGTGCTGGGCACCTCGCCAGAGCGAGTCCTTCAGCACCTGTGCAAGCGCAGGGTGAGCGTCCCCCGTCCCCCGCACGTCTCCCCTGGCCTCTGAGGACCCCTGGCTTCCTGGCCCCACCATGCCGCCTCCCCTCTGCGGGATGCTCTCATCCCGCCGGGTACCGCTCCCGCCCTTCCCTTTGGTCCCAGGCCAGGACCTTCACTGACGCCTTTCTTCGTGGGACACCTCAGGGTTCCCTGATTACCTCTTTGTAGCAGCAGCAGCAGGACTCAGCATTCCCCCCTCCCGCTGCTTCTTAGGAACTTCGCTCCTCAAGGCTCCCTGCCGCACCCTCCACATTTTCCATAACAGGGAAAACCCCTCTCCTCAGAGGGTCCAAGTGTGGCCGAGAGTGCTGAGCCCCTCTCACGGGTCCTCGGTTCTGAACGAAGGATGGAGTTGGGGTGGGGGTGGTGTCGGTGACAGGAGATTGGTGGGCGTTCTCAAGGACCTGAGACCCCCCTTCACCCAGATTAGAGCTGAGGGGCTGGGTCACCATCCCTTGGGTTCGGGTGAGAATTGAGCTCTCTAGAGCTGCAGGCCCTGCGCTTTTTCCAGTTGGAGAAAAGAGGGCCACAGCACCTGCCTGGGGCTCAAGGCCCCTCCCTGGGGCCTGCTCTTCCCAGCAGTCGGGCATGCCGCTATGGCATGGCAACGGGGCCCTGGGGACGTTGCTGCGGTGCTGGTTGCCAGGGCAGGCTCCTGCTGCAGACAGGTGCCTAATGCTTGGGCACCTGCATGCTAAAGCCAGAACATGCTGGACCCCTTGGTGCCCTTAGGCAGGGCGCTACGCTCTCTGGCCCTGGACAAGCGCAGAAGAAGGAGACAGCCTCACCTCGGTCATGGTGAGGCCATGCCTTTCCGTTATGTCAGAGGTGGGGAAATAGGCTCAGAGAGGCGATGCAAACTGCTTGAGGATACACAGCAGGCCAGAGGCCCAGCCCGCTGCTTTTCTGTCTCTTTGAGTCAGGTACACCCCCAGAGAGCCTGGATCCCACCCACCTCACACCGACAGAGATGCTGTGTGTATCCCTTCATTGTCAGGAGACCGGGAGGGGAGAGCCATTGAGGCTTTAAATCCGTGGACTCAGCTGCGACCAAAGTGTGGAGGAGAGGGAGCCAAGGCCACTTTCCTGCAGGGGACGGTGCCATGAGGTCAGGTGTGGGCTGAAGGGTGACGCCCATGTGAGAGGTGAGGCGGCCCTCACCCGGCCTGGCAGGGACACCCTGTAGACTTCCGGTCCCAGATGGGGCGGAGGGCCCCGGGTCCAGTGTCGGGTTTAGTGTGGGGCAGGCTGAGCCCAGTGCCCGAGATCTGCCTGCTGAAAGGCTGGCGTGGGGCAACCCGGCCTTGTGGGGAGGGCTGGGCTGCAGGCGAGTCTGGATCCGGTCTCACCCCCGACTCCCTCTGCAGGTGGAGCCCCCGGAGCTGCCGGCCGACCTGCAGCACTGGATTGCCTACAATGAGGCCAGCAGCCAGCTGCTCCGGGCCGAGAGCGGGCTCCACGACGTTCTCAAGGAGCAGTGACCACCACAGCCTGCCCGCCCTGCCTACCAGCCTTGACCTGGAGGCAGCATGGGCCAGCTGGACTGGGCCCTCTTTGAGTTGGAGTGGCCTTGCGACCTGCCCAGCCCCCTCACATGCTCAAGGCCCTCCCCTGCCCCCATTATTGATGTCCCTCCATACCCCATCCCATGCCGAGCACGGGGTGAGGGTGACACAGGCACCCAGGCCATCTCTGCCCTCGGGGTGGTGGCGATGGACAAACTGGGAGGCCCAGGGCCCTTGGCATGCAAGCAGCAGGGGGTCGGGGTGGGCTGCTTACAGGTGAAGCCAGGCTTCGGTGCTCTGAGTGGGAAGGGTGCCTGGGGCAGGGAATGGACTGGGTTTGCCCTGAGTCCCAGAGCTTGGAGTCTGAGGCTGCCACTGAGGGTGAAGCCAGAGCAGTCCTGGAGGTAGGGCCGGGGGTGGGGCAGGGAGCTGGCCAAGGCCTGGGCCCTGATGTGGGCCCCGGGGAACTGGAAGGATCAGAGCAGCATTTCAAAGCAGATCCCTTTGCTGCGCGTCAGCGCGGGGCAGAGTGTGGCCGGCCAGGGTCACTCAGGAGAGAGGCCTGGTCACTGGGTGCTGGGGTGGCGGCAGGGCCTGCAGCAGGGGCTCGGGGCCTTGGAGAGTGCGGTGGGCCCCGCACAGGTCAGATGTGCAGTGACTCCAGTGGAGGCAGTGAGCTGTCATGGGTGGGGGTGGGGGTGGGGTGTCCTAGTCGGAACCTGCTGCTGAGGAGGGACTGGGGAGAGGCGTGGGGTCCTGCCTGGGTGCCCTCACCCGTTTGCACCCCTTGGTGCCCATAGGACCGTGCTGTGTGACCCTGGCTGGGGTCCTGCCCTCTCTGGGCCTGGAGCACCTCTGCCTCCCGCTGGGGCTGTCCTTGCCTGACGTGACATCCTGCCTGGCTGTTGATTTCTTTCTTCCTGCACTGAGAGCTACTTCCCGCAGTGGGCTGGGGCCACGCATGATCTTCCTGGCTTTGCTCGAGCAGCTCTATCTTGGTGTCACCAGCCTGCTGAGGTGCCAGCTGGGGCCTGCCCGCTCTCCTGCCTTGCAGCTGGGACAAGGGCAGCCTGGGGAGAAGCAGGTACTGGCCCGGTGCCTCGGAGAGTGCAAGGGCAGCGTAGGTGGGCCTCGTCCCTGGCTGGGGGCAGAGTCAGGGCTCTGGGGGTGGGTTCTGCCCTGGACAGGGTGCCCGCTCACCTGCGCCCCTACAGCTGCCCCCGCCAGCCCCTGGGGCAGCCCAGAGGGGCCCAGGACTGCTCCCTGGCCGCCCTGTCCACCCCCCGCCAGCAGGGCCAGGAGCACGGCCACGGCCCTATTCCTCCCCTGCCTCCACGGTGTCGTTTGCCTCAGCCAGTGGGAACACTGAGGTGTTTCTGTTTTGTTTAAGGAAAACCCAAGAGTAAAGGGCCTTCAATGTGAGTGTGCTGGGGAGTTTTCATTTCCAAAGCCTTTTCTGACGTTGGTGTCGGGATTGTTGGGTGAACTTGGGGTCCATGCTGTCAGGACAGGACCTGTGCCCGTTCTGCGGATCACGGGGTCGAGGCCAGAAAGGAGCTGCCCCGAGCCCCTTACAGACTGGCCCTCTCCTGCTCTGTGGTTGTCCACAGAGGCTTAGGAGGTCCCACCCCAGACTCTGGGTCTGGGCCCCCTTGCTCCTGGGCTCACTGGGCAGGGTGAGGGCTGGCAGGTGGGGCAGAGGTCAATGGGCTTTAGTGGGTGGGGTGGGGGGCAGGGTGAGCAGAGGGACCATTGAGCAGGCCCTCCCAGGAGGGCAGAGATGGGACCCCTGGGACAGAAGGGTGAGTGGTAGCGGGGGGTGGTGTTTGTGCTCTGACCACCTGCCCCAGAAGGGGCCAGCACTGGGGTCTGAGAGAGAAGGGCCGTTGGAAGTGGCTGGGTGTGCCGCAGGCATTCAGCGGTGGGGCTGGAGAGGCTTGAAGCAGGGCAGTGCTGTGCTGCCAGGGTGGTTGGCTGGAGCCGCAGCCCTTTTCACCTTCCACCTTCCCCGAGGACCCTGGGGCCTGTCAGGTGGAGGCTCATGCCTGTCCTGTAGGGAGGGGTGGTAGGGCTTGGGGGATCATGGCAGGTGACCGAGCTGACCGTTGCCAGACAGGACTAGTTCCTGGTGGGACCACAGATAGGAAACCATGCATTCAGCCAGTGGTCCCTAGTGGCTGGCTGGGAGCCTGTGGGACGGGTGGCTGGGGAGATGGAATGGAGGCGCCTGGGCATGGTCTGCCCCGCTTGGCACAGTTGGGAGGGGGTTCAGGATGGTCACGGGCATCTAGGCTGCATGTGGCTGCCCCAGGGGAATGGGGACTTCTGTGTCCACTTCAAGGAGATGCAGCCCAGCTGGGGCGGAGGGGGGAGGCTCTGGGTCCACACTTGGAGGACAGGCCCGCAGCAGAGGGGAGGAGGGTACCTGCTGACTAGGGGGCCTGGCTTCAGGACTGGGGCTTTGGGAGTGTATCTGCAGCCTAGTACTCGCAAGACCCACTGATCCTATGCAGTGGCCGCTTTTGTTGAGAAGTTCAAGTGACTGTCAGCCCACATGTGGCCTGGGCACTGGTTCTCCCTGGACCACGCTCCCCCTCCTGCACGCCAGTGGGTACAGGACCGTCCACCCCAGCTCCCTGCACCCTGTGGTCCAGGCAGTGTCTGGCTCCCCAGGTGACCCGCACCCCCCCCACCCCGGGCCACCTGCCTGCGGACATCCGGGGAGGCGGAGCTCCTTGGGGGCGGTGGTGGCATTCCTCGCCATCTCATGATGGAAGAGGGGCCCTTTCTCTGGCCAGTGAGCAGGGTTTGGGGGGGAATGAAGCGTCTCCCTGCCACCCGCTTCCATGTGACAGGAGGTGGGGGTGTGCGGTCAGCACCACTTGCCTCAAGGCCCCACACGCCCGCAGACGGTGTGGGCAGCTGCCATCCACCCTGAAGCCACCTGCTGGTCACTTGTGGCCCCCAGTCATGGCCTTCCCAGCTCCCACAGGGGCGCAGACAAGCAGGCGTGCCCAGGTCCAGGGCAGGGGCTTGGCGGGCCCCCGTGTGCTCAAGCCACCCTGCATGGCTCCCAGTGGAGGTGTGGGCAGGGAGGACCCGCAACCCTGGCGCCAGGCGAGGAGTCCGAGGGGGCGTGCGCCCTCTGCTGGCCATGTGGAGGCCCCGCAGGTGCCTGTCCCCACCCACCCGCCTTCCCTGGGAGAAGGCAGCTGCCCCGCCTCTCCCAGCTGCACACCTGTTCTGCACCCCTGAAGCACCCAGAGGTGCCCTCCTGCTGCTCTGCTGGCGAGGCTGAAGAAGGCACTGATGCGGCTTCACTGTGCCCCAAGGTAAGTGGTGGCCCCGGCCTCCAAGTGCAAGGTCACATCAGGGGTGGACTGGAAGTCTGGCTGTGATGCAGAATGTGGAGAATCTCCAGCCCAGAGGCCCAATGGCAAGGTGGACACTGACAGGCAGGGGTCAGTCCAGCTCCTGCTTCCCACTCCCTGCAGTGGGGCTTGACCAAGGGACTGCCAGGGAGCCAGGGACAGCTGGCACGGTTTCCTGGGGCCTAAGGATCCTGGGCTCCAGGGGTGTGGTCAACCCCCAAGGACACTCTGCAGCCCATCCTTGAGCAAACAGGCCAGACCCTGGGGGTCCCTGAGCCAGCCCTGGGGATCTGGGGCAATCTGGCACAGCATTCATGTTTTGTACACACACTCCCCTCTGATCTCAGCTGTCGCCGGGGCCCAGGGTGTAGTAGGCCTGTTGTCGCAGGAGGCGACGGGCCTGGGGGGCTGTGTGGGTGCCCGCAGACCTGGGCACACCGCACCCCACACCCTTCGGAAGACCCAGCCTGAGGGGCAGGCCATCCCCACATGCCCTCTTCCACAGGTCCCCCCTTGCTGCCACGGCAGACCTGGGCCCTGCAGACTCACCCACCCATGGAGAACACTGGATTCCAGCCCATTTCCTCCCCATACTGGAGAGGGGGCACGGAGCCGGGAGATGCCTCCAGAGCCCCAGGAAGCAGGGTCAGATTTTCCTTGGCCCGAGCAATGAGTCCTGGTCGGACTGCAGGAAGGCATTTGTCACCCGAAGCCTCTGCCTGCCTGTCTGTGAAGCAGCTCAGAACAGCTGTGGTGGGCACAAGGCTCAAGTGCCAGAACGTGCCTGGTCCCACCTAGCTCCCCGAAGGCGGCCCTGGGGGCTCTCAGTGTCCAGAAGGAAGAGATGGTCTCCAGCCTCGGTTTATTTATGTATCCCACAGGTTTGGGGGAAGAGGGCAGAGTGCGCCCCGAAACGACAGGTAGCCTGGTGCCCGCTGAGCTTGGGCCGTGGGTGTGTGCCAACAGAGCAGCCAACAGACAGCGTCGGGTGCCTCAGGGAAGGAGGTGGCTGAGGACCACGGCCCCCAGGGGGGCCAGAGCCCCGGCACTGAGCCTGGCAACGCCCACGGAGTTGCAGAGGTCGTGGAAGCAGCAGAAGATGGGGTGGGCAGCCCCGATGCTGTCTGGGTCGGTGGCCTCGCAGGAGCTGGCACAGGTGCTGGTCACCACAGGGCTCTCGTTGAAGGGGAACTCTGAATGGAGGGCAGGCGTCAGAGCGCAGTCACCCCATCCCGGCCTTCCTTGGTCGTCCCAGTCTGCGCCCTTCACCCCGCTTCCTGCCTCCTCCCAGGACATCCTAACTGACCACCAGCCTGGAAGTCACCCGGGCCCCTGCTGGGGTCTACAATGTGGCCCTGAGGTGGGAGCTGGGAACCCCGGGCCCCCACCTCACCTGCCTCCACTGTCACAAGCGTGGTCTTGCAGGCTATTTCGTCCGGCTTGCAGTAGGTAATGTTCTTGCACAGAGGAAGGGCTGTGGGCTGCTCACAGGTGATGCAACTTAAGGCCTCACCTGGGGGAGGGGCGGGGCAGACCCTCATCACCCGGCCCTGAGACCCACCCTGGGGGGTCACAGGAAGGGCAGGAGAAGAGGCCAGGGGTGGTCCAGCCCTGGGCCCTTCCCCACGGGTTCTCCTGGAGCACGTGTCGGCGTCCCTCCCTGGGGGACCTCCCTGCCCCGCTGAGCCCCTTCAGGCTCAGCCTCCTGGCTGAGACGTGATCCTTGCACCCCTACCCCAATGTGAGCCTCGGTCTCCCTGCCTGGAAAGCAGGCCGTGACCCCTGCCCCGGGTGGAGCCACGCTTAGGACCAGAGAGTCAGGGCGACCAGCCCAGTCAGTGACCCCCTCCCCGCCGTGGAGGTAGGCTGGGCGAGGACCAGCGCCAGGGCCCCCGCCGGCCAGCCGCACTGCCCCTCTCACCCAGGTGCACAGCTGAGGCCGCAGCGAGCAGCAGGGCCAGCAGGGCCCTGGGGACGGCCATCCCTCTAGTCGAGTTGAGCGGCCGTGGTCTCCGCCGGCCGCCCATGGGGATTTATACCCAGCCCTTGGGTCCCAACTCTGGGTGGCGGCAGGAGCTGCCCGTGAGTCAGCAGGGTGGAAGCTGGGCAGGCAGCTGGCGGAGGACGCGTGGGTGCCAGCCCTCAGGGCAGGAGCCCCAGGTGCTGGAGCCGGCCGGCCCATCCCCTGACCACCACACGGGAGCCGCAGGCCCCTTTCCGCTGCTGAGTGTGGTGCCCACATCCCGGATGGTGCCCTCATCACCACCAACCCCTTCCTCACAAATGGCCTTTAGACCAGGCCTGAGCTTCCTGTTCCCGGCCCCAGACAGCAGGGCTCCCGGACCCGCCATGCAGCCCACCTCCCACCGCACGCTGGCCCATGCCCACCCCTGCGCTCTGCCGCTCACTGGCCCTGCCGCCTGTCTCCCCCGCGCCAGAGGCCTGGGTCCCGTCTGCTGTCCCAGCCTCTGATTTCTCTGTCCTCTGAGGGCCCAGTGGGTGGATGGGTGGATGTGTGGATGGACAGCGGATGGATGATGGATGGTTGAAAAGACAGAGGGCTGGGTGATGCTTGGGCGAGTGCTGGGTGGAGGAGGAATGAACGGATGGACAACGCGCGGGTGGTGGGCGGGCTGGTTGGAAAGGGAAGGGGCACGTCTGGCACTTGAGCCCTGTGCCCACTTATTCTTTCACCACTTATGAGAGAATAAGTGGTGGGGAGGCGGTGGATGAAGGGGTATGTACTGGGTGGAGGGTGGGGGTGGGCCCTGCCGTGGGGCAGGGAGTTACACCCCAGTCTCAGGGTGGGGTGACATGCTGGGAGGAGCTTGGGGCTGGCACTCGGGAGGCCTGGGTTTGAGTCTTGGCTGTGATGCCATCTCCGTGTGTGACCTTGGGGTGACTCTCCTTCCTCCAGACTGGATTTCTCTTTCTGTGATGAAACTAGGGGCCCAGGGCAGTTGGAGGGCAGAAGTGGCTTGGCCTCGTGGATGAGGAGGTGGCTGCAAGGAAACAAAGGGAATTGTTTGCAAAGGGAGGACCGTGGTTAATGCAGGTCAAATGATGGAGTCACAAACAGCAGGCGTGGGCCCAGAACACAGCAGGGCAGCCCTTCCCTGGGGCCTGGGCCACAAAGGCACTGAGGACTGTGCAAGCGGATCCAGGCAGGGTCTGGTCTGGAGCCTCAGAGACGGTGGGGGGCCTGCACCCCCAGTCTGTGTGACCAGATCTGCTCATGAGCCACCCTGACTCCCTTCTTTTAGGAGTAAAGCATGCAGAGGAGCATCAACCCAGGGGACAGCTGTGAAAACTAGCCAGCGAAGGTCGCGGTGGTGATGGATGTGGAGCAGCGGCCGGGTGGGCTGGTCTGGGCTCCAGGCCGGGAGACCCTGTGGGCCGTCGGGGCAGGCCGCCTGGAAAGCAGCCTTGAAGGACCCAGAAGACCTTGGAGGTGGAGATGGCAGGGAGGGTGCTGAGGGGGGTGTGGTAGTGACCAGGATGGACACACAGCCTTCCCGTGTTTGCCTGTAGGGCTGTGTGTGTGTGTTTACCCAGCCACGCCTGGGTGCATAGTCGCTTCAGTCGTGTCTGACTCCTTGCGGCCCTATTGACTGTAGCCCTCCAGGCTCCTCCGTGGGATTCTCCAGGCAAGAATACTGCAGTGGGTTGCTGTGCCCTTCTCCAAGGTAGCTACCTGACCCAGGGATCAGACCGGGGTCTCCTGCATTGCAAGCGGATTCTTTACCAGCTGAACTACCAGGGGAGCCCTTACTGAGTGTCAATTCAGGCTTTAAGGCTTAAGTGACCCACGGCTGTCCTTGTTTTTGTGAGAGATATGGGAAGAGCCAAATGGGAGGCCTGGTGGATAGCTGAGGGCAGGGTCTCCTTGACAAGGTCAGCGCCCAGAGACGCGGCCCTGGGGGCGGCGTCTGAGACTGTGTAAACGTTCCTGGCCTCCTGGCCCCCCCTGTTCCAGGGGATTTGTCCAAGGTGCTCTCCCAGAAGCAGGCCTGCAAGGGTCCTGCCCCTGGGAGCTGGCTGGGACTGCAAGTCTTGCCCGCAGGAAGAGGAGGTGTGGCGTTCCCAGGGTCTGAGGAGCAGGAGGCCTCCGAGGCTGCCCGCGTCCTGTCCCGCACGCGTGGGGCGCCCTCAGTGGGACCCGACTGCGTTCAGCGGCTGCCTCCCTCCATCCAGTGGCAGAAAACCCGTAAAGGGGGTGACGGACAGTGGGGGCTCTCCGGACCCAGGGCTGTGGGCTGGGGGGGCACCTTGTGGTGCCGAAGGAAAGCCCTGCAGGTCCGACTGTATGTGGCTGGAGACTCTGGGTGCTGCGTGCACCCAAGGCCTCAGGGCAGCTACCGGAGCAGGGCAGGGCAGAGACCGGGGGTTCGTCCCAGGGTACCCAGGGTCCATCTCCTGCCCTCCATCCCTCTCGAGTGCCCAGGCCTGTGCTCATAGGGCCCGGGGGAAGGGGTGGGGGCAGGAAGGGGGTATGAGAGGCCTGTGGGGCGGGGGCTACCTGGGAGGTGGCCTGGAGGCTTTGGGGCTGGCCCAAGGCCCAGGGGAGAAGGAGCTCCCTTCTTCACTGGAGCTTGGGCTGCCTGGGGTGCCAGGGGGTGGGGCTTAGTGAGGGCGGGGCTGGGGGCTTTCTGGAGAGGGCCTGGAGCTCACCCTCCAGCCTCCCCCTCCCTGCCCCCTCCGCCACAGGACGCAGGGGACCCTGTCACCACAGGCCTGACCCGGAGTAAGGCCTCGTTCAGGGCCCAGACTGGTGAGCCTTGGGGGTCTTTGTGGAGTAATCCCAGGTCCGGGGCCACTCTTGGCCCCCCTTGCCTACCTTCTGCCTGGCCTGGCCTGGCCTGGCCTGCCATCCTGTACCCAGCCAACGTTTCTGTCTTTCAAGGGTGGTCCTAATGCCCCCTCCTCCGAGAAGCCACCCCGATCCAGCCCTGGTGGATGTGGTGTGCCCCCTGCCTGTGGGCCCCACTTCCTGTCCTGCCACAGCCAGGGCCCCAGAGCTAGAACTAGTGGGTGTGCGGGTCTAGCGGGCGTGCGGGCCTTGTGGGTGTCCAGGCCTAGTGGGTGTCTCGCGGTTGTGCGAGTCTAGTGACCATCCCCCCTCACCCCATCACAGGGAGATGGAGGGCCCACAGACAGATGGGGCAGCGGAGTGGCCGAGAGAGAGCCTGGGCCAGGCAGAGGGGCGGGGAGATGGAGGCGCTAAAACGGCCGAGGGGGCCACGGCCTGGGCTGAGGAGCCAGAGCTGCAGCGGGCAGCCCTGCCCCCTGTCCAGTGGGCAGGTCTGCTCCCAGAAAACAGATTCAGGAGGCCTGGTGCAGGTGTGAGCAGTGATTCTTCAGAGGTGCTGGGGGCTGGGCTACATGGGGCTGCGGGTCGGAGTCTAGAGATGGAGGCTCAAAAGTGGGGCAAGCAGGAGGAGGGCGCCGGCCAGGCTGCGGGGACTGCCCAGGGCGGGCGCCCCATCCACGTTGCACAGGTCAGTGTTGCAGCAGGACACGGGCCGGGTCCAACCAATGCCGTCCACGTCCGAGGGCACGCACTTGCTGGCACAGGACTTGGTCACCGTGGAGTCCCCCAGGAAGGGGTACACTGGGGGCATGGGGGCTCAGGCATCAGGCTGGCCCCCGAGCCCCAGCCCAGCCTCCTCCCGCAGCACCCACTCTGCCTCAGCCCCTCCGTGACCCGGCCCCTCCTTCCTTCCACCACCATCACGCCAGGGGCGCGCAGTGACTTGTTCAGGATGTCTCGAGGGGTGAGGCCACTCCGTGACTCCCCAGCAAGGCTGCAAGAGCCTCCCATTCCAGGAAGGAGGGTGAGGAAAGAGGGAGGGAGCCTGGCTGCTTGGACTGAAAGCTCTTTCTGGAAATGCCGAAGGTGGTGGCTGCTCTCCGCAGACAGGGCCTGGGCTGGAAGCAGCTCCGACCCCGGGGCCCTGCCCACCGCGCCCGCTGACCTGTCTCCAGGGAGTAGAGTGTGGTCTTGCACATGGTCTCGTTGGCGCTGCAGATGGCGATGGTGGCGCAGCTGGACACGCTGACGGGTTCGGGACATGTGTAGCATTTTAGGGCAACCGCTGGGGAAGGAGCAGCCGGGGCCGGTCAGGCAGGCCTCTCCCTCCCAAGCCTTGGGACCCGAGAGCCCAGGTCTCAGGGGGACAATGCCACCGAGCCTCCAGTCGCCCACCAACCAAAACCCCGGGAAGATTAAAGAGCCGTGAGCTGGGTCCCTGATTCCTGAGGCAGAGTGTGCCCCTGGCAGTCGGGCTCAGCCTGCCAGCCAAAGCTGAGGTGAAGCCGTGTTGGGGGTGCTGGGGAGGCATGCGGAGGTGGGGCCGCACCCACCTCTGCAGTAAAGAGCCCGGCAGTGGCCGGGAGGACCTCACTGCAGCAGTCGCCCCCCCATACACCCCCAGCGTCCTCATCAGCAACATGCAGGACTCCAAGTGCTGCAGGGGGATCGGGGATCGGGCAGGGAGGTATATGGCACGCAAGGTGGGCCAGTCCAGGACTGCTGTGCCCGCTGGTAGAAGCTTAACAAGGGAGAGGAGGGGAGCTCAGACCCAGAGGGACCCAGATGGGTCAGGGTGCGGGCTGGTGGGCTGACCCCTTCCTTCCAGCGCCGGTGCCCTAGCCGGGGCCCCGCAGCCTGGCCCTCCCCTCCCACTGCTGTCACTGTGTCTCCCAGGACACCTCCGTTTCCTCCTGAGCAGGACCGCCTGGCTGGGGCCAGCGCCACCAGCTCCTCCTCGGGTTGGGAGTGGGGCCCGTGAGGGTCTGGGTGTCTGAGACCCAAGTCCCTCAGAATGTCCGGTCTGCTTCCCTCTTCTCCACCTCCTGCTGCCCCCACCCCAGTGCCTCCCCAGGATCCCCACAGCATCTCCTGAGTCCTTCCCCGGGAACCATGGCCCCAGAATCTGGGAAGGTGACCCTGACCTTGCCCGCCTGCCCCAGCGGAGAGCCCGTCCCTGGTGCCCACGCCCCTGATGAAGGGCCATTCCCCGCAGTGGGCACCCAGGGCCTTGGCGGCCAACCACCCTGCCAGTCCCAGCCCTGGACAGCACATCCCGCTGTCCACGTCCTCACCCTCCCTGGGCCACAGGCACCCCTCTGCCGGTGCCCCTCCGTGCCTGCCCCCCACGCCGTCCTCACCTCCCGGCTTTCTGCCTCTCCCTGGCCCCCGCTGCCCCCTATGGCCACCGGGCACCCCTCACCGAGCTCACAGCAGGCAGCCAGCACCAGCACCGGCAGTGCCAGCCGTATCCCCCACATGGTCTGGTTCCTGCAGCGCGTCGGTCCTGGGCCTGCCCCTCGGGGATGGGAGCACCATGCAGCCACCCGACCGGTCAGCTGAGCAGATTAGGGGATCGGTTTCCCGGGTGGCGGAGGTACGGAGGCCCGCCCCCTGCCCGGGGCCCCACCCGCCCCCACCTGGACCCGCTCCTCTGTGGCTCTCCTCTGCCCCTCCCTGCCCCTTCCTCATTCCTCCGCCTCCTGCGGTCTGGGCCCCTCCCCGCACCCTCGTGACCCCCTGGTGAGCCCCCTCTTATGGTTGGGGGTCCCCGCCTGCCTCTGTAACTCCCTCAGGGGTGCTCTGACTTCTCCCCAGCAGACAGTACTGCCCGTCAGGATGGCCTCAGCCTGCCTGGAAGGGAGCGGCAGAGGGGGGCTCCCCTGCACCCTGACTCCCGCCTGTCAGGGGCCTTGGATGCCCACTCCTGTCTGTGGCGTTGAGTTCTGGTCTACTGGTTCTGGGTTCGAGTCCTCCCAGGGTGCCCAGGCCCCAGTGCACCGCTTCTTTGAGGCGGTCACGTGGGGCGTCGTGATGGGGAAATGGTCGCCTGGACAACCAGCCACAATGTGCTCAGAGGCTTAAGGGCACAAAGACAGCAAAACTGCTGGGTCAACGGAAAGACCCTGGCCGGCGGCGGGGGAGGGGTGGGGTTGCCGGGGACACGGATCCTGGTGTCCCCTCCAGGGGCCGGCACGCCTCGGTCGGAGCCCCTGGCCCCACTGCAGGTCAGCGAGTTGACAGGATGGGCCTGGCCCCAGGCTCAAAAGGGGGAAAAACGCATTCGGATTCCGATTCTGGTCCTAGGTTCAAGCAGCTCAAGGCAACCAGCCTGCCCCGGGGGCTGCACCTCGGCCTCTCCAGGGTCTGCCCTGTCTGTGACCGTGCCTCCCCACTCTGGCCCCCACGCTGCCCCAGCCAGCACCAGTAGGTGCGGGACAGGGCTGTTGACAGGCCTGGTTGGCCGGGCTGGGCCCGATTTACCCGGCTCCACCACAGCCCCACTGGGCTCCTCCCTCCTCTCCAGACCTCACTCCCCTCCAGCTCCGCCCCTGCCTTCCCGCTCCAGGGTGTCCTTCCCTCCTACCGTCCTGTGGCTGACATTCTGCCTGGGAGCCCTCCCCGCCACCCAGTGGCCCCCAGTGGCCTTTTCTAGTCCTGGGGGTAGCAGCTCCATGTGGGCTGTGGTCTTTGATCCCGAGACTGGGAGGGCTGCGTCTCCCTGGGCACCAGGGTGGGGAGGGGCGCCTAGCCTTCCCTAAACACCCAGGAGGTGTCAGACACCCCGCCTGACGGACCTGGTTCCTGACACCACGGCTGGCGGTGGCACCAGAGTTTCAGATGCGGGATGAGAGGCTGTCGCAGCAAGTTGACAGGCTGGTCACTTGGAAGGGAGGGCTGGGTGACGGCCAAGACGGCAGCCGGGCCTGTCTGATTCTGCCACTTCCCAGGCCGCCGGGTTGACGCTGGGCGCGGCTAACAGGAGCAGACAGCACCTCGCACACCCGAGCTTCCTCCTGGGCCATCTCCCAGCGTCTGGCCCAGCCCAACGCCTTCCGTCCTCAGACCCAGGGACCCCACCTGTCCTCTTTTGGAACAAGTATGGCCTCTGGGCATTAGCTCCTCCTAGAGTTTCTGTCTGACCCCCGTGGGGAGACACAGGCTGAGCCTTTCTGAAATCACAGCTGTGCACAGGGTGAGGAGGAATGTGCCCCAGCCAGGGTCTGGGTGCTCTGCTGGGAAGCCTCCCTGCTAAGAGGTCTATGCCCTTCCCTGTTCCTCTAGAGGCCTCGGGGTCAGTGTGCCCAGTGTGACCAGGGTCAGAGGTCAGTGTGAGAGGTCAGTGTGACCAGGGTCAGGGGTCAGATTGTGACCAGGGTCAGGTTCAGTGTGTGACTGGGGTCAGGGGTCAGGTGTCACCATCACTTTGTCTGGGAAGCTCTTGTGTCCTTAGAAAGAACAAACTAGACAAGTAGGTTAAAAAGGCAGGGAGCAAAGGTCAGTAACAGAGTTACTGTCAGCAGCAGTCCAAGCAGGAGTGAGAACCAGTAGCAACTTTGATCTTGGTCCAGGTAGAGTCATACTTGGGTTACCCTCTTCACAGGAATGGAGCCATCTGGAGTGGTCATATATATTTTTTGATGTATTTTTCTATTCAGTTCAGTTCAGTTCAGTTCAGTCGCTCAGTCGTGTCCGACTCTCCGCGACCCCATGAATCACAGCACACCAGGCCTCCCTGTCCATCACCAACTCCCGGAGTTCACTCAAACTCATGTCCACAGAGTCAGTGATGCCATCCAGCCATCTCATTCTCGGTCGTCCCCTTCTCCTCCCGCCCCCAACCTTCCCCAGCAACAGGGTCTTTTCCAGTGAGTCAACTCGTCGCATGAGGTGGCCAAAGTATTGGAGTTTCAGCTTTAGCATCAGTCCCTCCAATGAACACCGAGGATCGATCTCCCTTAGAATGGACTGGTTGGATCTCCTTGTAACCTAGTGTTATTGATGTAGGTACGACAGACCCAGTTAGAAGTAGTTGAAGGACTGACAACCTGAATGTTAGCAGACAAAATAAATCTTTTTTTTTTCCAGGAGAATGAGCCTGAAAGGCAATCTGGACCTGGCGCTTTGCCAGGTCTAAGTTTGTCCGTTGCCGGGTCTAAGTTTGTCCGAGTAGGTTCTAGCCTTTTAATGTGGTATTAACATATAAGCCAAAGTAGTTGTCTCCAGTAACAATTTTAGCGTTTATCTAGCTATGAGAAGATGTAAGAATTTGGGCTCAAGAAAATGCTTATGTGAAAATATCTAACTATCTGAAGGCTGTTTTGTCCATTTTCCCAGAGCACAAAGTGAGTGCCTAGTTTCTGATCTCTGCCCTGAATTCCTTTCAGGGGGTATTGAAGAGCAGCAGCCGTAGTGGCCATGATTTGACCTTTGTAGAGGCACGCAGTGAGTGCCAGTTTTCAGCTGGCAGGGCCCCTTCACGGCCATGAGTTGGCCACGGCGTGGGGGCGTTTCATGGCCGTTTTGCCCCACGGCACTGGGATGGCTCACTCCCCGGCCTGTCAGAGGTTTCACTCACTGGCCACGCAGCGCGCTGTTTCTGGAGGCCCCGTGAGTAGCCAAAGTCTCCGGACCACACCTACCTTACTGGCTGCTTGGTCTAGGGAAACAGTCCCTCTTGTTGCTTCTTCTTATATCTGTAGTCACACCATTACAATCATTGATCTCATATGGAAATGTAGCCCATCATTTTATCAGGGGTTCAGTCACACGGTAATGTAAGAAACAACACTTTTGAAACAGGCACTATAGAAAACTATAATAAATAATATATATTACATTAAATATATTTATAATTTATATTAAATATATTAAATTCTGTTAATAACAAAATTTGTTTACCTAGTTAATTTAATTTTAGAAAGCCCCCTCCCTTTTTAAACAAATCTTGAAGAGCTAATATTTTTGCACAGACGTCAGAATGAAACCATAGCCCTCTATGATGACAGGCTTAAGAAGCACGTTTAAAATCTCATTGCAATTCAATAGGCAAAGCAGCTTGGTTGCTGCTGTGACATATAACATTTTAAGAAAGTAACTAGAACTATGACTAATAAAATTCTACCAGGACATGTCAGATCTTTATGAATTCCATTTAATTGTTAGAACATCTGTATTAGTAACACCTACCATACAGTATTTACTGTGTAACAAGTTATTCACTTACCAAAAATAACAATGAAAGATTTCAACAGCAGTTTCTTTTCATCTTAAGAAAACTTGTGCTGTGTACAAAACTCTTTTATCAGGTACCACTTTCCAAAAGCCTTTTTTTTTTTTTTTACTTTGTGTATCCAAAATAAAACTTTTCCCACTCAGAAATAGTCACCTGTGAGCCAGACCTACTTTCTTTTTCCTTAATAAAATGCAATTTCTTTCCTCATACCCTGTTTACCAAAAACACACATCTTCCTTTCTTTAAGGAACCAAGAACTGATCTTTATCTTAGCATTCTATAGATTGGAGAGCATAAATACCAGTGATTAATTTTTAATAAACCTTTGCTTTCTTATAGAAAACATCTCAGGATGGCACCAACTATTCTTCATTAATAGTCCAAAATGTCTTTAGTTTTTCTGTAAGAGGAAATTAGCTTTCAGTAATCAGTGTTTCAGAATCTTATTTTATTTAGAAATGACATAGCTAGTCAATAAGCTTTTTCATCACTTAGTTTAGCATAACCCTAGAAATTCAGGTTACCAAAATCTAGACAGACTGTTTTAGATAAAGGCAGAGGAACCAGAGACCAAATTGCCAACATCCGCTGGATCATGGAGAAAGCAAGGGAGTTCCAGAAAAACATCTATCTCTGCTTCATTGACTATGCCAAAGCCTTTGACTGTGTGGATCCCAATAAACTGGAAAATTCTGAAAGAGATGGGAATACCAGACCACCTGACCTGCCTCTTGAGAAACCTGTATGCAGGTCAGGAAGCAACAGTTAGAACTGGCCATGGAACAACAAACTGGTTCCAAATAGGAAAAGGAGTACAATAAGGTTGTATATTGTCACCCTGCTTATTTAACTTATATGCAGAGTACATCATGAGGTACGCTGGGCTGGAAGAAGCACAAGCTGGAATCAAGATTGCCGGGAGAAATATCAATAACCTCAGATATGCAGATGACACCACCCTTATGGCGGAAAGTGAAGAGGGACTCAAAAGCCTCTTGATGAAAGTGAAAGAGGAGAGTGAAAAAGTTGGCTTGAAGCTCAACATTCAGAAAACAAAGATCATGGCATCTGGTCCCATCACTTCATGGGAAATAGATGGGGAAACAGTGGAAATAGTGTCAGACTTTATTTTTTTGGGCTCCAAAATCACTGCAGATGCTGATTGCAGCCATGAAATTAGAAGACGCTTACTCCTTGGAAGGAAAGTTATGACCAACCTAGATAGCATATGAAAAAGCAGAGACATTACTTTGCCAACAAAGGTCCATCTAGTCAAGGCTATGGTTTTTCCAGTGGTCATGTATGGATGTGAAAGTTGGACTGTGAAGAAAGCTGATCGTCGAAGAATTGATGCTTTTGAACTGTGGTGCTGGAGAAGACTCTTGAGAGTCCCTTGGACTGCAAGGAGAGCCAACCAGTCCATTCTAAAGGAGATCAGTACTGGGTGTTCATTGGAAGGACTGATGCTAAAGCTGAAGCTCCAATACTTTGGCTACCTCATGCGAAGAGTTGACTCACTGGAAAAGATGCTGATGCTGGGAGGGATTGGGGGCGGGAGGAGAAGGGGACGACAGAGAATGAGATGGCTGGATGGCATCACCGACTCGATGGACGTGAGTTTGAGTGAATTCCGGTAGTTGGTGATGGACAGGGAGGCCTGGCGTGCTGTGATTCATGGGGTCGCAAAGAGTCGGACACGACTTAGCGACTGAATTGAACTGAAATAATAATTATTCTTAACAGAGTTTATCTAAAAGCTCCAATCTCATTTGTATTCTTTCCTTAAAATTTTCTTTACTGGAGTTAATTTCCTTGCTAACAAACTTGTAACAGATATAACAAAATTTTATTTAAGTTATATTAAATGTAGCCACAATGAAAATATTATGCTTAATGTTAATGACTCTTAGAACTGTCTATATTAGATCAATAAACATTAATACCAGCTGTTAATTTAATACTAAATACTTCCCAGTTTACATGAACCTGAAATTTATATAGCTTAATTTTTCTTGGAATTAGGTGCATTTGTAGTTAGAATTACAAGTTTCATTTGTAAGTGCTTCAGTTCAGTTCAGCGGCTCAGTCGTGTCCGACTCTTTGCGACCCCATGAATCACAGCATACCAGGCCTCCCTGTCCATCACCAACTGCCAGAGTTCACTCAAACTCATGTCCATTGAGTCGGTGATGCCATCCAGCCATCTCATACTCTGTCGTCCCCTTCTCCTCCTGCCCCCAATCCCTCCCAGCATCAGAGTCTTTTCCAGTGAGTCAACTCTTCACATGAGGTGGCCAAAGTATTGGAGTTTCATAAGTGCTTACTTTTCTTTAAACCAATTGAATAGAGTTCATTTACAAATTAACCTCAGCAATATTATCTAAAGACAAAGACACATATTGAGACACACATATATCCCTGAACAGACAGAAATGTCATACTTTCTGATTAAGATTTAAAATGTCTCTTAGCCCACCCATTTTTCCCCTTGGCTTGAAATTCTTTTAAAAATTACCTCAAAGCTGAAGTTTCAGGCAAGGTGGGCTGTGTATCTCAAGGACATGAAAAGAGTTAACTTCAAGTTCTCTTTCCGTTCCGTTCCGTCACTTAGTCGTGTCCGACTCTTTGTGACCCTGTGGACTGTAGCCTACCAGGCTTCTCCATCCATGGGATTCTCCAGGCAAGAATACTGGAGTGGGTTACCGTTTCCTTCTCCAGGGGATCTTCCTGACCCAGGGATCAAACCCGGGTCTCCCGCATTGGAGGCAGATGCTTTAACCTCTGAGCCACCAAGTTCTTTTTAGGTATATATTTTTTAACAAGCTTTGTGAATGTAGCTCAATTGTGTGTGACTCCCTGTGACCCTATGGACTAAACAGTCAATACAATTTTCCAGGCCAGAAAACTAGAGTGGGTAGCCTTTCCCTTCTCTAGGGGATCTTTCCAACCCAGGGACTGAACCCAGGTCTCCTGCATTGCAGGCAGATTCTTTACCAGCTAAGCCACCAGGGAAGCTCAAGAATACTGGAGTGGGTAGCCTATCCCTTCTTCAGCAGATCTTCCTGACCCAGGAATCAAACCGGGGTCTCCTGCATTGCAGATGGATTCTTTACCAACTGAGCCATCAGGGAAGCCCTCAAGCTTTTAACAAGCCAGTTGTTTTTAATTGCACATGCAAAAAGAACTGATATTGCAATTTCAAAAGAAATTTTTTTTCAGCCCATTTTCTTCAGAGTCTAAAGAATATTGTGGCCACACTCTGTTTTTCTTTCTGTGATCATGGTCTCCGAATTAAATTTAAATCAGAGAGTGCTCAAATTGACTCTGATAACAGGGGCAGGGTGACTGACAACATCTTGTCCCAGCAGAGACTGTCTCTCTGGGGAGGTAAGGCCTTTGTCCTGTCAGAAGAATCTGAAGGAGTAAGGGAACTTACAGGGGTGGGGGAACTTACAGGGATGGGGGAAGCTTAGTTCCCCCACCCCACTCCACCACCCCCGCCCGTGAGATAGGAGAAATTAAAAGGGAATTTTTTAGAATGTTAGGAGAATTTTTCTGATTCCTCAGGCTTTTGATTACAGGATAAAGTCCTAGACAAAAGGGACCCTCAGTCCATTTTCCCATCCTGTGGCAATAAAGATAAGAACCCATTTTCAGGTCATTTTTAAATCCCCAACTTAAATAAAGGCCAGGCACTGCTACAGTAAGACTTAATTTTTTCCTTTCTTAGCACATCTGTGTTTCTTCTGGCTTCGAAAGGGATCCACCTACACTGAATAGCCTGCAACCAAGAACATAGAGCTTGTAGAAAAGTAATCCAGTATACCAGCATACCATCCATTTAGGAGGACCAGAGCATCTCCTGAATTCCGTACAATTTTATTGTCCGATGGGGTTTTGAGTCATTGTCATAGCCACGCATTCCGGGAAACAAACTCACTCAGAAGGACAATGCAGAGAGTGGAGTGCAGTTTATTACACCGGCGGGCCCAAGGCAGAGTCTCCTCTTAGCCAAGGACCCCGACCAGCATTTGTGAAAATCTTTTATACCCCATGTGGACGTGTCTGAACCCACCACCCCAATTTCCTTGAGACTTACATAAACCAAAGGAAGGGTAAATACAATCACAATAATCCCATCATTCATGTTCTAGGTGTTTAAACAGTTAATAATCAATAAGCCTGTGGTTACATTCTGATAGATGCAGAAAGAATTTATGACCTGTCCGGAGGCAGGGGTGATTAGAGTATGTTTTCTCTTAGGCAATGAGTTACCTGGATGTGATCTTCAAGATTCCCCTGTCCAGAGTGGGTCTTATCCTTCTATTGTAGTTTCCATAGGCACTAAGCACAGAGTTCAGAGTCCATTGAAGAGGTGGCTGAGCATGATCAGCATGAAAAGCCTAAGATGGAGTCCAGGCCCTATGAAATCCTTCTTCATCATGAATCCAATGAATCATGGCCAGACGTCTCTGGCCCTGCTTTGATACCCTGTGCAGGGCGTCCAACCCAGCATGGCCAGAGGAGGGCTTTTAAACCATTGCCAGTGTGTTGCCAGGGCTCTCCTTGAGAGAGGTCTGTTGGAACAGCTCAGTCTGCACTAAGGTGGCCAAGCTGACCGGTTGGCTGTGACAGTGCACAGGCTGCCAAGGCCTGAATGAAGGGGAACTCCTGGAGGGACGGAGGTGGCTGCAGTGGGAAATGCCCCTGGGATCAGGATCTGAGGGCTGAGAGGTGGAAGCATTTCCACAGAAGATTTCTGGACACAGGGTAAGATGGGCGATTAAGCAGAAGAAGAATCCCAAGTCTATCACCTCACTTGTGTGGAGTCTAAGGTAAATCTTGTTTCCCAAGTTAGAGTAGGTAAGAGAAAAAGTAAACAGCTGGGAGCAGGCCGGTGAGCAACACTGGGCGGGGGCGGGGGGGATGCTGGAAGGCAGGGAGGAGTGTTTCTGGAATCCTCCCCCTAGAAGGGGGAAGTAATTTTTCTACCCTAGGAAATAAAGCGTGTCAGGTAGCAGGGTGCAGTTGTTGGAGGCAGGGGTAGGTGCCGAGCTCCAGCTCCCTGTGCATTACTCCCAACGTTGATGAAGACACAGCCCTTTGGCACGGGGGGTGCTGGGGGGTCGCAGTCTAGGCAAAGTGAGGGAAAGCGGAAGAGAGGAAAGAGGAGAGAGCCGGGGTTCCTTCACCGAGCTGAAGAAGCCTTGCAGGTCTTGGGAAGGGAACAAAGCAGAGGGAAAGTGAGCGCAAGCCAGTTCCCACGGGGGAGAGACAGAGAGCAAAAGTCAGAAGTCTCCAGCCAGCAGTGTGGGCGAGACCTGCAACCTAGCTTAATTCCCAGGTTGCAGCCCCTCCCCACCACCCCCAGGGTTTCGGCACCATTCGATCTCAGCGAGGCAGCAGTGCGCAGTGGCATGAAACAAGATCTTAATTCCCTGCCCAGGAATTGAACCAGAGGAGCCTGAATGAAAACCAGGGATTCTAGCCACCAAACCAGCAAGGGTTAAAGGCTAGAAGCTGTTTTTCCCTGGATCTTTGCCCCTTGTGAAAAATGCATTTATCACGTGGGCAGAAACTGTAAATGCAGGGACAAAGTTTATTACTAGAGACATTGTGGAGGACACATAGAGAAATGGTTCGTTTAGTTGAGATGGAAGCAAGGCAGAGATGCACACCCAGAGAGAAAGGGTGTGGGCAACCCCCCGGTGAGGAGGAACCCTGTAGAGAGGCTGTTAAGTCATTTCTATTGGTCAGTCCTTCTGGGTTTTTCTCTTCCTTCGGGCTAGTTACCTGGTTTCTTTCTCCACACCTGACTTACCCTGGGACCCTCCCCTGGGATGCACACACACCCGTCAGCCAAGATGGATCTCGAAGTGAAGGCTTTTGAGAGGAGCAAGATTCACTATGGTCTGGAGTTATCCCTTGATTTTTGACCCACAAAAAGCCTTTTTGTGCATATGTAGTGTCTCCCTTATTCCAAAAGAGGGGGAAGTGGAGATCCCTTCATCTTTACTCAGACAGGATTTTGCACCTCAGATCACCTCACCTGCCTCTTGAGAAACCTGTATGCAGGTCAGGAAGCAACAGTTAGAACTGGACATGGAACAACAGACTGGTTCCAAATAGGAAAAGGAGTACAACAAGTTTGTATATTGTCACCTTGCTTATTTAACTTATATGCAGAGTACATCATGAGGAACGCTGGGCTGGAAGAAGCACAAGCTGGAATCAAGATTGCCGGGAGAAATATCAATAACCTCAGATATGCAGATGACACCACCCTTATGGCAGAAAGTGAAGAGGAACTCAAAAGCCTCTTGATGAAAGTGAAAGAGGAGAGTGAAAAAGTTGGCTTGAAGCTCAACATTCAGAAAACAAAGATCATGGCATCTGGTCCCATCACTTCATGGGAAATAGAAGGGGAAACAGTGTCAGACTTTATTTTTTTGGGCTCCAAAATCACTGCGGATGCTGATTGCAGCCATGAAATTAAAAGACGCTTACTCCTTGGAAGGAAAGTTATGACCAACCTAGATAGCATATGAAAAAGCAGAGACATTACTTAGACATTACTAGACGGACCAACAAAGGTCCGTCTAGTCAAGGCTATTGTTTTTCCCATGGTCATGTATGGATGTGAGAGTTGGACTGTGAAGAAAGCTGATCGTCGAAGAATTGATGCTTTTGAACTGTGGTGCTGGAGAAGACTCTTGAGAGTCCCTTGGACTGCAAGGAGAGCCAACCAGTCCATTCTAAAGAAGATCAGTACTGGGTGTTCATTGGAAGGACTGATGCTAAAGCTGAAACTCCCAATACTTTGGTCACCTCATGCGACGAGTGGACTCACTGGAAAAGACTCTGATGCTGGGAGGGATTGGGGGTGGGAGGAGACGGGGACGACAGAGAATGAGATAGCTGGATGGCATCCCCGACTCGATGGACATGAGTTTGAGTGAACTCCAGGAGTTGGTGATGGACAGGGAGGCCTGGCGTGCTGTGATTCATGGGGTCGCAGAGAGTCAGACACGACTGAGTGACTGAACTGAACTGAACTGTCCTTGCCATGACTATTGCCTTAAGTCTTTCACAAGAGACAAACACTGACTATTTACCGTTTCTGTTGTTACTTTCCTGTCGGAGGGCAAACAGGAGGCTGACTGTAAATACCTCAACTGGAGCCTACCTTCCTGTTGCCTCAGGAGATACAAACAGGAGGCCAGTTGTGAATGTCTAACCTGGAGCTCACCTATTTCCTACATCAAGGCCTGTGAGCCCACTCCTGTCCCTAAACTTGCAAATGAATCTCAAAGCCTCAAAAGCAGAAGCTTCACCAGCACACCAGCCTGCAGTGAGTAGGTGGACCAGTTGTCCTCCAGAGAGCCACAGAACCCAGTCCTCAGCTTTCCCATCTGTCAAGTGGGCCTCCCTTCAGAAGCGGTGGCTTGAGAGGCCTGCCTCCCTGGGAGTGATGATGGTCTTGACTGTTTGCTCAGGCCTGTGGGTGTTTGTTCAGTGCTGGGGAGGGGTGGGGTGGTGAGGAGCAGAAAGGCCGTTGCTCTTAAGAGAGGCCCTGTGATGGGTGCCAGCCCAGAAGAGTGCTCCTGAGGGCAGGAGCCAGACCTCCTGGGAATGACATGCCAGGCAAGCCATTCTGCTAAAACGGGTAACGCGCCATGGGGGCAGCAGAGGTGACCGTCTGCAGGGGCCAGTCCTGCTGGCCCAGGGCGCTTGTGTGTCCACTCTGGCAGCCTGAGAGTGACTTTGTCCATCCTCTACCTGGTGGGTTCCTCTGGGCTGGTTGGCCTCAGACCCCGCCCCCCAGCAGAGGAACAGCTGGTGTCAGGAGTGGAAAGCTGGCTGATGGGTGGGTTCAGGGGTCCTGCCTCCTCTCTGCCCCCGTCAGCCTTTCCCAGGGACCAGCTGGGTGAGCTCGTAGGTCGGTCTCGCTCCCAGGGAACCAGAACCAGGGCTGGTCCCAGCGAGCCCCGGGGGTCCTCCTGCCTCTCCTGCTTGGCTCCTCTCCCCTGGGTCATCATCTGCCCTGGGCCAGGGCTGGCTCCAGGGCCAAGACTGGGAGAACCAGGGTAGGCAGGAGTCTAGGACGGACAGAGCCAACAGGACCAGCCAAACCAGACCACTGGGGTTGAGTGCAGCCGGGTGAGGACTGAAAGAAAGCAGGTACAGGTGTTCATCCGTTTATTCACTGGCTTGAGGAGGTACAAACGACATCTCTGGTGTACACAGTGGGGGGCCACAGCCTGAAGGCGATTCCATGCCCCATAGCAGCAGGGCTTGGGGCAGGGGCCTGGGAAGTGCCTGGACCTCAGCAAGTGGACTGAAGGGGAAGGGCACCATCCGTCCATCTATCCGTCCATTCATCCCCCTGGGGCCTCCGGTGTGCCGGGCCCCAGGCGGGCACTTACAGCCATAGCCTCCCTCACTCTCACCAGGCCCCAGTTTGGTGGGTGCTATCATCATTTTAACCACAGAACAACTGAGGCTTGGAGATGTGAACAAGCAGCTCAAGGCCAGCCTGAGTGACAGGACCCAGAAAACTTGGCGGGGGCCGGGGAGGGGGGCTGGAATAGAAAGGAAAGAGGCCTTTCAGTTTCTTTTCACCTTTCTCAGAGGGTTAGAATCCTGAAGAAACACATTTCATCACCACAAATCACCTGCTACAAAGGGAGGAGGGGAAGCAGCTGTCCGACCGCCCCTCGGGAACGCCGTCCACACCTGGGCACCCGCCATAGGGACACCCACGCCCTCCTTACGTGATGGTGCCAGACCCGGTCCAGTTTCCGGGTCAGAGCTCTGGCACCAGCTTCTCAGCCGGACTCCAGATGGATGGATGGCGCAGGAGCCCAGGGAGGGCTGTCCACAGAGGGCCGTAACCTGCTCAGGCAGCCGCTACAGGGATGCGCAGGCTGCTTCCAGACTTGAGATGCCACCAAGAGCTGCAAGGATGAGCTTGGGCACCGCCCGCCCCGCGAGGCTCTCGTTTCTGCTGGGGCCCCACGGCCCGGACACAGGTGGGGAAGGGGTCTGGGCCAGACACACGTGCGGTGCTGGGCGCCCCTCTGCCCTCCTCTTTGCTTTCCACCCCAGTCCAGCTCCCACACACAGGGCTGCACCCCTTGCCTGTGGCATTTATGGCTTCTCACATCTAGTTCCAATGTTCTCCTTCTAAGCTTTCCTGACCTGAAGCTGTTATAATTACTTTACATGCTAAAATCCTCTTAAACTTATTAACCCACCTTCCCAGTTTCCCCTTTCTCTCCCAGCTGAGGGGAGAAGCAACTGCATGGTGGGGCGGGGTGCAGTGGAGGGGGGCAGGAAGCCCAGCCCGCCTTGGGCAGCCGCTTCATCTCTCTGTCTCAGTCTCCCCGTCTGTGGAAGGGGCAGGTGACGGCTCCTACGTGTAGGGCTCTGCTGGAGTGCTCAGAGCACGTCTGCAAGGAAACTGGCAGCTGTTAGTTACTAACCTTCTGGACAGTCAGTCCTGGCAAGTTTACCTGTTTGATTTCCAAGGGCCCTGCTGGTGCTTCTGCCTTTGCAGAGCCACACACTTGCCACCAGGGGGCCGGGCCTGGGCAGGAGTGGAACACCTTCCCACCGCTCTGTGCTGAGTTTCACCCCCAGCCAGGCCAGGCAGAACCGTCTGCGGGGGTGGTGTGGGCAGACTGGTCCCCCGCGCTGGGGCATTGGCATGGGCCCAGGTCAGCGTGGACAGATGGATGCAGGAGGCAGAAGTAAGACACTCCCCCTGGCCCCCAACACAGCACTCTCAGCTGCCACTCAGCACTCTCAGATCCCGGCTCCCAGTGGCCCCAGAGTCCACATGGGGCCAGGCAGGGCTCCACTACATCCTCTCTGGGACCGGGCGGGGAAGGGAGGGCCAGGTCTAGCCAAGGAGCCACTAGACCCAGGAAAAAGCGTTTGCACAAGCGATCGGTGACCCAGCTTCCCAGGCCTCATGCTGAGTCAGCAGAGGGGTCTGCCCACGGCTGCCCCGGCTTTAGCCTGCACGTGCAATGGGGTTTTGGTCCCCTCCCTGAGGTGGCCCACTCCTAGGGGGCTTTGGGAAGAGGAGCTAGGGGTGGGGTGGTCAGGCTTCCTCCCAGCCTCCTCTAGGGAGGGGCTCACACAGACTGGGCGAGGCACTTGGTCGCTCCCTGGGCTGAGTACTCCACCTGCCGCTCCTTTGGGCGCGGTCCTTCTCCTTGGTGGCCCTCTGCGAAGTCCGACCCAGACCTAGCTAAAGACTTCCTGCGCTGGCTTCCCCAGAGCATCCAGGTCCCTGATGTCTGGGGGTCTCAGAGGGAAGCTCTCAGGAAAGAATTTCCAGCACAGGTCCCTTTAGCGGCCAAGGGCTTCTGAGTTCCAGGGACAACCCCCACGGGTTGTGGGGTGTGGGCTGGGACGACTGGAAGGCGCTCTTACGGCCCTCGGCTCCTCTGTGGACAGACCCCAGCTTCCGCAACCTGGAGGGGTGGAGCTCACCTGGAGTGGGTACCCTTTAAATGATAAGCTTTCTTGGGTCCCTGGGCTTTCCTGGTGGCTCAAAAGGTAAAGAGTCTGCCTGCAATGCGGGAGACCCAGGTTTCATCCCTGGGTCAGAAAGATCCCCTGGAGAAGGACATGGCAACCTACTCCAGTATTCTTGGTCTGGAGAATCCCAAGGACAGAGGAGCCTGGGGGGCTACAGTCTGTGGGGTCGTAAAGAGTCGGACACGACTGAGCGACTCTCTGTCTTTCTGCGTCCCTGGGGGTCTCGAGGCCCAGCGCGACTTGGGGGCAGCTGAGAGTCGCTCCTAGGGATGAGGCAGGAGCGCTCCAGCAGGTGCAGAGCTCCCGCCCTCCCCGCGGGCAGGGTCAGAGTCGAGGGGCCGCGAAACCCCCGGGCCGGGACCCTGTTGCAATCGCCCGCGGCCGGGGCGAGGGAACACCCGCTGCGCGCAGAGGGAGCACGACCCCCGACCCTTCTGCTGCGATCCCGCCTCCCGTCCTCGGCCTCCCCAGCCTCCCGAAAGCCGCCCTCCCCTCCTCTCCGGCCGGCCCAGCTCGCCCTCGCCCGGTGCAGCCCCGAGCGTCCCGAGAGGGCGTCTCTCCCGCCCGCGCTCCCGCCCCCGCGTGTCCGATGGGCTTGGATGAATCCTTTCGGGCACCCGGCAAGAGTTCACTCCGTAAAAGGGCGCCCTCCGCCAGGGTTGCTTAGGGATGGAGGCCAGGCTTCGGGTGGCTGCGGCTCAGAACCCTTCCCTCCTGGCCCCAAAATAGCCCGGGGATCAGCTCTCAAGCTCCACCCAAATATAGCCTGATCTGTCCCGACCCACGTTCTGCGCAGGGGCCCTCGGGGGCCTCTTCAGGCCGAGCTAGTCCCTCCTCTGCCAGGGCTGCCTGGAACGAGGGCACAGCCCAGGGGCTCAGGCCTGCCTCCCTCTGCCTTCCAGCCCTCTCCGCCCCAGGCAGCCCTCCTGGAGCCCGGGAGAGCCTGCTTCCTGGAACCGGGCCCCACCCCCGGGTCCCGATCGCCCCTCCCCCTCCAGCACACTTATAAGGCAGAGGGGCCAAAGGGCCCTTTCAAATCAGTGTTCCTGGGCCAACACTGTGCCCACGTCCCAGTCCTTGGATGAGGAGAGGCTTATCTGCCTCGTCAAAGTCAGAAGCCTTGGGAGGTGTAGTCCCACATCAGCCTTTAGGAAACCAGATCACAAACGGGAAGCAGACCTCAGGGTGACTGGGGGGGGTCAAGAGTCCTCTAGCAGACAGTCCTGGGTGTGGCTGGGGGGTCGGGGAGGGCAGAGGGTGGGTGAGGGGTGCCGGGGGAGAGGGTGGGGCTATGCTGCTGCTCAGCGCTTTGCCCTCCCTGACTTTAGAGCAGACACCAGAGTGTGGCCAGGAGTATAAGGGCCAGGGCCAGGGCCGCAGGAGTGGCAAGGCCGGCGCTGTTACAGAGGTCATACTGGCAGCAGGAGGTAGTGGATGCGTGCTTGGAGTAGCCGTCGTACACAGTCTCGAAGCAGCTGGGCACACAGGACTTGCTCACCTTCATCCTGGTCGGGGTGTAGTCTGCAGAGGGGGCAGGCCAGGACCCTGAGAGGGCCAACCCGAGCATACAGGGCCATGAGGCCAGGTTCCCCTCCGCCCAGGGCTCCCAGAAAGGATCCTGGAGCAGGTGGGAGCTTCCCTCCTCAGCCTCCCCCACTCCACCCCCTGGCCCTCCCCAGTGCTCCCCAGAGAGGGCTGGGGGAGCCTCCCAGGAACTCACACGTGCGCGTCGTCATGCAGTAGGAGACCATGGCCGGGCAGCGCATGGGGTTGAAGCAGTTCTCCCCATTGTAGGCGCACACATGGCAGTCCAGAGCCTGGGCTGGGGCCGGGGAGGGCCGCAGGGAGAGGGGGTCAGAGAACAGGGAGAGGCCCCTCATCCAGCCCACCAGCCCCCAGGTCCCATCACCTTCCCCAGGAAGAGCTGGAAGAAGAGGTGGTCACTGGGATTTCTGCCACCATCCCCCCAACTCAGCCTAGATGACTCCTAAGGTGGGTCTGTCCATCCCTCTGTTCTCTGTCCATCTTACCCACAGGGAGGCCCACCAGGGCCACCAGGAACAGGGCGAGCAGGGGCGTCATGGCCGGGGGCCGAAGGCAGAGTGGTAGCAGGGGTGTGGAGAGCAGTTGGTCCTTGATTCAACTCAGGCCAGGGCTGGGGCAGGGCACAGAGCAGGTGGGACAACCCCCTGCCCTCCTGGAGCTCCTGGTCAACTGGAGGCGCTGTATTCCTGCACAGAAGGGAACGAGGACGGGAGGTCATAGCAGGGCCTGAGGGACCCACGGGGGCTTGGGCAGAGGGGCCACCCAGCTCAGCCTGGAAGGCTTCCTGGAGGAGGAGACACGAATGAGATGAGAAGGAAGCAGGGGGACACTCCAACGAGAAATACCAGTGCCTGCAAAAGGCCAAGACCTGTGCACACCAGAGGAGGCAGTGCCACAGCTAGGGTGGGGTGCCAAGCGAAGGCTGGAGGGGAAAGCTTGAATGCTAGGCCAGAACCCACACCCTCCCTGGGCATGGTTGATGCAGGGGCCCTGGGGAACTTGGCACCCAGACCTCTCCCACCCAGGACCCTGAGTACAAGGGAGCCCTTGGGCCCTGGGCAGTGGGTCTATCCTCACTACTCCCCTCCCCTTTGCCCCTGGTGTGTCCTTGCATGGACCTCCAATTTCAGGGCCCAGCCTGGGGCCCCTCTCTAGGGAGACTTCCGGAGCCCTTAGCCCCTGCGGTGCTCGTGGCACTGGTGGGCTGCAGCTCTGTCCACCTGCAGGGGACACACTTTGAAAGGACTGCAGGGGAGCCAGGGCAGGACAAGAACTTCCCAGCCGGATCTGCTGTTTGGAGCGGATATGCCCCCTCTCCAGATAGGCTCTGGGCGAATCCAACTACGACTTCCCTCCCTGCGCGGGGACAGTCCAGCCCCGCCTCTGCGCCAAGGGGGGCTAAATCAGGCTCTCCCCTTCCAGAGAACAACAAACCCGTCTTCCATGACGCATTTTCCGGGCGTGCCCCTCCGGGTATCGAAGGTCTGAGTAAGACCCGGCCTGCAGCGCCAGCTCTTCCCCACCCCCTCCCGGGGAGCCCCGCCCCCGAGACTGCGGTCCCAAGTTGGGGGATGACCTCAACCATAACCTTCATTCACCACGCCGAGGCCCCGCTGCGCCTGGGACTCACCTGCGGCCGCACTCCAGCCCCTGCAACTCGGGTCTGACAGCGCGGCCGTCCCACCGTCCCTCCGTGCGCCCCGCAGTAAGCACGCCGCGTCGCCGCCCCCGCGGCAGAGCCGCCCGTCGCCGGTGACCTCACTGCAGGCCCCGCCCCGCCCCGCCCGCGGGCTCGTCCCTCCTGCGGGGCTGGGACCCCCGGCAACAGTCCTGGGTGCCCAGGCGTTTAGGCCCCGCGGGGACACCCACGCGACGCTCAGACGCACGCGCACCGCGGGACGCGTCTGGCCCTGCCTCGTCTCTCTGCTTCCAGCAGCCGCAGCCGCGCCCTCACCCCGTGTTACAAAGTCAGTCCCGCACCCCAGCAGCCTGCTGCGCCCCCTCCTTCCTTCCACTCAGTTTAACAGGGAGGGGTGCGGGTGGAGTGGAGCCGACTTCTGGACCGGGCTTCTGGATCCCCAACCTGGCCCTCTACCTGCGGTGTGACCTCCGCAAGCCACCCAGTATCTCTGGGCCTCCTCCCCACACCCGGTCCCACCCATCAAGGGTTAAAGCAAGTCTTGAAAGGGGTCCACTGTTTCATAACTCCCTTAAACATTAATAAGTTTAAGCAAAATTTAAGATTTTCATGGACCCTGAATTTTTTTTTCTAATGTGAGACACGAATACATTTCCTTTGACCCTAAATTTTATTTTTCTTTCAAAGCTGAGCCATTTTGGGGGCCCTAGGCGCTGAGCCTCCAAAGTGAGGTGGGCACTCTCTCTGGATAGACTGGGATGGTTGCCAAATAGTCACTGAGATGCCACAGGTGCCAGGTGTTGGGGATAAAACTGACAAACATTCCCAAATATTCTTGACATCATGAAGCTGACAATCTAATGAGGCATAAAATAAACACAAGGGTGTGGAACGCTGTGTGTGTTGTGGCCTTCATCCTCAGATAATGATGAATTAGGGGTGTTGCCAAAACTCAGCCTCTGTTCACTGCTGCCAAATAGAAATGCAGAGACAGAGTTTTGGGTGAAGTAGAAAAGAGGAGCTTTTATTGCTTTGCCAGGCAAAGGGGGCCACAGTGGGCTAGTGCCTGCAAGACTGTCTGGCCCACCCCGGAGGGAGTGGCGAGGAGTTTATAGTGTTCAAGGAGCATGATCAACTCGTGGACGAGTCTTGGATTGGCTGGTGTCAAGGTGGAGTTTCAAGCATCATCAACCTTCTAGTTTCAGCCAGTCTAGGGTCTATGTCCTTGCGGTCAGCAGTTTTCATCTAGGCGGGGGTGGGGGGTGTCTGCTTCCTGTAAAACAAGTTAGGAATGTGTGTCAGGCTTTCATGTAGATCTTTTGGGGAGCTGGGAGTTTGGTAATTCTGCTATGGGGCGGAATTACAGTCTAAATTGTTACCAGTTCCCCAGCCCAATAGCTATTCTTTGTTTCTACGTTTTCACATTTCCCAGTTATTGACTCCTGAGTCAGAATTTTCCTTCCAAAGACAAGGATGCAGGGTCTTGTAGATGGTTTCAAGTCCCGCCTTTTCCTTGGTAGTCCTCAATCTTGAGGAGGAACAGCTGTAGAACACGAAAGGGAAGAAAGTCCTAGACTGAGAGGCTAATCGTAAACTTGGCAGAGGACCTTAGTTTCGGTTCTGTTTCTATTTCACTTTTCCTCAGCTCTTTAGTGAACAGGATGACAACTTTCTGGTCACATCCTGCTGAAGTGGTCCTGCCTAATCTGGGGAATGGACGCAGAGTTGGAGATAATCTCGAGTTCCAAGATTAACGTCGATATTTGGTATGAAGAAAATATTGTCTCTCTTTGATTGCTTTGCTCTAGCACCTGGACAACCATTTGAAAATTATTAGACATACTGCAATGAAGATAATGGTTAAAACACACCTTTGTAGTCTTTTTCAGAGAAGTCTTCCTGCTTTTTGACGGCAAGCAGGAAAAATAAGTTTTTTACATATATTCAGTAACCAAGCAGTCTTCTGCTGGGAGGCTGTAGGTTGAGTTGTCGCATTTGCTCCTGCTTTTGTTGTTCAGTTACTCAGTCATGTCCAGCTCTTTGGACTCCATGGACTGCAGCACGTCAGGCTTCTCTGTCCTTCACCATCTCCCTGAGCTTGCTCAAGCTCATGTCCACTGAGTCAGTGATGCCATTCAACCATCTCGTCCTCTGTCGCCCTCTTCTCCTCCTGCCCTCAATCTTTTCCAGCTTCAGGGTCTTTTCCAATCAGTCGCCTCTGCATCAGGTCACCAAAATATTGGAACTTCAGCTTCAACATCAGTCCTTCCAATGAATATTCAGGGTTGATTTCCTTTAGGGTTGACTGGTTTGATCTCTTTGCTGTCCAAGGGACTCTCAAGAGTCTTCTCCAGCACCACAGTTCAAAAACTATTGTTTTAAAACTAGGATAAAGATTTCATAGTTACAAGAAGACCTCAAGACCATAATGTTGCAATTGGCAGCTGCTAGTAGATACTGTTTTAAAAGTGGCTGATGGTGTCCTCAAGTCTGACCAAATTTAGAGAACTTAAGTTTTCAGTAATATAGAAACATGTCTGAACCCATATCCACACTGACAATCTAGTTCCACTTTGGATGTCTGAACCACAGTTACTCCATTCTGATTTTTTAACGTAATTTTTAATGGCTAAAGCAGATGTACAATGCATGTTTAATAGGCCACAAACAGGCTATTTTGGTTAGCCTAAAGTTCAAAACAATCATGTATAAGCCAGAATGATTTCCCATACTTCAATATGCAAACATTTCTTCCATCACTTTCCCCTTTTGATTGCAAATCTTTGCATAAATGGCATTGGCCATCAATATATTTTTCCAGTGTCGCCAGAGTGACACAGTTATGTGCTCTGGGTCCATTTATTTCCTTCAGTGCTAGACCTGTTTGTTTACATATTTGCCTAGTTGTCCATGTTGGGGGGAAAACTAATCAGATATCGTGAACCGGCTCAGAGATATGTGAATGGGGAAATGCTTTGTAGGCAATACATTTTATCATTTATCCCCAATTGTCACACAAGCATTGCATATGAGCTTTAAGCAGGGCACTTGAAACAAGCAGTAATACGTGTCTGTGACAGCTTCACCAGAGAATTTTCTTTTTTAATCTTGAACACTGGGGTCAAAAGCATGGTTAAAAGTGAAACAATACCTTTCCATTTTGCTGGGAAGACAAACATTGGGTGGACAGTGCAGTTGGATTAGCTGGGTGGCTCTCACAGGCCTGATCCAGGTTGAAAAGCAGCTGTCTGCCACTGTTGTTGTCTTCTTCTCGTCTTAATAAGGGTGCTATTTGGGGTCAACAGTCTTTTCTATGGACAGTCCAATGCACAGGCCTTTCTCAAGTGGGAAATATGAATTCAAGAGTCAGTCCCCTTCAGTGCTGCTGCACGGGTACTAGTTAAGAGTACCTGGTATGGGCACTTTTATTTAGTTTGGAGACAGTCCTTTAAAAGATGCCTTTTCCAGCGTCCGTCATCTTTTAGTTGTAACTCACAGGGCATCTGATCTTCATCTGAAGGTAGATTATTGTGACTGGCTTCAGAAACAAGCTTAGAATATTCTTCTACTAATTCTATTAAATTTTATAATAGCCAAACAGAGCAACAAGGAGTCATCTTGGACATAGCAAAGCCTCAGTAAATACAAAACTTCAATATCCACAAAGGTATACTATTGAAACAAAGTTTTTCTCTCTAGATTATCCTCATTTTTATTAAATCCAGACAAATCAAGCCTGATTTGTTCCAAATAAGTCTGTTTTCAATAAACATGGCCTGCTTATTCATATAAATGTAATTGTTCATATAGGCTCTTTTATGCCTTCAGATTTTACCTGTGCTTCTCTGGTGGCTCAGATGATAAAGAATCTGCCTGCAATGCAGGAGAATTGGGTTTGATCCCTGGGTTGGGAAGATCCCCTGGAGAAGGAATGGCTACCCACTGCTGTATTCTTGCCTGGAGAATTTCATGGATGAGGAACCTGAAGGGCTATAGTCCATGGGGTTGCAAAGAGTCAGACGCAGCTGAGCGACTAACACACACATCTCTTTTTTTGTTACCCAGAATATCTGACTCATGTGAAAAGACCCTGATGCTGGGAAAGATTGAGGGCAGGAAGAGAAGGGGACGACAGAGGATGAGGTGGTTGGATGGCATCACCGACACAATGGACATGGTTTGGGTGGACTCCAGGATGGACAGGGAGGCCTGGCGTGCTGCAGTTCATGGGGTCGCAAAGAGTCAGGCACAACTGAGCGACTGAACTGAACTGAACTGAATATCTAGATTCTTGTATATGTCAAGGGACAGTCTTTTTCATTCACTTGATAAAGTTGCTTAGACCTCAAGGGTCTCCAGTTTTTGAAGAAATCAGGCAGAGAGAAAATAAAAATATTTTAATTTTATCCACAGGTGTATATTACCAAATTGTTATAAATCAAAAGTCGCTTGAGGAAAAGGGTTTTTCTATATCTGAAAAACAAAGATTAGAGGCCATTAGTATGTTAGACAAGTCATAAAAATTATAATCAGATTTAGCTGTTCATTGAATCCCATATAATTCATCTTTGTTCTGTTTGAGTCCAGTTTTCCCATTAGTGTCATTGACCATGCCTAATGATTGAAGATCGTAGTGACAGGGATACTTTCAAGACGTTTGTAAATTTTTTCTTAAGGTTTCTATGATTTTTTCCAGTTAAGTGGGTGTCTTGATCACTGGAGATTGTAGAAATTATATTCCAGATAAGAAACGTATTTTCTAACCTTTTATTTTTCATTGTGAGGACATCAGCCCTGAAACCAGGGAAGGCTTTAACCCTTCAGAAAGAAAACGAGGTTGTCAGGGAGCTGGGAAAAAGCCAAGCAGCTGTCTTGGATTTCCCACACCCTTGACTTTTAAAAAATTTATAGTTATTGTTTATTCATTTTAAATTCCCTGATTTAGGAGTAGACTGTTGTCGTGTTTTAAGGATATCAGGATAACAAAAGTCTGACAACAAGGGATTAATTTTTTGTAGACACAGAATGAGCTTTATCTATGTGTGCCATAATCTTCATAGATCATTGTGAAATAATACTCATTTACCTTATCAAAGTAACAGAAGATTTTAAAAACAAATATAAATCACTTGAAGGCAAAGAAATTTATATAGCCTGTTGTTAAAAGCTGCATTCCAAGAAAACTTTGTTCTCCTAACAGAGAGAGAAAGCCAGATTCCAGTCTGGTACCAGCTCATTGTTAATAACAAAATTTGTTCATCTAGTTAATTTTAGTTTAATCTTAGAAAGACCCTTCAATAAATCTTGAAGAGGTAGTATTTTTGTAAAGGCATCAGAGTGAAACTATAGATTTCTATAATGAAAAAAGGCTCAAGAAGACATGTATAAAACCTGATTACAATGAAACTGACAAGGCAACTTGGTTACTACTGTGACATGTGATTAAGATAGTAACTAGAATTATGACTGATAACATTTTACCAATACATATCAAATCTTTATGAATTCTATGTAATTTCTAGATTATCTCCATTAGTAACATTTACCATACAATTCACCTGAGAAGATTTATTACTTATTTGACAGTACTTCCCATGTACATTTAACATACCAAATTAACCTAATTAATTTAATATCTTTCTTTGGGATGCCTCAAAAGTCCTCTGAAGTACCCCAAAGTTAGTTAGAGATCAAAAGAAGTTCATCAGAATTTGCTTTTAGGAAGTTCCATCAAAAAATATTAGAGAGTTTAGAACATTCAGTCAGATCGATTCATAAGTCACTGTGAAAAAATAGTTATTCTTGCAGCCAGAGTAACAATAAAAGAGATTGGATCAAGATGGCAGAGCAGAAGGACGTTTGATAATCTTCTCTTGAAAGAGAACCAAAGTCACAAATAACTGTTAAACAATCATTGATCAGAGGATTCTGGAATCCATCAGAAAAAGATACCCACGTCCAAGCACTCAGAATAAGCCATAATGAGATGGTAGTGAGTGAGTGAGTGAAGTCGCTCAGTCGTGTCCAACTCTTTGCGAACCCATGGACTGTAGCATACCAGGCTTCTCTGTCCATGGGATTTTCCAGGCAAGGGTACCGGAGTGGGTTGCCATTTCTTTCTCCAGAGGATCTTCCCAACACAGCAGTTGAACCTGGGTCTCCCACATTGCAGGCAGACGCTTTACCGTCTGAGCCACCAGGGAAGCCATAATGAGATGGTAGGAGGGGCACAATCACGATTAGATCAAATCCCACACCCGCCAGATGGGCACCCGACAAATGGGAGAACAACACCAAAGAAGTTCTTGGACAGTTATGAAGGTTCTGAGCCCCGCATCAGGCTTCCCACCCTGGGGATCCAGCAAAGGGACTAGCAATCCCCAGGGAATCTGAGCATGAAGTCCAGTGGGATTTAATTGCAGGATTTCCACAGGACTGGGGAAAACAGAGACTCCACTCTTGCAGGGCACAGGCAAAACCTTGTGTGCACCAGGAACCAGGGGAAAGGAGCAGTGACCCCACAGGAGACTGAGCCAAACTTACCTGTGAGTGTTGGAGGGTCTCCTGCAGAGGTGAGGGTCAGCATTGGCTTGCCACAGGAACAGGGACACCAGCAGCAGCAGTCCCGTGAGGTGACCCTTGGTGTGAGCCCTCTTGGAGATCGCCATTTGCCCTACCGTAGAGCCTGTGGACTCCAGGGCTGAGTCCCCTCAGGCCAAACAACATGGAAGGAGCCCAGCCCATCAGTAGACAATTGGATTTAAGTTTTACTGATTATGGTTTGCCCACCAGCTATGTAGTCGCTCAGTGTCCGACTCTTTGCAACCCCATGGACTGTAGCCTACCAGGCTCCTCTGTCCATGGGATTTTCCAGGCAATAGTACTGGAGTGGATTGCCATTTCCTTCTCCACTGCCCACCAGAGGGAGACCCAATTTTCTCTGCCACCAGTTCCTCCGATCAGGAAGCTTGCCTTTTAGCCTTATCCACCAGAGGGCAGACGAACTACAAGAAGCAAGCAAGCAAGAAGTACTATAATTTCGCAGCCTCCAAAATGGAAAACCACAGTCACAGAAAACTAATCAGAATGAAAAAGCATAGGATTGTCTTCCAGATGAAAGAACAAGATAAATCCCCAGAGAAAAACCCAAATGAAGTGGAGATAGGCAATCTTCTGAGAGGGTGACAGGCAGGAAGGCCAGGGGTCTCCAAGGAGGAAAGAGCCTGCAAGTGTCAGACATTTTTTATCTCTCTCTTAAGCAGCAAGAGGAAACAAACTAGTTTTATATATTTTTCCCTTCTCTGTACAAATTTAAAGAGGTTTCTCTTAAAATTCTGTGTTGCCATAATGACACCTGGTACCACCTGAACTTCAGTTCAGTTCAGTTCAGTTCAGTCGCTCAGTCGTGTCCGACTCTCCGCGACCCCATGAATCACAGCACGCCAGGCCTCCCTGTCCATCACCAACTCCCGGAGTACACTCAAACTCATGTCCACCTGAACTTAACTTGTCTTAAATCTTGAGATAACCAATGCATTTTTCTTATGGAAATATTTGTCTTAAGCTATGTTAGTGTACTTTGCATTTACCCTAAATTCTGTCTTCAAGTCGGTTCTGAGCTCCTCAAGTCAGTTCCACCTAAAGGCTCAGAACCTACTTGACAAACTAGTTTGTTACACTCATACATTGTTCTCCTAATCTATGTTAATGAAACTATATATCTGTATGGAAATCTTCCTTTCTTCAAGATTCATGTCAATTGTTTCATATGCCTGGATGACTCACCTGGTGCCAACCTTATCTCAATGCGTGTTGTGGGTGAGGGGCCTGGTGCCATTCTCTGAGTTTTGAGACATTTCCTTTCTCTAATTAGCAGACTGCTAGTAGCTATGTAACATCCAGCTAAAGACTAGCAGGGGGGCACTCTTTCTGCTCCCTTCTGACGTCTATGTCAGAAGCTTTCCCTATCTCTTAAAAGCTCTGAGAGATCAAGCCTTGTCACTGGCCCCGGATTGAATTCTTTTCCTCCAGAGGCCAAGAATCCCGGTGTCTTTCATGGTTCAGCGACAACCTTTCACTTCCAGAAAAATAATTCAGCATAACGACAGTGAAGATGACCCAGGAGCTCAGGAAAAGAATGCAGAAGATGCAAGAAATGTTTACGAAAAACCTGGAAGAACTAAAGAACAAACAACAGAGATGAACAATGCCCTAGAAGGAATCAATAGCAGAATAACAAGGGCAGAAGAATGGATAAGTGCCCTGGAAGACAGAATGGTGAAATCACTAAAGCAAAACAGAAAAAGACTAAAAAGAAATGAAAACAGTAGAAGAGACCTCTGGAACTACATTAAATGCACCAACATTTCATATTATAGGGGTCCTAGAAGGAGAAGAGAGAGAAAGAGAAAGGACCCGAGAAAATATCTGAAGAGATAATAGCTGAAAAGGTCCCTAACATGGGAAAGAAAATAGTCAACCAAGTCCAGGAAGTGCAGAGTCCCAGGCAGGATAAACCCAAGGAGGAACACACCAAGACACACAGTAATCAAACTGACAAAAATTAAAGACAGATTAAATATTAGCAAGAGTTCCCAGAGCTCACACAAGGTTGGAGGACAAACATTGTGTCGACTGAAAAGCAAAACAAAACCCTGCACAACTTAAAAGCTATGCATTAATGTTTTATTTGGGGACCCTACTAAGGACTACTGGGGTTTCCCTGGTTGCTCAAAAGGTCAAGAATCCACCTGCAATGCAGAAGACCCAGGTTCAATCCGTGGGTCAGGAAGATAACCCTGGAAAAGGGAATGGCAACCCACTCCAGTATTCTTGCCTGGAGAATTCCATGGACAGAGGAGACTGGCAGGCTATAGTCCATGGGATACCAAAGAGCTGGACACAACTGAGTGACTAACACCTCCGCTTTAGTTATCTAGGGCCAGTATTCTGTTTTCCTCCACCCTGAATTCCCCTCAGGGAAACTATCAAACCCATGGAACCCAGAAGTTCAATGAACTTCAAGCACAAGAAATTGAAGAAAACTACACCAAAGCACATTGTGTGATTAACTGCTTAAAACCAGTGGTAAAGAGAAAACACTAGAAGCAGACATTACATGATGCACAGAGGATTGAGGACAGGGCTGCCAGCAATTTCTTATCAGAAACAGTGAAGCCAAGGCAGTGAAGCAATATTTGAAATACCAAAGCACAAAAGCAAGACAAGCAACTTGGAGTTACATGCCCAGTGAAAACATCTCTGAAAAGTGAAGGGGAAATAAAGTTTTCAGACATGCAAAAGCAGAAAGAATTCCTTTCTAAAATCAAAAAAAAAAAAAAAAGAGAGAGAGAGAGAAAAGACAGAGGAAGAAAAGAAAAATCAAAGAGCTCTGCTTAATAAAGTAACAAAGGAGATAAAATGGAATCACAAAAGATTAATCTGTTCACAGAAGAGAAGGCAGAAAAAGAGGGGAAAGGAAAAAAGAACAGGTGGACAGAGAACAGGGAAGGCAGGATGAAAACCTTAAACCCATGACACCTACATTCACACTGAACGGTCCAAACACGAGGTCACTAATTTAGCTGCTGGAGACACAGACACCGGCCGGCGGCTGCTGTCCAGCAGTTCTGGAAGGCTACCCTGCCCTTCACTGCCGCCCTCACTCACAGACCCTGCTCCCGCCTGGGGGCAATCGGCGCTCCCAGGAATTGGAATGTACCTCCCACGTCTCAGCTCCTCCTGGGCCCCGAGGCCTGGGGTGTCCCTTGAGGGATGTCCCCTCTGCGGAGCCTTTCCTGATCCCACGTGGCGACAACCTCCTCCTCCGTTGGGAACTTTGCCGGCTGCCCCGGGCTTCCGAGGGGCGGGGGTGGGGGTCCCCAGTGGAATCACCCTCCCTTCCCTCCAGGTGAACGTCCCTGTCCCCACTCCCCACCTCTTGATCCGAAGCCCAGCCACACGGGCAGC
Source organism: Moschus berezovskii (assembly GCF_049115385.1). NCBI lineage: Eukaryota > Metazoa > Chordata > Mammalia > Artiodactyla > Moschidae > Moschus > Moschus berezovskii. Next base: position 82,213,327 of record NC_142475.1, read on the forward strand.
CTGCCGTGGCACTGAGGACAAAGCACATCCCTCGCCCGGCGCGCCGCAGTCCCTCTGCCCGACCTCCGTGGCCCGCGTGTCTGACCCGTTCTTTTCACTCCCTGCTGCGGGTTCCCGGGCGCCCAGGGCCTCTAGTGGGCTCCGAGTTAGGGGCAAGGCACCCCCCTTTGGCAGCTCCTCCCGAGGACCGGCTCCCGCGTGTGGCCACCGGGAGGCGCGCTGGTCCTCGGAATATTCCCGGCGCAGCAGGAGCGGCGGCCGGATCGCAGGCCCTGCGAGGGCGGAGAGGGAGAGGCCAGCTGCGGCCGGCGCCGGGACCTTGGACCTCCGACACAGCGGCGCGCTGGCTTCCCCGGGCGCGCGCCGCTGGCACGCGTAGGGCTCCCAAGCTCCGGGAGCGGAAGGGTCTTGCTCAAGGCCACCTGGTAGGACAAAACGGGACCCTAGCGACCCTGGACCGGCGGGGCTTGGACGTGGGCGGTGGGTAAGGGCTGGCAGAGTGGGCGGGGTGTTCCACTGGGTGGTCTCAGGCAGTCAGTTGGAGAGCTCGGCCTGCCCATCACGGCTGCACCCACCAGCTTCTGTGCCCTGCTTCTGCTCAGGCCTCCCCCAGGAGGGCCTTCCTTGTCTGGGGCTACAGAGGAGGGGCCTGGGGAGGGTCATGTCCCCTCCAGCAAGGCGGGATGACGGCGGCACTTCGGGCCTAGTGCATGCTGCCCAAACTGGTTCTGGGTGACAAGCCTTGGGACTTGGGGGCCTGTGTGTGCGGATGTCCGCCGCCCCCCATCCCTACACCCCGGAATAGCATCCACACGTCCACACTGGTTTTCAGTCATTTATTCGAACGCTGGGCTTTGAATAGAAAAATAAACAGAAAGCAAACTGAATGAAGATGAGGGAGCTCTCAGGAGGGAGCGGAAGGCCTCCTGTCCCCTCCCCTACCCCGCGGCTCCGCGAGGGAGGCGCGGTCTCTTGTGCCGGGGCGGCTCCAAGCCTTCAGCTCTTCCGGCCCCTCCGCCGTCTGCCTGGCCCCAGACCTTCTGTGGAGCCCCCAGCCCCGAGTGTCTGAGCCTCCATCCTGGCCAGGGAGAGGAGGGGGTGGGGCCCCAATTCTGGGGGTCACAGGACAGGGGCCCAGAGGAGGGCAAGGAGGCCACAGGCCAGCGCCAGGCCGAGGGTGGCACTGGTGTGGGTGGGCGCCGCGCTCTGCAGACCCTCGTTGCACAGGTCGCCCTTGCAGCACAGAGTGGTCTCCTGGCCCTTGCTGACCTGGCCCTGCTGGCTGTTCGTGGGCGTGCACCATACGGAGCAGTTCTTCTCCACCAGGTTCCCAGACAGAGGCTCCACTGGGGATGGGTGGGAGAGGTCAGGCCAGGTGTCACCCCTGTCCCCCAGGGCCTCCCAAGCCCCAGCTGCCATCACCACAAGAACCAGCCCATCACTGAGATCCCTTCCACAGGCCTCCCCAGGGATGATCTTCGAGCCCTGGGGTGCCCCACAGGGCCTCCTTCCCTCCCCTAGGTCGCTCACCCCTGATTACAGTCTTGCAGAAGCTGGAGCTGGCTGAGCAGATCTGCGGTTTCTTGCAGTTGCTGGAGCTGGTGCACACGTGGCAGTGGAGTGCCTGGGCTGGGGTGAGAGCCCAGGGCTTCAGCAGGCCCCAGGGAGCCCTCCCAGAGAGGCTAGGAAAGACCCCTGCTAGACAAAGCCCTCTGCCACCCCTGCCCTGGGCCAGTCCCTCTGTGGTCCCCGGGCCCTACCGGGGCTCACATCTTGCACACAACCCCGGGAGGCAGGAGGTAACATCCCTGTCCCTACCGGCTGGGGCCCTGGCGCCTCCCGCTCCCTGGAGGAGCTGTCCAGCATGGGTTGTCTCAGGACTGGCGAGGCGGCCAGTGCGGTTGCACTGAAGACCGTCCCCAGGGGCATCAGAGGCTCGGGGTGGAGCTGGCTGCTGGCCCCTCCCTGGGGACTGTCTCTCAGTGGGCAGTGGGCAGCCCACGATGAGGGCCTGAGGCTGAGTCGGCACCCTGGGGGCTGTCAGTTTGGCCATGCTGAGCCTGCAGGGAGATGGGTGACCCTGGGAGAGCCCGGGGTCCTGTGGGCGGGGGACGGGATTTAGGGCTGGCCTCTGGCCTCTGTCTTTCTCGGGGAGAAGCATAGCAAGACAACTACCAGCATTGCTCCCTCTCCGCGTGTCTGATCTGCTGGGCTGACTCTAAGATTCTCTGATTCTTGTTGTAAGTCTGTGATCCCACAAAGTTAAGTTGCGGGTTTCACTTTGTTCTAGCCCCCGCAAGCCAAGGGTTCTCCGTGCCTAGAGGGAAGCCACTCCAGGCTTCCAGGGCCTGGCTCCCCACTCCCCCAGCCCCCACCCAGCCCCTCACCTGGCCCAGCGGCCGCAGCCAAGGTGACAAGGAGCAGCAAGGCTGTCTTCATCTTGGGACGCCTCTGGGAGCACTGGCGCCCCCTCCCCCCTCTGGAGGCCTTATAGTTGGGGCAGGTGCTGGTGGGAAGGGCGGGGACCTGCCCCACCCTTCCCGGCCCACACCCTCCAGCCCAGCACACCCCTGCCCTGCCAGCTGCAGGGCTCTCTGCCCCTCTCCACCTCCTTCCCTCTCCCCCTCGGCGGGCTGTAGACAGAGGCCTCAGCTGGGTCTGCAGCTCACCCTGCTCTCACCCTCTGCCCAGCTCTGGTCGCTGTCTCCAACTCCCACCCTCAGATAGGGTCACAGAACCCCAGGTCTGTGCAGGAGTCCTGGGGGTGCTCAGTGGCATGCTCGGGCCAGGGTGGGAGGCAGGAGGAGGCCCTAGATTCTTGCGCTCCAGGGGCTCAGGGTTGCTAGTTCAACCACCAGGTCTCCTGAGAAAAAGACTCCAGCGTCGACTTAAAAAACAGTCACAACCTAATAGTTGAGAGTTATGTTTTATTCTGTGGGAATGTTTAGGACTTCAAGCCTGGAGGGCAGCATCTCTAGTGACCCTGAGAGAACTGCTCCAAGGAGCAGGGCAGAGAGGAGTCAGCTTATATAGGAGTGTGTAACACAAGGCGTGTAGTCTGAACATCCGAAGTATTTCTTGTGAATTAAAGAAAACCAGTTATCTCGAGTTAAGCATTTTAGGGTTTTCCTCTGTACGGAAAGGAGCTCAGCCACCTGGGCATCTTCAGTGCTCACTGCAGGGGAGCGGCTGCAGCCCAGTGGCTGCCCGGTGGCAGGCATCCTTCTCCTTCCGGTTGCCCCGGATGGCCGGGGCTGCTCTCGACTGTGATGTCCTTGTTTCTCACCTGGAGGCAAAGCGTTCACTAAGTTGTCTGGACCCGGGTGAACAGGGAAGGAGAAGCCCTCGGGGCAGGAGTGTGGATGCTGGATGTGCCTGCAGAGAGGTGGGCACCACAGCTGGGGGGGGGGGGCATGTGATCCAGTGGGACCGGGAGTTGCAGAGGAGGGAGTGGGCCGGGCTGCTGGGGAGGGGGCGGTGTGAAGCAAAGGACTCGGGCCCTCATTGTGACGGGTGTGTTCTGTGTCTGCTTTGGTCCTGAAAGGCAGCGTGCTCTTCCCGGCCAGGCCCAGGGGCCCGTCTGGTGCGGGGTTTGCCTGGGGGTGCCAGGCAGATCCCCACCAGCATCCCGCTCTCGCAGTGTTCACAGGAGGGACTCGGGCCTCTGGGAGGCTCCCGCCCCCTGCCCCTCTCCTCTGTCCACTCGCTGGCCTTGAAAGTGCACGTGAAGTCGCTCCGTCGTGTCTGACTCTTTTGCAGCCCTATGGACTGTAGCCCGCCAGGCTCCTCTGTCCATGATTTCCCAGGCAAGAATATTGGAAAGTGAAAGTTCCTCAGTCCATGTTGGACTCTTTGTGACCCCATGGACTGTAGCCCACCAGGCTCCTCTGTCCATGGGCTTCTCCAGGCAAGAATATTGCAGTGGGTTGCCGTCCCCTCCTCCAGGGGATCTTCCCAAACCAGGGATCGAATTCAGGTCTCCCACATTGCAGGCAGACTCATTACCGTCTGAGCCACAAGGGAATCCCTTGCTGGCCTTAGGACCCCACCACTTCTTTGTTGTGCCTGGAGAGCCTGCTGGGTTGTGTGGGTGAGATGCACAGAGGCAGGCCGTGAGGACCGCGGGTTTGGCTGGAGCATTGATGAAGGTCAGCCCTGGGCCCGTGCCAGCAGCGAACGTGCCAACGGAACTGCCCCTGAAGATCTGGGGGCAGAGCCTGCCGAAGGCTCCCTGGGGCACCGGCTCAGGCCTCTCCTCCTCTTGGCCCCCAGCGAGCAGATGGCTGAGCTGGCCCCTGCTCTTCCCTGCATGGTGGGGCCAAATCAGACCGCAGTGGGGAGCACGGAGCTGGGGCCCAAGCACCGCCTGCCCACACGGGGCCTGCAGGACCCTCCTGACGGTGGAGAGGGTGTCCCAGTGCCTTTCGGAACCCCAGGGCACAGGAGGGGGGCACCAGAGCCCATGAGGCAGCCCCACTCAGCCTGCTGAGCCTGAGAAGGCTGCCTGTCCTGTGGGCTGATCCCAGGGCTTGTTTGGGGGTATGGACTGAGAAGGTAGGCAACGTGGGGATCTCATGCCCTGATCCAGAGAGAGAAAGTCACCCCGCGCTCTGGGGCCTCCCCACAGGCAGGAGGCAGGGGCAGGCGGGAGGGGGCCCTGGAGGCCTGGGAAGCGGGTGCAGCGACAGGGCGAGGTCTGGCAGGGCTGGGGAACGCAGGAGGGGATGGGTGACTCACGCGGGCCTGGGGGGAACAGACACTGCTGGAAAAACAGGTTTAGGGGATTGGATTTCCTGTCAGCCCCGTGCTGCTGCACAGTAGCGGCTGGGAGTAGAAGTCTGGGCATGAGGCCTCTGGGCAGTGGGCTCCCCGCATGTGGGGCTGGGGTCCCTGTACCCCGGGCCCACCTCCGGGGCAGTGGCTGTGTGCCCTGGCAGCAGGGCTGCTCACTGGAGCAGAGGCGGTGTTGGATCCTGCTCTGTGGGGAGAAGGCCTTTGCCCTGGACAGGGCTCTCGCCTCTCCTGGGGGCTTCCTAGCAGAAACATCAGGCCCAGATACCCTTTACTTGTGGGAGAAAGTGGGAGATCCCAATGACAAGAGCTCTCAGAGGACTGGGAGTTACCAGGACAGTGTAGTCAGGAAGGGCTTCCTGTAGGCAGTGACCTGGCCACTTCAGTCTTGGAGGCAGGATTCAGGTGAGAGAGGAGCCCTGAAGTTGGTCTTTCATCCTCTTTCACTGGTAAAGAAATGAGGGGTCAGAGAGCTCGGGGTTGGCGCCAGGTCACCTGGGAGTGGGCAGAACTTGGCACTTCTCTCTACTATCGGTAGCCCTTTCTTCCCTTCCCTTCCTCCTCTCGTGCTGGAGAGAGCTGCTGCTTTCTGGGCCCCAGCCCTCCCGTCAGCCTGGGTCCCTGGCCTGACCGTACCAGCAGGCATGATAGCCAGGAGAGGCCTTGCAGGGGAACCACCCCCTCTACCCCCCGGCTCTGCTTGTTCCCTGGACTCAGGGGGCCAGGAAGCCAAGACAAGCCCTGCCCCTGCCTGCTCCTTGCCACCCTGCCCTCCTCCCCGGTCTCAGCCTGGGCACGGGACGGGACTGGGCTCAGGCCTCCTGGCCATCAAGACCACAGGGCAGGAGGGTGGCCCAGAGAGGGAAGGGCCCGGCTCAGCATGGCACAGCGGCCAACCCAGGCCTCCTGGAAGTGTAGCCCTGGGAAGGCCCCGAGGCCCATCCTGGGCTGAGGGTGGGCACCAGGGCGGGGGAGTCAGGCCCAGTCTGGGCCCCTTGAAACCTGGCACCGGAACAGGCTTCTTCAGCTTCAGGTCACTACAGGGACAGCGTCGCTCCAGCTGTACCCCCAGACTTCCCTCCACCTCAAGGTGCACAGTTCACCCTTTCCTTCGTCCCTTCAACAGCACTTTAGATGGACTCAGCACAGGCCAGGCACAGAGGGTGAAGGGGAGACCAAAACGGGGGAGCCAGGGTCTGGCCCTGGGCCCCCGACCAGCTGGGGAGGCGTAGGGGTGCGCCTGTGGTGCCCTGTGTGTACCGCGCGTGGGCATGGTGACCGGGGAGGCCAGGGGCCTGGGTGGCGTAGGGCAAGGGCACGCCAGCCAGGGAGCCAGGGCCTGGCTCAGAGGCTGTGCGCGGCCTACGGTCGGGCTCCGTCCCTATCTTCCTTCCTCTGCAGCTGGAGAGCTGTGACTTCCCCGTGAGTCAGGCCTCCGATGACGCGGCACCTCAGGCCTGCTCTGTTCCTGTAAGTCACACACCTGCCCACACTTTCGGGCCCCTCAGTGATGCACAGAGGCATGGGAGCAGAGCGGGCCTGGCCCCCTGGCCCGGGGCTCTTCCCTCGCCCAGGCCTCCCTGCTCCTCCCTCCTGGTCAAGGAGAATCATCTTGTCACCCAAGGCCACGGGCCAGCTACTTCCCAGGGCCTGAGGTGGTCCCCCACCCCCCATCCTAGCCCGACCCCAGGCCCACCAGCTGCCCTTCTCCAGGGGGGCTCCCCCCACTCTGAGTGAGGCTCCCAAGTGCCCTTACTGTCCTTGGGACGGGCTGAGGGGTGGGGCTCCAGGCCACCTCTGTCCCACTGTGCTGGCCTTGCCTGCCTGCAGGGCCCTTCTTTCCTGCTCTGCTAGATGGGAAATCCAAGGAGTAGCCACATGGGCAGCCTTCCCTGCCTTGGGGCGCAGCCTGTTGCCAGGAATTGACAGACAGGAGCCCTAGCTTTCTGAAGGCCAAGAGAGACAAACTCTCCCGAGCCCCTGCAGGACCCCTGCCCACACCAGCACCTAGGACCAGCCCCGGGCACCGCTCTGTGGAGCCCTGCATGGGCCCTGACTGTCAGCTCCTCTGGCTGCATCCCTGAGAGGACACCGGAGCTTTTGGATCTGGGTGATGAGGGCGAAGCCCTCAGGTGTGAGCTGTGTCCTTCTTGAAGGCCTGGGTAGAGGTTCTAGGGTCGTGAACGTGGGGCCCTTCTCACCTTCCTCCCTCACTCCACTGCCATCACTTGCTCCTAATACCCAGCCACCCAGCCACCCACCTATCTATCCATCATGCATGCATCCATCCATCCATCCATGGACCCACCCACCCATCCATCCCCCCACCACCCATTCACTCGTCTGCCTCTCCATCCGTGTAGCTACCTACCCTTTTATCCATGCATCTTCCATCTTCCATCCATCTATCCATCAATCTATCAGTGCATCCATCCATGTTTCCATCTCCCCGTCTATCTATGCAGTCATCTTTCTTCCATTCATCCATTAATCTGTCTGTCTGTCCATCCATCTACTCATCCAGGACTTCCCTGGCGACTCAGATGGTAAAGAATGTGCCTGCAATGCCAAAGACCTGGGTTTGAGCCCTAGGTTTGGAAGGTCCCCTGGGAAAGGGAATGGCCACCCACTCCAGTATTCTTGCCTGAAGACGTCCATGAACAGAGGAGCCTGGTGGCCTACAGTCCACGGGGTTGCAAAGACTTGGACATGACTGAGCGACTAACACACACACTCTCTCATCTGCCACTCCATGTATCCATGCATCCGTCTATCCGTCTGTCCATCCACCTACCCAACCACTCACACCACTCACGTGTGATCGTCACAGTGATGTTTCTCTATGTCCGCAGTGCTCTTCCCTTTCTCATTATGTACACGTCTAGTCATGCTCCAAGGCCACGGAGTGAGGCCTGATGGGGCTCTGAGAGCCTTAGGTCTGTGGGTAGTTGGTGGGCAGCTCTGGGATTTGCATTCCTAAAATGCAGAGTCTCCCTTTTTATTAAGATTGCCGCAGTCCATGGGGTCGCCAAGTTGGACACAACTGAGCAACTGAACCCAACTGATACGAGAAACCGGGGAGGAGGAGGCTTTGGGAGGACATCACTGACCATAACCCTTGCTGCTGCTGCTGCTGCTAAGTCGCTTCAGTCGTATCTGACTCTGTGTGACCCCACCAGGCTCCCCCGTCCCTGGGATTCTCCAGGCAAGAACACTGGAGTGGGTTGCCATTTCCTTCTCCAGTGCGTGCAAGTGAACAGTGAGAGTGAGGCCGCTCCGTCGTGTCCGGCTCTTCAGACTGTAATGAGTATCTAATGAGAATCATGGGCCCTGCTGGTCTGCCCATCTCTGGCACTCGTAACTCTTATCCAGAGCACTGAATAAATTCCTTTCCATGACAACCCTCCATCCTCGTCACTCTGTCCCTTGCCCCTTGGGAGCAAGAAATGGCCCCTTATTTGGTGATGCTACTCTTTAAACCCCAGTGAAACATAGCCAGGACAACCTAGAGTTTTCTTACAAAAGGTCCTCTGGAAGCTGCTGATGAAACTGTGGAATGGGGACTGCTGTTTTCCCAAGCGTGTGTCGCGGTGAGAGGGCTTCTGCCTGTCAGTGAGACCCAGATTTCAGACGTGGACAGCCTCTCTTCAGACCTTACATTTTACCGACAAGGTTCCTGGGTCCGGGATGATGGGGGTCAGCAGCATGGCCCCTGCGGCAGCCGTGTGGCCTGGGAACTAATGGCGCGTTGTCCTCATGTGACCCAGAGCGGAGGAGACCTGGTGTCTGCTGCTCCAGGCCTCAGGCTGCTGCTGAGCGAGAAATCTGGAACCGCCCAGCCCAGCCGCTCTCTGCTTTGCTTGGTGGCCTTGGGGGCCCGGCACTGGCACCAGCCTGGTCCAGGGGTGTGTGTGTTGTTGCAGCCTGCTCTGGGTGTGGGGACAGGCCCCTGGGCAGGGAGGTGGGTCCCCACCTGGGTCTGCCAGGAGTTCAATCACAAGAGCTTAGGGGATCAAGGCGTTTGTGTCATCTTAACTTGGGGATGTTATATAAGATGGGAGCAGGGGCAGCCCCCTGTGGAGTGGGGAGAACGTGACTTTGGGGGCCCCTGGAGCCCCAGGGCTATGCCCAGGCCAGAGGAGGCAGCTCTGAGAGTAAACCCCAGAGCACAAGCAGGGCTCAGGGCTCCCGGACCCCTGCTGGCCGGTGGTCTCTCTGAGCTGGTGCCTGAGCTCCTGCCTTGGCCCTCCCTTAGGGACGTTATTCCCTTAGGAATAACAGGCCGCAGCCCGAGCCTTCCACTGGCAGCCCCACCCCCACGCCACCCGAAACGCCACTCCCTAAGCCAGCAGCAGGAGCAGGGCCTCGAAGGTGAGAGCCGCCCCCCTTACCCTGCCACGCTGCCCAGAGCCTGCCCTGCGGGGGCGTCTGCCGCCCGCCCTCCGGTCTCCTGCTGGGGGTCAGCCCTGCCTCCCTCCAGGCCTTTGCACCTTCCGCCATGCTGCCTTCCCGCGGTCAGGATGGCCGCCACAGCCCCGCCTCTGAGCCCTCCAGCCCCCGTGGGAAACAGCGCGCCTGTCGGTCTGTGGGCCGTGGCTCCGGGTGTGTCAGTGTGGGGTCCTGCCATGCGGGAGGCGCTCTCCGGGGCCTGCGGACTTGAGACAGGGTGGGGGGCGGGAGCGGGCAGCTGTGGACAGGGGTGGACAGAGAACTCAGAGAGGACTCAGGCTTCCAGGAGCCGGCCGGTGTGGGATCGGGGGTGGGGAGTGTTCCAGAAAGCTCTGAGATCTGAGGACATGTGAGCGACCATCCGAAAACAGTCTCCTCACCCCACCCGCTTTGCGGAATACAGAAGAGGCGGCCACAAGTCATGGGGGGTGCATCCAACATGGTTTTCCGTTGGGACTTGTAGGGGTGGGGCCTGCCCTAGAGGGAAGGTTGGTCTGACAGGAGAATCAAGAAAGGAAATTTCCACTTTCCTTAAGAAGAGAAACCCCAAGCTTCTCAGGCTGGGCAGAGTGGCCCAACCCTGAGCTCCAACTTTGCTGCGGGGATGGCCACCCTGCAGGCTCACCTCCTCCTGGATCTCCAGCCTGGTCTGTGCAGGCAGCTTGCGCCAGTGGCTTGGATGTGCCCCAAGGGCATCCTGACTGCCTTGTTTCAAGGCAGGGCACCAGCAGCCTGTCTTGTCCTCCACACAGCCAAGATGCAACGGCAGGAGGAAGCCCCACAACAGGGCAGGGCCCCCCCGCCCCACCACTGGCCTGACTTCTGCTGTCCCGCACGTCCTGGGACCACTATGATGGAATGGCCACCACCGCGCTGTGACAAGCACAGCAGCCCTGCAGTGGCTGGGCACACAGGCCCTGGGGCCAGAGAAGGGCCTTCCTCCCTTTGGGGCAGGTAGGGGGGCTCCCAGAGGCCCTAGGCAGAGGGTCCGGGGAGCAAACCATTGGGAGAACTGGAGACCTTGGAGCCTAGAAGGAGCCCCAGAGCCCTGGGTGCCTGGTGTGCCCTGATCAGGGAGGTAGGGTGGGCAGGGGAGAGGGGCGCAGAGCTGACCACCTGTGCTAGGGGAGGCTGAGGCTCAGAGGGGCGCCCCAGGGGCTGCCATGTCATCCCCCCAACTCGGGGTTTGTTGAGAGCGTGTTTCTGCCACCCTGGCCAGAGGGCTTGGGGACAGACCCTGCTCTTCGAGGAGCAGAAGTGCTGCTTCCCCACCTGAGCATATGCGCTGTAGTTCCCCCACACTTACAGCATGTCCCCCGCCCGCCTTCAAGGCATGGGGTTCCCCAAGACCAAGGACGAGAACCCTGCCCGCCTCCCCAGACTCAACATCTCAGACTGAGCTGAGAGCAGCCTTTCAGCTTTATTCCTTCTCTCTTGACATACTCCGGGAAAGCCCCCAGGAAGATAGGCTCATCCCCGCAGTGGTCGGCCAACCTGGCAGGGCTGGCAGGGGCACTGGTGACTCCAGAAACCGCATCCCACCCCTGGACTTCAGCACCCCGAGCCCCAGGGTGAGAGCCCGAGGAGGCAGCCCCACTGGCCCCAAGGACGTCCCCTCGGTCTGTGAGGCGTGGGTGCTCCAGCTGAGCAACGGACAGGTGGGTGGGTGAGCGAGCGTCCATGTGGGGCAGGAGCGGCCGGTGGGGCGCGTGCAGAGCCCTGCTGTCAGGTCCGCCTTCGCCCTCACAGGAGTGGCCAGAGCGGGGGTTGCCGTGGAGCACAGGGGGCCCTCAGAGGCAGGGCATGAGGGAGAGGGGGTCCCCAGGGGGAGCCCCTCAGTGGGCTGGAGGGGGCTGGGGAGAATCCAGGCGCCCTTCCCACTGCTCTATGGTCAGGGGACCCCCAGAACCCAGGAGAAGGCTGAGTGGGGGTGTTTCTATGCTGATGGTTCCCTGAGGCGGGGAGAGCTTCTCGTGGGAGGGGGCTGGTGGGGCCTGGGGGAGGTGGAGAGGAGAGATGGGGAGACAAGTGCTGCAGACAGATCCCATGCAGGCTGCGAGGACTTGGGTGAGACCAGGGCTGGCCCTGGCAGGTGGGCTCAGCAGGCCGCCTAGAGCAGAGCCCACAGCAGGCTGGCCGCGGCGGTGACCCACAGGGTGCCTGGGCCTCCAGGCAGCCCCACGGCCGCGCTGCTATTGCACTGGCTGTCCTGGCAGCAGGAGACGGAGAGGGCCACGCCGTCCGAGGTCACAGTGCTGTTGGGGCAGGTCGGGGCGCAGGACTTCATGACCAGGACGCCACTGGGGCTGGCTGTAGAGAGAGGGGCAAGGGCCCGTGGGTGCCTGCTCCACCACCCAGCTGGCCCTCGGGGAGGGCCTGCCACTGGGGGCCCCGGATACTGCAGGCACAGCTGGCTCCAGGCTCCGGGCTCTACAGCGTGAGTGTGTGTGTCTCCCGCTCACACCGGCTCACTCACACTGACTCCTCCATGACGCCTGGGGCCAGGGACTGACACAGCGACTCCCACACCCTGCCTGTCTTCCAAGCCCCTCTGACGGATGTGGGGGTGCTTCTCTGCTCTGGGTTTCAGGCTCCAGAGGGAAGGCCAGGCCCTGTGTTCACCTGTCCCTGTGTGGGTCTGGCAAGCCCTAGAAAAGGTAGGTGGGGGCTAGAGGACACGGGGCATCCTGCACATTTGCCTTCAGAGCTTCACATCCCTTGTGCAGGGAGACAGGGTGAGCCGGGGCCCTGGGGAGTAAGCGGGGCATTTTGGCAAGGTGCCTTCCTCCATGGACACTGGCTCAGCTTCTGCACTTGTCCTGGGGTGGGGGGCTGCTGAGTGGGGCCCCCGAGATGATGGTGCTGGCAGCTCAGAGCCCAGTGGTGCTGGGTCAGCGTGAGTCGCTATTCTCAACGCAGAAAATGCTGGAAACTGTGAGCCCACCCGAAGGGGACTCCCATTCACAGTCAGCCCAGAGGCCAGAGAGGATGCCGGGTCTGTCTCCAGGCACCTCGAGTTCCTCGTCTGGAGAGTGTGGATAATCAGAGAACCAACTGTGCAATTTTTCAGGGTCAGATGGGTTCATCCGTGAGGAGCGCTGAGAGCAAGCTGAATGAATGTTGGCTTTCAGCTGACATGGCTGGGACCCACGTTTAGGGTGCTGCCGTCAGAACCACCAGTGCCAGGAAGGCTCTCACTCTCTAAGGCCAAGGCCTTGGCCAAGGAGGACAGAAACGCCTTCTCCCAGCAGGTCAAAGCTGTGCCCTGACCAGGAGGGTCATAGGCCAGTGCGACCCTCTGAGGGGCCTCGAGCAAAGACCAGGTTGCCCAGGTGGGCAGCTGTCCCTCCCCAGGAAGCCCCTGGCTGAGGGGACATCCCAGGGCCGCACACTGGATGGGGTATTTCTTTACCTCTTACTCCAGCAGTGGATTCAGTTAACACAATGATTAATTGCGATTAACGATTAATAACTCTGCTGAGTTATTTGGGTAAGGAGCTGTGTTTCTGTGGGCAGAACGTAACAGGGGTGGTCTTGGTGAAACCAGTAGGGCCTTGGGGGTCTCCTGGATACAAGCCCTTGGTGTCCTTGCTTCTTGTTTGGCCCTCCTCGAGCTCCAAAGAGCAAACTTGAGCAGCTGATGATCAGGACGACAGAGCCAGGGTGGCTGGCTCCTCCGGAAGGGCCACGGATGACACTCTGATGCTTGTCATGAACTGTTCTGTGGAAGCTAAGACCCCCCCGCCAGTGGAGGATGATGACTGCACGCTGACCACAAGCACTGGACTCCAGATGGCTTGAAACCAGGTGGTCAAGATTCCAGAAAATACCGCAGTTAAAAACTTCGCCACCAACCCATGCTCACGCACCTTCCACCCTCGTCCCTAATGTTGCCTTTAAAATCGGCCTTTGGGAAGTTTGGGGCCTTTGAGCATGAGCTGTCCATTCTTCTTGCTGGATCCTCAGTAAATGCTAACTTCCCGTCACCACCACCCGGTGTGAGAGACTGGCTTTGCTGCATGTCGGCTGAGCAGACATGAGTTCTGTTTGGTAACTGGCTAACCCACTTCTGAGTTACAACTGAGAAGACATCTCCCAGTGTGCCACGTCCTCCCCTGAAGGCTCTGAGCTCCAGCTTCCTGGCCTGAGGAATGGCGTATTAGGCCGGGGCTGTCAGCGACTGACGGAGAAGATAACTAACACTCTGGGCCTGGTGCCCAGTGGGGGCTGGCTCTTTGCGGCGAGGACCTCTGTGGGGCCATGGTCTCAGGCCCCTCCTCAGCAGATCCACAGAAGTCGAGGCCCAGAGACCACCCCAACTCCCAGGATTGCCCAGCTGCCGTCCTCACGATCAGATGAGAAGACCAAGGCTCGGGGAGGACTCACAACCTGCTGGAGGCGCTTTGGGTGACACAGGGGGTGACCACCTGTCACAGAGTGGTGACCACCCCACCATTGCCCAGGCCTGAACCGGCCAGAGGGCCCTTGTCCCTCCACTGGCTGCCCCAGGCCCCCGGCACCATCCCCCTTGGGCGGGGTCTCACTGCTCCGTCCCTACTTGTCGGTCCAGGGAACCCTTGACTCAGGTCAGGCTGAGGCTGACTGCTGGCCCTGGAAGGGATACTCAGGGAGTGCTGCCTGGCCAGACAGGGGGATGGACAGACAGATGGATGGCGAGGGGCAGGTGGGAAGTGGGGTGAAGGCAGAGACAGCAGACCTGGGGCATCTAAGGGAAGCCCCCGACCCTGGGATGGAACTGTGGGCCTTCAGGGTGTCAAGTCCTGTCCAGGGTGAAAGAGCTGAAGTTCTTGGGGTGAAGGGAGCTCCAGGGGGCATCCTGGGCCTGCTGGGAATTGCTGGGAAGAAGCAGCACCCATCCCCCCGCCTTATTCCTTCTCACTTCAAGGCTCACTGTGTCCTGGCCACCTCCCCCTAGTAAGCCCCTTGAGACCAGCAATCTTGTGGTCCCTGCCTCACACCAGGGCCAGAGCCAGGGGCACCTGGTGGGCACTCAGGGCCACCTGCCAGGTAACTTGGAGGGGGAGTAGCTCACATCTGTGGCCCCGGCAGCTGGGACTCTGCCGGGAACAGGGCTCGTCTCCTAGTCACAAGACAGGGACATGCTCATGCCTCTGGGTGAGGTCTTTCTCTGCCCGACAGAAGGGGAGGCTCCAAGAGGTGTCAGAGGGGTGCCCTGCTCCCGCACAGTGTCTCTGGGCTGAACATGGCCGATGGCCAGCTGGGTTGGGGGAGATAGACCCTAGCGTGGGTCCCAGCACTGCCGTGCACTCATCAGGGCTCTGGGCCAGACCCTGTGACTCCTGTCATGTGTCCTGGCTGCAAGGCCTTTGCATCATTGGGACTGACAAGGAGCGGTGGCCCAGAGGGTGACCCCTGTGAGGCTGTCTGGCTGCCCTGCTTCACATGGGGAGCCTTGGGGACTCTGCGGGGCCTCTGCAGACATGACCCCTGTGGCAGCAGCTACCTGCAAGGAGGAAATGGCAGCCCACTCCAGTATTCCTGTCGGGAGAACCCCATGGACAGATGAGCCTGGCAGGCTACAGTCCATGGGGTCACAGAGTTGGATATGAGTGAGCGACTAAGCACACACTTGCAAGGGGAGAGGGGCCTCATTCCCTCCCAGAATCGGACCAGCTGCCCAGCCTGCATCTCTGGGTCCTCACGCAGTGCCCACATCTGCCCCTCACCGTCATGTCTCTTCTCTCTGAGGGGTCCCCTTCATTTCAGATCCTTACCCAATCTCTGCCACCCATCCAGGCCAGGCGTTCCCACTGAGCAGACTCCTGCCATGCGACCTCCTGGGGCTTCACCTGCACCCTGACCCTACCTATCATTGGCACCACCCGGTCCATGGCAGCTCAGACCTGAGGAGGGATCCCAGGAGGTGGGAGAAAGGCGTGGGCCTGCCCTGGGGAAGGCAGGGTCCCGGCGTGGCTGGGCAGGCAGTCTGGGGGCCCGAGCACAGCGCAGGGTGCCCAAGTAAGGGGTCACGTGTCCTGCAGCCCACGATGCAAGGCAGGCAGCCCGGGAAAGGCACACTGTCCGAGCTGCCGACCGAGGCCAGGCTGTGCAGACGTCCCCCTGGCGCCCTGGCCCTGTCCTGGAGAATCCACGGGCTGCCTGCTCCCTCCCTCCCTCCCAAATACTTGACATTGTTGTTGTTCTCAGTCACTCGGTCATGTCCGACTCTTGGTGACCCCATGGACTGTAGCCCGCCAGGCCCCTCTGTCCATGGGATTCTCCAGGCAAGAATACTGGATTGGGTTGCCATTTCCTTCTCCAGGAGATCTTTCTGAACCAGGGATCAAACCCCAATCTCTTGCCTTGCAGGGACTCACTCAAACAGGGAAGCCGGCACTGGGACCTCAGGGTGACAATGTTGTTGGGTTGCTGAAGGAGTTTTTCTTAACCAGCCCTTGCACGGACGCGTGAAACCTACAAAGAAGGATGGGTCGTCCCTGCCCCCTACAGCCCCGGGTGGGCCCCACTGCCGGGTTCCTGCAGGAGGACATGTTGTCCCCGGGGTCCGGGCTGGGCCGAGAGGCCCACGTGCGGGGTGTGGGGCCGGTGTGGGTACTCACCGGCCCGAGTAATCACACAGTACTTGTCGGGCGGGGCACACTCCACCAGAGGCTCGCACTGCAGGGCCCGGGCTGGGAGGAAAGGAAGCACAGACCCACGGTCAGTCTGGGCTGGGGGGTCAGGCAGCCATGTGGGGGTGGGATCCCTGGGGGCCTGGGGCTGGGCTGGTGCCTCCTCTCCCTCCTCCTGCTCTGGGGGTGCTCCCGGTCAGTCTGGGCCAGGCCTCGGGCAGTCATGGGGGGCAGGGACCCTGGGGCCTGGGCCTGGGGCTGGGCTGGGCGCCTCCTCTTCTCCTCCTGCTCTGGAAGCGCGCCTGGTCCCCTGAGATGAGCTGCAGGCTCGGGCTCTGCTTCAGGACAGTTGCCACAGGCCCCCTGCAAGTGCCAGTCTGGCAGCAGGAGTGCAGGTGGAGATGGTGGGCGGGGTCTGCAGGTGGTCCCCAGAACAGAGGCGATCGGAGTCCTCCTTCTCGGCCCCTGGCCCTCTTGGCCACAGCGTCCTCTCCTGGCCCAGGACTGCTGCCTGGACCGGAGGACCGCGGCTCTGAGATTCTACACACAGCAGGTGCTACAGGTTGCTGACTAACAGGCGGGTGGATGGGGAGTCTGCAGCGAAAGTCCAGTCCCGGCCAGCCCCTGAGTGCTGAGCGCCTGGCTCCAAGTCCCACAGACACGGAGATGGGGACAAGGCTCCCGGCCTGGAGACCCCACAGGCCATGCAAGTGTGGCCGACGGAGGGACAGCATGTAACCTGGAGTGGGCTGGAATGGGGCGTGCACTGGGCACTCTGTGGGCACCTGGCCAAGAGGGACTGTGGTCTTCATAGAGGGTGGGGCCATCTGGGAAGGTTTTCTGGACTGGGTGGCCCTGGAGCTGGGCCCGGAGAGATGAATGGATTTTTATTTGTCATCCGAGGAAAGAGCTCTTGGGCAGAAGGTGCAGCATGGCGGAGGCCGGACCGGCAGGGACCAGGCTGGGAGGGCCCAGGAGCTGTGATGGGACAAGTGGGCAGGTGGGACCGCCAGAAGCCCCTTACTGCAGTGTGGGGGCCGTGCTACAGGAGCAGCACCTCTCTGCCAGGGTTTTGGGCAGGGGGACCTGTGGGGGTCCCTGGGGGTTTTCTGGGAGGGGTGCCCTATGGGGGTGTTCTTGCACACGTGGATCGACTAATGTCAAAATCTCCCCTCTACATGGGGAGTCGGGGTTCGGTGGCTGCAGCGTGGGTAAGCAGGAAGGAGGCCAAGTGCAGACCCTCAGAGCCCCAGGGTCAAAAGCCATCCTTCCCAGGTCAGTGTTCTGGAACTCCCAAGAAGAAGAGGCCTCTCTGCCTGAGGGTGAGCCCCAGGCATTCCTAGTCCCACGTGTGCAACTAAGTCCTGGGTGCTGGTGGGCAGGAGACACTCTGAGGTGCCTCAGTTTCCCCCACAGGGTCCAGGTAGTCCCCATATGCTTGAGCTGTGCTGAGCCTTAGTGGGTTAATCTCCCAGGAAACCCAAGACCAGAGGTCACCCGCCCCTCCTCGATTCCCACCGCTGAACTGGGCCTCCCAGCACCCGCTCTCTGTTCCCACTTCCACCTCTGCACCAGGCTCTCTTTTTAGAAGCGAACTTGCACACTGCCCGGGCAGCCTAACATCCTTATACAAATGTCCATCTGTCTTTCCAGGCCCCCCAATCTGGGGCTGATCCCCAAGGAGCCCCCTTCCAACTGCAGCGCCCCCCCTGCCGCCGCCCTCCACACCTGCTCACCCCCTGGCCTTCCCCAGACAGCTCCACCTCCACACCCGCCCCCCAGCCAAGCTGGGGGTGGGGGGAAGCGATGGGACTAATTACCCCTGGGTGATAATTATTCAGTTAATAATCACAGGCTCTATCACCCCTCCCCAGGCCCCATTTCCGGTGACCTCAAAAGCTGCAGGCGCTGATGTTCAGTGTCATAAAGCCAGGTCATCAGGTAGGGGCAGAGCTGGGGCTGAAGAGGGGTGACCAGTTTCTTTTCCTGGTTTAGCACTGGAGTCCCACTTCCCAGAAATCCCAGGGAAACAGAACACTAGGTCCCCCTGGCTAGAACCCAGATCCCCCTGCCTGGCCCAGAGCTCTGCAGCCTCAGACCTCTCACTGCAGTCTGTCACCTCCACAGGAGGCAGGTGTTCAAGAAACCGTGCCCCAAAGAGTGCCAAGGTCTCTGTGTCTGGCTGGTCAGGGAGCAGCCTCGATAGCCTCTCCCTCCACTCTCTAAAGCCTCCCATCCAGGCTGACGCCACAGACCCTCAGACTGGAGCCAGCCCTTCCCGGCACTGCCCACCCAGGTCAGCGTCCCTTACCCAGGTCAGTGCACAGCATGGCCAGAAGCAGAAGCACCAGGAGTGGCCTCATTGTGGGGTATCCGCCAGCTGGGACTGGGGAAGAGCCAGCAGCGGGCGCCTTTATATGGCTTGCTTCCCGGCCAGGGCAGACCTAGTAATTTAGCTGGAGATGAGCTTGGGCCAGCTGGCCAGCCTGACTCACGCCGCCTGGGCTTCCCTTTGCCCTGCCCCCATGGTCCCCAGGGGCTCTCAGAAGGTCCCCTACGCCTCGACCCCCCTCTCTCTGTCTGAACCATCTACTTCCCTGTCTCTGCAGTCATCACGAGGCCCAGGTTGAGCTGGGAAGAAAGGAGGAGGTGCAGGAATGGTGTCTATGGTGACAACCCGCTCTGGGAGTCTTAGGGACAGTGTCCTGCCTGGGGTCTGGGGGACACAGTCCCCCAGAGCTCTTCCAAGTAGGCATAGCCATCTTTCCCATGCTTCTCCCCTGGGCCAGGGCAAGCAGGGAGGCCCCAGACTCATTTTAATGGAGAAACTGAGGCATCACAGGCTTTAAGCTGGTTTTGGACCAGCATGCACATGGATCACCTGGGGCTCTGCTAAATGCTGCTGTGATTAGGAGACCCGGGCAGAACCTGAGCCCGCATTCCTAGCAAGATCCTTGAGGAGCTGGTGCTGCTGGTTTGGGGGCCAACTAACCAGAGGCGAACAGAGCCAGGGGCCACCCGATATCCTGTTGGGAGCTGTGACACTGCCCATCAGGCGTCTAGGCCAGGCTTGTGGGAAAGTGGGTGACCAGGGTGCCCTGGGAGGGTGCAGCCTGCTCACAGTGGGTGGCCTGCGTTTGGTATCTTGTGGAGGGCGCTCACATCTCCTGAGGTCTCTGCTCCACCCACTCCGGGGGCCACCAGCCTCTCTCTCCTGGCAACTATGGTCCCCTCCCCAGTGACCACAGCCACCTTTCTGGATGCAGCTCTGACTGGGTCTGTCTGCTCGGAGTTAGCACCGTCTGCTTTGAGTAACTCTGCCCCCGGGTCAGCCCCCAGCGTGGACCCCCACTCACCTCTTGGCCCTCCCTCACCCAGACCTGGCCAGTGCCCATGACCCTCTCCCCAGCGTCCCCTCCCCAGGAGAAGTGTATTGTCTAGAGTGCCCTCAGACCCCGCTTCCCTGCCTGTGCCCTCAAGGTGCCCAACTGCAGCCTGTGGCCTTTCCCAGTCTCCATCCCCCTGCAGAGAATGGGCTGAGCTGCTGAGCATGGGGCAACTGTTGGTGAGGGTGGGAGGTGGAGTTGTCTAGACTGGGGGCCACATGCACGCATGTTGGGCCCCTGCAGAGAAGGATGGGTCAGGTCTCCGGCTGGGGCCAAGCTCTCTGTGCAGCCGAGGAACCTGGAACCTAAATTCACACTAGACTGTTGTTTCTTTTCTTTCTTTGCACACGTGACCCATGGGATCTTAGTTCCCTGACCAAGGATAGAATCTGTGCCCACTGTGTTGGAAGTGCAGAGTCTTAACCACTGGACCACCAGGGAAATCCCTGTCCAGTTTGTTTTGATGGTATATTTGTCAACGATATTTTAGCTTTTCTGAAGCTTCTCTTAAAGCAGTCACGTTTTTGGCTCTATGGTGTGTGGGCTCCCATTTGTCCCAGGTCCCAAAAGATGAGGGTGGGCAAGGAACCAGAGCTCTGCTCACTTCCCCTGAGACTGTGCGCGTCTGTGTCCTGAGACGGGAGACACTGGCTGAGCAATCCTGGCATCTACCCCATCCCGTTTCCAAGGCAAACCATTCAATATTACAGTAATCCAGGCCTATGCCCCAACCAGTAATGCTGAAGAAGCTGAAGTTAATCGGTTCTATGAAGACCTACAAGACCTTTTAGAACTAACACCCAAAAAAGATGTTCTTTTCATTATCGGGGACTGGAATGCAAAAGTAGGAAGTCAAGAAACACCTGGAGTAACTGGCAAATTTGGCCTTGGAGCACGGAATGAAGCAGGGCAAAGGCTAATAGAGTTTTGTCAAGAGAACTCACTGGTCATAGCAAACACCCTCTTCCAACAACACAAGAGAAGACTCTACACATGGACATCACCAGATGGTCAACACCGAAATCAGATTGATTATATTCTTTGCAGCCAAAGATGGAGAAGCTGTATACAGTTAGCAAAAACAAGACCAGGAGCTGACTGTGGCTCAGATCATGAACTCCTTATTGCGAAGTTCAGACTTAAATTGAAGAAAGTAGGGAAAACCACTAGACCATTCAGATATGACCTCAATCAAATCCCTTATGATTATACAGTGGAAGTGAGAAATAGATTTAAGGGACTAGATCTGATAGATAGAGTGCCTGATGAACTCTGGATGGAGGTTCGTGACATTGTACAGGAGACAGGGACCAAGACCATCCCCATGGAAAAGAAATGCAAAAGAGCGAAATGGCTGTCTGAGGAGGCCTTACAAATAGCTGTAAAAAGAAGAGAAGCGAAAAGCAAAGGAGAAAAGGAAAGATATAAGCATCTGAATGCAGAGTTCCAAAGAATAGCAAGGAGAGATAAGAAAGACTTCCTCAGTGATCAATGCAAAGAAATAGAGGAAAACAACAGAATAGGAAAAACAAGAGACCTCTTCAAGAAAATTAGAGATTCCAAGGGAACATTTCATGCAAAGATGGGCTCGATAAAGGACAGAAATGGTATGGACCTAACAGAAGCAGAAGATATTAAGAAGAGGTGGCAAGAATATACAGAAGAACTGTACAAAAAAGATCTTCCCGACCAAGATAGTCACGATAACGTGATCACTGACCTAGAGCCAGACATCTTGGAATGTGAAGTCAGGTGGGCCTTAGAAAGCATCACTACTAACAAAGCTAGTGGAGGTGATGGAATTCCAGTTGAGCTATTACAAGTCTTGAAAGATGATGCTGTGAAAGTGCTGCACTCAATATGCCAGCAGATTTGGAAAACTCAGCAGTGGCCACAGGACTGGAAGAGGTCAGTCTTCATTCCAATCCCAAAGAAAGGCAATGCCAAAGAATGCTCAAACTACCGGACAATTGCCCTCATCTCACACGCTAGCAAAGTCATGCTCAAAATTCTCCAAGCCAGGCTTCAGCAATATGTAAACTGTGAACTCCCAGATGTTCAAGCAGGTTTTAGAAAAGGCAGAGGCACCAGAGATCAAATTGCCAACATCCGCTGGATCATGGAGAAAGCAAGAGAGTTTCAGAAAAACATCTATTTCTGCTTCATTGACTATGCCAAAGCCTTTGACTGTGTTGATCACAATAAACTGTGGAACATTCTGAAAGAGATGGGAATCCCAGACCACCTGACCTGCCTCTTGAGAAACCTGTATGCAGGTCAGGAAGCAACAGTTAGAACTGGACATGGAACAACAGACTGGTTCCAAATAGGAAAAGGTGTACGTCAAGGTTGTATATTGTCACCTTGCTTATTTAACTTATATGCAGAGTACATCATGAGGAATGCTGGGCTGGAAGAAGCACAAGCTGGAATCAAGATTGCTGGGAGAAATATCAATAACCTCAGATATGCAGATGACACTACCCTTATGGCAGAAAGTGAAGAGGAACTCAAAAGCCTCTTGATGAAAGTGAAAGAGGAGAGTGAAAAAGTTGGTTTGAAGCTCAACATTCAGAAAACAAAGATCATGGCATCTGGTCCCATCACTTCATGGGAAATAGATGGAAAAACAGTGGAAACAGTGTCAGACTTTGTTTTTTTGGGCTCCAAAATCACTGCAGATGCTGATTGCAGCCATGAAATTAAAAGACACTTGCTCCTTGGAAGGAAAGTTATGACCAACCTTGATAGTATATTAAAAAGCAGAGACATTACTTTGCCAACCAAGGTCCGTCTAGTCAAGGCTATGGTTTTTCCCGTGGTCATGTATGGATGTGAGAGTTGGACTGTGAAGAAGGCTGATCGCCGAAGAATCGATGCTTTTGAACTGTGGTGCTGGAGAAGACTCTTGAGAGTCCCTTATACTGCAAGGAGATCCAACCAGTCCATTCTAAAGGAGATCAATCCTGGATGTTCATTGGAGGGACTGATGCTAAAGCTGAAACTGCAATACTTTGGCCACCTCATGCGACGAGTTGACTCACTGGAAAAGACTCTGATGCTGGGAAAGGTTGGGGGTGGGAGGAGAAGGGGACGACGGAGAATGAGATGGCTGGATGGCATCACCGAGTCTGTGGACATGAGTTTGAGTGTACTCCGGGAGTTGGTGATGGACAGGGAGGCCTGGCGTGCTGTGATTCATGGGGTCGCGGAGAGTCGGACACGACTGAGCGACTGAACTGAACTGAACTGAACCCCCTCCCACTCCATTTTCCAACCTAGCTTGGTGACTTCCTGTGGTCATGAGCCATGGCAATGACCAGGCCTTGCCCAGCAGCCCATGGCTTCCCTGACCTGAAGCCCAGCCTTGCCTGGAGCTGTCCTGACAGACGGACTGGACTCTGAGGCCTGGGTGTCTTTCCAGATTCTGCCTGAGCACTCAGCCCAAGCCTGAGCAAGTTCTTTGATCTTCTTGGAGGAACATGTGGTTGGGAAGTGCAAGATGGGGCCCAGACTGGAGAGTTCTATCTGGAGCAGTGGGCCAGCCAAAGACCCAGCTTAGGGTCCAGAAGGCGGAGGCCAGATGCAGCCTTGGGTCTGTGTGCGCAGCAGAGAGGCTGTGGGGGCAGAGACAGCACCTGGAGCCCCAGTCCCACTGCTGCAGGTGGCGAACACTGACTAGTCAGGTGTTGCTGACTGCTGCTCAGTGCCAGGCTTGGGTTCTGGGGTGCAGGGACGAGGGACTGGGAGAGTCACATTCAGAGATCAGTTGGTCAGGGCACACACAGGGCAGCCGTGTGCACAGCCTGGAACAGATTCCAGGGTGGGCTGCATTTTGAAGTAGGGTGGAGAGGGGGTGCCTTGAGGAGGAGGAGCCAGGGCAGAGCAGTAGGCAAGGGAGGTAGACTACCAAAACCCTCTGACAGGCAAGATCAGCAGGGTCTCAGCCAGCGGGCACAGCACTCCTCAAACTGAGGTTGATATCCCTGGGGACCCGTGAGAGCTCCTTTCCCCTAGCAGGTCGGTATGGAAAAGCATGGACTCTCAAAGGGCCTTCTGCAGCAAAGCCTCAGCAGTCCTGTGGGGTGGGGGTCTGAGAGGGCCAGCTACCTTTAGAGACCTCTTCCAGGGATGGGGTCTTCTCCTCCCCACAAAGAGAGCAGGAGGGCAGAGGCTGCCTGGCCTGGGTATGGGCAGAGAAGTGCATCCAAGTACCTGTTCACCCAGGGGCTGGGTTAGGGGGAGAGTCCACCCAGCAGGCATCTAAAACTCACCCTTTTACAAGCTGGGTGCTCTCCTGTTAAGGTTAGACTCTCAGCACAGACCAGTTAACATAAGGCCTCCTCGGGCTGGCACTGCCGTCCTCTCCCCAGAGCAGCTGAGAGGAGGCATGAAGCATCTTGCCCCACAGGCCTGCGGGGCAGGTGAGGAGACTAAGGTGACAGTGAGACCCGAGGCTGGACACTGCCCAGAGGAGCTTGATCCCACCTCTGGGAAAAGACCTTGGCCCAGTGACAAAGCCCAGGACCTCCCCTTAAACAGGAGGCTGAGGCCTGCTCCTGCTCCCTCCCTGCTTCCTACCCAACCTCCCACCCTGTGCTGGGCATGGGGCAGTGAGGTCCCAGGTGGGACTCAGATCCCCTGCAGTTCAGAGGTTGGGAACAGGGTGTTCCTATGTCTGTTCCAGCAAGGAGTCTCCAGTGCCCTGACCCTGGTCCCACTCTGAGCCCTGACCCTGGTCCCACTCTGGGCCCTGACCCTGGTCACACTCTGATCCCTGACCCTAGTCCCAACTCTGAGCCCTGACCCTGGTCACACTCTGGGCCCTGACCCTGGTCCCACTCTGAGCCCTGATGCTGGCCACACTCTGAATCCTGATGCTGGCCACACTCTGATCCCTGACCCTGGTCACACCCTGAGCCCTGACCCTGGTCCCACTCTGGGCCCTGACCCTGGTCACACTCTGATCCCTGACCCTAGTCCCAACTCTGAGCCCTGACCCTGGTCACACTCTGGGCCCTGACCCTGGTCCCACTCTGAATCCTGATGCTGGCCACACTCTGAATCCTGATGCTGGCCACACTCTGATCCCTGACCCTGGTCACACCCTGAGCCCTGACCCTGGTCCCACTCTGAGCCCTGACCCTGGTCACACTCTGGGCCCTGACCCTGGTCCCACTCTGAGCCCTGACCCTGGTCACACTCTGGGCCCTGACCCTGGTCCCACTCTGAGCCCTGACCCTGGTCACACTCTGGGCCCTAACCCTGGTCACATGCTGAGCCTTAGTCCTGGCCACAAAGAATGGAAACTCTTCTCGTCTTAGGGCCCATAAGCAGAGTGCTGGGAAAGGAGAGGAAGTCACTCTGGCATCCGCCCTGACCAGTCTCGCCTCCTCCCTCTCTTCCTTCTCACAGAGCCTGGTCCCTGCTCCCAGCACTGCAGCCTTCTGTTTTCCTGCAGCAAGGACAATTTCAGCTTCTCCATACTGATCCCGAAGGACCCCTGCCTTGGGGTGGGTTTCTCTGAGTGTCCACGTGGACAGGACTGTCCCAGCTGCTTCCTTCCAAGGAGGGCCAGAGCGAGCTGCAGGACGGGATCATTCCCTCTGGGTCCCGCTGCTCCGGGTGGGCAGGTGCTCCAGTTCCAGCTGGTTTGGGCAGCAGGGAACCAGGGTGCCAGGACGCCTGGGCCCCTGAGCGTGGGCAGCTGGTATTTTCCAGGAGCGGGAGGGTGGTAAACTGGATAAACAAGGGTGTCCCAGCAGCCAACATCCTGTGGGGCACACCCGGGACAGCCTGGCACGCCCTCCCTGCAGGTTGAGGCTGAGTCACGGATTTGGGGGCCCTGGAGGTGGGCCAGGAAGCTCACCAACCAGAGCAGGGGCCAAGGCCTCCAGGAAGTGGTGCGTGAGAGAGGCTCCCTGTCTGAGACGGTGCCCTTGGGTTCTGTTTCAGCAGCACGTCATGGAAACTTTGGCACACCCTGGGCAGAGACTGGCCGAGGAATTTCACTCTCCGTTATCCTGTTAAATGTAATGCCAAGGAACAGCCAAGTCAAGGCAAGCACTTGCCCTCCAGCGTCCAGCTCCTTCCAGCACCCCCTGCTGGCAAAGTGGGAGTGTGGCAGGCAGTGTGGCTGCCAGGAGCTGTGCACCTGCGGGGTTGTGGAGGTGAGCCTGGTTCACCACCAGGCCCGTGAGAGTAACAAAGGGAAAGTCCCTGAAGTGGAGGGCCTGTGTCGCGGCGGGGCAGGCAGCTCCTGCAGGAGCACCCGTGCACGGCACGTCCTCCTCGAGGTCAGTGCAGGTCCCGACAGGAAGACATCTACCACGCCTCTCTGGCAGGCGGTGACTCAGACCAGAAGGAGGAAGGAAGATTTTCTCCCTGCCCGGCAGCAGCCCAGCCAATGAAAAGCCACTGCGGTGTGAACTCCCAGTTTCCTCCAGTGGACATTTTGTTCATAACGGCCCCTCCCCACTCCCCTTCTCTGCAAGAGTTTCGTCTTTGCTTTACTAGACGTATGTAGCTCACCAGAGCTGCGTTCTTTGAAAATCCCAAGTTGTCATCCTTTGCTGTTCCTGAATAAACCCATTTGGCTGGTAAAATAATGGCTGCTTTATTGTTAGCAACCCCTTCCCCTGGCAGAGACCACATGCCCCTCAGGGTTCCATCAAACCTCAGGGAGTGGAGTGGACTGACGCTCCAGTTCAGGACTGGAAGTGTTACTGAAACCATGGCGTTGGAAAGAGACAAGCGGCACTCAAAGATGCAGAACGGCAGGGTTTATTCAGCACCGGTCCTGGCTCGGCAGTTACCTCCAAAGGCTGAGTGTCCTGGCTTTGTTCTGGGTGTCTTTTATGTACCAGAAACTTCCCACTCAAAAAGCTCAGATCCTTCCCCTGCAACAAACAAGCAAGATCACAGAAGCAAAAGTGGTGATTGATGAGCAGCAGCTGTTTAAAACAAGATACGGGAAGAGAAAGCAAACAGTTGTTACTTTAGTCGGGGGCTTTGATCTCTCTCCAATCTCAGAAAACCCCTCTGAGGGCGTCTTGGGCCTGGCCTGGAGCATACTTCTTGTCACGCTTCTAGGCCTCCAGAGGGTGAGGCCACCTAGGGGCAGGAGCAGGGTGGCTCCAGGGCCACTCTCCCCACCCACATGAGGATGCAGGGGATAGCTGAGGCCATGCTTGTCCAAGGAGTGGGCTGTCTCTGCCAGGTCCAGACCTTCCGCTCGTGTCCCCTTTCCAGGTGGGGGAGGGTCTTGAATGGGCACTGACATGGCTGAATGGGCACAGGGTTGCCGCCTGTCTGTCCCCAGCTTGGAGGATGCCAGGAGGAGAACCTTGTGTCTTTAATGCTGCCCTGAGGTTCTTCCTTCCCGTGTTCAGGTGCCCTCTAGGCTGGCAAGGGTCCCGTCCTAGCTCCACCCCATGCAATTCCTGCCACCACTGGGCCCCCTGTCTTCCTGTGCCTGCTGTGCCCATCTTGGGGCCGGCCACCTGGGCGGCCCATGTCACTGTGGAGCAGGCGGCCCCTGCAGGACTGCACCTCGGCCTGGAGAAGCCCACTGGCCCCCCTGAGGCTGAACGCCCCAAGAGCGGCACCACCTTGCTGGTTCTGCTGCAGAGGTGTAGACGCTGGGCACGCGGGGCCTTGGCACCTCGGCCACCAGGACCCTGGCAGCTCTTCTCAGTCTGCATCTGGGAGACAGGTCAGGGAGGACAGGCAAGCTGGAGACAGTGAGGGCCCCTGCACACTGTAATCATGCATTTATTCACTCATCCTACAAATATCTATTTATGTGCCTCCTACACGCTGGGCACTGTGCCCAGCCTTGGCTCATGCATCTCTGAACACACTCTGCACAGTCCCAGGGGGCAGAGAAGACCTGGAGAGGGGTCTGCATGTGGCAGGGGCAGCAGCCCAGAGGCCTGACTGCAGCCGCAGGCCCCCAGCGGTGGGGCCTTAAGCAAACTTCTTGCTTCACTTCCGTTCTTACCGAGGAGTCCCATGCGGCCAGCCCTGGAAGGCATCTACAGCAGCACCCACAGCTGTGCCCGAGGTTCCCAGGCCTGGTCGGCACTTCCTGGCCTGGACCCCACCCCCATCCTCAGTCCCTGAGGCCCCAACACCAGCCCCTGGGGTTGGGGAGCCCGCATCCCCACCCCCTTGCCCAGGTGGGACGATTCTGAGGATCTCGGATGCCCAGGACAGAGTGCGTGGCCTGCCTGTGTGGGCCGCAGCACAGCTAGATGGTGCCTTCCCTCCCCGTCTCCCCTGGAGACGTGCCATCCCCTCCAGAAGAAACCATCAGCCCTCCAGCCCTCATCTCCGGTCTGCTTCTGGGGGGCCTTCGGCACCTGGCCCAGAGCTGACTGACAGCCTGCAGCCACAGCCCTGAGGCTCATCATTATTCCAGGAATTACGGAGCCACCAGAGAGGCCGCGGGGACCCGGAGAGCAGACCAGAGGTCTGTTTGACTGTCCACAGCCGAGGACTCAGGAAACTGTGGCTGGATCTGCCCTGGGCTGCTGAGTCCGCAGACCCTCCCTGAGCGGGACCTGAGCCGAGCACGTCCCTCAGACCATTCTGGAGCTGCCGAGACCCCATGAGCAGGGAAAGCCATGCACTTAACTTGCTGTTTAAACTAACAGGACACAATGAATGTACTTGGTTCAGTTTAAAAACTGCAACAAACAGCAAGACACAGACACTTAAGATCTCTTAGGATCATGTCCTGACATCCCCTGGTATTAAAATCAAATTAATTCAAATTAAATAACGTAAAATCAGTTCCTCCATCACAGCAGCAACCCTTCCTGCCCTAGGCACCTGCGGGCGGGCGGCGTGGAAGCGGCCCAGGCGCAGGGTGGTACTGACAGTCGGAGAGTCCCCAGCCCTGCCCACCTGAGCTCTCCTTCTGCCCCCACCCCCCCAACCACACACAAACCAGCGCTCACATTGGGTGCACAATTCTTCTGCTTGCAAACCAACCTTGTCTCTTAAGTTCCACCTGTCCCAGTGATCCTGTGGGAGGTGACCATGATCCCATCTTCCTCCGTTTGCCATAAGGGAACAAAGAGCCGTCCAGAGTAACTGGCTGTGCATGAGGAGGCAGCCCTGCCATAGGACTTTCCAGCCCAGCCCTTGGGCTTTCTGCCGCACCTTCTGAAGCCCTGAGTATGTTTCCCAAAGATCTGACAAGGAAAGCAGAGCCCAGAGGGAGCCACCAGAGCCCGTGGATCAGTGCTGGTCTAACCACTTCTTTTTCCTGTAAAGTGTCCTGAAGAGGAAGAACGTTTCTGACTTGGCTTGTTCTGGGGCTTTACCCTTGTGGCAAGCTTGCAATATGTGTTCAACTGAGCCTTCATTTTCTCACCTGTCAGCTGGAGAAGGTGGGAGTGCCCTTCTCACTGGTGGGTCTGTGAGTGGCGAGCTCAGGACAAGAGCCTGCCACATACAACTCACTCATTTATTGATCACCAGCTGCAAAGACTCAGCTGCCTTCTGATCATCAGGGGATTCTACTGTGAGATTTCCCCATAAGAAGTCCTGGGCTTCTGGATGGTTTGAGGAAGTCTGTGTCACTTTGCAGACGAAGCTCCATAATGAGACTGGCGGAGGGGGAGATGGGTTGCTTTGTTCACTCAGCGTCACTCCCTTCAGGTTCATCCATGTTGCTGCCTGTATCACGGGTCTGTTCCTTGTTATTGCTGAGAAGCATTCCATGACATGGACGGACCACAGTTGGTTTAAACACTTGCCAATTGAAGGACATCTGGGTTGTTTCCAGTCTGGGGCTGTTTTGAATGAAGCTGCAATAAACATTTATCCACAGGGTTTTCTTGTGAACGTAAGTCTTCATTCTCTGGAATAAGCACTCTAGAGTGCAGCTGTAGGCCATCTTGTGGTTGCATATTGAGTTCTATAAAGAGCTGTCAGACTGCTTCCCCTGCTTTCTTTGTGATGATACCATGTTACCTTCTCACCAGCATGGATGGTGATCCTGTTTCTATGCCTCCTTATCAGCATTTGGTGTGGTCACTATTTTTTACTTTAGCCACTTAGAAATGTGTGTGGCGCTATCGCATTGTGACTTTAACTTGCATTTTCATAAAGGAGAGTGATGTTGAACATCCTTTCATGTGCTTATTTCCCACCTACGTCTGCTTATTGGTGAAATGTCTGTTCATGTGTTCTAGCCCATTTTCAAATTTTCATTTTTTAATTGTTGAGTTTTGAGAGTTCCTTATAATTTTGGATGATATTTTGTTGGATACATGGCTTGCAAATCTTTTCTCCATCTGTAGTTGGTCTTTTCATCTTCTTAACAGAGACTTTAGCAGAATATGTTTTTAATTTTAATGAAGCCCACCTTATCAATCATTCCTTTTATGGATTGTGCTTTTGGTATCAACTCTAAGAACTCTTTGTCTAGTCCTAGATGGTACCTTTTTTCAGTGTTTATAGGACCTGTAGACATGTCATCCTTTTTATTCCCTACATTGATAATTTGTGTCTTCTCTTAGTCATAATCATTCTTTCTAAGGGTTTATCAGTTTTATTATTTTTTCAAAGAAGTAACTTTTGATTTTTATTCTTTTGTGCATTTCTATTTTACTAGTCTGTTTCTACTTTTTTGGAGCTTGTTATTCTTTTTCTAATTCTTGAAATATATACTCAGATCTCTGACTTTCAGATTTTCCCCAATAATATATGATTTCAGATAACAAATTTCTCTTTATAAGTATGGCTTTAGCACTCTATCACAGATAACAATGTGTCAGATACACTGCAATTTAATATAAATATATTTACATTATATTTATATTATATATAATATTATATTATATTTA
Organism: Moschus berezovskii; assembly: GCF_049115385.1. NCBI lineage: Eukaryota > Metazoa > Chordata > Mammalia > Artiodactyla > Moschidae > Moschus > Moschus berezovskii. Next base: position 82,243,426 of record NC_142475.1, read on the forward strand.
TATATTATATTATACAATATATTATGGAGAAGGAAATGGCAACCCACTCCAATGTTCTTGCCTGGAGAATCCCAAGGACGGGGGAGCCTGGTGGGCTGCCATCTATGGGGTCGCACAGAGTCAGACACGACTGAAGTGACTTAGCAGCAGCAGTATACAATATATTATATAATATATTGTATAATATATTATATAATATATTTTAATTATATTTATATTATATATAATATTTAAATATTTTCTATTATTATTTTTTTAGTCTTAGGCTATTCAAGAATGTATTGCTCAATTTCCAAATATTTGGGAGTATTTTAATTTTTGTTCTTAGTTTCTTATTTAATGTCGCTATGGTAAAACACATACATACTCCAGATTTCAATCCATTGAAATTGTTGAGAATTCCTTTACACCCACGCATATGGACAAATGTTTGGTGACTATTCCATGTCCCTTGACAACATTGTTTAGTACTTGGATGAAATAATTCATATATGCTATGTGGAATTAAAGAAATCTCAGCTAAAGTTGTTGCTGGGACAGACCTGAAGAGGGGAGTTCTCCCCCTACATGCATTATCAATTACTTCAAGGGGAACAGACAAGGGGCTTACATCTTCACGGGAACTGACCTCTGCTTACTCTCCTGCAGAAAAGACACCTCTCCGTAGCGTGCAGCTCAGCCAGTCTGCAGCAGCAGAAACAGTGGGAAGCCTCCATCAATCGCACTCTCAGTTCCTCTGATGGACTCCGGTGATCATCACGGCCCCGCCCATCTCCTCCTTTTTCATCTAAAGCCAAGTTCTCCGTCCTTGTCCTGCGGGTTTGCTTACTATCGGCACCAGATTGCTTGTCTGAGGTGGAAATTTCTGTTGCTGTTCCTGAGTAAACTCGTTTTTGCCAGTAAACTATCTGGCTGTTGTATTATTGAAGTTGACAGTTACTAGGTCAAGACTGTTAGTCATGATGTGCAAATATTCTACACCTTTATTGATGTCCTGCCTTGTTCTATTGATGCTTTTGAACTGCGGTGTTGGAGGAGACTCTTGAGAGTCCTTTGGACAGCAAGGAGAGCAAACCAGTCCATCCTAAAAGAAATCAGTCATGAATATTCATTGGAAGGACTGATGCTGAAGCTGAAACTCCAATACTTTGGCCACCTGATGTGAAGAACTGACTCATTGGAAAAGACCCTGAAGCTGGGGAAATTGACGGCAGGAGAATGGGATGACAGAGGATGAGAAGGTTGGATGGAATCACCGACTCAGTGGACATGAGTTTGAGCAAGCTCCGGGAGATGGTGAAGGACAGGGGTGCCTGGCGTGCTGCAGTCCATGGGGTCGCAAAGAGTTGGGCACGACTGAATGACTGAACTGAACTGAAATTGTTCTGTCCTAACAGAGAAAAATGTGCTGAAATCTACCAATTCGTCTTTTACTTCTGTTAATGTTTGCTTTAAAATTTGTGGCTATGTGAATAGATGCTTGCCCATTTAGAATCATTTCAGCCTCTCGGATTCACCCTTTGGTAATTAGGAAGAGCTCTCCATTATCGTAATGCATCTTGTGTTGGAATCACCTTTGTCTGACATTGGATGCTCTACCACCCTTCCTTGGTTTACTGTTTGCAGCCTATGCCAGTGACTGGCTTTTGACTCAGCATCTGCACCAGTCCAGGAAGCTGACCATCCTCCACCCTACCCCCAACCGCCTACTCGAGATCCCACTGGAGCGTGCTGGTGCCGCCAAGCGGGGCTGGGCCGCTAGGGGCGCCAGAGGGGCCGGTGGGGCTGGTGCGGTGGGAGCACACGCTCCTTCCGTCCTATTTCCGGTTGTGTTTGGCCGCTTCCTACCCGAGAGCGTGTCTGCCAAGTTTGGGGCTTGAGGCCTTAGCGCAGGTTTCAGCGTTTCCGTCCGCAGCTGCTTAACGGGGCCGCGGTTGTGCTGGCGTGGAAGCCTCGGTCTCCACTCTCCCCGTGGAGCGGGGGTCTCGTCAGCTCCGTGAGCTGGCCCGTTCCTTGGCGCTGCTGCGTGTTAGCGGTTTCCTGCGGCCAGGCCGGCCGGCCGCTTGGTGTTACAGCCCCTGGGCGCTGAGACTGGCTTTCGTACACGTGAGCGGTGGGGGGGTGGGGGCGCGGGGGCAGGGGAGGGCGGCATCTTTTGTGGAAATCTGTGAAACGCAGATTTCGTTGACCAACAGTAATGTATGCATGTGAGAGTTGGACTGCGAAGAAAGCTGATCGCCGAAGAATGGATACTTTGGAACTATGGTGCTGGAGAAGACTCTTGAGAGTCCCTTGGACTGCAAGGAGATCCAACCAGTCCATTTTAAAGAAGATCAGTTCTGGGTGTTCATTGGAAGGACTGATGCTAAAGCTGAAACTCCAATACTTTGGCCGCCTCTTGCGACGAGTTGACTCACTGGAAAAGACTCTGATGCTGGGAGGGATTGGGGGCGGGAGGAGAAGGGGACGACAGAGAATGAGATGGCTGGATGGCATCACCGACTCGATGGACGTGAGTTTGAGTGAACTCCTGGAGTTGGTGATGGACTGGGAGGCCTGGCGTGCTGTGATTCATGGGGTCGCGGAGAGTCGGACGCGACTGAGCGACTGAACTGAACCGAAAGGTGTCTTTGAAAGGCCGCGAGGCTTGTCTATTTTCGTGTTTACCGGCTCTCAGAGCACTGGCCCAGTGTGTTGGTTTCTCGCTGATCCCTGTGCCGCTCCTGTCGTAGGCAGCTCTTTACACTATGATATCATTGGGTTAACAATGTATGTAGTTCTTTGTATGTAGTGACACCCCAAGACCTCATTATTACTGCTTCAATATTCATTTAGATTGACTCACATTTGCTTCTTTTCTTTCCTTTTTTCTCTGCATTTCTGGGCTTATGTTTGAGATCGTTTTTCTAGCTCTTATGTATGTGTGTGTGTGTGTGTGTGTATATATATATATATATAATTTAATGTGGTCTGCTGGGGATAAGTTTTTTGAGATTTCTGTTTCATTGAATTTGCTGTTAACCTTTGCGGACTTACCAAAAAAAATTCACAACCTAAAAGTTGAGACTTATGTCTTATACTGTGGGAATTTTTAGGACTCTCAGCCCAGGAGACAGCATCTCAAGTAACCCTGAGAGACCGTTCGGAGGGGATGCGGGGAGGAGTCAGGTTATTAGAGGTTTTGCAGCAAAGGGCAGTTAGTCTGAACATCAAAAGATTATTATTAATTAAAATAATTTTTAAAATATCCCAAATGAAGGAATTTAGTGTTTTATTATGTATGGGAAGATGCAAGAGTCTGGGCTTACTGAAATCATTACTGTCATAGCATCTCACTACCTGGGGCCAGTATCCTATTTTCACATCTTGAGCTTCCTCAGAGCTCTCCAGCTCACCATGCATGGTAGCTGCAGTCACTGGTGACTGGGACGTCATTGGTTACTGATATGGCAGGAAATGTTTCATTTCTTACCTTTGAATTTTGAGCAGTATTTTTGTTTCTAGATTGGTAGCTATTTTTTGCCAGTCTATTGACGATGTCATTGCACTGTCCCCTTTCATTGCTTACTTTCTGTTTTGGAACTGTTATTAGTTTTGTGGCTATTTTGTCTGGCTGTTCCTCAGATTTTATTCTTGGTGTTCATTAGTTTCACTGTGATGTGCATAGATATGATTTTTCTTGATCCTACTTCAATTTTTTAAAGAGTGCCTTAAATCTGTGGGGTGATAGGTAATCAGTTTTGGAAAAGTTTTAGCTCCTGAACCTTGAAACGTTGTGTCTGATCTGCTCTCCTTCTTTTCCACTTAATGGGTCCTCATCATCCCAACCGCTGCTGTGTCACCAGAGGCTCCAAAGTTCTCAGAGTTTAAGCACTGACAGTCTCATCTGTGCCTCTGAGGGTAGGCTGGGCCCAGAGGGTAGCTCTGCTTCTCACTCAGAACTGGGCTCAGCTGAGGTTATTCAGCCATATGTGTTTCTCATCCTTCCACTACAAGGGCACTCATGAGCATTTTCTCATCATGATGGTGCATTTGTGCATACATGCTAAATCGTTCAGTCGTGTCCGACTTTTTGTGACCCCGTGGACTGTAGCCGGCCGGGCTCCTCTGCCCATGAGATTCTCCAGGCAAGAATACTGGAGTGGGGTTGCCATGCCCTCCTCCAGGGAATCTTCCCAACCCAGGGATTGAACCCGCATCTCTTGTGTCTTCTGCATTGGCAGGCGGGTTCTTTACCACTAGTGCCACCTGGGAAGCCCCACTGATGATGGTCATAGAGGCATAAATAAGAAAGTCAGTCAGTCAGTTCAGTCGCTCAGTCGTGTCCAACTCTTTGCAACCCCATGAATCACAGCACGCCAGGCCTCCCAGTCCATCACCAACTCCCGGAGTTCACTCAAACTCATGTCCATCGAGTCGGTGATGCCATCCAGCCATCTCATTCTCTGTCGTCCCCGTCTCTTCCCGCCCCCAATCCCTCCCAGCATCAGAGTCTTTTCCAGTGAGTCAACTCATCGCATGAGGTGGCCAAAGTATTGGAGTTTCAGCTTTAGCATCAGTGCTTCCAATGAACACCCAGGACTGATCTTCTTTAGAATGGACTGGTTGGATCTCCTTGCAGTCCAAGGGACTCTCAAGAGTCTTCTCCAGCACCATAGTTCCAAAGTATCCATTCTTTGGCGATCAGCTTTCTTCACAGTCCAACTCTCACATCCATACGTGACCACGGGAAAAACCATAGCCTTGACTAGACGGACCTTTGTTGGCAAAGTAATGTCTCTGTTTTTTAATATGCTATCTAGGTTGGTCATAACTTTCCTTCCAAGGAGCAAGCATCTTTTAATTTCATGGCTGCAATCAGCATCCGCAGTGATTTTGGAGCCCCCAAAAATAAAGTCCGACACTGTTTCCACTGTTTCCCCATCTATTTCCCATGAAGTGATGGGACCAGATGCCATGATCTTTGTTTTCTGAATGTTGAGCTTCAAGCCAACCTTTTCACTCTCCTCTTTCACTTTCATCAAGAGGCTTTTGAGTTCCTCTTCACTTTCTGCCATAAGGGTGGTGTCATCTGCATATCTGAGGTTATTAATATTTCTCCCGGCAATCTTGATTCCAGCTTGTGCTTCTTCCAGCCCAGCGTACCTCATGATGTACTCTGCATATAAGTTAAATAAGCAGGGTGACAATATACAGCCTTGACGTACTCCTTTTCCTATTTGGAACCAGTCTGTTGTTCCATGTACAGTTCTGACTGTTGCTTCCTGACCTGCATACAGGTTTCTCAAGAGGCAGGTCAGGTGGCCTGGTATTCCCATCTCTTTCAGAATTTTCCACAGTTTATTGTGATCCACACAGTCAAAGGCTTTGGCATAGTCAATGAAGCAGAAATAGATGTTTTTCTGGAACTCTCTTGCTTTCTCCATGATCCAGCGGATGTTGGCAATTTGATCTCTGGTGCCTCTGCCTTTTCTAAAACCTGCTTGAACATCTGGAAGTTCACGGTTCACATATTGCTGAAGCCTAGCTTGGAGAATTTTGAGCATGACTTTACTAGCGTGTGAGATGAGTGCAATTGTGCGGTAGTTTGAGCATTCTTTGGCATTGCCTTTCTTTGGGATTGGAATGAAGACTGACCTTTCCAGTCCTGTGGCCACTGCTGAGTTTTCTAAATTTGCTGGCATATTGAGTGCAGCACTTTCACAGCATTATCTTTCAGGATTTGAAATAGCTCAACTGGAATTCCATCACCTCCACTAGCTTTGTTCGTCGTGATGTTTTCTAAGGCCCACTTGACTTCACATTCCAAGAGTTCTGGCTCTAGGTCAGTGATCATGCCATCGTGATTATCTTGGTCGTGAAGATCTTTTTTGTACAGTTCTGTGTATTCTTGCCACCTCTTCTTAATATCTTCTGCTTCTGTTAGGTCCATACCATTTCTGTCCTTTATCGAGCCCATCTTTGCATGAAATGTTCCTTGGAAACTAATATTCTTGAAGAGAGCTCTTGTTTTTCCTAGTCTGTTGTTTTCCTCTATGTCTCATTACTGTTTTTTAACTTTCAAAATGGAATGTCTAATTCCTTGATTTTCTGATGTTCTTTTCTTCTGTTATAAAAATTTAGGTTTTAAAATGCTTGTCAGTTTTCCCCTGGAAGATGCTATAGCTTTATACCGATGTTTCATTGTGTGTTGTTTTGTTTTTTGTGTAGACTTTAACTGTCCAATTTACAGTACTTGAAATTTTTCATTCGGGTGTCTTGTTTTTGAGCAGAGTGGGTACACTGTAACTGTTGGGTGCAGATTACAAGACATGTTAGTTGTATTGTTCAGTGTTCTTACTAAACTGCCCTCTGGTCTGTCAGTTGTTGGGAGAAATGTGTCTATATATTCCACTTTGTTGCTAGTTTTGTCCATTTCTCCTTGTTCTAACACTTTTTACTTTATGTATTTTGGAGCAGTTACATTAGATACACATAAATTTTAAGTTGTTAAAAAATTTTTTCTGGTGAGTTGAACATTTTGTCATTTACATCTGTTAGTGATTTTTGCCTTAAAGTCTATTTGTTTAACATTGATAGTTTAAGTCTACTATATCTTCTTCTGTCTTTTATGATTAATTTTTCCATGGTCGTTTGTTTTGAGTATTTCTCTGGATTAAAACAAAAACTTCAATCTGATAATCTGTCTCTGAGCTGGTGATTTTATTTACTGTGATTGCTAAGGCATTCAGATGCATTTCTATCATCAATTATTTAGTACCTTTAAATTTCTTCTATCCATTTTCTCTCAAGTATTGATTTCTTTTTTCTATTGCTAGGTAGAAGGTAACAAACTCCATTTCTGTGACACTTTGGCATTGACCCTTTATGCCTATGGTTGTCTCTGATTTCTTTGTGAACCACGTAGAAACCAGAGAACATTTCATTGTTAAGCATGTCCCTCATGCCTTTTCACACCATTTGTATCCAGTATTGTCTTATTTTCTTTAACCTTCCAAATGAGAAAATATTATTTGGGGGCTATCTTGTTAGTGTTATTTGGCTTTATCCATGATTGGGCTTCCCTGGTGGCTCAGCTGGTAAAGAATCTGCCTGCAATTCAGAAGACCTGGGTTCAGTCCCTGGGTCGGGAAGACCCCCTGGAGGAGGGAACGGTTACCCACTCCCGTATCCTGCCCTGGAGAATTCCATGGACTGTATAGTCCATGGGGTCGCAAAGGGTCAGGCAGGACGGAGCGACTTCACTGTGTCTTAGTGTGCTCCAGCTGCTGCAACAAAACACCATAAACTAGGGGGTTAAAGAACAGACGCTTGCTTCTCATAGTTGTGTAGGCTGCACGTTCAAGATCAAGGTACCGCATGATTCATTTTCTGGCAAGAGCCCGTTTCCTGGCTTGCAGATGGTGGCCTTCTTGCCGTGTCCTCACGTGGCAGAGATAGCTCTCTGGAGTCTCATCTTCTAAGGATATTCATTCTTTTGTATCAGGGCCCAACCATTATGACCTCACTTAACCTTATTTACTTTCTTCCTCCACATACAGTCACACCAGGAATTAGGACTTCAACACAGGAATTTGTGGGGATACAATGCAGTCCATAGCACCATATATTAACATGTTTTTTAAAAACTGATTCTTTCTTGCATTCCATCTTGCTGTCTGGTATTGTTTTCACTCCTCTTAATGCTTTTGGGGGAGTTCCTTTAGTAATTACTAGTCAGTGGTAAACCATTTTGTTTTTTACTTACTGTAAAAAGCCTTTTAGTATTCAAGTCCAAGTTACTTTCTGGTTATTTTCTTTCAGTGCTTTGAAGTTACCACTGCCTTGTCCTCTGCCTCCCAGTTTGAGCTGCAGCCTGAGCAGGGTATAACTGCTTTTCCCTTCAAGATGTATATTTTCTCTCTGGAGGCTTTTGTAATTTTCTCTTGGTTGCAGGCTGGATGTTTTGCTCTGAGTGTGTCTGCTTGTGACTGCGTGGCCTGAGTGCTCCTGCATCACTTTTGGAAACCGCCCACCGCTCTTTCTGTGAGCACTGCCTGTGCTCTGCTCTCTCCTCTTCTGGAGCCCTGCTTGTTTTCCCTGTCAGCTTCTCTCTTATTCTGCATGTCTTCTAGTTTCTTCTCTGTGTTTCCCATCTCTTTTAACCTCTTGGTTGCAATGGACTCATTTGTTCAGCTCAAATTCCAGTGTATTGTTGTCTCTTCATCTATGTGTGATCTACTGTTTAATTTCTCCTTTGAGTTTTTATAATCAAAGCTTACATCACTCACTTCCAGCAGTTTCCTAATTTTTTGCCTAATACTTTCGATGGTCTGTCATTCTTTTCCTCATGTTTTCTATGCTCTTTTATTTCTAAAAGCAAATTTATTTTGTATCACAGACCCATGATTTCCAATGTTTGAAACTTTTGGTGATCCACTTCTGCTTACTTGTTGTTTCTTGTTTTCTTGTGTCTATTGTGAATTTTGATTTTTAGCAGATATTTATTGAGATAATACCTTTGGGACTCTGTGACTTCTGAGCTGAGTGAATATTCCTTCAGAAAGGATTTTCCTTTGCTTTTGTAGGTATCACAGGGTGAAACTCATCCATTACCACTTAACATTTATTTTGTGGCTTAGGTTTATTGGAATAAACCAGTAGTGGAAATACAAGCCCCAAGTGATAATGAGAGTAACTAATTCTCAGGAAAAACTTCTCTTCATAGATTTTTCTCCATGTGGAGCCAATACTGACATAGACAAGTTTCCTTGTGAGAGTATCTTTTCCCCTAGTTTAGTATTTAATTTAGAGCATATCCCCTCTGAAGCTCCTCATTTTTTACTTTCACTTCCTCTGTCATGGAAACCCAGTGCCTTGTCTGCTACCCAACCTGAGGCTCTAGGTGATAGAAAAAAAGCAAATATGCTGAAGGCAGCTGCCAGCTTTACTCCTTGCTGACTGTATATTGTCAAGATTATTTTCTTTCCTTTCCTTTCCTTCCCCCGCTTCTTTCCTTTCTTCCTCTTCTGAAATGTTCACATTAGCTTGGTGTACAGTTAAAAAGTATTCAGAATGTTTTTTTCATGTGACATTTTTAAGTGGAGGGATTTTAGCTGACAGGGTTGTTGCTGGGAAGAAGTGTTTTTGCAGTCCTTCCTTTGTGATGTGCCTGAGCCCCCACTGTCAAGGCTGACTATGTCTGACTAGCTGGGACAGTGCGTGCACTTGTCACATCCTTGGATTACGTGAGAGCATTTTGAATGCTTCACCATGAAATATGGTGTGTGTTTGAGGTTTCTGGTTGGTACCTTTTATTAAATTATTGACTTTTTCTGTTCCTAGGGGTCACAGCATTTTTAAAAGATCAACTAGTGAATGTTAATCATCCTGTGATTATCATCCTTTCTTCCTGCTGGACATCTTTTTCTAAGACTGGATCATTCTTACATTTCTGGAGCCAATTGTACTTGGTAATAACCTGTTATTATTTTAATACAGCCAATTAGTCAGTTTTTGGTTTTTGTTCACAAGTACGTTGGCCTCTAATGTTCCTTTCTTGTACTGTTTTTGTTCTGCTGTAGTATCAGTTATGTGCTTGGCCTGTAGAAAGAGTGAGTTGGAAGGAGTGTTCCATGTGCCTGAGACAGACAGCAGGTGGGTGTGCTTGTTCAGAGACACGGAGGCTTTGGAGTGGAATTTGTGAGTGGCTCCGTGTGTCTCAGAGACGGGTCCTTGGCTGTGTCTGAGGGGCAAGGTTTGAAGGCTGTACTCCCGAGCTCCGCCACATGTCTTCTTGGGGCCCATCAAGTCCAGCAGTCCAAAGGACTGGCAGCTCACAAAGCTTCTGAAAGGCTAGAAAGCTGCCTTCTCCCTGGAAAGCTGCTTTCTATTGAAGTGGACCCTCAAATTCTCCATTTTCTTTGTTTTTAAAGCCTACATAAAGGTGATAGTTTGGGCATGGATGTGTATCTTGTCACTTTGAAAAAAAAATGCTGCCTTTACAGCTCCCACAGTTTCGTTTCCCCAAAGCATGTGCTCTGAGCTGCTGCAGCACTCACAAGGGGGAGCTTGCTTCCCATGACACACAGCTCTGGGCTACTTAGCATTGGACTTTGTTTACACAAACAGGAAAGAAACACTTTCTGCTCTTGCTGAGTCCCCCTTGTTTGGGGTTTTCTGTCAGTTGCATCACACTTGCTCTTAAAGAGCACAGTGGCCACCTTAGCAGTGCCACTTACAGAGTAACACGTTTCCTCCCCCTCACATGAGCTCTCCCTCTCTCTGCATGAAGCCGTGAGGTCTCCAGGGCGCTGTAAGCCGCTTCCTTTCGGGCCCTTCTGTCAGCTCTGGCCAACATTCTGCTGTCCGCCTCCATGTAGCCGTCCAGGCCTGGCCTGGCCCTGTTCACCTTGGTTTGACCTCCTTTGTCCAGCTAAGTTTTGACAGATCGTTTGTTCCTCAGTTGCTCTCTTGAAACCAGGTGTAGTTCCCTCTTGCCCTTGTGACCTTGAATTGGTGAACATCCAGACCTCATAGAAAGTGTTCGTCACTCAGTTGTGTCTGACTCCTTGTGACCCTATGGACGGTAGCCCACCAGTCTCCTCTGTCCTTGAAATTTTCTAGGCAAGAATACTGGGATGGGTTGCCATTTCCTTATCCAGTGCATCTTCCGGATCCAGGGATTGAACCCGGGTCTCTCGCACTGCAGGCAGGCTCTTTAACGACTGAGCCACTAGAGGCCCCTCCATTTCAGCTCCTATCCCGGGACTGCTCCTGGGTCCTCTTGCCAGCAAGCTCTTCTGGGTCTCTGCATGGTCTCAGCCACGACCTTCTCTCTCTCGTGCCTTCAGGGCCTATTCCAAGCTGACATCATGCCCACTTCCTCTGTGTGCAGCAGACACCCCTGTCTTCAGCTTCACAGAGAAAATGTGACTGTTTGGGAATGAATTCTTTCATTTTCTTGGCTCTTTCCAACATGTGAGCTTTCTGTGCACTCCTGCTTGTCCCTCTACTCACTCACAGAAGTGTCTGCTCTCCTGCCGGAGTTGCAGCCTCTGCTTTGAATCCTGTTCCATTCTGCCTGCACCAGCTGGGCCCCTGTTGCCTGTCCTTCACTCAACTGGCTTCCTGCTCTTCACAGATAAAGATTCCCAAGTCTTTACAGTCTTGGTGTGGCATCGATGTTGACCTGTGATCTGTTTTTTCTAAACACTATCCTCTTAAAACTTCTTCCTTCCATAGTGACTTCTAGAAAGTGTATCTATCACACTGGTGACAGCATTTTCCCCAGTTCATTTGAACTCCTTATCCTGCACTAATCTGGTATCTCTCATCATCTAATCATTGAAAATGCTCTTCATCAGATCACCAAAGACCCACAAGATCCAAACCTAGGGATTCTCCATGTTCATGGGTCTTGACGTCCCAGTTACCTTACATTGCACGTAACCATCCTCCTGGTGAAGAGACACCAGTGTCCAGTTGCCATGGCAACTTTTCAATAGTTGACCTCTTGCATCTCTTGCCTGCCCTAACAAAAGGGATCCTACTTAAAGTCCTATCCTAGGCTGAGAGTGGGGAGTCCTGGGAATGCTGCTCCTGGACGGGGCATGAGCGGGAAGGCATGAGTGCAATGCCTATGCTTGGAAAGGGACGTGCACATAGCAGGAGCCTAACAGAAACTGGAAATTGTCAGCTGTGGAATTGCTGACCAACACTCGGGGGCCCTTCTGGTTCAGAGGGTCTAGATGTGACAGAGACAGCCCTGCTCCCTGCCTGCCCCACAGTATCCCCTTCTGGGGCCAGTGAGACTCTCTGGAAGGTTCCCAGGATGCCCCAAACAGCAGTCTCTCTGAGTCAGACCAGGTGGGGTGGGCCAGAATATGGGGGGGAGGGGGAGGCAGGAGAGCTGCAGATGGGGCTGCACCCAGTCAAGGCCACAGGGGAGAAAGCATCTGATTTGCAGAACTGCGACTCTGAACTCTGGCTGTCTTTCCATGGCTGCATCTCAAATGGAGCCTGGAAAAGGCTGCAGTGTTAGCAGCAGCGTTGCTGTCTACCTGCCCAAGTTTCAGACGCTGGACAGATGCATGGGAAAGAATTTGTGAGTCCACACACCAATGCTGGTTGGTGGGTGAAATCCATGGTTAACTCAACAGAATTTCTTGTCTTCTGTCTCTTGGAGTCTGGAAGCAAGAGCTGAAGGAGAGCAGCCAAGGGGGCCACCCCTGTCAGAAGGGGTCTGTAAGCAGGAGGGGGTCCTCCTACCCCACACTGAGCAGTGTTTCTTTCACTCCAGAGATACGTTATGCCCAAATCATTCGGTCTCCCCCACTGACCCTGGCCCCCCCCCAAAGGTCAGAAGTATCTGAGGACTACTCTTCATGGGTGAGCCTCAGGCCCTGCCTTCCATCAATACCAAGGCCCCCCAAGGTGAAGAGGCGTCAAGAGTGATTGTCAGCAATAAAGAGTTACAAGGTTTGATTTCAAAGAGAAACAATGTGTAGACAGAATTGCTATGGGGAAGGTTTGCTGCTGCTGCGTCACTTCAGTCGTGTCCAACTCTGTGTGACCCCACAGACAGAAGCCCACCAGGGTCCCCCGTCCCTGGGATTCTCCAGGCAAGAACACTGGAGTGGGTTGCCATTTCCTTCTCCAGTGTGTGAAAGTGAAGTCGCTCAGTCGTGTCCGACCCTTAGCGACCCCACGGACTGCAGCCTACCAGGCTCCTCCATCCATGGGATTTTCTAGGCAAGAGTACTGGAGTGGCTTGCCATTACCTTCTCTGATATAGTCACTAGCTAAGGTTTAGCCTTGCTCTAATTCAACCTGTGAGGTAGGGCCAAATGGACTCATTCTCCCCACCCCACGTCAAGGTCCCTGGAAAGTCAGACCACCATTGAGCTAATCGATGGAAAATAAATTTAATGCAACAAATTCCAACCACCTGCAGCCAGTTGGCTTCGTCACAGCAGCCTGAGGCCCAGGAGCACAGAGGCCAGTGTCAGGAAAGGCATCAGCCCGGCGCTGCTGCCCCTGCCCTGCCCCTTGGACATCCAGTAAGCATCTTCTGTGTTTTCACTGATGACTGGTCTCTGCATGTTGCACAGGTTGAATGTACAGCATGCCAGGTACAGAAAGGGTGTGGGCTTTATGAGCACAAACGACCTGGCCATCCGCGAAACTGTCTCATGCAACCCACAGTTCAGGGCACACTGCTTGGAATTAAGGAAGTACCGTGGAAATATTCCTAGTGGGAAATAGGACAGAGAGATGGGGGTCTCATGAATTGAAAGCAGCAACGCCAACACCATTTCTGTCTGAAGTCTGCCTAGCTCTGACCCTTCCATTGCCCCTTACCAGAGCCCCACTCAAAGAGGGCACCTGACAGGGAGTTGGGAGCCGTCACTGCAAAGGAAGAGGGTCAGGCCTTTGTGTTCAGAGTTATTTTGGGGGGTGCATGGCATCAGATGCCACCAGCTCTGACCTGTCTGCACACACCGGGCCTGGCAGTCTCCATTTGGGAACACACAGGTTCCCTGGGCCTCAACTTCTCAAACACGGTTGCTCAGGCCTTTGTGACCACAGACAAGACACATGGGAGCAAGGGGCACCTGGCCATCCTGGCCACTGCCCAGGGCTTGGAGCTGGCCTCTCAAGGAGCCACTCCTGCGGCCTGGGTGTAACTGCTGTGACTGTGAGCCCGCTGCCGGCACAGCTCAGCACTGGGGGCAGGGCCCGTCTTCTGACTTCTCTCATATTTCACTGTGCAGTCATCTTTCCACACTAAGTTATCCAGTCCACGTGGGGCTGCAGTGGGGCTTATGCCTCAACAGACTCAGCAGCCCGCACACTTCTTGGAACATGGAAGCCCCAGAAGTGGCTGATGAATGGAAAGTGAATTCTCTGGGCCAGACAAGGCCACTGTTGGGTCATGCCAGGGCCTTCAAAGTCACCCTCGGGAGAGAGCTCTTCATGAGGCCAGAAGTGCTTGGGGGAGTTACAGATGGCAGAGCAGCAGTCTCCAAATGTTTTAAAGCATGCATCCTCTTTTCAGAACATATTTTAAGCCCTGACTATGTACATCTTTAGTGAAAGCTATTCTTGGTCAGACACTGAAGTCATTAAGGCTCAACTGCTCACTTAGAAGTGAATAAAAAGAACTCTCTGTCACTTTCCCCCTACACCTCAGTATTGCAGCCTGACTGGCGGTTGCTGCATGCCGCCCTACATTGGCTCTGCTGTTACTTATGGAAGCTGGGTCTCCTCAGTGGCCTGCTGGCCCTCCTGGCTTCACAGGACTTTGCTCTTCAAATTCTTAAAAAGGATCATTTTTATGTTAGTTATTCTTTATTGAGGAAAACTCGACAGGCCCTAAGTCCTGAAAGCATTCTGCTGGACCTGGGTGTGAAGCCCCGTTGGGACCCAGGACACTTACTCACAGCGGCAGAGATACAGTACGTAGCGCCGTTCTCACAGTTTGTTGGCTCTTGGCATTCAAAACTGTTCTCCTTCTCACAAACATGACACCTCAGGGTAGAATCTGAGAGGAAGAATAAAAAGAAAGTGGAATGTGGCAGCTCTCAGATCCCATCAGAGCAACACCTGCCAGCCTCTCCTTCCTCTGAGTGAGGACAGATCCCTGGGTCCCTCCATCTTTCTGGCGCCTCACAACTTGCCCCATCCTGCAAGCTCCTCCTGTTCTCTCTGGGCTTCCCTCGTGTGCCCACTGGATGTGTCTCACAGACCCACACCACACCCACAGCATGAACACAGATGAGCACAGACCCTCAATCCAGAGACATACATACACTGTCATATGGAAACACCTGAGTCCTCCCCTCCCCCCAACCCCCACTCAGGGACATCACCACACCTCGCTGGCATCTCACATTAGACTAGAAAAAGAAATCTCATGACTTTGGAGTCTGTGCCCATGCACCCTTTCCGCCTACCTTCCTGGCCAACCCCACTGCCTCCAGTGCCTGGCTCCATGCTCTTTGGCCTGAGACCCTGCGTCCTACGTGACCCAGGAGCTGAGGCAGCCCACTATTGGGTCTGTGTCAGGGCAGGACTTGTTCTTAGGGAAGAAACTGGTCACACTCCAGCAGCTCTCCATTTTCAGAGGCAGCCCCAGAAGGCTCGAAGATGGTTGGTTTAGGCTCGGCCTCCAGTCCAACCATCCCCAGGAAGGCAGGGCCATGGCAGGGAGAGCTGGGTGCTGGGCAATAAAACCAGCCATCCCTGCCTGCCCTTGGGGACCCCACATCAAGAGGCTCCCCCACTACATATCTGTATCAGCTGGCTACCCTCCTAAGGCTGTCTTGCCCACTGAATTCTCGGCTACAACTGTTGGACCCACCTGGGGCCAGGGCAGCATCCAGACATGGATGGCCACCCTGTGTCTGCACAGGTGTTCCAGACCTCCTCCTCCCAGCCCAGGAGGCTCAGGGCCAGAACTGACCTTGTCGTCCAGACACGGTGAGATTGCTCTCCACCCATGGCAGGCCCAAGACCAGAAGCAGAGCAAGGAGGGTTATCATTTCCAGGGATGCCTGGTCCTGGACATGAGGAACAAGCAGGGCCACCTGGTCAGCCCTGTGGCTCCAGAGTTAGATTTGACCCTCGTTGGTCTAGTACCGTTCAGAGCCCTCCCCACTGGTCACTGGGGCAGACCCTCTCCTCCTCATCCATGGGCCAGGGGCTGGGTGTGGCCTCTCGATGCTGGGGTGGGGGGCTGTCACTACCACCACCAAGTCCCCTCTGTCCCCAGGGAACCCACCACTCCCTGGAACTCTGCCTTCACCCAAACTTGCTCGGGAAGTGTTCCTGCTGCAGCTCCCCCAAGGCAGTACCAGGTTTCCCCCACCCCTGATTTGAACTCCTGTTCTCTTAGGAGACACCATGGGGTACTCTCCCACCCAGCACCACCACCCTTCCTCTTCCCTCTTCATCTTCCTCTCCACCCATGGCCAGGTCTTCACTGGTACAGGGTACAGGAAGGCTTGGCTACCCCTGCACCTCCCAGCCCAGCCTTACTGCCCAGATCGGTGCTGAGGCTAGCCCTCTCTCTCACCAGGCCTGCCAGCCTTATGCCCTTACACACTCATACCCGGCTGCCTTCTGGGCTCCCCATTCCTGCTCCTTCCCCAGGTTCCACACCCCACCTTCACCCCACTATCTGGCAGGTGGTGGTGGGGCAACAAGCCTCTGTTAATGCAGTCAACACCTTTGCAGGAATTCTGGTTTTTTACGTAGCGAAGCATGCCGTCACCTGGATGTAGGAGAGTGCCTTTTCAGAGCCTCTTTCGATGAGCCTTTGTGTTGTTTACACTGTGTTGTACTAGAAATAAAGCTGCAGTTGTCCATAGTGTTATTTCTTACAAGTACAGGTACACCGGAAAGTTTCCCAGAAATAAGACTGACAGTCACAAGTTTGATGTATTTGCAATATAGATGCACTTGCCCAACAGTTCTTCAGTTTTCTCACGAGTGCCTGTTCCGACAGTATCATCAAAAAAGGGTACATTCCTATCCATCCTTTGGGTTTTCACCAATCTGGTAGGTAAAAATAGTATCCTGATAATTAACGATCAGAATTAATTATGAGTGACATTAAGTTTTTGCATTCAGATAGATGTCTGCATTCCTTTTTCTGTGCTTTCTATTTAAGTCTGTTATCCAAATACACTGTGACCCTAGTCCATTGTCTGCCATAGAAAGTAAAACTGTTTTTCCTATTTGATTTAGGCCTTGGTATTAATGCCAAGCAGAAGTGGTTATGCCAAGCTTTTCAAGGTTAAAGGTAAATAGAGCCAGACGCTAAAGTGATAAGGATGGGTTTTAATCAGGAGCATTCTACTTCAGTGGGAAAAAGAGTCTTCATGAAGGGAACTCCACTTGAATTTGCACAGGGGTGACTGGGCAGTTTAAAGGAAGAGTGAGGGAGTAGGGAGGTGGTGAGCAGGGCTCAGTGGAGTCAGGGAAATGAAAGTTACAAGAGCAGGAAGGCAGAGTTGGTCCCTGTGAAACCCACCTGGGTTTGCTAACTGGCATGTACCAAAGTTAAGCACCCACCCTCCACGGAGGCTGGGAAAGGGGCCTATCTTCGCAGAACACAGTTCTTCAGGAAGGGATTTAAGGCCAGGGTTTGGGGCAGGGGGGAGACTTGGATCATCCTAGGGATGTGGCCTTCAGTTGTTGGAAGGCATTTAGTGTCTGCTCTAGTCTTTACAGACCAAGTTTGAGGCCTAGTGGATAAAGGGCCCAGAGGAGCCTGGCTGGAGTTAGTCAGGAGAGAAGCTTTACCACCACTTTTTATTTTATGGTTCTGGATTTTGAAACCAGAACAGTTTCAAAATTCAGAACCATAATTCTGCTAGTTAGAGAAACCTTCCCCCCAACATCTGATCTCAGAAACTAAGCAGGGTCAGGCCTAGTCAGCACTTGGATGGGAGAAACTTTCCCTCAAACAAGGTTATAAATGAATTCTCTCATATTTTCTGATAGCGTTACAGGAAGCTTTTTTTTTTTCTCTCTTTTAACATTTGAATCTTTGATCCATTTGGGACTTACCCTTCAGTGTTATATTTTTTCAGACCATGACTTAAGTTATCTCAACATCATTAATCATAACGTCCACCCCATCTACTGTCAATTTGGAAGCCCTTTCATCATGTATTGGATTCCAGATGCACCTGATTCTCTTTGTGGGCTGTCTTCTTTTAGATACTTTGTCCATTCACACACCAGAAATACCGTTTTGGTGACTGGGTTCACAGCCCACCCTTGAAGGTTGGGGAGGCCCTCACCATACCTTTCAGAATTTATTGTTGCTTGATTCTTTTTTGGTTTGTCTGGTTAGGTAGTAGAAAGCCAAATGAGAACCTGTATTAACTCTAACAACCACAAACACAATGACAGCAAGAAGAGAAAACCAGAAAGCTGAATTTGCAATGTCACCAGGTAAACAAATCTGAAGAGTAGCAAGCCCTAAAAAAGTGGAATGATATGCTGTGTTCCCAGATCAGAAGACTTACTATTGCTAAGATGTCCATTCTCCCTAAGTTGATCTGTAGATTTAACACAATCTCAGTCAAATTTCCCAGAGATATATTTTCAATGTAGAAATAATCAACTGGGATTCTAAAATTTAGGTAGAAAAGTGAAAGACCTAGAATAGCCAAAATAATTTGGAAATAGAAGAGCCAAGGACTTACACTACTTGATTTTGAGACTTACTAGAAAGCTATGATAACCAAAGACAGTGTGATGCTGCAGAAAGCTTAGACATACAGTCAATAGAATGGAATAAAGAGTCAAGAAGTAGACCTACCCATGTGTGACTGTCTGATTTTAGATAAAGGTGACAAGCAAAAAAATGCAATGAAGAAATGGCCTCTTCTGTGACAAATAATGCTGAGACCTTTGAACAAACAGATGCAAAAATGATGACCCCAAATGCAAAAAAGAAAAACATAAACATGACTTTCCCTTTGAAAAGTGAAAAATGAAAATGTTAGTCATTCAGTTGTGTCCAACTCTTTGTGATCCCCCATGGACTGTAGCCTTCCAGGCTTCTCCATGAAATTCTCCAGGTAAGAATACTATAGTGGGTAGTCATTTCCTTCTTCAGGGCTCTTCCTGACCCAGGGATTGAACCCAGGTCTCCTGCATTCCAGGCAGATTCTTTACCAACTGAGCCACAAGGGAAGCCCTGGCTTTACCTCATCATACACAAAAATCCATTCCAATGGATTATAGATATAACTGTAAGTTTTAAAACTTATGTAAATACGAAGCCAGACAACTTCTAGAGAAAAACAGGAACAATGTTTTCAATCTTAGGTTCAGTTCAGTTCAGTCGCTCAGTCATGTCCGACTCTTTGCGACCCCATGAATCGCAGCATGCCAGGCCTCCCTGTCCATCACCAACTCCTGGAGTTCACTCAGACTCATGTCCATCGAGTTGGTGATGCCATCCAGCCATCTCATTCTCTGTCGTCCCCTTTTCCTCCTGCCCCCAATCCCTCCCAGCATCAGAGTCTTTTCCAGTGAGTCAACTCTTCGCATGAGGTGGCCAAAGTATTGGAATTTCAGCTTCAGCATCAGTCGTTCCAATGAACACCCAGGACTGATCTCCTTTAGAATGGACTGGTTAGTCAAAAGAATTTTTCAGTTCAGTTTACTTCAGTCACTCAGTCGTGTCCAACTCTTTGCGACTCCATAGACTGCAGCATGCCAGGCCTCCCTGTCCATCACCAACTTCCGGAGTTTACTCAAACTCATGTCCATTGAGTCGGTGATGCTATCCAACCATCTCATCCTTTGTTGTCCCCTTCTCCTCCCATCTTCATTATTTCCCAGCATCAGGGTCTTTTCCAATGAGTCAGTTCTTCGCATCAGGTGGCCAAAGGATTGGAGTTTCAGTTTCAACATCAGTCCTTACAATGAATATTCAGGATTGATTTCCTTTAGGATGGACTGGTTGGATCTCCTTGCAGTCCAAGGGACTCTCAAGAGTCTTTTCCAACACCACAGTTCAAAAGCATCAATTTTTCAGCATTCAGTTTTCTTTATAATCCAACTCTCACATCCCTGCATGACTACTGGAAAAACCACAGCTTTGACTAGATGGACCTTTGTTGGTAAAGTAATGTCTCTACTTTTTAATATGCTGTCTAGGTTAGTCATAACTTTTCATCCAAGGAGCAAGTGTCTTTTAATTTCATGGCTGCAGTCACCATCTGCAGTGATTTTGGAGCCCAAAAAAGAAAAAAGTCTGTCACTGTTTCCAGTTACCCCATCTATTTGCCATGAAGTCATGGGACCAGATGCCATGATCTTAGTTTTCTGACCGTTCAGTTTTAAGCCAACTTTTTCACTCTCCTCTTTCACTTTCATCAAGAGGCTCTTAGTTCTTCTTCACGTTCTGCCATAAGGGTGGTGTCATCTGGGTATCTGAGGTTATTGATATGTCTCCCGGCAATCTTGATTCCAGCTTGCGCTTCATCTAGCCTGGCATTTTCCATGATGTACTGTGCATATAAGTTAAATAAGTAGGGTGACAATATACAGCCTTGATGTAATCCTTTCCCAGTTTGGAACCAGTCTGTTGTTCCATATCCGGTTCTAACTGTTGCTTCTTGACCTGCATACAGATTTCTCAAGAGGCAGGTCAGGTGGTCTGGTATTCCCACATCTTTAAGAATTTTCCAGAGTTTTTTGTGGTCCACACAGTCAAAGGTTTTGGCATAGTCAATTAAGCAGAAGTAAGCAGAGACATTACTTTGCCAGCCAAGGTCCGTCTAGTCAAGGCTATGGTTTTTCCCGTGGTCATGTATGGATGTGAGAGTTGGACTGTGAAGAAAGCTGATCACCGAAGAATTGATGCTTTTTAACTGTGGTGCTGGAGAAGACTCTTGAGAGTCCCTTGGACTGCAAGGAGATCCAACCAGTCCATTCTAGAGGAGATCAATCCTGGGTGTTCATTGGAAGGACTGATGCTAAAGCTGAAACTCCAATACTTTGGCCACCTCATTGGAAGAGTTGACTCAACTGGAGAAGACTCTGATGCTGGGAGGGATTGGGGGCGGGAGACGGGGACGACAGAGAGTGAGATGGCTGGATGCCATCACCGGCTCGATGGACATGAGTTTGGGTGAACTCCAGGAGTTGGTGATGGACAGGGAGGCCTGGCATGCTGTGATTCATTGGGTCGCAAAGAGTCGGACACGACTGAGCGACTCAACTGATCTGAACTGAACTGAAATATTTTTCTGAAACTCTCTTGCTTTTTTGATGATCCAACAGATGTTGGATGTTGAATTTTTAGATAAGATGTATAAAGCATGAATCATGTGAGCAAAACTGCTACAGTTTGTAGAGGAAATAATGCTGATGCCTGTAGTTAACTTTGAAAGGAATCCAAAAGATAAAGTAATTAAAACATTGTTAGACAGATAGATAGATATGTGGGAAAACTAGTAAAATGTTAAGGTGGACAAGGTGGTGGGCTTCCCAGGTGACGCAGTGGTAAAGAACTGCCTGCCAATGCAGGAGACAGAAGAGACACCGGTTTAACCCTGGCTTGGGAAGATCCCCTGGAGGAGGAAATGACAACCTACTCCAGTATTCTTGCCTGAAAAATTCCATGGACAGAGGAGCCTGGCAGGCTGCAGTCCATGGAGTCACAAAGAGCAATGACTGAACAATTAACACTTTCACTTGCTTATACTGAACAGAGTTGGACACAACTGAACACACACACACACACACCTCCTTGCACTCACTGTAAACTATTTCAACATTACTGCCTCAGATAATTTATATAAAATAAAATCCCTGCCAGGGATTAAAAATGTGCTGTACAGGGAATTCCCTGTTGGTACAGTCGTTAGGACTCCATGCTTTCACTGCCACAGGCCCACATTCAATTCTTCATCAGGTTACTAGGATGCAGCCAGCCAGGTGGCATGACCAATTTTTTTTTTTTAAATGTGTTCTACATTTTTTTAGCCCAGATTTAACCCGTTATGAGAATCACGATATAGTGCAGAAACTATTTGAACAAGAGTCTTAATTCACCTTCTCAGTTAAAAACTAAAGGTCCAGAATTTGACTGCCTGTCCCTGGGTGTAGAAATCTAAGGCTTCTGCAGCATATAGGTTAAATGGGCTGGGGGTGATATTTAGAATGGTTTAACACTGCTAGTCACAGTCTTACAAGCTACAGTAACTTCTATGGGGGTAGAAAAAGGAATAAGAACATCATTAAATGAATGAGAATTAAAACAGGTGGCCTTTCACATTGCTTCACCTGCCCCTGATATAGCAAAGACTGTCCAAGAAGAAAAACAGCTCATGGGAGACTATTCAGGAAAAAGTTGTATTCTTTGGAAATGGGACTCATCACATATTGAGTTTTCCCACAGAGGTGTTTGAATTTGCCAGCATATTTGAGAACTCGAGTGTGGTGGATCTCAAGAATGATAATGATACGATTTAGTGAGTAGCTACGTTGATAATACCATGTGGATGAGTTCCCTTCAAGAAAACTGTGATAAGGAACCTTATTTGGTGCCAACTGGAAAGAAATCATCTGAAAGAGTCTCCGGAAAAAATATCTGGGGATTACTCAAGATCCTGGATTATTGTGACACCACCCCCTCCCCATTTTAGCTCCGGACATTACAAAAGGTTGTAAAAGGCAAAGCTCAGCAGCATCCCATAACGTCATTTCCCTTCTCTTTTGGTACCACTAGCTTGGTGAAGAAAGTGATGACCTGGTTAAATCTTTGTGCTGGTTGTCCACTGATGGTGTTGACTAACAGAAAGATAACAGAAATGTCATACCTGTGAATTGCTTTTAGCAGGAAATACCTGATCCTCCTAAGGGTGTGATTTAAGTCAATGTGGACTCTGCAGGTGACGGGTATAGGAGTTGGGGAGCCTTGGGACTCAAGGTCGGAGATGCTGGGTGGGGTCCTGGTGGGACGTGGCTTTCAGTGGTGAAGATGATGTGTGGGTTCCCGGGTCACCCATCCCCAGGAGGTGATGATGGACAGCCCAGATGGTGGTGGAAGGGACACCCACAGCAAGGGCTGCCAGGTAGGTAGAGGAAGCCATGGGACCCCAGTAGAGAGATGCATGTGGTCAGAATGGATAGGGATGGTAGCAGTTGAATCTGCCATCCTGGCTTCACGAGGGTGGGGCCAAACCATGGAATCTGTAGACACTGACCTGAGACTGAGTCCAAGCCTGACGCGCTGGGTCCACCACCCTACATCCTGCGTAGAACTTTTAGAACCTTCCAGCCCCCTCCCATCTGTTCCCCCATCCAGCTGTACCCTGCCAGCCATCTCCTGCCCAGGTTTTCTAAAACGCTCCCATGTTGTGCCCAGGCCTTTGGGACCTTCCCCAGCCCTGTGTTCTGTGAAGACCTTCAGGAACCTTAAACGTCTCTCTCCCCTCCAACCCTTCAGGGTCCTGCCCAGACCTTCTAGAAAAGTCTCCATGCGCCTTGTCCTTCCCAGGCCTCCCTAACCTTACCCTAGACCCCATGTCCTGGAGGACCTTTTGGAGCCTTCTTCAGCCCCCCCTATTCTGCGAAGACCCTCTGGAATCTTCCCGAATACTCGCATCCTGCCAAGAACTGTGGAAACCCCCGCAACCATATCCCAGCCAGAATTTGGGATTTCCTCTTTCTCTGCCCCGCCCCGAAATCGCCCCCAACCTTGTCTTGTATAAACCTATTGGAACCTTTCAGGACACGAACTCCAGCGGGGGCCACACGAACCCGCGGGTGTGTGAGGACTGGCCGCTCAGACTCGACGCTCAAACTCCACCCGGAAGCACAGAGCGGCGCTCCCATCAGGCTTCGCGCGGCTTCCGGAAGGTTTCGCCGCGCTCGCCGGGGCCAGCTCCCCCAGGGGCAGTCTCGGCAGAGCGCCTGGCGGAGGTCGATACCCGAAAGGGTTAGAGGACGCGGAGTGGGGCGATGATTCCAGAAGGTCTGGGCAGGAGCAGGGGTGGCGGGGCAGGTTCATGCCGTGACATACCGCAGCATCACAAGTCTCTCATGACTGACAGTACTAGCTTTCCTTCTCTGTTACAGTGAAACTGAGGGAGAATCGTTACTCAAGAGAGAACCAGCAAATCCCCAAATTCTTAGTAACTAGTCAATGGCACCCCACTCCAGTACTCTTGCCTGGGAAATCCCATGGACTGTGGAGCCTGGTGGGCTAGTCCATGGGGTTGCTAGGAGTCGGACACGACTGAGCGACTTCACTTTCATTTTTCACTTTCATTCACTGGAGAAGGAAGTGTCAACCCACTCCAGTGTTCTTGCCTGGAGAATCCCAGGGAGGGGGGAGCCTGGTGGGCTGCCGTCTATGGGGCCGCACAGAGTCGGACACCACTGACGTGACTTAGCAGCAGCAGCAGCAGTCCTAAACCAATTACACAGAAGAGAGGCCCCAGCAGAAACTGGGTAACAGTAAGGTCTAAAGGATTGTGAGGTTATCACAAGCTAAAAGTGCAGGGAAAGGAGCGGAAAAGGTGCTCAGTGAAAATATATCACATCACAGGCATCTAGTAGAACAGGGTGAAAATTTTTCAGCCTCCATGCAGGAAGTTAGATAAGAACAGATGACCTACCCAAAGAAATTACGAAGAAAATACAAAGAGGAGTGGAGAAATGAATAGGAGGTAAACCCACAAAGCCAAAGTTGGTTATCTGGAGGGATTCAAAGTATCGGCAAAATAAAAGATGAGAGCACAAAGAAGAAAAGTAAATTCTCATTCTCAATATCAGAAACGGAAAGGGAAGCATAAATCAATCGTCACCAAACTTATAAAGAAAACGAGTGGCTGCGCTGAGTAGGCTTCCTGTGATAAACGTCACATTCCTAATGAAATGGACTAAAACCTGAAGCACACTGGGAGCTAAAGCTGACTCACAATGAGAGTGTAGGCTGAAATAATCGCACTCCTTTTTGAAAAACTAGGTACCAAGTCTTCTGTTGAAGTTAAATCCTTGAAAAACAGAATGATAACCAAGCGGATGAATGCTAATTCCCAACAGAGTACAGATTAATCTACAAATTCATTGAAATCTCACTCTGAGGCTCAGCAGGGTGTGTGTGTGTTTGTGTGTTTATCTATGATGTACACACGGGAGGGGGAGGCTCTGGGAGGTGACCGAAGCCCAGGACATCCATCTCCTCCTTGAAAATGGGAATGGTGACATGAACATGCACCTTCTCAGAAAGCTGCCAGGGGATGGTGAGACAACTCGTGACCCCAAACTATGGACCCACAAGCACAGGGAGGGCTCCAGCTGTGTGCCTGCTGGGTCCCTGGGAGAGTGGGGAGCCCACGACCACGCCCCTGTCATAGACTTTCCCGCACTTGGAGCTCATGTTCCTGGAGGAAAGAAGGATGTGGGCTTTGAACACACACTCCATGCGGGGGTGGGGGGGGTGGATTGCTTGGGATCTCTCATTTTTCTGATTGAGAAGGGGCTTGCAGGCCACCCTCCCACTCCCTGCCAGTGACCCTGTCTTCTGGGTTCTCTGCTCCTCAGCTGGATCAGCCAGGTCAGACAGACAGGGCCTTGGCCACATTATTGCCCTGGCTGAAAATGTGCCAATGGAGTCTCTGAAGTGGCCCCCGTGGGACTGCAAGCCCCCATCAGGAGAGATCCTTGTTGGCTTCTCAGAGAGCAGGTGGCAATCAAGTGGAGTGGGCTCGGTAGTCCCACGGTGCAGAGTGCAGCCAAAGATCTGACTCTAGATCGAGCCTTTGTCGGCCATTGGTCTGGCGCCTCAGATTCCGTGTGCTCACTGCACAGTCCGTCCTCAGTCTCTGGACGCCAACTGAAGCCCTGCTTCAAGCTGCTGCAGGTCAACGCCACCTGAGATCACCACTACAAGACACGCTGACTCCTCACCCTGTTTAGAAATAAAACACATGACCACTACAGCCCGAAGTAGAAGAGGTAATAGAATTGAGATGTGGAAATGGCTCTGTTTGTATCAGCTAGTGTGAACTTCAAGGATAAAAAATGCATGAGAGATAAAGGAGAATGGAGATTTTGCATACAGAAGGGATTTTGAAACTCAGAGTACCTTTCCTAACTGTATTAAGCAAGAAAAGAGTCCTTTCTGCTGTTTGCTGCTGCTAAGTCACTTCAGTCATGTCCGACTCTGTGTGACCCCATAGACGGAAGCCCACCAGGCTCCCCCATCCCTGGGATTCTCCAGGCAAGAACACTGGAGTGGGTTGCCATTTCCTTCTCCAATGTGTGAAAGTGAAAAGTGAAAGTTAAGTCGCTCAGTCGTGTCTGACCCTTAGCGACCCCACGGACTGCAGCCTACCAGGCTCCTCCATCCATGGGATTTTCTAGGCAAGAGTACTGGAGTGGCTTGCCATTGCCTTCTTCTGCTGTTTACAAATTAAGAACACAATTCCAGATATCAATGTCCTCGTCCTCCCTACTTCCCACCCTCATCATTCCCAGTAGAAAATAGAAAATATTTGGGAAACATGATAAGAGAAGTATTACAGAACAAAACCAGACCTGGCAGGATAAGAAGGTAGACAACCACACAGAAACGCTACAGACCAGGGATCTCATTTTCCAACTCAAAACACCCGGAAAGTGACAGCAAATTCAACCCAAAACCAAGGGCCTAAAATAGAAACAGCAGAGAATAGAATGGGGATGGATTGCTATGTGTCAGGTGGAGGTTCCTGTACCCAGGGGTGGGGCTGCTAGATGGTTTCAGGAAGCCCAGGGACCCCATGGGTCGGGGTGCTTTGGGGTTTGGCTGGCAGAGTTGTGTCAGCAGGATTCTGCAACCTTGCTCTAGGAGAACGGGGTCATAATGCCAGGATCTGTCAACACTGATCTGAGGCCAAGTCTGGGCTCTAGCCCCCCACCACCCTTGACCTGCTCAACTTTCTAGAACATTCGACACTCCCTGTGATCTGCCCAGAACTTCGGGGACCTACCCCCTCCCCAAGGCCCTGACTCACTTCCCCCAAGCCCTTCCATCCTCTTGTCCAGAACATCTATAATATTTTGTGTCCTTTATCTGCCCAGACCGTCTGGAAGTTTCCCCATGGCAACCATATCTTGCCTCATATTCTAGAACCTTCCCAGTTGTGTTTGCTCAGATTACTGACCTTCCCTGTGGCCTTGGCTTCTGCTTAGACCTTCTGGGACATTTTCCACCACACCATTCTGCCCCTACTCCCCCGTGTCCTGCCTGGCCTTCTGGAACCTTCTCCAGAGTCTGTCTTCTTTGAAGACATTCTGGAGCCTTCCTTGAGACGCGTCCTGCCAAGAACTCTGGATCCTTCCTGTAGTCCATATTCTTCCCGGACTTTGGAACTTTCTACCCGCACCTCCCACCCCATGTCTTGCCCAGACCTCATGGAAATTTGCCTGCCCCTGTGTCCTGCCCAGACCTTCTGGACATGCAGACCTTCCCCGAGCCCTAGAACGTAGGCATTAACCTCCACGTCCTCAGCAGATCTGCTTTCCAGCTTTCCTTCACAGTAATCATCACTGGATCCTTCCACTCTTCCCCTTCTCATCCTACTTGAAACAGTTTTCTTTGGTGCATGTGTCTGGTTCAGTCCAGATACAGGGTGTTCTACAATGTTGCAAACTTCTGATCTGTGTTTCATTCATTCAACATTGTCTTGCTAGCTAGTCCTTCTATTTTGGGTCATCCTTCTTATTGTGTGTCCTGCGGTAATTCTGTCCATCATCATTAGAAATTCAATTGTGTGGTTGTAAGCAAAGGGGACACATTCTCTCTGTTCATATTTATTGAGCTAAGTATGTGAATGAAAGGTAAACCTTCGTTTATGTCATTCAACTGGGTGAATGTCCAACTTTCTAAAACTTGGAGTTGATGGAAGATACCACTTAAGTTACAGGTGTACGATATAGTGACTGAAAATGTTTCAATGCATAGTCCGTTCGTGCTCACTGTAAAATGTTGGCTCCGTCTCCCATCCTGCACAATATATGTTCCTGTAGCTTACTGTGTACAGAAGAGTCCCCCACCTCTATACTGCCCCTCTCCTTCCCTCTCCCAACTGGTAACCACTAGTTTGTTCTCTATATCTGTGAGTTGGTTTCTTTTCTGCTGTAGTTGCAAGTTTGTTTTATTTTTCAGATTCTGCATGTGAGTGATAACACAGCAGGATTTGTCTTATTCTGTATGACTTCCTTCTCTAGCACAATGGCCTCCAAGTGCATTCATAGTATTGCACATGGCAAAATTTCATTGTTTTTTATGGCTGAGTAGTATTTCCCACATAGTTCTGGTGGCTCATATGGTAAAGAATTCACCTGCAATGCAAGACACCTAGATTTGATCCCTAAGTTGGGAAGATGTCCTGGGGAAGGGCATGGTAACTCCAGTATTCTTGCCTGCAGAATACCAGGGACAGAGGAGCCTAGTGGACCTCAATCCATGGGGTGGAAAAGAGTCGGACGCGACTCAGTGACTAACAGTTTCACTTTCTATATATTCATATATAGATTATATATATCATATATATTATACATGTATATATTTATTTCTATATGTTCATATGTATCCACATATATATGGATATACACCACATCTTCCTCATCCAGTGCTTGTTTGATGGACACTCATCCTGCTTCTATATCTTGGCAGCTGTAAATAATGGTTCTAACATCTTCCCAAATGAGTGTGTTTACTTTTCTCAGGTATGTTACCCGGGAGTGGCATTCCTGGCACATTCCTCGTCTTGTTCTGTTGCACACCAGACTTCAACAGCATGGACCTTGCACATGCTGAGGTCTGTGAGGTCCAGTACGTCAAGAAGGGGGCCCCTGCCTCCTCGAGGAGGTGCCCCTGTCTATCCTGGCTGCGCTTACAAAGCAGTTGGCAGTCCATGCCCCTCAGGGGATAGCAAAGATTTCAGAAACCCAGGCCAAAGGATCCTGGGCCTCTACCTGCGTTGGCAGGTTGGGGCAGGGGCTGGGCCACTGCTGGGGTTCCAGTTGACTCCCCCAGCCCAGGGAAGGAGGGGAAGGAGTCTGAGAACTTTTGGGGGCACCGGCTCTGAGCCTGGAGTGGGGATAGGAAGGACCAGGGATGAAGTGTGGAGAATTTGGAACCCAGCACGCAGGGGAGGGGAAGGGTTCTGCCTGGGAACAGCCTAATATGGACACCAGGGCTTCCGGGCACTGATCTTGCCCTGGGATGCCCACTGAGCGGTGCTCTTCTCCAAAAGACCCTGGCCTGGCCCCACTGGGGGAGACCATCAGGGCAGGGCTCCCCTCTCAGGACCCTGGGCCTTCTGGGACTGGGCTGGGTCCTCACCCACGGCTGTGCCTCGGGGTGCGACAGCCCAGCTGGCTGGCCCTCAGCACAAGAGGAGGTCTGTAGGGAGGGGCTGCCAGGCCCATGCGGGAGGCAGAGCCCCACCTTCGGCGACGTGGGGACCAGGGGCCCTGAGAGTGCTCTCGAGTCTTCCTCTGTGACGAGTCATTGCGTGAAGATTCCCCTGGGACCTACACCCTGCTCTGAAGCTTGGGAGGCTCGGCACAAATTCAGGAGCCTTTGCTGCTAGTGCAGGTGGAGGGCACACAGACAGGAGCAGGTTCAGGAGGCTGGCCAAGGTGTCCTGGGCCAAGGCAGCAGCACCCCAAGGGCAGGCTGGGGCTCCAGCTGCGTCTCAGCCCGAGGACAGCTCTTACGCCACCTGGGGCTGAGGCCCATCATGCATCTCAGCTTGATGAGGGACCTTGGCAGTTCTGACTCATGGCCACAGCTGAATATCCCCCAAGGAAGTGTCAAGAGAGGGAATGAGTGAAAGTAGAAAGACAAGTAACACTCAGATCTTCAGCCACCCTGCTAGAAACACGCTCCCAGTCCTACCTCCAGAGCCTGCCTGGCGGTGTCTTCAGGGCACCATCCTGAATTCAGGGCCGGGGCTCCTGGGCACCTCTGCAGAAGCCCAAGAATGAGGGCCCTGGGGCCCCGCTGACACATGGGGTCCTGGGGGGAGCACAGAAGACCTGCTGTCCATCTCCTGCTTGAAAGCGGGGCCAGGGACAGCAACACTGACCTCCTGGGAGAGCTGCCAGGGATGGGTGAGACGACACGGGGTCTGAAAACTATGGACCCCCAGGCACAGGGAGGGCTCCAGCTGTGTGCCTGAAGTGTCCCTGGGAGGGTGGGGGGCCCACGACGTGCCTCTGTGATAGACTTTTCCCACTCTGGGAGCTGCTCATGTTCCAGGAAGAAAGAAGGATGCAGGCCCTGAGCACACACCCCGTGGGGGCAGGGTCCTCTCACTTTTCTGACTGAGGAGGGGCTTGCAGGCCACCCTCGCCCTCCCTGCTGGTGACCCCATCTTCTGGGTTCTCTGCTTCTCAGCTGGATCAGCCAGGCCAGACAGACAGGGCCTCGGCCTCAAACTGCCCTGGCCACCAGTGTGCCAGTGGGGTCTTTGCATCCCCCTAAGTGATCCCCGTGGGACTGCAAGCCCCCATTAGGAGGGTCCTCCACCCCTGGACCCAGCATCCGGCCCGGGCTAGAGTAGGCAAAACCCGGGGCTTCAAGAGATGAGAGCCCAGCCCTTCCCACTGCTCCCCATTCTGGTCCTTGTAGAAGAGAGATGAACATACCCAAGGTCCCCTTTCATCCCTTGCAAAGATAAGGCACCCATCCATCTTGCGCCTGTCCCTCACTGGAGGGGGAGGGGGCCTCTTGCCCCCACTGCCACCCCTTTGGGTCCCTGCTCCAACCCTGCCCTGCTCCCAAGAGCCAGCCGCCAGCAGGTCTGCGTCACTGCCGGACCCGGTGCCATCCATCTCCCTCCTCCTGCTGGAGGCCTTCGGCCTGAGCGCCGCCCCGGGCTTCCTGGTCTGGCCGAGAGCCAGTCTGGCCTGTGACGTGATCAGGCCGCCTGGGCCAGCAGGCCCTGTGAGATAAAAGGAAGGGACTGAGGGGGTGGGGGGGTCAGCAGGATGGCTCTGTGGGCAAAGGCCAGAGTGCAGATGGCAGGGCCCTGGCTGTCCCTGCTCGGGGCATGCCCACTGGGCACCAGAGCCGCTGCAGTCCCCAAGACGGTGCTGCCCTTCGAAGCTATGCCCCGGTGTCCCGGCAACAAGTGGATGCGGATGCTGCAGATCTGGAAGGAGCAGGGCTCTGAGAACATGCACCGGGACATGCATCAGACCTTCCAGGAGCTGGGGCCCATTTTCAGGTAAAGCTCTCCCTGCTCACCTCGGCGAGGACACCCTCACGTTCTGTGCCCCTGGTGGTTGAGTCCCACTGGGCCAGGGCTGTGCCACATCCCACCGCCCACATCCCGGCGAGGGCACCCGGGCCGTGGGGAGGGGGCAGGGAGGGGGCTCCTTGGGGCAGGTGTGCGCCTTGGCCACCGCACACTGGGGCCCTTGGTGAGCAGGAGCCCTGGGCGACTCGCTGCTGGGGACACAGAACGCAGACCCCAGAGGAGGGGAGGCTTCAGTGAGGCCGCGGGAGGGCCCACCTGCTCTGAGCCAGCTCCTGGCTCTGTGGAGCGGGGTCCAGGGCAGGACACGGCCCCCCAGCAGGCCGCGGAGCTCTGCCCCACAGGTACGACGTGGGAGGGAGACACATGGTGTTCGTGATGCTGCCCGAGGACGTGGAGCGGCTGCAACAGGCGGAGAGCCGTCACCCCCAGCGGATGCTCCTGGAGCCCTGGCTGGCCTACCGACAGGCTCGCGGCCACAAGTGTGGCGTGTTCTTGCTGTGAGGGCCGGTGGGGGCGCAGAGGGGGGGCTGGGCGGCCTGGGTGCAGAGAGCACGAGGGACGGGGAAGACCTCAAAGCGAGCCTGCCTGGGGCCCACCTGGGTGGGTGGAGAGAGGGTGCCCACCGGCTCCGGATCGGGCCCTTGCCCCAGGCAGCCTGTGTGCCCTGGAGCCGGGTAAGGGGCAGGCCACGGTGGGGACCCTCCCTGCAGGGCCAGAGGAGGGAGGGTGACGCCTGCAGAGGCCTCTGAGGGGCCTGATGGTGGGGTGCACATCTCCCATCCTCCAGCCCCAGGCCCTGCCAGCAGCACCCCCCACGGGCACTGGGCCCTGTGTGGGGAACACCAGGAGAGGCATGATTGGATTCTGCTATGAGGGTCAGGGGCTGTGCGGGGAAGGGAGCGGGTGGGCAGCATGGCAGAGGCCTCGCCCACTCTGGGCGTGCTGAGAGCATGCTGGGCCAGCTCCCAGGGGCTCGGCCTCCTGCCTCACAGACGAAGCCTCCAGGCCCGGAAGGTGCCAGGAAGGCAGGTATGTGTGGCAGGCAGGGGGCCTGCCAGTCTGCAGACACCCCAGCAGCAGGCTCAGCCAGAGGCCCCTGTCTCAGCCTGGGCAAAGTACACGACGGTGCCCCAAGGAAAGAGGTGCCGCCATGATCCCAATGGGGTCAGCCTGCCCCTGAGGACCAGCAGGCGGCTCCCTGTCTGGCCCGTTTCACTCTGGAGAGAGGGAGGTGTGGTGCAGGATGGGGCCCCTGCCGACTGAGGCCCTGGCGCTCCGCTCCCCGCTCGACAGCAACGGGCCCCAGTGGCGTTTGGACCGACTGCGGCTGAACCCAGACGTGCTCTCGCTGCCGGCTCTGCAGAGGTACACGCCCTTGGTGGACGGCGTGGCCAGGGACTTCTCCCAGACCCTGAAGGCGAGGGTGCTGCAGAATGCTCGGGGGAGTCTGACCCTGGACATCGCGCCCAGCGTCTTCCGCTACACCGTCGAAGGTGTGGGCAGGCGAGGCGGGCGCACCTCCAGGTGCGGGGGGACCTGGCCCTGAGGCCTGGGCTGCCCGGGGCTCAGGAACCCCTCCTCCTGCAGCCAGCACCTTAGTCCTTTACGGAGAGCGGCTTGGCCTTTTGACCCAGCAACCAAACCCTGACAGCCTGAACTTTATCCACGCGCTGGAGGCCATGTTCAGGTCCACTGTGCAGCTCATGTTTGTGCCCAGGCGCCTGTCGCAGTGGACGAGCACCAACATGTGGAGGGAGCACTTTGAGGCCTGGGACTACATCTTCCAGTATGGTGAGGGCTGCAGACTGGGCGGTGTGGTGGCTAGGGACCCCGGGGCCCCTCCACCCACCACAGTCGCTGAAGGACTGAGGTCCCGGGAGGGGCTGGTGGCTTCGTCATGGTCCCAGACACCATCGGCAGTGATGCTGGCCTGGGCGGGCCTGAGAACTGGGGGCAGGACGTGGAGACTTGGGGGCATGGAGGGTAAAGGGCAGGAGGATGACAAAGAGCAGTGCTTCCCAGCGCCAGACCCAGGGCTTCTGTTGCTATGCATCCTACAGCCAACAGAGCCATCCAGAGAATCTACCAGGAGCTGGCCCTAGGCCATCCGTGGCACTACAGCGGCATCGTGGCAGAGCTGCTGATGCGAGCAGACATGACCCTGGATACCATCAAGGCCAACACGATCGACCTCACTGCTGGGAGCGTGGACACGGTCAGGCCAGCACCCAGCCCTTCCCATAGAGCAGGGGGCTCTCCTGACTCCAGGCAGCCTCCTCCCACAGCAAACGTCTCCTCCATGCCCCTCCCCAATCTATGCCTCCAGCTTCCCAAAGGGAAGGTGTCTGGTGACCCACGTGGGAAACCAGGCTCCAGACAGACTGTAGAGTGGCCAGAGGCCTGGGTACCTGCAGTATCAGAGGTCCCCGAGGTCCTGGGGGGAGGGGGAAGGGCTGAGGTCCGGCTGCAGGTTCACACTAGAGACCTTTTCCAGGGACAGAGATGATCCTTTGGAGGTGACAGGCTAGTGGGAAGGGCAGCAAGGGGCTCAGCGTGTGGGGGAGAGAGCAGGTGTAAGGGAAGCCAGCCCAGGAGGTGGGCCGGGCCCAGGGTGTGCAGTGCAGCTGAAGCATCCTGCCTCTAGACCCAGCCTCCCTCTCCCAGCGTCTCTGAGGGCCAGGCACCCAGGCCCTGAGCAGAGGCGCGGGTTCGTGGTGGAGACACTCCCTGAGCCAGGGCTGTGATGCAGCCGTAAGGTGAGAGAGGGTGGGCCAGGTATGTGCCTGCTCTGGGAAGGCTTCCTGGAGAAGGAGGGCTTTCACTGAAATTGGAGGAACCACACAGAAGAGGAGGCCTGGAGGGCAGCAGGCCAGGACCTGCAAGAGCCGATAGTGAGGAAAGGCCATGAGGCTGGGTGTAGGGAGGGCACGTGGGCAGAGGAGGGCAGACAGGGTCAGGGTCTCTGTCAGGAAGGGCCTTGCACACCCGGCCTGTATCCCAGGTTAGAGGAAGGCAGTGTGGGGAGTATCTCGCTCAGGCATCCGGTCCCTCACGGGCCACAGGGCAGAGCGCCGCATGGACTACAGCTCAGGGAGCCGCTGGGAGGCCAGATCTGCATGGCAGGGAATGCCAGGGTCAGGTTACCTTGAGGACGACATTTAGGAGATACCGGTGCTGCCCAGGGCACCGCTCTTTGTACATGGAAATGATCCAGGAGGAGGAAACGGTTGGGAGCCTGGGCGGCCGGTTCCTGCTAGGACCCTGTGAACAGACCTGCCTGTGGACGCCCAGATGGACCTCAGCTCCTCAACTCTCCCCACTGAGTAGATGCCAAGAGTGGGCCCCTCCTGGACCCAGAGGAGGAAGAGAACCTCGGGTTCTGAGGTGGCCAGGGGAGGCTAGGGTCTCAGCAACGTTGGGGACGCCTCCCCTGAGGGATTCAGGGAAAGCCGATGAGCTGGTTTTAGGATCTCCAGGACTCGAGGCTCTGGGCTTTGTGGTCTCCGAGTGTGCAGGTCCCCTGCCCCAGGGGACCACCATCTTTCCGGGAGGGGCTCCAGAGTGGAGGGGCACGGCCTGGGCCAAGGTCTGAGCCCTGGCCCTGTGTGCCCCCTGCAGACAGCCTTCCCCTTGCTGATGACTCTCTTTGAGCTGGCTCGGAACCCGGAGGTGCAGCAGGCCCTGCGCCAGGAGAGCCTGGTGGCTGAGGCCCGGATCTCAGAAAATCCCCAGAGGGCCACCACGGAGCTGCCTTTGCTGCGGGCGGCCCTCAAGGAGACCTTGAGGTAGGTGAGGGGGCCAGACTGCCCCGCGGCCCTGGCCCCGTGTCTGCAGAGCCCTCTTGCCGGGCTTCACGACCGCTCCTGGGGCTGACAGCTCCTTTGCCCAGGGGTGCATCCCCCTGTACCTCCTCTTCTCCCTGGAGGGAGGCTGGTGCTTCTTCCTCCGGGATCCCACTTCAGTGTCCCGGGGCCCTTGTCAGTCGCGTCCTCGCTGGCCTGGGGAGCTTTGGCTAACTTGGGAGATGCAAGAAAGGAGTGCCTCAGGATCTGGACTTCCCAGTGCCAGGAGCGACCTGTGAGAGCCTGGGCAGGGGGCTGCCCTCAGGCTGTGTGCACTGGGTTAAGAAGTTTGCAGAGGGTGTCCGGGGGCTGGTCGCAGCTGAGGACCCTGCTGGATGCCCCTGTGTGCAGGCTCTACCCCGTGGGTATCACCTTGGAACGGCAAGTGAGCTCGGACCTGGTGCTGCAGAACTACCACATCCCGGCTGGGGTGAGTGAGGCCCTGGAGCCCTGCCGACCTTCACCCCGGGGGCCAGCTGACATCGGCCCCTTCCCGCTGCCTGCAGACGGTGGTGAAGGTCCTACTCTATTCCCTGGGTCGAAACCCCGCCGTGTTCGCCAGGCCCGAGAGCTATGACCCCCAGCGTTGGCTGGACCGCCGGGGCTCTGGAAGCAGGTTCCCGCACCTGGCCTTTGGCTTTGGTGTGCGCCAGTGCCTGGGGCGGCGCGTGGCCGAGGTGGAGATGCTGCTTCTGCTGCACCATGTGAGTGGGCTGCGAGGGGCACGGGTGAGCAGCCTGGCCACGGACCCCTGGCTTCGTCCTGGGGTGCCCAGCCTCAGGGCTCTGGAAGGCAGGGCAGGCTGGGCCAGGTGGAACCCTGCCTCTGTCCTAGGTGCTGAAGAACTTCCAGGTGGAGACGCTGGCGCAAGAGGACATAAAGATGGTCTACCGCTTCATACTGATGCCCTCGACCCTCCCCCTCTTCACCTTCCGGGCCATCCAGTAGTCCTGTCACCACACTGCCGGGCCACTCGCGCTACAAGCCCCTCTGCCGGACCCCAGCCACCCCTCTTTTCTCCTATGGGCCCTGCCCTTTGAGTCACACCACTGTGCAGCCAGCACTTTGCACACATGGAACAGCACAGGCCCCCGCGGGTAAGGCTTGCTGGCCTGTGCAGCAAGGCCAGGGCAGAGCTGGGGATGAACTTTGGTGGCAGGTCCTGGTCGCGTGGCCAGTCGCACCAGTGCCTTCTCCGGCAAGGGGCGCCTTCTGAGGGCCTTTGACCCCAGTCACCCCAGCACTAGCCCCAGGCCCCTCGTGTGGCCATCCAAGCAACGGGCCTCAGACCACACCCTCTGCCTCCCTGTCCACTCTTTATACCGCCTGTGCTAAACTCTGCTCCCATGCAAGAGCTGACAACTTGGGCATGCCCTGTCCTGATGGTTGCCACTTCAAGTGCCGTTCCCTTTGCCTCCAGTGCGCTGGCAAGGACTTGCCTTCAAGCTGGGTTGTTGTCTGTCTACCTAGCCTCCTGGGCTCACCCTGGCAGTGCCGGTCCTCTGTGACTGTGGCTGAAATGCCCAGCCCAGGCCTGGACAGGCAGGTCGGGAGTCAGTTTTCCTGGAAGAGATGCTACCAAAAGCCAACTTGGACATCAGGGTCAATGATACTCATCTGAGAGCAGGAGAGATGGTGAACCTCTCTGGACAAGGCAGGCCGACCATAGAGAAGCCTCTAGAAGAAGGGTGTGGGGCCACCTCGCACTCCCTTCAGTAGAGCCAGTCTGAAGTGCCCACTACCCTCTCACAGTGACCCACAGCAGACGGACCACCCTGATCTCAAGGCCGGAAGAGGCTTTGAACCACTGAGAGCCACCTGGGATCCCCTCGTTGGCAGGAGCAAGCAGTCTGTCCCCTCCCACCTAGAGCCAGGTGACACCCCAGGGAGAAAGTGGACCCAGAGGCAGGATGAGGGGCGGTGGAGTCTCTCCCCTCTCCCACCCTCCCCACCCCCACTGCGTCTGCTGAGGAGCAGACAGGCTGAGCAAGGCAGCAAGGTGGGAGGAGTCGTGCTTCTGGCTGCACCAGCCCTGCCCCTACTGAGGGGTGGGGGGTCTCTCCACCCTCCCTGCCCCCAGTGAACCGCCCCCCAGGGCATCTGTTCGGTGCCAAGATCCCTGGAGGAGGACAAGAGCTGCACACCCCATCACCACTCCAGTCCATCCACGGCGAAAGAGGCCTGCGGCCGCCGGTGTCACCTTCTCCACCCCAGACAGGACTGTTGAAAGGGACCCAGAGATTCATGGAGGAGGGAGGAGGTTCCAGACTCTGTGGTCACACAGGCACAAGCTAGAGCCCTCCCCCAGCACACAGGCCCAGGCTTCATTCCCTCTGAGCCCTGAGTTCTTCTTATGGGAATTCTGAAGAATTACCACTTTGCCGGGCCCACTGAGGCACAGCGGGGTGGTTTTTGGGCAGTGCCCCGCTGTCCAACTCAGCTGGCACTCAGCCTATCCAATCCCTCTCCCACCGCTCAGTGGCCCTACTCCGCAACGAGTGGAGCAAGTGTGATGACAGGAATGGAATGCAAACCTAGTCCCCTTGTGGTGAACGTGTGTCCTTCTGCGGAGCTTGGTGCACGTGGATGCTTGATCTTCACGGCAGCCCTAAGGGGCACGTGCTACCCTCATTCCCGTTTTGCAGGTGAGAAAACAGAGGCTTAGAGAATTCGCTTGTCTGGCAGTCACATGACGCTTCCTTGGAAGGGGTACTGCTGAAGCCATGAGGACCGGCTGATCTCTAAGGCCCTCGTTAAGGAACCTTGGTTTGGTAGTGCTCATGAACATCATGGAGACAAACTCCAGCTAAGCATCTCTGTCTGCTTTCCAGATCCTCTCCTGGATTTCCCTGTTTTTCCAGATTTCCTCTTTCAAGTCTATGGAGGGGCCCCTTTTTCTTTATCCGGCTTAGAGTTTCCCGTGTCTTCCGGTGTGAGGCTCAGTCCAGCTCTTTCTGACACCCTTCCAGATTACTGCTGTCTCCACAGTCTACTGTGTGATCCTCACCATTCTTACTCCCTTCGGGCCTTTCAGTGTAGCAGTAGCAGTACCTTTAAGAAGCCCGATGCCAAGAACCGGAACGCCCTCCATGTTCCCTTTGCCGCTGAGGGCTGGTTTGAGGCCGTGTCATCTCTTGCCCAGGGGTTGCCACTTTCCTAGAGCCACTCTTTGTGTTCATTGCTCAGCCCTGCCTTTCCTCTGGGGCTGAGTAATGTAAATCCTACACCACCTTGAGGGCCTTATCTCGGTTCTCAGGCGGGAACTGGGATTCGGAGGTTCATCCTCATTCCACCTTGGAAAGCTAAGCTCGCTGCTCACTGCCTGACGGTGCTGAGGGCAGTTTGCTGTGTTAGTGTAGTTATTCAAGGTCTCACCTCCACGTGGGGCTCTGTGACAGCCTAAAGGGGAGGGAAGGGAGGGTGTGGGAGGAGGTTCAAGAGGGAGGGGACCATGCATACCTGTGGCTGATTCATGCTGAGGTCTGGCAGAAACCAACACAACACTGAAAAGCAACTATCCTCCAGTTAAAAATAAATACATTAAAAAATACATGCAGCTGACAGGTGTTTCAAGTTCAACCTTCTTTTTAAACCCTTGCCTCTCCACGGGGTTCTAGTTGCAATTTCTAATCTTACTCTTGGCCTGTGCTTCAAGCTTTTCCCTGGGAACTGGGGCCAGCAGACCATCAGGCTCAGTGGCTTGGCCCCAAGCCTCCCCTGGCGGCGCTGTACTGGCTTCTGTGCTCCCTCCTCCCTGCTCCAGGTCCTGTGTTGCTTCCGGATCCTGAAGACATCCTGCCCTTTTACAAGCACAGAAATGCACTTTCTACAAGTTCTGGGTTGTGTAGAGTTGCTAGAGTCGGGGAATTTTCAGAGTATTAGTTCGGGAACCTTGCTCGAGCCTGAGGACCCTCAATGGCTCATTTAAGCAGACAGTTGGTGTTTGAAAGCTTTCTGTATGTGGCTGCCCTGGGGAATGACCGAACATCCCACAGCTGTCAAGTCTCCATGAAACATTCCTCAGCTTTCTTGCGGGAGGTGTTGCCTACCTTGCAGGAGGGGTCTTGGTTGCTTGTAGAACACTGGACACCTGTCGGATTGCGGGCCAGTTTCAAATGGCTAAGTATCCCCTTTCATTGATCACTTAACATGTGCTTATTGGGATTTTTTATGTGTCAGGCACTGTGCCATACGTTATTGAGAAGGACAGGTGTTTGACCTCAGTGGGCTTATATCCTATGAGTCTCTACTATAGAAAGGGATATGTATTTCAATCTTTTGCATAATGTCAAAAATGGACACAACACAATTTTCTTTCAAGAGGAGTATTGTTCTCTTTTGGTGCATCTGGTCATGAGAACCCTAGCCAGCTGTGAAATGAAACAGTGAAGGACATAGATAAGCAGTTGTATAGGATGATACTCACCAGGTATCAATTAAGAAGGCAAGACACAGAGTTCTACCAGTATCTGGATGTGCCCACACGTTGTTTCAGATACACCAGACATGCAACCATAGTGGAAACCTGTAACCTACTGTATTTTAGGCAGCACATTAACAGTGAAGAGAAACAGCAAAAAGCCTCCAGAAATCAAAGACAGTTGTCCAAAAGATTTGTCATGACCATACTATTATGGCAGAAAAGAATGGAACAGAATACTCGAGGCGTTTTGGGAAAATGGCCATCAATATGGGATTTCAATCTGCTCCGGGTCCATTCAAAACCAGCAGCTAAGTGAAACACTTTCAAAGGAGCCACGAGTGACAAAGGCAGCCTTCACTGGATGAGCTCCCCAGGATTTGCTTCCAGAGAAGGGACGCGGACCCGAGAGAGGGGAGGGATTTGAGGTGGGAGTGTGAGCAGGAAGCTGGTGCAATCACGTGGCTACATTGGCATCAGCACTGCCTGTGCACAGGCCCCTTGGCACAGGTCCTGTGAGGGCCAGGGATATGAGCCCTGTCCCCTCAGGACGCAACCCTGAAGTATTTGGGACATTCCCGAGACAGCTCCCGGCAGCAATGTGTATTCTTCCTCAGCTCTCAGAACCAGACCCTCTGAATGCTCAGCACGTGCCACGGCCCTTTTATACCCAGCACCAGGTACTCCCAGACTGCGTTGGATGCCCGCAAGTACGGCCCTGCCTCCTTGCAGCCACACACTTCACTGCTGGAAAGACCCTGGCGCCTGAGTCTCCCTTTCAGTGATGACCTTGGAAAAGCAGTGAAAAGCATATGAGCTTGGAAAAGCAGTGGGACTCCTTCAGGTGCTCTTGATTTTCCTTAATCTGCAGGAACAAGGAAAAACAACAGCATCATTTTGGTAGTATGGCAATAACACATCAACTGCTATCAGTCAGGGGCACTTCCCTGGGACCTACTCTGTATTTTGTATTAGTCCCATCCAGCCACAGCTGTGAGTGAGGCACTGTCGCCATTCCAGCTTGTCCACTGGCAAAGGGGAGCCCAGAAAATGAGGCTCCTTGTCCAAGGATTCGGGCTACTCCACAAGACAAAGGGGATTGGAACCCTCGTCCCCGGGACCACAGGGCCTGAGCTCCGCCCAGGCTTGCCCACAGTGCCAAGCAGGGGAGAGGCTTCCTGTGTGTGGACGGTCAGAGGTCAGGGAGCTTGAGGAGGAATAGTCCTGGGGAAGCTGTCCCCAGGAAGACAGGCTGAAGGACTCTAGGCCCCAGCTTGGACCAAATCTGGAGTTTGGTGACTCTAGAGGCTGAGTCCAGCATCCCATCTGTGCCTCAGCGGCTGAAAGACAGGCATCCAGGCTCCCCATGTCCTAGCAAAGAGGATGCTGCCCACATGATTACACTTCTCCCTGAAGGCTGGCAGCAACCCAGGCACATGCACAAGGAGAGCCCTGACACTGCCCACGCCACGCTCAAGGGCGCTGTGCTGGGACGATGTGCAGGGATCACTGGTAGCAAAGTCTCAAGCAACAGAGATGGCCCCTGGCCTCAGCGTCTCCATCCCTGGAAACTTTTGGGTGCACCTGAGGCTTCTCACACTGGGTGGAGGCTCCAGGTGGCCCTCATCACAGGTCTGGAGCTCAGGGGTACAACATTCACGGCCCTCCTCCTTCCAACACCTGCCACACAGCCATCACCTTGAATCCTCCCCTTCAGGCCTCATCCCTCAGGCCTCCTTCCCCTGAGATCTGGGACAGCAGCCAGCACTGAAGCCCAGATCTGCCTGGAAAGCGAGTGCTCACACCCCGCAAGACACGGGGCAGCTCGCCTCACCCAACACAAGCCCCTGCAACCCTGACCAAAACGCCTCATGGCAGATACCATCAGGTTGAAGATATAGCTGTGGGCAGGACTGACCTGGTCTCTGCTGAGGTGGTTCGCCTGGCTGGGGCTTGCCTAGTCACCACAGAAGATTCCAGAAGGACCCAGGCTGATCTCTGTGGCAGGAGGGAAAGACACTCATGAGTCAGCAGCCCTCCACTGGGGGAGGAGTGAACCTTAATCACAGGGAGCCAGGTGAGCACTAGGGCCCCTGGTGTTCCAGAACTGTCCAGACCAGTTCCTGCACTGGCCTTGGTCCAGGAGTAGGACAGGCTGTCCTCACAGTTCCCCACAAAGTGACCTCCCCATTTTGGGACACAGAAGTGCCTGTCCTCTCTGAGGCACTGGCAGGGCATGGCAGATGAGGCGACATGGACACCCTCTGGGGACCTCAGCCCTGTGGCCACCACTCTGTCCGCCTTGGAGTAGGTTTCAAGGAGGGTGACCAATGCACCCTTTCAGAGACCGGTGACTGATGCCCACCTGGCTTTGATATGGAGCTCAGAATCCAGTGCAGCCAAGAGATTCAAAGTACTAAGTAAGAAATGTACCTCTCATCGCCCCCCACCCCAGCCCCCCACCACCACCTGCAAAACATGTGATGCCAGTGGCTCCCCTAGCCAGAGGATGGCTTCTGATCTACTTCCTGATAAACAAATAGCATGTGCTGTGTACCACAGACACCTCTGAGCACTTTGCAGACACTGACTCCTGTCTTCCCTTCAACCTTGCTGCTCTCCACTTGATGGGAGCAGCTGGGGCCTGCAGTCATGCAACTTGCCAAGGTTGCACAGGCGGTAATCAATCATATTTCTCTTCACTTGTAGTGACAAATCTGAACATAAAGAAATCTATTTCATCTACAAGAGTGTCAAAAAGAGTGAAATAGGGAGGAATTAGTTAATTAGATGTTGAAGATCTGTACTTAGAAAACCACAAAGGGCCATTGAAGAAATGAAAGGAGATATTCAGAGTTTTAAAACATCCTGCATCCATGGATCAGAAGAGGTAGATCACTACGATGACAATATTCCTCATGTCGGTCTCTAGATTTGATGTAATCTCTATGAAATTCCAGCTGCTTCTTTGTAGAAAGTGCCAAGTTGATTCTAAAATTCACATGGAAAGGCAGGAACCTAGATAGCCAGTGTATTCTTTTAAAGAACAACATGGTAGAATGACTCATGTTTGTCGATTTCTAAACTTATTGCAAAGCTATATTGTTCAGGACTGAATGGTACTGGCACAAGGACAGACAGACCACTGGACTTGAACTGAGAGTCCAGAGATGAAGTGATACATCTGTGGTCACTTGATTTTCCACAAAGGTGCCAAAAGCCTCCAATGTGGAGCATTTATTTTTCAAGGAATGTTGTTTAGGCAACTTTATAGCCACTTAGGAAAAAATGAAATTGGGCCTTTACCTCACCCAGACCATATACAAAAACCAACTCAAATGCCCCAGAGATTTAATCATAAGAGTTAAAACTGTAAATACCTTAGAAGAATACATAAAAATTATTCTTTGTGATCCTGGATTTGGCAAAAGATCCTTAAACATTACAGCAAGGGCATGAGCGCCTAAAGAAAAACTCGATAATTTGGATTTCATCAAAATTAATAAAGTTTGGTCTTTAGAGGACACTTCCAAGAGAGTGAAAAGACAATCCACAGAATAGGAGGAAGTGTTTGCAAATTGTATGTCTGATTAGATGCTTGCTTTCCAAATATATAAAGCATGCTAGAAAGCATAAAGCTCTTAGAGGAAAACATAGGCTGTATACACTTTGATATACATCACTGCAAGATCCTGTTTGACTCACCTCCTAGAATAATGAAAATAGAAAAGTAAACAAATGGGACTTCATTAAACTTAAAAGGTTTTTCACAGCAAAGGAAAAAATAAGCAAGATCAGAAGACAGCCCTCAGGATGGGAGAAAATAGTTGCAAATAAAACAATTGACAAAGGATTAATCTCCAAAATATACAAGTAGCTCATGCAGCTCAATGCAAGAAAAACAGACGACCCAATCAAACAAATGGGTGGGAGACCTAAATAGACATTTCTCCAAAGAAGACATACAGATGGCCAACAAACCCATGAAAAGATGCTCAACATCGCTCATTATTAGAGAAATGCAAAGCAAAACTA
The DNA here is from genome assembly GCF_049115385.1 of Moschus berezovskii. NCBI lineage: Eukaryota > Metazoa > Chordata > Mammalia > Artiodactyla > Moschidae > Moschus > Moschus berezovskii. The sequence goes on from NC_142475.1 coordinate 82,286,502, forward strand.
CAAAGAGGTCAAAACCTCACATGAGTCAGAATAGCCATTATTAAAAAATCTACAAACAAAAATGCTAGAAAGGGTGTAGAGAAAATGGAACCCTCTTGCACTGTTGGTGGGAATGTAAATTGATGCAGCTACTATGGAGAACAGTACAGAGATTCCTTTAAAAACTAGGAAAAGAACTACTGTAAGAGCCAACAATCCCACTACTGGGCATATATCCTGAGAAAACCATGATTGAGAGAGACACATATACCCAAATGTTCGTTGCAGCACTTTTTATAATAGTTAAAACATGGAAGCAACTTAGATGTCCATCAACAGATGAATGAATATAGAAATCATGGTACATATATACAATGGAATATTACTCAGCTATAGAAAAGGATACATTTGACTCAGTCCTAATGAGTTGGATGAACCTAGAACCTATTGTACAGAGTGAGGTAAGTCAGAAAGAGAAAGACAAATATTATATATTGACATACATGTATGGAATCTAGAAAGACGGTACTGATGAACTTATTTGCAGGGCAGCGATGGAGACTCAGATATAGAGAACAGACTTGTGGATACACTGTGGGAAGGAGAGGGTGGGACGAATCGAGAGTAGAATGGAAAGTTATACATTACTATGTGTTAAATAGACAGCCAGTGGGAATTTGCTGTGTGACACAGGTAGCTCAACCCAGGGAGCTCAACCCAGTGCTCTGTGACAACCTAGAGGGGTGGGATGGGATGGGAGACGGGAAGGAGGTTCAAGAGGGACGGGACACATGTATACCTGTAACTGATTCATGTAGATGTGTGGCAGGAACCAGCACAATATTGTAATCAACCTCCAATTTTAAAAAAAGAATGCTCAAAACTCGATCATAAAAGACAACAATTTTTAATTGGGCAAAGCATTTCAATGGATATATCTCCAAGGAAGATGCACTCACAGATGACCAACACACTTGTGAAAAGATGTACCACTTCATGAGCCATCAGCAAAATGCAAATCAAACCGCAATGAGATGTCACTGCACACCCACTGGGAGGGCTAGAATCATAAAAAAAATCAGAAAATAACAAGTACTGATGAGAATGTGGTGAAACCGGAGCCCTCATACACTGGTGGTGGGGATGCAAAGTGGTGAAGCCACTTTGGGAGCAGCCTGACAGTTCTTCCAATGGTTAGAGAGTGATGGTAGGACCCACAACTCCACTACTAGGCGTTTTCCCAGGAGAGGTAAAAACGTAGCTCCACATAAAGATATTATGTAGATGCTGACAGCAGTATTATCTGTAATGGCCAAAGGTGAAAACAATCCAAAAGCCTATCAGCTGATGAACAGATAAACAAAATGAGGTATAATGACACAATGGAATATTATTAAGCAAGGAAAAGGAAGTACTGAAACACACCACAACACGGATGAAGGTGGAAAGCACCGTGGCAAGCTAAAAAGCCAGGGTTATACGATTCTATTCACAGAAAATGTTCAGAATAGGGGACAGAAAGTACACCTGCAGTTGCCTGTGCTGGGGGTGGGGTGAGCGTGGGCAGTGTAAAGAGATAACCATGAATGGGTATGGGGTTTCAGTTCAAGGTGAATCCATTGTTGGACTATAGTGATGGTTGACATAGCTGTGAATATAATAAAAATTATTTTCCTGTGGACATTAAATGAGTGAACCCCATGGTATATAAATTAATATCTCAGTAAATTTATTTAGACACACAAATAAACAAGGTAATGACACATGATATAACATGGAACAACCTTGAAATATGACACCAAGTGAAGAAGCCAGGCAGAAAAGGTCAAATAATGTAGACCTTTTCTTCGAAATATCCAGAGTGACGGATGATTTTGTGTGTCAATTTACCTAAGCTATGGTGTTCAAATGCTTGGCCAAACACCAATCTAGATGTTGCTATGAAGAGATTTTTCTATGTGATGAGCTCTTTCATCAAGAGACTTTGAGTAAAGCCAATTATCCGCCATAAAGTGGGTGGGCCTCATCTAATCAGTTGAAAGTCTAAAGAGTAAAAGCCAAGAATCTCCAAGGTAGAAGAAATTCTCCTTGGAAGACTACAGCACAGACCCCTGCCTGAGTTTCAAGCCTTCAGCCTTGGGCAATTCAAGCTCAAGGCTGCAAGAGAGTGTTTTGCTGAATTTCTGCCAGCCTACCCCACAGATTCTAAACCTGCCAGAACCTGCAACTATAAGAACCAATTCCTGAAAGTAGTTGTCTCCTTCAAAGGTCTTCTCTTTCTCTCTCCTGTCATCTTTCTCTCCCTTCCTCCCTTCCTGCATCAGAAAGCCTGTAACTGGACATTTGTGCTTTCTGACTCTGCTTATCTTCTCTACTGGCATATTTTTCCACCCTGAGCCCAACATCACACTCTCTTAATAAATGAGAAGGCATAAATGCTCTTGGCAGTTGAGAGAGCAAGTCCTCCAGCGTTTCCCTTCTCATAGTAGACCACATTTGCTACTCCTAGCCCTTTTCATTTTCATAAACATTTAAACATTTGAAATCAACTTCATGCACCCAGAAACACAACACACACACACACACACACACACACTACACATGTGTGCACACGTGCCCACACCACCAGCTGAGATTCGGACTGAATTTCATTTAACTTCTAGATTAATCTTCACTCTGTTGGGAATCGGCATTTATAAACTTGGTGTATCCTTACTGTTTTAAGAATTTAACTTCAATAGAAAACCTGGTTCGTAGGTTTTTTAGAGGGATTCAGGATATTTTAGTCTCCCGATCTCAGTGTGAGTCAGTTAAAGTTCACAGTGTTTTTCAGGTTTTAGTCATTTCACCAAGATTGTGACATTTGTCACATTTATAACATTTGACTTTTCATCAAATAAATTCCTTAATAAATTCAGTGAAAGGGCTACTCGATGACTCCCATTCCATTTCTGATGTCGGTGTTGAGATTTTTATTTTTCCTCTTTGGTGGTTCTTTTCCTGTTTTACCATACTATGATTCCCTCCTATATAACCAACTTTGGCTTTGTGGGTTCACCTCCTGTTCACTTCTCCTCTCCTCTTTATATTTCCTTCGTAATTTCTTTGGGTAGGTCATCTGTTCTTATCTAACTTCCTGCATGGAGGCTGAAAAAATTTTCACCCTGTTCTACTAGATGCCTGTGATGTGATATATTTTCACTGAGCACCTTTTCCGCTCCTTTCCCTGCACTTTTAGCTTGTGATAACCTCACAATCCTTTAGACCTTACTGTTACCCAGTTTCTGCTGGGGCCTCTCTTCTGTGTAATTGGTTTAGGACTGCTGCTGCTGCTGCTGCTGCTAAGTCACGTCAGTGGTGTCCGACTCTGTGCGGCCCCATAGACAGCAGCCCACCAGGCTCTCCCCTCCCTGGGATTCTCCAGGCAAGAACACTGGAGTGGGTTGCCATTTCCTTCTCCAGTGAATGAAAGTGAAAAGTGAAAGTGAAGTCGCTCAGTCGTGTCCGACTCCTAGCAACCCCATGGACTGTAGCCCACCAGGCTCCACAGTCCATGGGATTTCCCAGGCAAGAGTACTGGAGTGGGGTGCCATTGACTAGTTACTAAGAATTTGGGGATTTTCTGGTTCTCTCTTGAGTAACGATTCTCCCTCCGTTTCACTGTAACAGAGAAGGAACGCTAGTACTGTCAGTCATGAGAGACTTGTGATGCCGCGGTATGTCACGGCATGAACCTGCCCCGCCACCCCTGCTCCTGCCCAGACCTTCTGGAACCATCGCCCCACTCCGCGTCCTCTAACACTTTCGGGTATCGACCTCCGCCAGGCGCTCTGCCGAGACTGCCCTTGGGGGAGCTGGCCCCGGCGAGCGCGGCGAAACCTTCCGGAAGCCGCGCTAAGCCTGATGGGAGCGCCGCTCTGTGCTTCCGGGTGGAGTGTGAGCGTCGAGTCTGAGCGGCCAGTCCTCACACACCCGCGGCGGTTGCACTCCCTATAGCCTGTGGAACCCCCTGGAGGTCGTGTCTGGGAAGGTGCCAGAAGGTTTGGACAAGACAAGGGTGGGGTCGGGAGGAAGTGGAAAGGAAATTCCACGGTCTAGCTGGGACACGGGGGCGGAGAAGTTCCACGGTTCTTGGCAGGCCGCGAGTATCAGGGAAGATTCCAGAAGGTCTTCGCAGAGCACAGGGACTGAAGGTTCCAGAAGGTCTGCCGGCACATGGGATCCCTCCGGGGAACGTTGGGGACGCCTGGGAAGGACATGGCGCACGGAGACGTTTCTAACAGCACACGACAGTTGTAGCACAGGAACAAGACGACGGGTGGAGAGTGAAGTCAGGGGCTTGTGGAGGAGATAGGTCCCCGGAACTTTGGGCCGGACGCGGGGAGTGTTGACGGTTCTGGAAGGTTGGGCAACGAACGGCAGGTGGGGGCTTGCTACAGGCCCGGAGTCGGCCTGAGATCAGTGTCAGCAGATTCTGGGTTTTGGCCCTGGGCCCTAGAACAAGGTTGCAGGATCCTGCCGGCGCCACTCGCACGTCAGAACCCCAAAGCACCCCGCGCCCATGGGGTGCCCCAATCCATCTAGCTGCCTCGGCACTAGGTACAGGAACCTCCACCTGACCCACAGCACTCCCTGCCCTTTCCATTCTCGGCTCATTTTGATTTCAGGTCCTTTTCGGGTTGAATTGGCTGTCACTTTCTTGGGTTTTGAGGTGGAATATGGGATCCCGGGACTGCATTTCTATTGTTTGCTTGACTCCCTCCTTTCCCTGCGGGGTCTTGAGGCTGTTTAGGTCTGGTTTTGTTTTGTAATAATTTTATTATCGTGGTGCCCAAAATAGGTTGTGTTTTCTACGGGGAATGAAGTGGGTGGAAAGTAGGGAGGGCATTATTAGTTTGGAACTGTGTTCTTAATTTGCAGACAGGGGAGGTTACTCCTATCTTGCTTAATATCCCTGTAGTTAGGAATGGTACTCTAATTGAGGTTCACGGTCTGTTATGGACATGAAATCGCCATCCTCCTTCCTTTCTTACTGTCTCTTTTCCTGTTATCTTTTTTGGCTTCAAATTCACACTGATGCTAATGGAGCCGTTTCCACATCTCGGTTCTATTACACCCTCTGCTTCTGGCTCTAGTTTCATGTATTATTTCTAACTGGGATGTGCAGTTAACATGTCTTGTAGCGGGACCTGCTGGTAAGTAGACAGGGGAACTCTTCTTGTGTTGAAGCATATTCATTTTACCTTCATTTTTGAAGTATCATTTCACTTCATTAGCGTAGAGATCCTGGTGCACAGTGTCTTCACTCTACAGCATTTGGAAGCGATTGTCCCTGAGGATTTCTGTTTCTCCTGGCTTTTTGTGGAAAGACCAGATATGGCTGTGATGGTTGCTGTGCGAAGGTACTGCCTGGGTTTCCTCTGGCTCAGGTTCAGATTGTCCCTGACTAAGAATCATTTTCCACAGTTCAGCTGTGGTCCGTCTAAGATTGATCTTCCTTGTGTGAGATTTACTATTGACCTGCCACACTGAACTTTTTGGGTTGTGGGCTGATGGCCCAAGTCATCTTGGGAAATTGTTGTGTCTGGCATTATTTCTTCAGAGATTGGCTCGCTCTCCTTGTCCTCTCATTCTAGGACTCTGGTTACGTGGATACTAGGTATGGGACTCTGACCTATGAGTCCCACTTTGGCACTTCTGTTCATTCCTTTGTTTTCGTTTCTCTGGGTATCAGTTTGGATAGTTTGTGTACACCTTTCTTCACATTTCCTATTGCTTTGTTTTGTAGCATCTGCTTATCTGTTCATCCCATTCAGTGAGTTTTCATTTTCAGATATTTTGTGTTTTTGTCTTAGGATGTTCATTTCTCTTTCTGGACGTTGTAATGCCTTCTAGGTTCCTTTGCCTGGTCTAATCAAGTTGATGTCAGCCATATTAACAGAAGGAAAACCAATTTAATTTTGTAGGTAGGGAGACTCCACAGCTATAGGACCTAGGCAGCAATCACAGGAATCTGTTTATGTAACCTTTTAAATAAAGAATTAATTATTTGAGAAGAATTTAAAAGAAAGAGGGATTTTTCCTTGTGATACCACATTAATGAAGAAGTAACAAAGTTTGTTTATGCCCCTATTCAGTCTCAATATCTCCCTGTCTTCTACGATAAGGATGCTCTCCAATCCGTCTCACATAGGTGGAATACCTCCCCTGGGAGTTTTGCCTCTTGCTTTCAAGGGAACAAAGTAGGGTCAGAGCATGTCCTCTTGTACTGGGTGTTTCTTAAGTCATATTAAACCAAAGGAATCATTATGCAGAGTTGGTGTATTTTGTGGAGGCCTGCCTCGAGCTCTCTTAGCAAAGAGTGCCTTAGCCCTCTTCACCTTACCCTGGAATGTTCACACATTAAAGCTGAGGTGGTAGTTCTCCCCATTTTTCATTGAATTACGCTCTTAGTCTTGAACAGAGGTCAGGTAAGTAATTGTAAGTAATCGTGTCTCATTTTAGGTTGCAGTGATGCAGCTGACGTTGTAAGTTAGCCCTACATTGTCGGAGAAGCTGGGTACTTAATGAGACATTGCCATGGAAACAAAAGGAAGTAACGGTGACTGATGGGAGTCAGTGGTAAACCAGTTTCTGCGTGTTGAGAGTGGCCAGTATAGCAGAGCTGTCATATTGGAGAGCGTATTTGAAGCGTTTACCTAGAGGGCAGGTGGTAACAAATTGACAGATTTTCCTGGTTTGCAGTTTGAAGGTCTTGAGTGATGGTCCTGAGTGGCCCACATGGCACCAGGCACCATGATTGTGTATACATGAGCTGTTGTGGTAATTGCTGAGAAGTTTAGACAGAGTTGTCCTCCTATATTGCATGGCTTTCCAAAACCATGGAATATATTTCATAGTTCTTAATGACCGCAAGTCAAGAGGGTGGGAGGAAAACAGGAAATTTTCATTTGGAAGGATGTAGCCAAATTTGGAGGGAACAGGACTAGAAGAATTCAGGGTATAGTCCAGTTTACAGTTCAGAAACATAACCTAAAAGGTAGACCGTGAAAGCAGAACCTGATACTCATTCAGCTGTATTACAAAAACATAATTTTCTCTCTGCTCGGTTACCCCCATTTCTTGGAGACAACCAAAGTGAGACTGCGTTTGCCAGTCAGTCTAGCTGCAATCAACTTGGCTTGATGATTCCAATGAGTGCAACAAGAATAGAGGTTGACCATGTAGAATTTAAAACACTGCTGGAACTTTTCATGAGGAGTGACTGATTGGACTTCTAAAGCTCGCTTGAGGCTGAGGAGCCAGATCAGCTATTTGCCATCAGACATTGTCTGCAATACCTAACGTTTGGGTGAATTTGTCCTTTCTCGAGGGTCCCAGACCATCCTGAGGTTCCTGTGCTTGTCAGGAAGTGACCTTCTTTAGTGACCTGGGAAGACTGCCAGGAAGCCTGTAAGCAAGCTGGGTGTGTGCTCAGTCGCTCTGGCACGTGTGACTCATTGCACTCCCGTGAATTGTGGCCCACAAGGCTCCTCTGTTCATGGAATTTCCCAGGCAAGAATACTGAAGTGGGTTGTCATTTCCTTCTCCGGGGGATCTTCCTGACTCAGGGATCAAACACACATCTCCTGCATTGGCAGGTGGATTCTTTTCCGCTGAGCCACCGAGGAAGCCTCATGATCACCTCTAGTTCCATCTATCTCTGTTGCTGAAGATGGCACTATTTAGTTCTTTTTATGGCTGAGTAATATTGCATCATCCTTTTCACCTCTTCCTTTGTCAGTGGGCATTTAGGCTGCTTCCATGTCTTAGCTATTGTAAACAGTACAGCAGTGAACATTAGGGTACATGTGTCTCTTTGACTTGTGGGTTTTCCCAGATCTGTGCCCAGAAGGGGGATTGCAGGATGCTATGTAGCTGTGATATTCACTTTTAAAGGAACCTCCATTCTGTTCTCCCGAGTGGCTGCACCAGTTTACATTCCCATCAACAGTGTAGGAGGCTTCCATTTTCTGCACACCCTCCCCAGCGTGAATTATTTGTAGATTTTTGTATGATGGCCCTTCTGAGGAGTGTGACGTGACATTTCTTCACTAGACTTTTGGTTTCCATTTCTCTAATAATTAGTGATATTGAACATCTTTCATGTGCCTTTTTGGCCACCTTTATTTATTTATTTGATAAAATTTAAGTTTAATTTGGCCTGGTTTGTTTACTTTTGTTTTTATTTCCATTACTCTAGTAGACAGATCCATAAGGTATAGTTGTGATTGATGTCAAAAGTGTCCTGCCTATGTTTTCTTCTGGAAGTTTTATAATGTCCAGTTTTGTATTTAAGTCATGAATACATTTTGAATTTATGTTTGTATATGGTATGAGGAAATGTTCTAACTCCATTCTTTTACGTGTAACTCTCCCGTTTGCCCAGCACCGCTTAGGCAAGAGACGGTCTTTTCTCCATTTTATATTCTTGTCTCTTTCACTGTACATTAATTTACCATAGGTTCATGGCTTTATTTCGGGATTTTTATCCTTTTTCACTGATCTGTATTTCTCTTTTTCTGCCAGTCCCTTACTCTTTCTGAAGACTGTAGCTGTGAAGTATGGCTACAGTCTGGGAGTGTGGGAGGTCTGGGAATGTGATTCCTCCAGCTCCACTATTCTTTCTGAAGATTGATTTGGCTGTTCCAGAACTTTTTTATTTCCATGCAGATTTCAAACATTTTTTGTTCTAGTTCTCTGAGAAATACCATTAGTAATTTTCTAGGGATTGTATTGAATACGTAGATGGTTCTGGGTATGAGAGTCAATTTGACAATATTGATTCCTCCAGAGCAAGAACATGGTCATCTTTCCCTCTGTGTCATCTTTGATTTCTTCCATCAGGGTCTTACAGTTGTCAAAATAGAGGTCTTTTGTCTCCTTAGGTATGTTTATTCCTAGGATTTTCATACTCATTTTTCTCACTGTTATTTTGTTATTTTTGATTGTACGGGGTCTTAGTTACCGTGTGGACATTTCTCTAGTTGCATCAAGGGGGGCTACTTTCTAGTTATAGTACATGGGCTTCTCATTACAGTGGCATCTCTTCTTACAGAGCACGGGGTCTTGGTCTGGAGTTCAGTAGTTGTTGCTCCTGGTCTGTCGATCACAGGCTCAGTAATTGTGGCACACATAGGCCTAGCTGTTCTGCGGCATACAGGATCTTCCTGGACCTGGGATTGAACCGGTGTCTCCTGCATAGGCAGGTGGACTGTTTACTCTGTAAACCACCAGGGAAGCCCTGGTGTGTCATTGTCATTTTTTTTTAACTTTTTTTTAAATTAAAGGATAATTGCTTTACAGAATTTTGCTGTTTTCCATCAAACCTCAACATGAATCAGCCATCGGTATACATATATCCCCTCCCTTTTGAAACTCCCTCCCATCTCCCTCCCCATCCCACTCCTCTAGGCTGATACAGAGCCCCGTTTGAGTTTCCCGAGCCAGACAGCAAATTCCCATTGGTTGTCTATTTTACACATGGTCATGTAAGTTTCCATGTTACTCTCTCCATACACCTCACCCTCCCCTCTCCCCACGTCCTTAAGTCTGTTCTCTCTGTCAGTTTCTCCACTGCTGCCCTGTGAAAAGTTCTTCAGCACCATTTTCCTAGATTCCGTGTATATGTGTTAGGATATGATACTTATCTTTCCCTTTCTGACTCACTTCACTCTGTATAATAGATTCTAGGTTCATCCACCTCATCAGAACTGACTCAAATGTGTTCCTTTTAATGGCTGGATAATATTCCATCGTGTATATGTACCACAATCTCTTTATCCATTCATCTGTCGATGGACATCTAGGTTGCTTCCATGTTCTAGCTATTGTAAATAGTGCTACAGTGAACAGTGGGATACATGTGTCTTTTTCAATTTTGGTTTCCTCAGATTCACGCCTGAGGAAGGAGTGGGATTGCTGGGTCATATAGTGGCTTCATTCCTAGTTTTTTAAAGAATCTCCATACCGTCTTTCATAGTGACTGTATCAATTTGCATTCCCACCAACAGTGTGAGATCATTCCCTTTTCCCCACACCCTCTCCAGCATTTATTGTTTGTAGACTTTTGATGATGGCCATTCTGAGTGGTGTGAGGTGATATCTCAATGGAGTTTTGCTTTTCATTTCTCTATTAATGAGCGACGTTGAGCATTTTTTCATGTGTTTGTTAGCCATTTGTATGTCTTCTTTGGAGAAATGTCTGTTTAGTTCTTTTTCCCACTTTTTGATTGGGTTGTTTGTTATTCTGGTATTGAGTTGTATGGGATGCTTGTATATTTTGGAAATTAATCCTTTTCCGGTTGTTTCATTTGCTGTTCTTTCCATTCTGAGGGTTGTCTTTTCACCTTGCTTATAGTTTCCTTTGCTGTGCAAAAGGTATTAAGTTTAATCAGGTCCCACTTATCTACTTTTGTTTATATTTCTGTTACTCTAGGAGGTGGGTCTTGCTTTGATTTATGTCATCGAGTGTTGTGCCTATGTTTTCCTCCAAGAGGTTCATAGTGTCTGGTCTTACCTTTAGGTCTTTAATCCATTGTGAGTTTATTTTTGTGTATGGTGTTAGGAACTGTGCTAATTTCATTCTTTTGCATGTAGCTGTCCAGTTTTCCCAGCACCATTTATTGAAGAGGCTGTTTTGGCCCCATTCTATATTCTTGCTTCCTTTGTCAAAAAATAAGGTACCCATAGGCGTATGGGTTTATTTCTGGGCTTTCCATCTTATTCCATTGGTCTATATTTCTGTTTTTGTGCCAGTACCGTACTGTCTTGATGACTATGGCTTTGTAGTATAATCTGAAGTCAGGAAGATTGATTCCTCCAGCTCCATTCTTCTTTCTCAATACTGCTTTTGCAACTCGGGGTCTTTTGTGTTTCCATATGAATTGTGACAATTTTGGTTCTAGTTCTGTGAAAAAGTGCCATTGGTGATCTGGTAGGCATCGCATTGAATGTGTAGTTTGTGTTTAGTAGTGCATTTATTTTCACAATATTGATTCTTCCTCCCCGGGAACATGGAATATCTCTCCATCTGTTTATGTCATCTTTGATTTCTTTCATCAGTGTCTTATAATTTTCAGTATTGAGTTTTTTTTCTCTTTAGGTAAGTTTATTCCCAGATACTTAATTCTTTTTGTTGCAATGGTGAATGGGATTGAATCCTTAATTTCTCTTTCTGATTTTTTCATTGTTAGTGTATAGAAATGCAAGTGATTTCTGTGTATTGATTTTGTATCCTGCAACTTTGCTAAATTCACTGATTAGCTGTCATAATTTTCTGATACTATCTTTAAGGTTTTCTATGTACAGTATTATGTCATCTGCAGACAGTGAGAGCTTTACTTCTTTTCCTGTCTGTATCCCTTTCATGTTTTTTCCTTCTCTCATTGCTATAGCTAGGACTTCCAAAACTATGTTGAATAATAGTGGTGAAAGTGACACCCTTGTCTTGTTCCTGATCTTAGGGGGAATGCTTTCAGTTTATCACCATTGAGAATAATGTTTGCTGTAGGCTTATCATATATGGCCTTTACTATGTTGAGGTAGGTTCCTTCTGTGCCCACTTTTTGAAGAGTTTTAGTCTAAATGGGTGCTGAATTTTGTCAAAGACTTTTTCTGCATCTATTGAGATGATCACATGATTTTTGTCTTTCAGTTTGTTAATATGGGGTATCACATTAATTGATTTGCATATATTGAAGGATCTTTGTATCCCTGGAATAAACCCAACTTGATCACACTGTATGAGCTTTTTGATGTGTTGTTGAATTCTGTTTGCCAAAATTTTGTTGAGGATTTTTGCATCTGTGTTCATCAGTGATACTGGCCTGAAGTTTTCTTCTTTTGTCTTGTCTTTATCTAGTTTTGGTATCGAGGTGATGGTGGCCTTGTAGAATGCGTTTGGAAGTATTCCTTCCTCTGCAATGTTTTGAAAGTGCTTTAGAAGGATAGGCATTAAGTCTTTTCTAAATGTTTGATAAATTCTTCCTGAAGCCATCTGGCCCTGGGCTTTTGTTTTTGGGGAGATTTTTGATGACAGCTTCAGTTTCAGTGCTTGTTACTGGGTTGTTCATAATTTCTGTTTCTTCTTGATTCAGTCTTGGAAGATTGAAGTTTTCTAAGAATCTGTCCATTTCTTCCAGGTTATCCATTTTATTGCCATATAGTTGTTCATAATAGTCTCTTAGAATCCTTTGTATTTCTGCATTGTCTGTTGTAACCTCTGCTTTTTCATTTCTAATTATGTTGGTTTGATTCTTCTCTTTTTCTTTCTTGTTGAGTCTGGCTAAAGGTTTCTCAATTCTGTTTATCTTCTCAAAGAACCAGCTTTTAGTTTTGTTAATCTTTACTATTGTTTCTTTTCATTTTTATTTATTTCTGCTCAGATCTTTATGATTTCTTTCCTTCTACTAATTCTGGGGGCGTTTTGTTCTTCTTTTTCCAGTTGTTTTAGGTGTTAAAGGTAGGTTGTCTATTCGAGGTTTTTCTTGTTTCTTGAGGTAGAATTGTATTGCTATAAAATTCCTTCTTAGAACTGCTTTTGTTGCATCCCATAGGTTTTGAGTTGTGTTTTATTGTCGTTTGTTTCCAGAAATTTTTTGATTTCCCTTTTGATTTCTTCAGTAACCTGTTGGTTATTTAGAAACGTGTTGGTAATCTCCGAGTGTTTGTGTTTCTTATAGTTTTTTTTTTTCTTCTTGTAATTGATATCCAGTCTCAAGCGTCGTGGTTCGAGAAGATGCTTTATACGATTTCAGTTTTCTTAAATTTACTGAGGTTTGATTTGTGATCCAAGATGTGGTCTATCCTGGAGAATGTTCCATGTGCACTTGAGAAGGAGGTATAGTCTTCCGCATTTGGTTGGAATGTCCTGAAGATATCAAGGAGATCCATCTCATCTAATGCATCATTTAAGACTTGTGTTTCCTTATGAATTTTATGCTTTGATGATCTGTCCGTTGGTGAGAGTGGGGTGTTGAAGTCACCTAGTAGTCTTGTGTTACTGTCAGTTTCTCCTTTTATGTCTGTTGGTGTTTGTCTTATGTATTGTGGTGCTCCTGTGTTGGGTGCAGAGATATTCACAATTGTTATGTCTTCATCTTGGATTGAGCCCTTCATCATTATGTAGTGTCCTTCCTTATGTCTTGTAATCTTTTTAATTTTAAGGTCTAATTTGTCTGATATGAGGATTGCTACTCCAGCTTTCTTTTGCTTCCATTTGCATGGAATATAGTTTTCCATCCTCTCACTTTCAGTCTGTATGTGTCTTTAGGTCTGAAGTGGGTTTCTTGTAGACGGCATATATATGGGGTTTGTTTTTGTACCCATTCAGCCAGTCCGTATCTTTTGGTTGGAGCATTTAGTCCATTTACATTTAAAGTAATTATTGATATACATCTTCCTGTTGCCATTTTCTTAATTGTTTGGGACTTTGTAGATCTTTTTCTTCTCTTGCATTTCTTGGCTGTATAAGTCCCTTTAACGTTTGTTGTAAAGCTGGTTTGGTGGTACTGAATTCTGTTAACAAATGGGATCCTTGCCAGTTCAGTAATCTTGGTCGTAAATTTTTTTCCTTTCAGTAATTTAGATATATCCTGCCATTCCCTTCTGGCCTGCAGAGTTTCTGCTGAAGCAGAATGGGGTTTAAGCATATGGGGTTTCCTTTGTGTGTTACTTGTTTCTTCTCCCTTGCTGCATTTAATATTTTTTTCTTTGTGTTTAGTCTTTGTTAGTTTGATTAGTATGTGTCTTGGCGTGTTTCTCCTTGGGTTTACCCTGAATGGGACTCTGTGCCTCTTGTACTTGATTGACAATTTTGTTTTCCTTGTTGGGAAAATTTTCAACTATAATCTCTTAAAAATTTTTCTCATACCCTTTCTTTTTCTCTTCTTCTTTTGGGACCCCTACAATTCGAATGTTGGTGAGTTCGATATTGTCCCAGAGGTCTCTGAGACTGTCCTTAGTTGTTTTCATTCTTTTTACTTTATTTTGCTCTTCAGAAATTATTCCCACCGTTTTATCTTCCAGCTCACTGATTCGTTCTTCTTCAGTAATTGTGTTGTTTGTCTCTGTATATTTATTCTTTAATTCTTCTAGGTCTTTGTTGATTGAATCTTGCATTTTCCCCATTGTGTCTTCAAGGTTTTTGACCGTCTTTATTATCATTATTTGGAATTCATTTTCAGGTAGTTTGCCTATTTCTTCTTCATTTATTTGGACTTCTGTGTTTCTAGCTTGTTCTTTCGTTTGTGTAGTATTTCTCTTCCTTTTCATTATTTGTTTTAACTTACTGGTTTTGAGGTCTCCTTTTTCCAGGTTTCAGGGTTGAATTCTTCTTCCTTTTGGTTTCTGCCTGCCTAAGGTTGGTCCAGTGGTTTGTGTAAGCTTTTAATAGGGTGAGATTTGTGCTGAGTTTTTGTTTGTTGGTTTGTTTCTTCTCTGATGGGCAAGACTGAGTGAGGTGTTAATCCTGTCTGCTGATGACTGGGTTTGTATTTTTGTTTTGTTTATTGTTTAGATGAGACGTCCCTCACAGGGTGCTACTGGTGGTTAGGTGATGCTGGGTCTTGTATTCAAGTGGTTTCCTTTGTGTGACTTCTCAGTATTTGTTACTCCCTAGGATTAGTTCTCTGGTAGTCTAGGGTCTTGGAGTCAGTGCTCCCACTCCAAAGGGTCAGGGCTTGATCTCTGGTCAGGAACAATGATTCCACAAGTGGTTTGTTATGGCATTCAGTGAGATTAAAGCAGATATCCCCAAACAAGAAATGAAAGATGAACCACAGACAAATGGGGGTTGGCAGTTTCAAAATCAGGCAAATAAGGATTAAAATAATGGAATGTACACTTATACATATACACCCATGAGCGAAGTCAAAATAGTCCAACAAAAATAAAGTACAGTAGATTGACCCGGCAAACAAAGGAAATCAAAAATTATATTTTCCAGTTAAGAACAAAGCTAACTAAAGCACGAACTGGAAAGCAAAACTAAAGCAAGGTGCCGAGTAGGTAATAAAGCAGTGAAAACACAACTAACAGATATGTTGAGAGGAAATGAAAGAAAGAAAAGAAAGAATAGATATGTAAAATTAAATAGAGGTAGATGAAGAAGATTTATATACATTAAAGATTACCTGCAAGGGGAACAGAATAGTAAGAAAGGCAAAGAAAGGAATACATGTAGAAAATATATGATAGGTATAAAAAAGTTAAAATTTAAAATTCAGAGAAAAGGAAAAAAAGAGGAAAGAAAAAAAAAAAAGGAAATCACAGAACTGCCAAAGCCCAACGTAGAGGCAGAGGTTTATAACAAATATAAAAAGTGTGACTGAATATACACATATACATATACACCCATAAACAAAATCAAAACAGTCCAACAAATATAAAGTACAATAGATTGACCCAGTGAACAAAGGAAACCAAAAGTTATATATACCAGAACACCACTAACTAAAGCACAGACTGGAAAGCAAAACTAAAGCCAGGTGCCAATTGGGGAATAAAGCAATGAAAATAAAGCCAACAAATATGTTGAAAGGAAAGAAAGAAAGATAGATGTGCAAAGTTAAAAAGAGGTAGATGAGGAAGATTTATATACAAAAAAGATGAACTGCAAGGGGAAAAGAACAGTAGGAAAAGCAAAGGAATAAATGAGGAAAAAATAGTAATAGGTTTAAAAAATTATAATTAAAACAGAGAAGAAAAAAAAGGAAAACTCCACAGAACTGCAAAAGCCCAGTGTAGAGGCAGAGGTTTATAACAGCTATAAAAAAAATGTGACTGAGAAAAAGAAAGCTCAACAGGTTAATCAGATTTCAAAGTGCCAACAGAATCGACAACTACAATGGGGAGGTGGGGAGGAAAAGAAGAAAAATCCAAAAGAATCTACAGAAGAAGTCAAAACATAAGAGTAATAAATGTTTTTCTATTATTTCTTTTTCTGCTCTGATTGCTGTGGCCAGAACTTCCAAAAGTATGTTGAATAGTAGTGGTGAGAGTGGGCATCCTTGTCTTGTTCCTGACTTAGGGGAAATGCCTTCAATTTTTCACCATTGAGGATAATGTTTGCTGAGGGTTTGTCATATATAGCTTTTATTATGTTGAGGTATGTTCCTTCTATTCCTGCTTTCTGGAGGGTTTTTATCATAAATGGATGTTGAATTTTGTCAAAGGCTTTCTCTGCATCTATTGAGATAATCATATGGTTGTCATCTTTCAATTTGTTAATGTGGTGTATTATATTGATTGATTTGCAGATATTGAAGAATCCTTGCATCCCTGGGATAAAGGCCACTTGGTCATGATGTATGATCTTTTTAATATGTTGTTGGATTTTGTTTGCTAGAATTTTGTTAAGGATTTTTGCATCTATATTCATCAGTGATATTGGCCTATAGTTTTCTTTTTTGGTGGCATCTTTGTCAGGTTTTGGTATTAGGGTGATGGTGGCCTCATAGAATGAGTTTGGAAGTTTGCCTTCCTCTGCAATTTTCTGGAAGAATTTGAGTAGGATAGGTGTTAGTTCTTCTCAAAATTTTTGGTAGAATTCAGCTGTGAAGCCGTGCGGTCCTGGGCTTTTGTTTGTTGGGAGATTTCTGATTACAGTTTCAATTTCCATGCTTATGATGTGTCTGTTGAGATTTTCTATTTCTTCCTGGTTCAGTTTTGGAAAGTTGTACTTTTCTAAGAATTTTTCCGTTTCTTCCAAGTTGTTTATTTTATTTGCATATAGTTGCTGATAGTAGTCTCTTATGATCCTTTGTATTTCTGTGTTCTGTTGTGATCTATTTTCATTTCTAATTTTGTAGGCTTGAGTTTTCTCCCTTTGTTTCTTGATAAGTCTGGCTAATGGTTTGTTAATTTTATTTATCTTCTCAAAGAACCAGCTTTTGGTTTTCTTGGTTTTTGCTATGGTCTCTTTTGTTTCTTTTGCATTTATTTCTGCCGTAATTTTTAAGATTTCTTTGCTTCTACCAACCCTCGGTTCATAATTTCTTCCTTTTCAAGGTGCTTTAGGTGTAGAGTTAGCTTATTTATTTGACTTTTTTCTTCTTTGTTGAGGTAAGCCTGTATTGCTATGAACCTTCCCCTTAGCACTGCTTTTACAGTGTCCCATAGGTTTTGGGTTGTTCTGTTTTCGTTTTCATTCCTTTCCATTCCTTTCCATTTTGATCTCTTTCTTGATTTCTTCTGTGCTTTGTTGGTTATTCAGAAGCGTGTTGTTCAGCCTCCATATGTTGGAATTTTTAATAGTTTTAATCCTGTAATTGAGATCTAATCTTACTGCATTGTGGTCAGAAAAGATGCTTGGAATGATTTCAGGTTTTTTCAATTTTCCAAGGCTAGATTTATGGCCCAGGATGTGATCTATCCTGGAGAAGTTTCCGTGTGCGCTTGAGAAAAAGGTGAAATTCACTGTTTTGGGGTGCAATGTCCTATAGATGTCAATTAGATCTAACTGGTCCACTGTATCATTTAAAGTTTGTGTTTCCTTGTTAATTTTCTGTTTAGTTGATCTATCCACAGGTGTGAGTGGGGTATTAAAGTCTCCCACTATTATTGTGTTATTGTTAATTTCCCCTTTCATACTTGTTAGCATTTGTCTTACATATTGTGGTGCTCCTATGTTGGGTACATATATATTTATGGTTGTTATATCTTCTTGGGTTGATCCTTTGATCATTGTGTAGTGTCCTTCTTTGTCTCTTTTCACAGCCTTTATTTCAGAGTCTATTTTATCTGATACGAGTATTGCTACTCCTGCTTTCTTTTGGTCTCTATTTGAATGGAATATCTTTTTCCAGCCCTTCACTTTCAGTCTGTATGTGTTCCTCATTTTTAGGTGGGTCTCTTATAGACAACATATATAGGGGTCTTGTGTTTGTATCCATTCAGCCAGTCTTTGTCTTTTGGTTGGGGCATTCAACCCATTTACATTTAAGGTAATTATTGATAAGTATGATCCTGTTGCCATTTACTTTATTGTTTTGGGTTCGAGTTTATACACTCTTTCTGTGTTTCCTGTCTAGAGAAGATCCGTTAGCATTTGTTGGAGAGCTGGTTTGGTGGTGCTGAATTCTCTCAGCTTTTGCTTGTCTGTAAAGCTTTTGATTTCTCCTTCATATTTGAATGAGATCCTTGCTGGGTACAGTAATCTGGACTGTAGGTTATTTTCTTTCATCACTTTAAGTATGTCCTGCCATTCCCTTCTGGCCTGAAGTGTTTCTATTGAAAGATCAGCTGTTATCCTTATGGGAATCCCTTTGTGTGTTAGTTGTTGTTTTTCCCTTACTGCTTGCAATGTTTGTTCTTTGTGTTTGATCTTTGAAATTTGATTAATATGTGTCTTGGGGTGTTTTTCCATGGATTTATCCTGTTTGGGACTCTCTGGGTTTCTTGAACTTGGGTGATTATTTCCTTCCCCATTTTAGGGAAGTTTCCGAGTATTATCTCCTCAAGTATTTTCTCATGGTCTTTCTTTTTGTCTTCTTCTTCTGGAACTCCTATGATTCGAATGTTGGGGCATTTAACATTGTCCCAGAGGTCTCTGAAGTTGTTCTCATTTCTCTTAATTCTTTTTTCTTTCTTCCTCTCTGTTTCATTGATTTCTACCATTCTATCTTCTGCCTCACTTATCCTATCTTCTAACTCCGTTATTCTACTGTTGGTTTCCTCCGGAGTGTTTTTGATCTCATTTATTGCTTTATTCATTATATATTGACTCTTTTTTATTTCTTCTAAGTGAAGTGAAGTCGCTCAGTCGTGTTTGACTCTGTGCGACCCCATGGACTGTAGCCTACCAGGCTCCTCCATCTGTGGGATTCTCCAGGCAAGAGTACTGGAGTGGGTTGCCATTTCTTTCTCCAGGAGATCTTCCCAACCCAGGGATTGAACCCGGGTCTCCCTCATTGGAGGCAGACGCTTTACCATCTGAGCCACCAGGGAAGCTGGTCCTTGTTAAACCTTTCTTGCATTTTCTTGATCCTTGTCTCCAGGCTATTTGTCTGCAACTCCAATTTGTTTTCAAGATTTTGGGTCATTTTCACTATCATTATTCAGAATTCTTTATCAGGTAGATTCCCAATTTCTTCCTCTTCTGTTTGGTTTAGTGGGCATTTATCCTAATCCAGATTGGATAAGAAGAAGTAAAATTCTCACTGTTTGCAGATGACATGATCCTCTGCATAGAAAACCCTAAAGACTCACCAGAAAATTACTAGAGCTAATCAATGAATATAATAAAGTTTCAGGACATAAAATTAGCACACAGAAATCCCTTGCATTCCTATACACTAACAATGAGAAAACAGAAAGAGAAATTAAGGAAACAGTTCCATTCACCATTGCAATGAAAAGAATAAAATACGTAGGAATATATCTACCTAAAGAAACAAAAGATCTATATATACAAAACTATAAAACACTGGTGAAAAAAATCAAAGAGGACATAAATAGATGGAGAAATATACTGTGTTCATGGATCAGAAGAATCAATATAGTGAAAATGAGTATACTACGCAAAGCAATCTATAGATGCGGTGCAATCCTTATCAAGCTACCAATGGTATTTTTCAGAGAAGTAGAACAAATAATTTCACAATTTGTGTGGAAATGCATAAAACCTCGAATAGCCAAAGCAATCTTGAGAAAGAAGAATGGAACTGGAGGAATCAACCTGCTTGACTTCAGTCTCTACTACAAAGCCACAGTCATCAAGACAGTATGGTACTGGCACAAAGACAGAAATACAGATCAGTGGAACAAACTAGAAAGCCCAGAGATAAATCCAGGCACTATGGACACCTTATCTTTGACAAAGGAGGCAAGAATATACAATAGAGAAAAGAATCTCTTTAACAAGTGGTGCTGGGAAAACTGGTCAACCACTTGTAAAAGAATGAAACTAGAACACTTTCTAACACCACACACAAAAATAAACTTAAAATGGATTAAAGATCTAAATGTTAAGACCAGAAACTATTAAACTCCTAGAGGAAAACAGAGGCAAAACACTCTCTGACATAAACCATAGAAGGATTTTCCATGACCCACCTCCCAGAATATTGGAAATAAAAGCAAAAATAAACAAATGGGACCTAATTAAAAGCTTCTGCACAACAAAGGAAGCTATAAGCAAGGTGAAAAGACAGCCTTCAGAATGGGAGAAAATAATAGCAAATGAAGCAACTGACAAAGAATTAATCTCAAAAATATACAAGCAACTCCTGCACCTCAATTCCAGAAAAGTAAAAGACCCAATCAAAAAGTGGGCCAAAGAACTGAACAGACATCTCTCCAAACAAGACATACAGATGGCTAACAAACACATGAAAAGATGCTGAACATCACTCATTATCTGAGAAATGCATATCAAAACCACAATGAGGTGCCATTTCACGTCAGTCAGAATGGCTACTATCCAAAAGTCTACAAGCAATAAATGCTGGAGAGGGTGTGGAGAAAAGGGAACCCTCTTACACTGTTGGTGGGAATGCAAACTAGTACAGCCACTATGGAGAATGGTGTGGAGATTCCTTAAAAAAATGGAAATAGAACTGCCATCAGTTCAGTTCAGTTCAGTTGCTCAGTCGTGTCCAGCTCTTTGCGACCACATGAATCACAGCACGCCAAGCCTCCCTGTCCATCACCAACTCCCGGAGTTTACTCATACTCATGTCCATCGATTCGCTGATGCCATCCAGCCATCTCATACTCTGTTGTCCCCTTCTCCTCCTGCCCTCAATCCCTCCCAGCATCAGGGTCTCTTCCAGTGAGTCAACTCTTTGCATGAGGTGGCCAAAGTATTGGAGTTTCAGCTTTAGCATCAGTCCTTCCAATGAACACCCAGAACTGATTTCCTTTAGAATGGACTGGTTGGATCTCCTTACAGTCCAAGGGATGCTCAAGAGTCTTCTCCAACACCACAGTCCAAAAGCATCAATTCTTCGGCAATAAGCTTTCTTCACAGTCCAACTCACATCCATACATGACCACGGGAAAAACCATAGCCTTGACTAGACAGACCTTTGTTGGCAAAGTAATGTCTCTGCTTTTTCATATGCTATCTAGGTTGGTCATAACTTTCCTTCCAAGGAGTAAGCGTCTTTTAATTTCATGGCTGCAATCACCATCTTCAGTGATTTTGAAGCCCCAAAAAATAAAGTCTGACACTGTTTCCCCTGTTTCCCCATTTATTTCCTGTGAAGTGATGGGACCAGATGCTATTAGACCCAGCAATCCCACTGCTGGGCATACACACCGAGGAAACCAGAACTGAAAGAGACACATGTACTCCAATGTTCATCGCAGCACTGTTTACAATAGCCAGGACATAGAAGCAACCTAGATGTCCATCGGCAGATGAATGGATAAGAAAGCCGTGGTACATATACACAATGGAATATTACCCAGCCGTTAAAAAGAATACATTTGAATCAGTTCTAATGAGGTGGATGAAACTGGAGCTTATTATACAGAGTGAAGTAACCCAGAAAGAAAAACTCCAATACAATATACTAACGCATATATAGGGAGTTTAGAAGGATGGTAACAATAAACCTGTATGCAAGACAGCAAAAGAGACACAGATGTATTGAACAGTCTTTTGGACTCTGTGGGAGAGGGCAAGGCGGGAAGATACGGAGAAATGGCATTGAAACATGTAAATTATCATATGTGAAACAAATTGCCAGTCCAGGTTCAATGCATGATACAGGGTGCTAGGGGCTAGTACACTGGGATGACCCAGAGCACGATACAGGGTGCTAGAGGCTAGTACACTGGGATGACCCAGAAGGATGGGATGGGGAGGGAGGTGGGTGGGGGTTCAGGATGGGGAACACATGTACACCAATGGCAGATTCAAGTCAATGTATGGCAAAACCAATACAATATTTATTGTAAAGTAAATTTAAAAAATAATAGTGTTTTTCTTGAGTCACTGCTGTCAGGGTCCTTTCCCTCACTGGGAGTCACAGTCCACCTCACCTTCCTAGGATGCCCTCGAACACTGTGCTGGTCTCTGGACCTGCTGTGCGGGCATCTCATATATAATCTGGTCCTACTCCTGTGTGTTCTTGTCTTCAATGTCCACAGCTATCAGAACTAGTGTATTTTCTTTTGTGGGAGCTCTCAATGTCCTTTCACATATACCATAGACACAGGTCTGCCTAGTTGATCCTGTGGATTTAATCTGCAGCTTGTAAGGCTGGTGGGAAAGTTTTGGGTCTTCTTCCTTAGCCACACTGCCCCTGGGTTTCAATTGTGGCTTTACTTCCACCTCTGCATTTGGGTTGTCCACTGGGGTTTGCTCCGGAGGGTGCCCTGGAGGACTTGGGTTACCCCTCTGTGAGGGCCAGGTGTGAAGGTGGTGCAGCTGCTTGGGTCACAGGGGTTCTGGCAGCACCAGGTACTCAGGGGAGTTGGCGGCTAGGGCAGCAGAAAATACAGTGCTCTAGAAGGGTATGGCAACCAGTATCAGCCCATACGCTCCAGTATTCTTGCCTAGAGAATACCCTTCCCTAACAGAGAAGCCTGGCAGGCCACAGTCTACAGGATCGCAGAGTTGGACTCTACCGAAGTGACCCTATGTGCATAGATGCAAGACTTCTTTTGCCTGCGGCAGCTCTGCCCCCATGAGAATTGAACGTGAAGGTGGCACAGCTGCTTGGCTTACGTGCAAGTGTGCAGGGACATGGACTGCCTCTGCCCAGGAGTTACAGCCCTATCGAAGTCTTTTTCGAGCCTCTTGTAGCTGGCAATCAGAAGGCCTCTTTGGCCAGTCCTTGTCCGTAGCTCCGCCCATTCAGACACTTAGAGGGCTCCCTCACCTGGGGTCCTTCTCTGTTGTTTGGCACATCAGGCACTTAGAGAGACATCCTGGGTGGGGTCCTACTCTGTGGTTCAGTGTGTCAGGCGTTTGATGGGCCAGCCTCTCTATAGTTCAACTGCCGATGCTGGTGTGTGGAGAGAGAGAGGCTATGGTGATGGCTTCATCCCCTACACATGACTCAGCTGTATCGCCTTGCTTCCATGGCTGCCTGACTTTCTTCCACAGGCATTTCCTACCACAATCTCCCTTCCTCACATCCCCTCGCTGTGTCTCTGTGATCTCAGTCTTGTTCCTCTGCACCCGGTGCTTCGGCCCGAGATCATCTCGAGTGGACCTTTGGCCACAAGCAAGTTGAGGCCCAGCCATCCCTGAGAGAGCACGCGTGAAGAGAGCCAGGGGCCCAGGGGCAGGACACTGATGGTCCCCACCCGAGGGGCACAGCTG